>NC_140709.1:17962500-19162500 GCF_050655825.1 Lonchura striata
CTTTTACTTGGACTGCTCTTCAGTTGACTGGCTTAACTCTAGCCCTATTACCCCATTTACTACAAAGTGTATCAGCAGCTAGTTTGTAGTGGAACTATATGAATATTTACATTCTTTCCCACAAACATTAAACCATTAGACTAACTAATACTGGCAATTTACTCACGCTTGAGTCAGGCACAATAATATTTCCTTCTTTCACAGGCCAAAAGTAGTCTGTTTACAGAGCATTTTGAGGAAAACTGAAATGTATTTTATGCCTGGAAATATTATTGAAGTGATGAGAAAAAAACCAACTGAATCATTATTGTTACCTGCAGTCTGGCCAATGTCATAATGAGGGGAACTGAAAGTAAAAAAAAAAAAAACCAAAAACAAACAAACAAACAAACAAACAAAAAAACTCCCTAAGAGCTAGATTTTAATGAAGAATTATTTATTTATCAACTTTTAGTTTGGATTGGAAGAAAGAAAAAAATCTTCTATGTGTCAATCTAAACAGTTTAACAGTTTATATTTGTAGTTTGAGGAGCAGTCAAGGTCAAATAAGTGACTCTGCATCCACTGCATTAAAAAGATGCCCCTAGACCTATAGGTAGCAATTTCTTAATAATTATGACAAACCAAGGATAGTTAATCTTGGAACACTAAACATACAAGCCCCAAACTAAAGCCTACTCAAGTGAGCAAACTAAGCCCCTTCATTTGCTCGGCTTGTTGATAAGTCTTTCTGCTCCCCAGGGACACATAGCCATCCACCCAGTCTTTCTTCACCCAGGTCTTGATTAGAAATTCTGAAATAGTCCTTATCTATGTTATTATTCTCAGCTATGAATGTCAATAATGGCATTTTTATATCCTTGAGAAAAATGCTTTAAAAGAAGCAAGATGTAAGCTAAAATAAGAGTGGAATATAATTATTATTTAACACAAGGTAACAGAATAGTTCTGTGTGTAGTTGAAATAGTATGTGCAGTATAAGCTCACATACAATTTTTTTTTTTTTGTTAGAAATTAAGTATATGTTGCACATAATTCAGATCTGTTCTAATTCTATACAGGACAATATGCAGGTTGTCTCTGTGTATATAAAACATATAAAATAACCTTTTGAAAAGGAAAGTTACTCAGAAATAACTACATATTATGAAATCATGCTTAATATATAGACACATATTTGATTTGTTTTCCCTTTGTACAATACTCCCATCAGAGTAACCTGGGAAGTGAGGAATCCATTTGAAATTTCTAAGGCACTTTCTTAATTTAAAAATTAATTTTAAAAATTTATTACACTTTGTAATTTTTAACTTCCATTTCAACACTATTGGATCTAATAAGTAACTGAGTTTGTAGCAACTACCACATCTCTGTACAGGTGAGGTTGCTGTTCATGGCAGGAGCTGTTGGTGAGGATGTGCAAGAGCCAGATTGCCAAAGTCCTCACTCAGAACTGCATTCAGACACTTCAGCCTCATGCAGCATAAAGAAATCTTCTGGGACTGAACCCCTTATCATGGCTCAAAATGAACCCAACTCAAGGCAGACACAGTGCCTTCATTTATCCTGAAAGTATCCTGAAATCAATCAAATCTGGTCTGATGGGAAGGTCAAACCCTACTTTTTGGCATGTACAGTAGCAGGATCATAATTCAGCATTACACACTGGCTCAAAATATCATTACTACATTATCAAAAGATGCCAGCTTTTTGGAGCTGAGTCAAACTACATCTTCTGCCGTCCAGACCTTTGGTACATGTCCCCAACATTGGATACCTTATCAGATATTTGAAGGGCTTTTTGGAATGGGAATTTTAGTGCCTGCTGAAACTGGTCCCCTAAATGCTTGTGTCCTCAACTTAAACAACTTACACTGCTGTGACGCTTGACCCACCTCTCAGAGCTCACGAATTATTTTTCAAACATGATTAGAAAACAAGGATCACAAGCTCAATGTTCTTATCCTTATAAAGCGCTTAGAAGAAAACAGACCACTGAAATAAAAATTTGAAACAAATTTCTATTTAATTTCACCTTTTGCTTTCAACTGATCTTTCAGCCTTGTAGGTTTCTAGGTAAATAGCCTGATGTTCCTTAGGATTTGAGACCAGTAAACAGCTGATACGTCACATTGTACTTTGATAGCTCTTAGTACCAACCTTTGAATGAAATGTCAAATGTTGACTGACCCTGGTGCATAAACTACAGATTGGAGTTTTTATTTAAGGAAGTCCAGGCTTACGTAGTTACCCCAAAAATATGTAACATAAACTCATTATCTGACACAATTTAACAGTCTACTTCATCAGGATCTAAGCTTCTCTCATTCTCAAAATTCTCTTACCTTTGGAAGGCCAAATGCTGCTGATGTGATGTTGGGTTTTTTTAATACTCCTTCTGAAGGTAGAATGCCACCCACTAAGATTGCCACCAACCAGCAATCTAGGCTATTCTTGACAAGGTCTCATGAAAATAATGACCAAACCTAACCCAGCTTCCGCTGTGAGAAAATCATAACCTTGACTTCAGCATCTAATCCTGGGATGAAATGTCAGCATTCCCAAAAATATTGCAAAATTGTCATTACCTAAGGTAAATCTGCTCAAACAGCCATTGTCTATTGGGAATTCAGAAGCTGAAGCTTTGTGACTTGCATGGTAAGGCTGTGACTGCTAAAAAATGAACAGTTGCTAATTGATAGGGGCTTTAAAATGAAGATATCTGGTATTTGAGATCCTGTTTTGATCTTTTTTTACTTTCACACATGTGCCCTTCTGTATCCTGTGGATCTTCTATGTGGCTCGGTGGGTACATGCTCCACATGGTATTCGCTCTTTCTGAAGTTAAAATACAGCACATAGGCTCTTACACATGGTGCAGGAACCTCTCTTTGATGGACATATAATCAAGCAGGAATCTGAAATATGTCCAAGACTTTGCTTTTATTTCTTGGCTATTGGACATAAGTGTGAATTTAGCCTATAAAATTTATTCCTTTTTTATTGTATTAGATAAATCGAAATAAGTGGGAAAATCCTTTTTCTTAATTCCTTCTCCTGCAGTCAGTTCCACAAAGTGTACTGTAACTATCAGTACTTAAACATATATGATATAATACCATTGTCAATAACAGACATTATTAGGAACTATTTTACGCCATGAAAGAAAAGCAGTGTGTTTCTTTCCTTTCTCCTTTAGTCTTACAAATCAATGCCATTACACCCACTGTTTTTTTCCTATTTTACTTCATTAACTCGCATGTGTCACTCATTTCAGCCTGCACAATAAAATACTTGTCCTCGAATAAAATTTCTCAAAAAGCCCTCTAAAAAAGGTAGTTTCCACTATTATTTGCTGTAGACATATTTGTGATCAGTTATTCTATTTAAGCATTATGTTTATATACTATATATCATATGTCAATATTTTATCTGCATACACACTTATATAAAAGCATCCATAGTTTATTTTAAAGTATATAAAATATCATTTAATCAAGCATGTGTATTACAACTTTCCTCTTTTTTTACTGTTTTATTCTAAATTGAAATAATCCCTGCTTGGCATAGGCTATCATCCTAATAATCAAAGCTTTTTCACTGAGTGTAATCTGCAATATAGCATGTTACTGTAGCATTAGTGGAGCTTTTTTTACTGTGAATTCAGTTATTTTACTCAGTTATTTTGCGAGTTACAAAACTATAATTCCATCCTAGAAGAAAGTTGAGACCCAAGGAATTTGTTTTTCTTATAAAATACAGTGGAAAGATAAAATATATAGGCATGAAAAAGTTTTAAATTTTTTTAAGTAATGAAATATTATTCTGCACACATTAAATAGTAAAAAGAGTGAAACAAATGGACAATTCTTAACAAAAACTCTATTGAAATAAATTATTTCATTTAAATTTCTAGCACCACCACCCCCTTCCAGCCCTCATCAATAGTCAATTCACTTGTCCCAGATCTACATGAGGTCACTCAGATGGCCTTGGATCCTTTTGCAATTTCTTAGCACCCAAAAGAACGTAAGCAGAACTCGTGTTCTGGCTCTAAATGAACAAGGTCATAAGGTTCTTCTGAGGGAGAAATTTTACAGAGTTTCAGTAGCACTGCAGTTCATCTTATGCTGCCAGTGATCGCCAAACAAGTAACATATTGATTCAGTTATCCAAAACCAAAATATTTCTTAAGCATGTCTACAAGAAATGCAACAACAGAAAAAACCCATACCAAACCACTAGGCCTGAAATATTTTGTGTAAAATATCACAGTACCTGCTGCTCAAAAAGCAGACTGATTTAATACCAATACCTGCTTTGCAAGCGTTGTGAATTTCCTATCACTATTGTCTCTGTAATGTGATCTTGCAGTGGTTGAGGGTTTGCAGAAAACAAACACAGAACTGCAGTGGATCGGAGGCTCCCGCCACCACAGAGCAAGCCCAGCATCCAACCATTGTCCTTTTATTCTCCAGAACTGCTGGAGGTTTATGCCTGGTTTGGTTTTGATGGCCTTTGTCTAACTTACACTATGATCTACAGTCCTTGCTCTGCTTAACCCTTCTTTAAGCTGTGTAGACCATGCATTCAGGACCTGTGCCTAATACATTGACCATGCTAGAATTATAGCCCATCCAGCATTATTTCCAAAACAGAGACCGGTTAATTTATCACTACTGGGAAGTTAGACTCCCTCTTACAAGTACCTATCAAAGACAATTCAGCAGCTACTATTTCCTTTGACACATATATTAGTTTCCTAACTTAGAACAAAACAAAATCATTGTAAAAATATATCTTTTAAAATACAATAAAATTCATAATGGAAATAACACTGATTTTTTACTAACAAAGCTTAATATTATACTTTCAAAAGTACTCTTGCTTTTTACTTTTTGCTTACAAAGGAATATATTTTAATGTGAAAAGTAACTGATATCAAATCAAGCCTGATCACCAGATAAATGAAACAAATCAAGATAAATTGAAAATACTGAAGACAGATAAGGCAGTTTGCTGACCACTAAGATCAAAATCTATACAAAGTGTAAAATTTCAAGAGATAAATATATTCTTGTTTAACAGGATTGTACAGGGTACTAACTAGAGACAATACCATGTGCTTTTAGCTTTCAATTCAAATGGAAAAGGTTTAGTCTTCAATCTCTATTTGTGTAAGAGTAGAGCATGGGTGTAGAGAAAAAAATTTGCAAATATTCAATAGAAATCATTACTCTTAAGTACATGGAAGGGGTATTAATAAGTTCTGTTTTTCTTTGTTCTTTGGTTTCTTTCTTTGTGAATAACTGGCTAAATCAATGAGCAGCATCAAACATATTCTCACTCCAAAAGAGGGCTTCAGAATAGACCCCCTTGTGAAAATGATGAAACATCATTAATACAGCCAAAACTAGAGTACTCTCAGCAGAAGAATGCATATTTCACAATTCTTCCCATTCTTCTGCGCTATTAGGATCTCTTCCTTAACCCACTCTTTATGCCATAAATGCATGTGACATTAAGTAGTTCCTTGAAAACATTCCTGGATTCAGCACAAAATCAAGCTATAGAATATTAGGACATAAGAAATAGGAGAAAAAAATCAATCAGATATCTAAGGAGTATTGGGTGTTTTATCTCAGTCACCAAGCAAAGAGGAGGTCCACACCAAGCTAAGTGGGCATGTCTGGGACGCAGAGGAACATGCCTGTAGTGGCTTGGAGCTGTTCCTATTGTTCATTCTTCAGGAACCAGAATTTTTTCCCCCTTTTTTTGGACTTTCCTCAGTTTTATTTTGGAGATCTGATGCCCTACAGCCTTCATATTCTTACTGAAAAAGCATTCTTTAAAATAGTCCCAGGCAACTTTCATGTAGTAAAATTGTTCTGATTTTCCAGTTTATGAAAACATCCATAATATCTAATTCTACATCTTTATGGACATACTAGTCCTAAGACACTGGAGGAATGGGAAGCATTCTAATTGTGAAAGTCTCTTTATAACTTCTGCCCACAATACCATTCTTTTTTTTTTTTTTTGTATTTCAAGCAAAAGCCACTTCTGTGCTGGTGAATATAGTCCAATGCTGAAAACAATCACTTCAGGAGCTTGTTTTTATTTTACAGATGGCTATGGCTACACCACATAAGGAACTGTAAAATATTACTTTACTGCTCCTTCATTTTAGTGGAATAGAAGTCTTAATCCATATCAAAGAAATTCCATGTGGAAAATATTCATGGACAATGCTGGAGATACAAGAAAATATGCATATATTTCTATTTTTAGAAAGAGAAAATAGATCACCATGTAGTCACATCTAGTAAATCCTTAGCCCAACAGTCCATGTCTCTGAAGAAAAATCTACCAGAAATATTTCCCAGGTCCTCTATATTTTGAATTCAAAAAGCATTCACAATAGTATAAAAAATTTTTGCAACTATTTTAACTTAAGAGTTAGTGGAAATCATCTTTTTTTACACTAAACCTATAAACCTCTATAGGGTTTATAGAAGCCTATTAAAATACAAGAACAACAACAACAGCTTTTTTAATGCTATGCCCTATTCAGCTGATACTGTCCTTTTGGAAAGCCAATGACTTGTTAGTACCTCTAGCAGGAGTGTGAACAGATGCGTCCCTGACAGGCGATGGATGGTCAGGGTCCATCTGGCCAGTGCAGCTTGGACAGAAATGATGTATACAGCTTCATCAGCGAATGACTGTCATCAATCCTGCGCCATGGACGGCGTAAATGACAGCTACTCTGCAGCTGAGGCCCAGGTGTGAGAACCAAGAAGGGGCTGATTTAAGAATGCTGGGTAATCAGGAATGTATAGTCTCCAGGACTTTAATTTGTATCTTTAACCTCCTATAAATATCCCTGTATGCTGTAGGAGGCATGTGTTTTTAAAGAGTCCGATAGTGAAATTAGCTTCAGGATGACAGACATTCTTTGCTCTCCTGTAACTGCTGATTACCCCAGTTCCCAGTATACATTAACAAATGCATGCTGAGCTTTGGTCACTGTACTGTGGGCTCCACAATTTAATTATTACCTCATTGATTTTTCATGTATTTCAATTTTCTTTTCTTCAAGTCACAGTGACTGTCCTATTGGGGGCAATGTTTGTTTTTTCTTTCCAAGATTTCCTTGTGGAATTTATTTTGAATTCAAGGATTTATTTTTTTTAAAACCATCAGGAACTCATATTTGTTTAGCTTGTCAGTTCATAGACAGGGAGATGCACAAACCCTTAAAATGAAACTGAACTTTATGGTTAAAGCTAGATATAAACAGAAAACAACAATGGATTGACCACTGGCATTAAAGGTATCTTTGGTTTTTAAAATGTCCCCTTTTTAGCATGCATTAAAGAGCATGCATAATTTGCATTTATTAGCATTTTATTATTTCATAGCATTGGGGACAGAAAAATGGACACAATTATTGTATCCTCACAGGGTATTTCTCTATTTATATCTATTTCACAATAAATTGCTCTTCTTTATCAGTGGATCATATGGATTTATGCACTGATTTCAAAGCCCAAGAAATTATTAATGTTTTATATTAGGAAATGGATTGGTCCTTTCAGTACACAGTAATATTTTTGTAGTTATAAAAGGAAAGAAGATGTGTCTTAAAATTGGGATGCCCAGGTCCAGCTCCTTTTCCACTCAAACAGAGTGGATGAAATAGACTTAGCTTGGAAAGAAATCTCATGTTTATGTTTAAAATAAACATATAAATAGGTAAATGTGTGTATATATATATATATATATATATATATATATATATATATATGAATGCTTGAGTATATGCAAATTTACATATGAGAATATTTGAGAATGTACTTCCCAATAGCCATTTTCTGAAAAGCAGCTTAATTCATATTCTGAAAACAGAACTTTGGTGATTTTTTGCTTCTTCAAGCTCACTGAAAGTCAAAATCAAGAACTATTCTGAAGAAAAAAATTGGAAAATTCCTTGAAAAAAAATTCATCTGTGGGCAACATGGAATTTTTTGGCCTCCAGACAGAAAATTTAATTGAAAAAAAAATTCCAGTAAAGATATTAAGACTTGTCATCTGGATTTCCCTGGAGAAGATCTATCTACTCCAACAGGAGGGAAAAAAATATAACTCCCCTCCCCCCAGTTTTGTAGAAAGGAAAATTTTCATCAGAATACTAATGCAGCAAACGCCCTGACAAGTCTACAAAAAGACCGTACTGCAGGTTTGTATGAAACACAGATGAGCTGTATATACACAGACTTTTGGCTTTAAGTGGTTTAGGAAGACATTTTCAAAAAGCACATGTGGAGTTTAGTATTGCTGATCTCCAGAAAGTCTTTGCGATTTGTGCTAAGAAATTCTTGCGCACTTGAAAAAATATCCCTTTTAATATTTTATAGGGCTGTGGTTTAACCTTTAGAATATGAATAGAGCCCCCATCTGTGGAGGCTTACTTGTTACCCAGTAGTGCAGGTCAGTAGCCATCAGATCAATACGACCACAGGAGAAGACGGAAGTGGAAAAGGGCCATTGAGCAGGGAGCATTTACACCAATGAATCACAATTACAGGAACACCTGTGCTAACAAACTGTGTCCTGCTCCACTGGGAAAACCTGCACAGGGCTCAGCAGCCCTCTGAATTCCTCATTTATTATCACTGGTGGGTTGGCCTGAAGTTGTATATTGTGTTACAGTGTAAAAATTGAGAAGGATACTGGTCAAGACATCTTAGGATGACTAAGCTTCATGGGGGTTTTTGCTGTGTCTCTGTCATGGTTTGAACACACCTTTTAGCTTTATCTTCTAGGTACTGCTGGAATCTTTTCATTCATACCTCTTAGATTTGAACAGCAAAGCACGTGTTTGAGGAACACATTTTCAAAAAAGTTACATCTGAAATCACGCTCACATTGAGAGTGCTAATGAACTGCTTATAAGTTATGGCTATATGTCATATAACAGAGAAAAAGAGAAAACAGGAAAAATAACCATACAATACTTGAAAATTCCTCCCTTGCATGTTGCTACAATATTATCGATTATTATAGGTGTGGAACAGCTTTATTATTGCTGTGTCATTACAGTAAATTATCTACCTGAAGTGTAAGGAAAGGCAGCAGTATAATGAGGAACTACCACTACATGAGAGTTTGGACTGGCAGGAAATACAAGCATAACTGCCCTGTCTCTCTAAACCAACAATATATTAATACATCTCAAGTTTCTTCACTTCTGTGCTATCCTAATACTGTTCAACATCTGTTTTGCTGTATATGCCAGAAAACTAATAAATGTATCACTGAACAATGGACCTTTCAAATCACACAGAAGCCAGAAAGCTGCCAAAGATTTCCTGTGAAATTTAGCAGCTACATTGGTGGTATGTAGCAGGCAGAGCCACGTCATTTGTATTTCACAGTGGGCAAGCATCAGACTGTGCTACACAACTGAAAGTGTCCATCCAACAAGCTTCATTTTTCTGCCTTCGGAAGTCATACTTTTAACATCATGCTGAGAAATAGCTACTTGGAGATTGGGACAGATGAAGATCTGGATATGTTCTCTTTTTCTCTCCTAACATCTTGTCTAGGCAAAATCTAAGGCATTGAACATATGCTCAGGATTTCTTCTGGATGCCCTTCAGCCCTGGTAAAAGAACATAGCTGCTTTACCTCTGACTAGGCTTTGGCACATCTGAAAATCCCGTCTAGTAGTATTGCTGAAGAACACACCCAGTGAGCTGATACACTGAAGACACAACACTTAGGTTGTGCTATGTAGATGACATGGAAAACTAAAATATCCTGCATGCAAAGTCATCTGTGAAATATCATCATGCTAGGGGACATTGCACCACCCAGATACTAATTGGCACATTTGTGTATATTTGTTAGTACAAGTGAGGAATACTGAATAGTACAAAACTCCTACATCTTAAAGCCAGAAGAAAGATAAGAAGTGGGACTGAAGATTATATAAAGGAAGGAAAAGAATGAAACATCTGGAGAAAATCTTCATTTTCTATAAAGAGTATACATGACAAAGTGCTTTAGAGGGAAGAGAGTTAGCTATGCACTAAGCTATTTAATTTATCACTCTGCAGAGCAGAATGAAGATATCCATTCCCACTTGCCACACATGAGTACTTCTTGAGATTTGAATTCAGATTTGATCACAACTAGAAAACTATTCAGCTGAGTTAGCCTTTCCCTCATTTCTCATAAAATGATAAGATATTTGTTTTGGTTAAAAAAGCAGCAAAAAATCACCAAAGGTTTTTTATTACTGGACCTCTCTGTTCTGACTCCTCCTACAGCTACTACTCTTTTCCCAGTGTTTGGTTTTTTTCAGGGTCTCTCAGATGCTATTTCAGATAGCTATCACTTTCAAATCTCCCCAAACAGACCACATTTAACAAAATTCCTGCTCAAATATCATCAGATTTTTTAAGGCAAAATACCACAAACTGAACAAACTAAACAATACTGAACAAACAAATGAAAAGGAGGGGAAGGCCCCACACAGAGTGTACGTGTGTTATCATTGATACTGCCTTTTCAGTCATTGCTCTAGCCTGAGAACCAGCATAAGACAAAATCTAAAAGGACATACAAATTTGTATTCCTACTATGATCAATTTCCAGCTCTGTAGAAAAATTAAGGAGGGGAATGCCTAATCTGATATATTAGTAATTTTTAAGCTAATTTTTCATTAGCAATACTTACATTGTCAAGATTTTATAAAGTCCAGTGTGCCTTAAAACTTCTTTGATGCATTTTTGCTATTCTGGTTTTGGGACCTGTTTGATTGGAAACCACTAAGCATGCTTAACTGTGCCACTTATTTTTCCCTCTGATTAAAATGCAGGCTGGCACAAGCAGAGACTGATGGCCTCTGAGTTTATAGATTGACCAGGGCACCTGCCGTGCAAGCATCTTTGTGCTGCCCCATCACTGAATTTCATTCTGACCTTGAAGCATCACACTTGATAAAGCTGAAAGTTAGTTTCTATTTCTATTTCCAGCCCTGTTTTTTAGTATCCCTTAACAGACTGTCAATTGTACTCTGACACAATGGTGCCTGCTTCTTCTAGGTTGTAGCTCTCAAGAGACAGTAAACTCAATGTTTTCAGCTAGAGAGTTTTGCAGCTTTTTCATATTATTATAGCTTAAAATATTTTTAAATGAATCATAGTAATAGGACCAGGAAGACATTAACTGATGACAGCTTTAATCTCCAGCAATTTTGCTTGATATCTAAGACTGTACCTGGTCATTTTGGTGCCAGAGAAGTTTTTTTGGCCAAAGGTCTGTTCAACCTAGTTCGTAAGCAATACTCGGAAGTGAAGTTTCCTCAGGAAACAAGAACACTTTTTAAAATGTCTCTTATAGTACAACTGTAGATACACGTCATAATGAATGCAAGATTTATTAGTATAAATCTTCCAAACTCTGCTTCAATGTTAGGAAAATGAGGGAATACAAAAATCAGAATACAAAGTAAGGTATACAAAAATCATAAAAAAATAACAAACTTGTGTTTGCAATATTTCAAATAATTGCCCATTTCTGTACATAATCAAAAAATCACATATGCCAGAATTAATGCATCCATAAAAGTGCAAAAGATAATCACATTTTACAAAGTGGAGATTGGGTACAAGTGCATTATCCTGAAACAGGTATAACTCTGAGAACAAAAACATGGTATCAAGCTCTGTCTCAGATGATAAAGGCCTCACTTTCTGAATGGCATATGAAAACCCTTTCCAGTGCACAAATATTATAAATTTAATGTAAGTACCAGAAATACAGCTCTGAAAAGTGGGGTTGTTTTTTGCCTGTGAAATGCAAAACCAACAAGTATTTCATTGTCCAATGACCATGATGTTGCATCTACTCAACAACAGCTTCCTAGAAGGGTTTATGCATAAAGCAGAGCAATAACTGCAGCTACAAAGCACACCAAACATCTGAAGACAAGCCATCAAAAGCAAGGAAATTCTGATATCTAGTTGAGGCCTGTGACATTTACAGGCTATACAAGAATACATGGGATGTTATACAGCATTGCGCATCATTATTGTGGAAGTCATTGTTTCCCTCATTAGTGCTCTAGATCTGTACATTACTTTCATTCCAGGTCAACGACCTCCATGCTGACAGTCCATCTTTAACTCACCCTTTTGTGCCTAGGTATTGTAGCAAATTTGCTACAGTACGTGACATCTCACACTTGAATTTTCTGCAATATTTGAAGACATGTATCCCATTCAAATGCACTACTTATCAACTCAGAGGTCTTCAGAAAACTATTAAGAAGGTATGGGACACATATCTAAAGGAAAATTAGGTATAATTTCATTTGTAAGTGTTGTATTTTATTATAATATTTAAGCTGTAATTCTCTGTAGAGCTTTTAATTTTATGTGATAGAATGATGTGCAAATCATACAGCACAGTTACAGTATTCCCAAAATGTTTTTAAAGTTTAATATTGTTTTCCAAATGAATAAAGATATTAGCTCTCTAGGAACATGCAAAACATTAAACATTTCCACACTCATTGTCCAGATTTCTTTAAGTGTTAATTAAAAGCATAACTTAATAGGCTGCAAACATGTTAGCCTTTCCTTTCTAATGCAATTGAAGATAAATGACTAAAATTTAGCAGTGATTCTGGACTCCTGAAAAACTATGATTGACACAGTATCATCCTGTAATGAAGCAGTCAATACGCAGACATTGACATGGCAGAACCATTATGATAGATCATATCAATTCATAATTTGGCTTCATAAATATGTAGAATTATTGACACAATATCTTACAATGGCACATCCTTTTCTACAATGCTAATGCACAGGAATGGCCTTTGCAGTGAGAACTTTAAAGTATAACCTGAGAGGATGTGACACATGGAGAGGAGATAACATTCATGTTGCAGTAAGTCACTTTCTGTTTTAATATCAGAAAACCAGTGTTAAAACCAGGGAAAGGAATCAGTTGGGGTTTTCACGCCTGAAAGTCACTTTAATACTTAGATAGGTTTGCTGTCCACATTCGTTGTTTTGTTGTTCAGGAAATTGCTCAGAATTTGTCAGACAGTGGGAAATTGTTTGATCAAACTAGAAGGAAAAAATGTAAACTGCATTTCGATTTTATGGTTAGATAAAGAAAGAAGATACCTGACCAACTGCAGCGTTTTCCTTTGTGTTTTTCAAAGAAACATTGTGTGGAATTGTTTTGTGACATTAGATTTTGAGGATTTGTTTGAAATGTGCAAATAAACTTTTTTAATGACTTCATGCCACTGATGTTAGAGTCCAGGGAAACAAGGGCAAAGCAACAGAACCATACAAATGCAGCTGGTAAAGTCAGCTTTGTCCCAGCTTCAAGAGCACTCTGTCTCTAATACCACTGTGTAAACAAGCAAGAATTTGAATCAAAACAGAATTCCGACAGATCCACAATATGCTGATGGGTATAAGAAGGATCTGTGTTTATTTGTCCCAGTGTTCTTAGGTGCTGTGATGATATTCATACTGGGTGTCCAGCAACACTTCTAACATTTTAGTTCTATGTCATAGCTTTGGTTTTCACTCTTCTTGTCCTTGACTAATAATGAGGACAGGATGCTTGGTGGATATAAATGAATCACTTGGCTGATCCTAAATCACAGAAGACTGTCAGCTGATTCACCCCAGCTGAGGGTATGCACATTTAAATTTTACTTTCACAATTAGCTTCTGTTTAAATTGTGAAGAAAAGTAGTCTATAAAGTAAGCTAAACCATTGCTATGTATACAGGATAAAGAGAGGCTGCAATGATATACATCCTTTAAAAAATCCTAAAACATATTGTGTGGGCTGAGTACTTTATATTGACTTCTGGTGCTAAGAGAATTTTATAATGGAATTATAAAACCCTCAAAAAAGGGGTTTATAAAGGCAACTCTAATATACCTTTATCTATCATGGCACG
The DNA here is from genome assembly GCF_050655825.1 of Lonchura striata. Classification (NCBI taxonomy): domain Eukaryota; kingdom Metazoa; phylum Chordata; class Aves; order Passeriformes; family Estrildidae; genus Lonchura; species Lonchura striata. The sequence continues at coordinate 17,976,507 of NC_140709.1, forward strand.
GCTGGGGGCTACTATAATAATCCTTTTGCTTTCATGTGGCCATCTGGAGGCCTATTAAAACTAGTATCTAAAACAGACTCCCAAGCGTGTTGAGTTTGCCAGTTCCCACTAAGTCACTAAAATCAGGGAGTTAGCCCTGCTATAGGGTGAACTGTCTGCTACAGAGAGAAGATAGCTTGAACTCTAACCTTTTACACTGTGAATATGTTGTGTACAGGCTGATTTTGATACATACACTTTAATTGTGAAAAACCCCTTGCCCTAGGACTTTTGTGCACCTCTGGGGTTGTATGACAAGATGGAAGAGAGTAGGCAAAGTGAGAATCAAAATAATACAAATTTAATGAAGTATTCTGTTTCAGCTGAGAAATACTCTATTCTGACTTTCATGGAGAGCAACAACAAAATATTGAAAATTTTTTCATTAACCTATTTTCCTTGCTCAAATATAAACATAGAGATTATATATAACATTTGTTTAGTGCTGTGAGTTTTTACCCAAAGTGTAATGGAAATAAATATTTGAATATGCAAATTATTTTAAGTGTAATTTGGGCTCTCTTTGCTTTTTATTCAATTAAGATTAGGTTCATGTGAATTTGCTCAGTGATACATTTTGTTTCACTGGAAAATGGGTATCATTTGTCCAAAATAAAGCCTTTTCCATATACTCATTACTGATTTTATTCAGTAATGTTGTTACATCCTATTATACCTGATACATTTAAAAAAAAAAAAAAGACAAAGAAATTAAGTTGCTGTCTAAAACCACACTAGAACTCAGATCTAGGACCAAATAAGATGCATTAATTGCTTTACTGCTTCACTGCAAAGCCACTCTTAAAACATAATTCCTTAATGAAGTCCGTTAATTTGTTCATGGCAGTACACAAGCTGTTCAAAATGACACAGAATTGCACTCTGTTTTCTAACCCCTGCAGTTTCTTCTGTTAGTCACTCTGCCTTGTGTTGTTATCCCATGGATAGTAATTATTTTATAGTGGCTGTAATTAGGAGAGAATTAGGCTTGGTAAACAAAACCTGCCTTCTCCTGTTAATAGCTAAGGATAATAAATTTGGCTCTGACATTCACTATATTTGGACAAGGCTTGGCCTTCTTCCAGTTTTCCCAATAAGAACTTTATTATATAATTATGCCTTGGAGGAGCTCATATTACAAGGTAATTTTTTTTTTTTGTTAAGACACATATTGCATGGCTTCCAGCCAGTAAATGATATACTGTAATATATGCCTTCAATAAATGTTTTAAACAAAATCTCTCTAAGCAATGTTTTGCTAGAGCTGCACATTGCATTTTGGATGCTATATTTACAGGAGTTTTTCATAATGCAAATGATTTTCTTTTGCTCCCAAGTTCAATATAGAAGTGTTTACAAAGAAGGCTAGGATTATTTTTATTAGCAAATGACATGGTTAGATCTTTAACTTATATCTCAGTAGCTTTAAAAAATCACACTTTTTATTCTGTGTGTAAAGTTATAGTTTTATTGACATGCACAGAAGTGCAGTATCTTTTTTTCTATTTTCAGCTTGAATTAAAAACCAACCCTTTGTTCCATCTCTCAACCCATATATTAATGCATCATCTCCCACCCTGTCCTTTATAATTTACCTTTTATGTAAAACACAATTTAAGTCAATACACAATAGCACAAAATGCTTTTCAAAGGGAGCCAATCATAAGCTAAACAGAAAAGGAGGGGCTTAAGGGAAAATACATGAAGAAGTGAGTGGCTCAAAAGAGAGAAAGAAAGCATTTCAGTGACAAGGAGGAGCAGAGATAGGATCAAGGCTGGGAAAAGGGAGCAAGCAATTAAATTCTGAAAAGAATACAGTAATAAAAATCAAACTAGACAAGTACACTAATTTTAAATATTTCTCCTGCTGCTGAGTTATCATTTCTCAGAAGATATAGGTAAATAATTTATCATAATTGCATTCACCATTTTTTGTAAAAACTGTGTAGGTAAGCACAAATGGGTTTACATACTTAAACAAATAAACCAAGTCCAAATAGTCTAAAAACTGTGTAAACAAAAGAAGAATCCAAAAGCCATGTTTCCAGGGTCACTAAATAGCATCCATTACCTTTTCAGTTTTTCTGTACACTATTTAATGCTACACGTTAAAGAAAAGGAGTTCTTCAACTACAAAACCAAGTGGTTTTGGTGTAAAAATAACATATTTTGTATATTTTTACTTCACCCATTCGAAAGCTCAGTCTATTTTCTAGTGACACAAGTCAGATCAGTATTGATAACTTCAGTATACAATCCCCAAGGTAAGAGGAGTCAAAAAGATCAGGAGAAGGGAACTGGGATATGTGTCAAGACAATGATGCCAAAGTTCTCTTGCAAAGAATATGAATGACATATTAGCTTTAAAAATGCTATGCTCACATAGACAGCAGAAAATAAGATTCATTGGGATGAAAAAAGAGTCAAATATTAATAAGAAATCACACTGCTTCAAACTTATGCTTCAAATTTAAGACATAACTTGGCACTAAAAAAGTTAAAAATCTTGACCAAAATTCATCTGCACTAGCAGTACCCAGTGGATTAAATTGACCCTTGGTAAGAAATCTGAAAAGCACATGGGCAGGGACCAAGTACATCAACAGTCATTCCAAACAGAAAAAGATTATTAGATCAGCCAGAGCAGTCCTATTCCCATTTGTTAATGTAATACTATCCAAGACAGTATTTTCTTCCATGTTCTCTCAAATATATATTTTTAATTACTCAAACCAAAGAACTAACACTCCTTTCCTTGGGAAACAATTGCCTAAGCATTCCATATTGTTTCAGTCATACCTTGGAGGATATACATTCTACATTCCTCCAGAAAGTATTATTTTACTGTTGTCTGTTAATTCTTCAAAACTTTTAAATTACCTTTGTTCTTTTCATCTGACTTCCTGGAACTCTCTTGGAAGGGTGTCCACAGAGTTGCCACAGCCCTTGAGACAACAGGGTTCAAAGAAGTACCTCTTCTCCAGATTCACATGGAAATGTCAGGGAAGCAGGGTGAGACTACTTTTTTTCATCAGGAGAGCACAGACCAGTAGTGGTTTTATAGTGTGAGCCTGTGTATAAAGGTGCTGTTGACAAAAAGAACTCATCTCAAGCTCTCTCCAAGGGTTAGATACTATAATTTTGTGAAGATCAAGTGGCAAAAGAAACTTATATTGTTGTCTTTCCTCCCTCAATTTTCTCCTCTTCCTCTTCTTTTCTTTCTCAAAAGGATTGCGGAAGGAAATGAAAATAAACCTGAAAGAGCATGAAAGATATTCAGGGCACATTGTTCCTGCTTCCAAGATGCAGAAGGAGATGCAAGACCATGAGGAACTGGTTTATGTATAATGGCATTGATTAAGAATTTCTTTTGCCATCTTACCTTAAGCTAACATGATCTCAGTGTCTGGAAGATATTATATGGTTCGTAATTTTAAAATATAACTTCAGAAGGAGGAGAAGGTGGGACACAGACATAATTCTGTCCTGTATTGAATGCTCAGCTACCTGACAAACACCAAGAGCCCATAAATGTGCATGTTGCCCTATGATGCACAAGGTGACCGGACTCAGACTTTGATAGATGACCAGTGGAAGCACATTCTAACATCAAATAACCTCCTCTTAAAGTCTCTAGGATATTTCTTGATTACTCCCCAAAAGTTTTGTAGATTTGGTAACAGAATAGCCAGTCTCCTCAGAAAAAAACATGTCTCAAGAAAGAAACAAATAAAAACCTCTATAAACACAAAGGGTAAAGATATAGTTTAGAAGCTATATAGGCTATAAAGAAGTATAAAGAATTTTGTATTCTCCCTCCTTCCCATTAGGCTGTCTCCATACTTCTGCAGCTGTAGTAAAGGGCAGAATGCAGTTTAAATAATTGTGTTGCAACTTCCTATACAGACAACTTACTGAAATCCTATCTTACGATACTTACTACTCTGGAAGAGAGTTGAGGGAATTGGCCTGAACAGATACTCAAAAACCTTCTTTCAGGACTCCACACTGCGTTTTACATTGAAGAGCTCTGAGTTTACTCTAAATAATGCACAGAGCCAAATTGTACCCTGGTTTCAGAGGCAGGGTGTAAATGAAATCTGGAAAATTTTGCACACCTATTGTATCCTTAACTGAGAGCATTTCTGACAGAACCAAGGATTAAGCATTCCTTGTTTCAAACATGGTTTTGGAGTTTACTTTTTTAAAGGCTGAGGAAAACAAGCTCAGAGAAGGGCAGAGTGAGCAGCAGGGAAGCAAAACTCCTTTTATCACTATTCTAAAATGAGATAAAGTGAAAGAATGGTCATGAAGAATATCAGATATTAAATAGAATCCCTGTGTGCAAATCATAACTGTAAGCTCTGTTTTAGATAATGGTTTACACAGGAAGATGGCTTTTTATAGTGAAAAAAAGGCTAAAAAAAGGTGATAGAGACCTGATGGTATTCTTATGATGGTATTCTATATTAAGGAATAAAAATAAAATGTTTCATTTGAGAAGCATACTTATAATATATGCCCTGGTTCTTTCTTCATTAAGCCATCCTATGAACAGAAAAACAATATGTGAAATCCATAGCATATAGTCAGCTTTGGGTATGTGAACTTTCTAGAAACTGTGCAAGATCTATGCAGTGGTAAGGAAAGGTATAAATAATATTGGTTCTAATTCTTTGACTTACCACAAAAGGTTTTTGGGCAGCTAGCTTGGTAATACATCCTTGGCTGGATGTCTGATGAAGATGGTCATCCATAAATGTGCAAAGTCTCTCCAGCTCTGCACTGGTCAGGTCACATTGGAAATAATTGCTTCTGCTCCTGACCCATCTGTCTGTAAACACATCAGACACGTCTATCTGCAAACACATCAGCTTGCTTTACTTGCAGTGCCCAGTAGGCATGAGGACAGCACCATGCTCTAACAAAGGCCTAAGCTACTGACTAGCTTTTGCCAAGCCTCTGTGATGCCAAACAAGAGCATTGCTTGTAGGTGTAAGAGATGTGAGGGAATGTGATTCTTCTCATACATGGTAAGATTAGTGTGTTAAAACTGCAAATGGAGTAAGCAACTTTGTTTAAGGTCAGTCAGTGTCTTTATCAATATCATCAACTGTGTGAACTACTACTACAACCAGCTAACAGAGACTCTCCTTTAGATAAAGAGTAGATGACTGTGGTTTTGGAAACAAAGGATGTCGAGAAGCTGGACTGTCTATGCAGTGTAACACTGAGACTGGTATCTCACACTTACACTTTGGTAAAACAGTGGCATATGGGCCAGAGCAGAAACATTTGGTTTGCAGAAACAACAATACTTTAGTCCCTTTCACCTTAAAAAAACATTTCTATGCATTTGACTGCTGCAACATTTCACAGTTCCCTGGAAAAATATATTATTTGGGGGTACTAACTCTGGCAGAATCATCAAAACATCAGCATTTTATTTTCAAGCTTCCTTGTGATGTCAATAACCACACCAAAATTATTTGTATTCAGATTTCATGACTACTTGGAAGAAATAACAAAAGTAACAGAAAAGATTGCCCACAAAAAGCTAAAATGATGGTCCCCAAGGAGAATTCAAGAAGAAAACTGGATTGTATGAATGACAGTTTCTGTCTGCCTCCCAGTGAGGGAGAAGATTTTGCTTGGTCATTTCTATGCCTCTGCAAAGGCCAGCAAGGTGCTGTTAATAACTAAATCTTCTCTAAGTCTAATTAAAAGGAAGCAAGAAACAACAAAAAAGGAGTTAAAAACAAATCAACAGAAGAATATGGGAGAATGAAATAAGTGTTTATGGGTTTTTTTCCCCTGGATATCAGTTCATTACCAGACTGATACTATAACTTCAAGGGTCATTTCTCTTCACTCACTAAAATACCAAAAAAAGGGAAAAGTTGCATGTCAGTAGAAGAAAAATCAAAACCCCTATGTTATTATACTCTCAAAAGAATTTTTACATAAAAGAAGCCTTGCAAAAGAGAGTCCCCCTAACTCTTAAACTGTTAACTGTTTCTCCTGCTAATGAAAGAGAGAACACATTAAATGGAACAAGGACTCACCGGAAAGATGCTGAAAAACAAGATTAAGTAAAATATTTGATTTTAAAACCTTTTAGTGCTTTTTAGAGGGGAAGAAAATGGTAGAAAACTCTTCCTATGCTATTTCAACATATGCATGTGTAGCTTGAATATGAACTTTGCCTCACTAGAGTTGACTGCCTACATATTTTCAGCATTTTACGCATGGTTCAAGGCCATTTGTAGGACTGAAATATGGAATTTCTTTGCATTTCAGATTCCTGCAAGGATTAACAGATGAGATTCTCCTCTGGTAGCTGTGCAACTCATCAGAAAAATTCAGATGATGTACAGATAGATATTGCTGCTCTCATATCAAGACAGTAGTTATGCAGTTGTGTACAATATGGTCACAAATACTAATTAAGCAACTGACTTTGTAAAATAGCCATATTCAAAGCCCAACCACTACTATCCAAATATGTCAGAGATAACACAAGTTCAGAGCAGTAAATGAATTCTTGGACAAGCTAAATTTTATAAACAGTTATTTGCCTAAAAACAGTGAATAAAATAGAAATTGCCAGGTCGCTTTAGTGGTAGCAGAAAGCACTTTGATTATCTAGGGGTAAAACTATTTCACATTCATTCCAAATAAGAGGTGAAATTATAAAACTGTTTGAAAAATACACCAGTGAACTGGCATGTCAGTGCAGCTCCTCATAACATGACTTTGATGTGAAGTTTATCTGATCATATACACTCCTTCATCAATGCCTATTTAAAAATGAGGTAAAGCCAATCTTTTGTACACAGATCCCGTAAATTCAGAGTGAAAAGAAACATCCCTTATACATAAATACATGACTACTGAATTCCATAGGGCCATGTGTACCAAACTGTTTCATTTCACAACCCAGGTGAGGCTGTGCTCCAAACCAGGGACCTGCCTAGACCCTTTTCTCCTGACCTTGAGCAGCAGCTCTTATGGAAAAATCTGTTTAAACAGATAAAGACTATTTCATTTTATATTTTGGGAAGACATAGTCAGATACAAGACTTCCTGGTTACTTTAATCCTTGTCAGAGAACAAAGAGTAAGATAAAATGGAACTTAGGGCTTGAGCCAAAATCCTTTGAAATCAATTAGATTCTTTTCATTGATTTCAATGAGTTGTGGATCAGACCACCTCTTCCTCAAGGCAGCAATAAGACACTTCCTAGAGAAGGCAGGGGTCCTCAGTTTCACCATTCATTCATTTTGATCTTTCACTGTTTAATGAATCTCTTCATCCTGCTCTTATTCTCAGCTCTCAGCCAGGCAGGCATTAGCAGTGCATTCACTAGGCAGTAGATGATCACCAGTATCCATCTTTCAAAAGAGACGTACAACTGCGGCCACTCAGGGCCATTAAAGATCCCATGGTATTTTTGCAAGAGCAGAAATAACAATGCCAGTGTCTTGGCCAAACTCCAGCCTCTTTAATTATATTCTGTCCATCTATATTCCCTCCTTAGTTTCAGCTGAAAAAATTAGCCACCATTTTCCACTATCTTATTAATCTTTTAATGTAGAATTAATTATAACAGAAAGACTATGAGTGTAAAATACTGGCACTTACAGTTATAATGAGAAAATCATCACTGTCCATAAAAAACAGAAAATGCAACTCTCTTTTCACAGAAAAAGTGTACACCATTAACACAGTAAAAGTAATCATATAACTGTTTTCTACTTGAAAAAGAGAATAGCCGAAATATGCCTAAATGGGAAAAAAAAAAAACCAAATCAACAACAACAACAACAAAACAAAAAAAAAAAAAAAAAAAAAAAAAAAAAAAAAAACAAAAAAACAACCCAAGCAGCCTAAACCAAAATTAAAATTTAAAAAAAGAGAAAGGGGAAAAGAAAAAAATACTTAGCACAGCTTGGACAAGCTCCACATTACTATTCAACATCAGGAACTACTCAGAATTCTTGACCAGTAGGATTATTTATGTGACTTTTGGAGTTGAAAACAATGTGATAAGATATCCAGCTATCTTGAGGAGCTCTAGACTAGAAGAATATGTAGTTATTTTTCAGCATCCCTACTTAATAACAAACAAACAAAATTTAATCCAGGTAATTGATAATGTGTAAATTAGCTGATCATTCTGCTCCTTGAGGACACTGAAAATCAAGACAACATCTTCATATTTTTGTCTTAAGGAAAAAAGAGACCTTAAATGTTTTTCATTCCACAGTATGAATGCAATGTATCATAGAGAAGATAGTAGTTCAAAAAAATCTCAGGGGGTACAAAATTTTAAGTAACAATTTGGGATAAAGATGCAGTATAACTACATCTCTGTGGAATACAGTGAAAGAGGGTTCAATCCATGAAAGCTTACATCTTACTCTTGTAGCAGATGTAGTTGTTGTAGTTGTAGCAGATGTGGTTGTTATTAAAAGGTTGTTGTTGGCAACAAGTAAAATGAAGAGCACTCTAGGGGACCCAGAGAGATAGTCCATTAACTTCATCAGCCCTAGATTTAGTTCCTATCTCAGGACAGTCTTAGGAAACAGTGAAATTGCATTACCCATCCTAATTATGGGATTCACTGAAAGGTACAGAATTCATAGCTAGAAATAAGGTCATGTGGGTGTCTTTCTGTAGAAATAATTTGGTCATTTGCAGATCGTATTAGGTCAAGTCACTTGTGGTACTGTAATCAAAGCTACTGACTGGAGAGCTTCAGAGTGATGATAAATGACAGATTTTTTTCAAGAGTCAAGAGATGTGAAAGGAGAGAGAAAAACTAAGGGGAATCTTGCAGTAAGTTCAACTGACCAAAGAGCTGCTGTTGTTTAGTTGAACTCAGGGCAATCTTCATGTTATCTGGGCTCTGTTCTGCCTCTTCAGTAGAATTGACAGTCTTTCATTTGCTAAAACATCTAACAGTGAAAAGCTGTGGGAATTCCTAGGAAGAAACAATTCAACTGTGAGAGGAAATAGCCTAGATATCTTCAGAAACTTTTCCCTTCAGTCTTCATGATAATTTGTGAGGAAAAGCACTTGAAAAACTAAGATATTGTTATATATTATTGGTACTGTTTTCTCTCCAAGGCAGCAGTACAGCTTTGATAGCAAAGTTATGCTGTTCAAATCACCTACAATGTTCAACCATCCTGGATTTCATCCTGTCTGTAATGGTTTTTACCTGGTATTGAGAGGTAGACCAAGCAACTGAGCCTCTATCTTATTTCTGACATCTTCCTGGTGGTTACTGCTATATGAGCTGTATTCATTATACATCACATTTCTCTTGAATTCCTGCCATACATGACTATATTTGTTAAGACCTAGTGCTCAAATGATAGCTGATGTTTCACTAGCTACAGAAAACATTAGAATACTCTCTTTACTCCTGAGATGTTGCAAAGTAGACTGCAACTTCCACACGAATTTTCAAGAGAAGTTGGAAGCCTAATATGTTCAATTCAAAACTTTTTCTAGCAAGAGGTAACTTTCTTCAAACAGCCCCCAATGCTGTTCCCAGAGCATGCAGAAAATAATTTTTAAAAATACAGGGAGAAATTACCTACACTGATATAATAAAGACTTCTGAAACATCCAGAAAATAAGTCAATTTTTTTGTGATACATTTTTCAGACATTACACCTGCCCAAGGTCTCAGGGTTTGCAAACATAGCTAACTCTGTCAACACTCTTGTGAGGAGAATGTTTTTTAAAGTGTTCATTCTCTCCCTCAGCCCATTTGAATGTTTTTACTTGCTGTTTGTGCAAGATGGACAGACAAGAAAAGCTGAAAGTGTGTTCAGAGACTCCAGTAAAACTTTTTACTACACAAGTCACTGTTACATGTATGATTAAAAAAAAAAAAAAAAGATAAATACATTGTTACTCAAATCTTTTACAGATATTTCAATCCTGTAATAAGGAAAGACCAAACAATTTTCGGGCAAGTGTTTGCCCTTTCTCTTAGGTATTACTAAGCACTGGGAAACACCTGGTGCCTTCTTGCTCACTGATACTGGTTTTTTTTCAGCAACTAATTATAATGTCAGTTGGATAATTTGATAATTTGCATTGGGCATGAAGAACTGTTTGAATTCGAACATGTTAAAAAAGTGTTCTCTAAAACAGATATTTCCAAATGCAGCATGGCCTGCCCCACAGATTCAAATTAAAGACCTTACAGCAGTTACCCACCCATTGCTTACCCAAACAAGAAATCTCTACCTGTCAAATCTAGCTAGAAGGTTATAAACAGAGAAAATAAATCTAGCAACCTAATCTAATTTATGAATGTACATAATTATGAATAATTGAATGAAGCTAAAAGAAGAAAACTCCAAGTGAATGACAGAGTGCAGATCAATTCCCAAGTAAAGGAGTGCACACCCAATGGTTTACCACAAATTAAATTTGACTGAAAAAAACTAAAAAGAAAATTACTCTTCTGGCAAGAAATAGAAGTGATGATCTAGCACATCCTATAAGCCCATGATTAATTGCCAAAAAGCCCTTTACATATTAATAACTTCCTTTTTTTCATTCTCTTGAAATGTACTTTGCTTTTGAAAACATAGCTGCTTTCAGTGCTGTAATTAAAATAATAATATTTTAAAAGTTGTCCTCACCAAGAAAAGTATATTTCATAATTAAAAAGCTAGATGTAGCCTCATTTCTAGTTTAGGGGCCAGCCTGGATGACACAATGGCCATTTCTGGCTTGACTATCTACAAATACGTAATTGGAGTGTAAATTATTTTCACTATATAAATAGCTCTTGATGATATCACAATTTGTAAATAGCGCAGCTTGTTTTTCCAGAAGCAGCTTTGTGTTAGATGACAGCTCTGAAAAGTTTCTGCACTTGATTATGCCTTTTTCTTCTTTATAGTTCCATAGGAAACCAGATGTTATGAGCCCAGTATGAACTGAGTCTACTTTTCCAAATGTTTTCTTACATCCATGACACATAAGCACTGTTAACATCCTTGGGTAGGAAAGCAAGCTGTTTGCACATAGACACGGTATTTTTATGTAGCTGCAACAGTGTATTTCACAGCTGGCTGATGAAACACACTAGAATGATTTGAAATTCCTCAGTGCTACTTAACAGGCAATTAAAGTGAAAATAGAAATGACCGCATGTGGTCAGGTGCATTTCTTCTACTGTATTACTCACACTGTTGCCAGCAGAATATTTAAAGCATACATTGGTGCAGCTGTGCTAAGGGCTTTCCAAACTTCACTACTCAACTTGCCCTAGAGAAGCCTTAAAAATGCATCTGTTTGCTAAGATTTTTCCATTAACCTTTCCAATATCATGGAACCTTTTTAACTTGCTTAGTGATTATAATAACAGTATGCTGCATAGTTTAAATCTGAAGACTTTTAAACCCACCAAGAAAGTATTCTAGAAACCTTCTATCCTCCTCAAATAGTAAAATAGTATTAAGAAATGGCTTTGAAGGAGAATATCCTCCTTTTCTTCCTACAGAAGTTGAATGCATCACAGAAGAGGCTAGAAAATCCTGTGCTGAGATACTCCAGAAGCTGCCACAACATATAGCGAGATGAAATGGGATGAGTCTGTGGGGTAATGTGGTCTGAGAGAAATCCTCTTCTGTTACCTTGTAAAAATTGCCTTTTCTTGAAAGACTAGATTGTTGTATTCACCTCCCTTCATCCTCAAGAAGAGACAAAACTGTTACTACTTTCCTGTCTGCTCCTTAGGCAAGAACGCACAAGAACAAGAGCTTACCAAGAAGCAAAACAGAAGGAAGGGCTTTTTACCAAAAGAAGTATAAGATAATACACATCCATACACAGAACTATTTTAAAGATAAAAATTTTCTTCCTTGTATCCATAGAGAAAGCATGGGGGGAAGGAAAAATTATACATAGCTTTTATCTACTAATGTGAATTTTTTTTTAAGGGAAGCTCAGTTATAGAGAAGTCTTATAGAAGTTATAAATACTTTCTATTGTATGTAGCAGCTTTTGGAGAAACATTTGTAGAGCCCAGCTAAGTTAGGTCTTATCCAATTCTGTAAGAATTGTCACAGGGAAGAAATGGAAGCAGGTAAGCTGACATAACCACAAAAACAAGTGGGGCCATCTCTAGGAAAAAGAGAGTGATGGTATTAGAAACCTGCAGCATCCAGAGAAGCGACCAGCCCAGGTGGAAGGAGAAAGCAGCAGTTTGAGATTCAAACTCCAGATCAGGAAGCCCAAGGAGCTCTTCCCCCCACTCACACACATGGCAGAGGTCACAGCATTGCCAGCAGAACAGAGGAAACTATCCCAGCTCTCAGAGCAGTGAGAACTGTGGCTTAGCAAAGTAAAACACAACTGAAATGAGAATGCAGACAGCTATGTTGTATCAGTTTGAAGTTTTGTTTCTAAGTTTCTGCACTAGAACTGCCATTGTTGAAAAGTTGTATTAGATTTACTTATCTACACATGAAAGTCTTGTTAAGGTTAATGAGAATTTCTGTTAGATAGGTGATAACAGACTTTTTCATTATTATTATTACAACACCAAAATGTTTTCCCATGTTTCAGGATTAGAAAGCAGTGGGTGTCTTGAATTCTAGGTCTCTGAAAAGCTCTATGAGAAGTTCATCTATTTAGATCAGCAGCAATGTGGAAACTGTCAGCTAATCATATTTTGATCCTAACTGCAACACATTAATTGGAAATAAAAGAAGCCTGTTTGAGGAGAGGGTGAGGCACTAAACTGATAGACATATAAAGTCTTTTTTTCACTTACATGTCACATAGTCCTTATTATTTAGATCCAGATTCTTTCTAGATTTTCTTTTAAGCTGCAATATCAAATAGCATTTATCTAGGCATTTTAAAATCATGACAAGATAAAAGCCAATCTTTTTGTAATCAGTATGCAGAGAAGAAGAGAAGCAGTAGTAAAGCAGTTGATGCATGTTTGCTGACAAAATATTTAATCCAAACATTTAATTTCAATCTGCCACTGTTCTCAGTTGGTATAATTACTTTAAGCAAATATCATGTAGAAAGGAACAGAAAATAGTCTCAGCTACTGAAATGTAAATAGTAAAATATAATCATAATCAAATGTTTAAAGCAATATAATTCCATTTTGTGTGGACTATTTTAAATGTTTAAGTGATTTTAAATTATTTCTGACATAATGGCCTATAATGCTGCCTATACTGGCAAGCAGTGGAAAATATTTCATTCTCTCTCATGTTCATACACACCATTCTTCAAAGGAAATACAGGGAAATCCCACTGTAAAGTCAATGTAAAATTCTATACTTTTGCTTGTCATGTCATTAAACATTAAAATCAACACAAACTTTGGGTAGTGATCATAACAAATTTTTGTGGTATTTAACTAAATTAATATGAACAATGTATATTATTCTTTCAAGCTTGGAACCTAATTAGCTCAGCACCTGGTAACAGAGTTTCCAATTTTTAGGACAAAATTTTTGAACAAATTTTCTATTATCTGGAAAATTAGGGATGTAAAAACATCAGTCCACCCAAAAGCCACTTTGATTTTCAACAATAAATGAATCAATCCATCACAAATCTTGTGGCCCTACAAAGGGCTAAGAGTGTGATTAAGGTGGATTTCATTGATGACTAATTCTTTTCTTGTGGTTTTCCACATTCTTGACTCTATTACAATGCTTTTCTATAGCACTGATGAGATTTTGGACCCTGTTCTAAAAGTTATATAGGCTTGTAATACTTAAATGCAACTGCAAGCCACATTCAAAACAAACAAACCAACAAAAGCCAAAAACAAACAAAAGACTGCTCTTTAGTGCTATTCTCCAGTGAGTAAAACTTACTTTTGTGCAAAGGATCATTACAAAGGAAGAGCAGAAATCAAGTCTTTTCTAAACACTGACTTGCAGATTAATTGGGAATATTGCAATTACAGTAACTACAAAGTTTGTAGATAGTTTTACATTTTGGAAAAAAAAAAATCCGCTTAATTCCATGTGTCCCAGTCATATGAAGAAAATTATTACAAGGCTGAGAAGGGGCCAGGATAATAAATAGAAGCAGCTTTGTTTGCTAATTGAGTGCAGTATTTTTTTAGCAAAGTTCTGTACTGTATTTAAAGTTTGATCCCCAAAGTAACTTGTCTTCACCTTTTCCTCTCAGATACTTCCTCTAGAACAGAAACAGGTAAAAGTATTAATGTGAAGTATGAGTGACCATTGAGTATCAGTCCCTTCCTCTCCTGCAGCTGCCCAGGCCAGTCCCCAGCACTTGCACGTCCTTGCAGACTGGGAGCAGGGGGCCGAAGCCTGCACTGCCAGCTCCCAGCCGCGCTCGTCTCGGTTCGGCTGGACACGTAGCACCGTTTGCGTGTATAGGAGGTGAGAGAGAAAACACTTCTGCTTGTGATGGTGAGAGGGAGGCATTTTTGTTTGTTTCTCTATAGAGCAAAAGCACAAGTTCATTTCAAAGCAAAATGATGGATGTCCTTAATTTGTTGCTTATGACGTGCATGAGCAGATGAGATAATGCAAACCAAAGAGGTTATCCAGACTAACTAGATATAACAAGGAAATCAGAAACAATCCACGGGAAAAAAAGAAAAAAAAAAAAAAGTGAACTGTTTTAAAGTGAACTTAGCAGGATCCAAAGACACTCAGAGTCATGTAGTCTCTAACATAATTACACCAATATTTCTCTGAAGTTACAATTTTGTTTACTTCTCAGGCAGACTGGCCTGTATTACAGGTCAAGCATGCGTGTCAAAACTGGCCGGCTTTTCAGCAGCGCTCGCCGTTCCTCCCGGGTTTGTTTCCATGGCTAAACAGGCGGCGCTCCGCGCTCCTCGCCAGCCCCGCACCGCGCCGGGCGGGGCGCGGAAGGCGCAGCTGACAATGGCAGCAGAGCCTTTATTTATTGCTCCCAGCGGGGGTGCGATGCCGCAGCTTCTTTACAATCATCAACACCCTGGGGCTTTTTAGTTCCACATATAAGACAAGGAAGATGGGGGATGACAACTAACCTCGAGGGATTAGGTACCTGAATCCTATCCCAACTACTAGCAGACTCCAACTGTGTTTTAATGTTTTTTGAAGAATTTCTGATGTTCAGTGGTTGCTGATTACTTCCAGATTTTAGTTCTACACCAGTGGAGCTCTGCTACAAAGAGTTTAGCAGTTGTTGTTAAAAATTGCAATTGCACCAAAGAAATGTCTTCTTTAAAACCAGTTTCAAAAATATTACAACACTGTTAAAAAACCCGGCTCAACAAACAAATAAACCCTAAACCAAAACCAAACCTACAGGGTCTTCACAGTGAAAGAAGAATGCAGAGAAGTAGGGGGGAAGGGAGGAGAGAGGATAGAGAAGGTGACAGGGATAATTTTAGCTTTAAGGCCTTCTCAAAGTTTCCTTAAAATGTTATAATGCTATTTAAATCTTCAGGAGGATGACTTACATAAATGTTCTGTAGACAACATTTGCTTTCTGCTGAGTTTACACAATTTAAGCTTCAACGTGGGGCATGTCTGGGCTTTCCTACATTATTAAATGCCAATATAAGAGAATATGCATACATATATATGTCTTTTATTTTAGTAAGTTACATACAATTAGATAGTAAGATGCAACTTCAATATTATAAAATGAGATCGAGAGGGTGTTCTCACGCACACAAAAAAAATCCCATATATTCTAGTTTCAGTTGCATACATCTTTCTAGTAAATCAGAGGTCATTCAGGGAGTAGCCTGAAGGTAAATGTGGTGAATCTGAGCTACCGAATCTATAAAACTACCAGCAAGGTGTCACCTGAATTTTCTTCAGCTTCCTAGAGAATTAAAGGCATAATCCCCATATTTATAGCTAAATACTTTGTTGTTTTGTTAACAAAGGAAGCATGCAAAGAGGAAAAGCTTAAAAGAAATAGTATCATTTATATAACTATCTTTTGTATATTTCTACACTGAATTTAAGACAAGTTTTGAACACAACTCAGTGGAAGACAGCGTTCCTTTGTAAGGTTGGTTTGTCTGTTTGCTTCCAGGTATGTTCATAGTTTTAAATAGCAATCAAGGCTAAACCAGGAATTTTAATAGTACAAGGATTTAGATGAATTATTATTTCCATTAACTATTTTCAATGCAAGTGTAAATATTTTAATTCACCAAAGCTCCTTCCCATAAAATAAAAAGGACAGAAAAAAGAGGAGTATACAAAAAAGGAAAGAGTAAAAGAGAGATACTAATGGAAGATTTTACAGTACTCTTAAGCAACTATGCAAATCCTTAAAATCTTGGTAGTAAGACAAAAGCATGTAAACTAACATTCATCTTCAGAAATTGTCACCATGTTTAGATAGACACTGTTCACATAGCAGAGTTCAGTTCTGAGAAGAACATCTTTTTATTTTGCAATGCAATACTGGAGTTACATCTTTCTACCAAGCTCCAGGACAGTATAAAACGAAATTATTTTGGGTAGGCTATAGTCCAAGCAGCAAAAGGCAGATGCTACTGCATATTCACAGGGTGCAAACTTGACAACATATCTGTTTCATGGCACTGGGATTTTTGGGAGTACAAATTCAACATGGGAATAGATTTCAAATCTTTTCAGATCTGAAATGGAGCTGAAGCTGGATGTACAGACTTCTGAAGCATCAACAGCACTATTATCTTATTACAGCATGTGCATTCATTAGAGAGGAGTTTTTCTGATTTTGTGTGAAATAATTCTCTGATGGCAAACTGTATTTGCAGCACTGACTCCTAGCAGCACACAATATACCACAGGCAGCATTGTCCAAGAAGGGATTATTTCATTCCACTACATCATATCACAACTGACTGTACCTCATAGTACAAATGCAACCTTGTCATTGCAATTTGTCACACATTTTGTGTGCATTATAGCTCACAGAAGTCTCATCTCCTGTGCTGAATAGCCCACTGCCATATAACAGATGACACTATAAATGAAAAAGGTGAGATCTCAACAAGGGAGATATTGGTCATAGCATCCGTTACAGAGCTGGCTGTCTCCCGGATCACACACATTCTGGAACTGCATCCAAAGCTCGACCAGGGAGCAGTGTTGCTGCCACCATCAAGTGTCTGCTGGCCTCTTAGCAGACATGGCTTGCTTGACATAATCACTAGACAACTTTAGAGCAGTTGCACGTAAAACAACTGGTGTCAATTCTGATTGTTCCTTAGTTATCCTTAGTAAGAAGCCAGTGTACAACTGTAAACAACAAAATCTCTATCTCCATTCTCATCATTGTCCATACTTTTCTTCCATTTAAAATCACCTCTGCAGTATCAAGAGAAGTAAAGGTAGAAATAAGAAGGTAGGAAGAGTTAGGCCTAGTCAGATGGGAACTCCTGGGAAGAGGGGATTCAACAGTGTGAGGTGCCCACCTCTTCTCTGGGTCTGCATTCAAGCCCTGCCCTGCAGCCAGGGTGAAAATCCAGTCTCCTTTGGGCACTGGTCAAATTATAACTGTGCTTGACTAGGACTCCATGCCTACATCTCACTGTTGATGTGTATTAAAACAGTGTAAAGCAATCTACACCAAGAAAAGTGCTGGAGGTGGGGGGTGGATTCTTTGGGATTTTCCAAAAGCTTTAAGTCCCTCACCAGTTTCCCATCCTAACACTCTCTCATGCCATAATGCCTGAAGCTAAGCAGCTGCATTGCCTTGACCACTGTTTTTCAAGAAGAGTACTGTCTCATTGTTCCCTTAAGTTATCCTTATTTCACCCACACTTTGTGTACAAGTGTAAACCTTTTACTTACACTGCAGGTTTTCCTGTGCAGTGATTGTCTTTGTTATACATTTCTAAAGTGCTTAACTCAGAGAATCCACAGCCTATACATGCTACTGTTATAGAATGATAATAATAGGAGGGAGATTACTTAGAGGGAAGTGCATGAATTTTTCAAAGAGGTATCTGCAAATCAGGAAAAAGCCCTCAACAGTGAAAAATTTGTGATAACAGAGTGAGTGAAGTACATGAGTGGGCAATTGCCTATTGTATGGTTTTATATCATTGTGAGAAATCTTTTAACAAGTTTCCCCTCTCAAGAATTATTTCCATCTAGTTAACATGGAACCACTAACTCCAAAGTTTCAATTTTGTGTAGGATATAAAACAATTCAGCCAGCACAGAAAAACAGTGCACAGCAGGGAAAAATTCTAGATAAAACTGAAGTGTAATTTCTGCTATTCTTACATACCTAATGAATACACTTTAATACAGCAGTACAATAGAGGCTGAGATCTCTTGAATCACAGACACACAGAAAATGTTTGTGTTTAAATAATTTTATTCATATCCTACCACCTCTTATTTTCTAGAAAACAAGAACTTCATAATAAATTTAGGACTACACAGTAAACTATTCTGTTTCTCAATATTAAGGTGTTTCTGTTGCTCTTAATAAGTGCAAGAGGTGCTTTTTTATTGCTCAGAAATTTCTTTCTAATCCTCAAAACAAATACAGGTTATTTTCGGTTCAGATTAACCTACTTGGCACATTTCACAACACCTTACCTGTACAGATGCTTTCCAAAAGATAAATTTCAGTTCATTATCAAAGGATGAGTGTGGTACAGTAGTACAGAAAAGAACTTCATAAATGCTCTGAATGATACAGTAAATTTTAGCCCACTTGCCAAGTTTTGCACTACACATCCCATGCCCTCCCCTGCATAGTGTTCCCCAATCCTTGGCAAATGTAGAGTCTTGAGCTAATCACTTTACAGTTATCTCTGAATCCATCACACAGTCAGGCTACAAATGGCTTGACAGGGCACTGTTTCCTTCTTCATTCTGCTTCCTTTTAAGTTAGTAGCAGCACTTTACAGCAGAAGAACATCAATTAATAGTAAATTATGACAGGATTCATGTGGGATTGCAACCTCCTTGATGCCAAAACCTTTTACAATGATGAATGCCAATACAGCGAATACCAAACACAACTTATAATGATTTTGCCATTTCCTGAAAAGTGTTGCCAATCTACCTTTGATTCTAAAAAAGTAGCACATCTTTATCTGTCTGAAAATACGAACTTTTGCTCATGCTATCTACACAAAGGCTCTTTTATGTAGGTCAAAGGATGCTTCCCCTATGCCCATTTAATATGTTTTCTGTGAAGATCTGTGTGCTGCCCTTAGGGCCATGCACATGCTGTCTGTATGCATGCAAGTTGCACAGCAAGTTCTTCCCCCTGCCCCATCACAATATCTACAGTTCCATCTGCCCTGTAATGAAATTGTGTCCCTCCATCTATTTTTAAAGCATTCTTAAGTGTCACACATACAGTAAATCACTGCTTTATGAATAGGCCTCTAAGACAAGGACACAGTTTACAAGAAACTTAGCATTTAAGCTGTTTTCATCTTGACAATGACTGACATGTCTCTCAGAGAATATTATATATTTAGAGTACTTTGAAGGCACTGTACTTAAGAAACATGTCTCATCAATTGGATGAACTACTGAACTAAGTCTTAAATGTTTAAAGAAGGGTCAAAAAGTTACCCTGCTACAAAAGTGTGCAACCTACACCTCACTAATATAAGAATAGAAATCCTCTCAATGAATATTTTTTGCAAATTTTCTTTCTGTTTTAAAAAAAAAAATCTTATGCTTTATCTCTGAATACTTATTAGACCAGAAACTGATACTTTAAGAAGTAGAAGTCAAGCTCCAAAGGAAAAAATAAAACAACACTTCCCATTCTTCATAAACTTCATGAGAATTTCCTCAACACATGTCTCCAGTCATACAACACATCAAGGAAGGCTAGAATCCAATTTCAAATCAAATAACCTCCATATCGACGTGTGGTGTAGTTCTCAATGCACTCTTATCAAGTTGTGCTTTCTGGTGGGTAATGCACACAATATAACTTAGAGCAGCCATTTGGCAGAACACTGCTGTAGTCAAACTGAAATAGCCTTTAGTACCTTGGTTAAAATGGAGAGCCATAAGGAATGCCTGTCATCTGGTGAAAACAAGTACCTTTAAATTAAAAAAAAAAAAATCCCTCAAAAGTATGACACAGGACAATTGCACAGATGTTAAGATCTTATTTAAAACGTAAAGGCACAGTGCTGCACAGAGACACAATTTGTTAGGAAACAAAAGACCATGTGCCAGTGAGCAAAGATTTGCTGCTGGATTCTTGTCATAGAGGTAGCAAGAAAATGTGAGTTACCTACATGTAATTACTCATTCCTCAAGGGAAGTGACATCTTTAAACTGATATCACAATACAGAACAAAGCTGTATCTTATCAAAAAATAAAAACCACGTTGAAAGCCATATTTGATCATATGAAACAGGTAGAGTAGCTGATGTAACATTATACATTTAAGAAATATGGAGTAAGCTATTATAATCAGAAATTAATACAAAAAATATATTATGAATGAGATTTTAAAATCACTGAATGTCATGGAAATTTTCATTTACATCAACAGATCCTTTGAAATGTCCAGCTACTTTACCCTAATAAGTCTTATTTAAAATGGGTGTTTCAGCTGATTTCAGCTGAATGCCTGATTTAGCTATGCAGCTTATTTGAGCGAAGTATCGAAGAGCTGAAACTGTCTTTTCCTAAGCAAACAATACACTGGAGTGTTGCCATCAACAGCTCAGCTAGTAGGTCGAGGACAGCAATTCCTCCCCTTTCCTAGGTAATTTTTAGGGCAATCCACCCAGCTTTGGCTGTCCAGTGTCACCTATATGGTGGTGAATTTTAGGGACCCTAGCAGAGGCCACCAACACACGTAAAAAGCACATAACCTCTGGGGAGGGGTTAAGCCTTGTTCAGCCCGGAGAGGAGGGGGCATCAAGGGGAACTTGCAGCATCTCCCTCTGCAAGAGGGGAGGTTACCTGGCTCTAGAGCAAGGGTCCTCACTGAGGGCAATGCAGGAAAAGGAGAATCAAGTGTCACAGATTAAATCAGAAGACTAGAAATAATGAAAATAAAAATCCTTGAGAGAATAGTTAGGGACTGGAACAGATTTCGCTGAGAAGTTGTGAAATCTCTGTCCTTGGGGAGTTTCATGGCCCAACTGACTGAAACCCCACAGCTGGTATTGTTCCTACATCACGCAGCCTAGGGCTCCCCCAGCCTGACCTAAATAAGAAACAACACCACCAAGATAGTTTTCTTCTATGATAGGACAGCAGACACATTAGGGAAATTACAGGGATAAAACCAAATACTGCTTGTTTTGTTTAAGAATCAGCATTCACTGCTGAAATTTATAATTACTATTAAAAGTTTGTATGTTGAATACATGTGCTTTCCACTTTGCTAATAATGCTGGATATCAAAACATATAAAATTTGAAAATCTGTGTTAATTCAGTGAAAATCTGTGTCAATTCAATGCCATATGGCTATAGGCATTCATCCAAGAAACTGGCATCTCAAATTATTAGAAGAGCTTTCCAGATTTGAGGCTGGATTTCAGTGGAGAATCCAGTTGACTGGCTGCTTAGAGTACATGAACCTCTTGCAGGTCCTGCCTCCCTGTCTTTCCTTTGGGAAAGGCAGTATCACTTCCAATAGCAACAGCAACTCCAGAAGGCTTTGCAGGGGTTTTTACACCTGTTCCCCCAGCACTCTCTGAGAGAAAGAATTATGTTCTGCCTTCCACCTCAACCAAAACAATGGCAGGAAGAAACACAATAAAGCACAATAGCATATTGGAAAGGGCTACATGATTTTCTGAAATTTGCACCCAGCATGCCAGAATGCAGAAGGAGCTGAACAACTCTACCCAACACTACTGTCAGAAACCACTAACTGCCAGGAACAATCATAGAAGAATTTGAAGAAAAAAATTCCTATTCCATAGTGTTAAAGAACATTCTAAGTAATCTGAATGTTAGGCAAAATTTAGTCAATTTTTAATATAAACCAAAAAAAATAGGTTCCCAATACCATATTGCAACCAGTCAGGAATTTTAAGGGAAGATTGATAACACTATGACATTACCTTGCTTAAGCTTGATCAGGGAAAACCAAAAAGAATCTGCTTAAAATCATGCAAGCTAAAGCATGTTAGTGTGCACATATACACTAGAAAGATAAAGATATGGCAAATCCACAAAACCTGTTGTTTTTTCTTCAAATCAATAATTCTGTTACTCCATGAAGAATCTGACTAGAAAGTCAAAATGGAAGGAAAAAATAGGTACCAATTATATCAAAACTGCACAATTACTCTTTTTGATAATGTATCAGAGTAACTAGAAAATCTACAAACTTCCAGATTCAGACTTCACAAACAGCAAATGAGTTGTCAAACTGGATGCAATGGGATTAATCAGCATATAAAAAAATCACTCTTTTGTGCATCTGAAGAATTAGAACCCTCATTTAAGCCATTTCACATAAAACAATTCCCTCTGCATAAGTAGTTTTGGCAATGATATGGTATTACTTTGCTTCTATTATTGTATTTTAGAATTTTTATTCTTGACTCCCTGCTGGAGATGTATGAACATTTTAAAAACTCATCAGACTTTTCAAAATTCATGTTCTTGTTTAAGTCTCTGAAAGTATTACTGATGGAGACTTTTATCTGAATCAGTTTGTTCATTACTAAGTGCTAAGAAACATTAGAGGCAAAGTATGTCTGTGATCTTAGATAAAAGTATTATGTTCTGTTCACAGTTAACTTAATAAAAGAATTGCATCAGACCAAATTAATATATGATGGGAAGTCTCTCAAGAAAGGCCCCTGTGAAAAGTGATGTTGGTAAAAAATACGAAACACTTTTGTCATTGGAAACAGTAATGAATCAGTATTCAACAGAACAGGATGCTTAAATACATAGTCACAACCTAAAATTAAGGTTGTAACCTTTTATCAAAATGAAATATCCAAGAGATACTTTCTTAAGGTTATGCATGATCCCCTGTCCAGGTTAGTGACATAGAACATTTCACTTAATTACGTGTAAACTTTAGTGTATCACTTTATACCCTAAATACATAGATTTTATGCATCGGCCAAATTCTTGTTATTTAACTACATCTAATTTTCATTGCAAAAAGTGAAATTCTTCTTACTGATTTCAGTCATAGTGTATCCTGTTTGTCTGAAAAATGTAGTACATAGATCAGAGCCATTAGACTTCCTCTTTACCAGAATAGTATAAATGACAACAGTAAAATAGATAGGAATTAACTATTACATAATTATTTCAGCTATTAATAGAATTAAATAAAACATTATTTTATCTACTCCTTGTTTTCTGGGGGGCAGACCCAAATCTTGCCCTTTTTGTAGTATTTCCTTTAATTGTCTTATCATTACTTGCAAGTTGAATTCAAACAGGAAAAAAAAATGGTACTTGTGTGGTCTTTATACTTGATAGTGGGCAAAGCTTAGGGGAGGGGGAGCACTGCATTTGAAGCAATCGCATATTATCTAGAGGATTCTCGTCTTTCAGGCTGTGTGAGGTACGGGGGAAATTCCATTACAGAGTTTGCATCTCCATCATTTATTATCTACAGCGACAGACTGGCATTTCTTGCAATCGGGGAGAAAAATACTTTGTGGATAACAACTCAATTATGTGTTAAAATTAAGTTTGAGAGAAAAGTTTCTGCTCTGTATAGCTCATGCAAGTATTTTCTCAAGGCTGTCAACTCAGCAAAAGCAAACTGTGAAAGGATGTTTTGAAGCAAAATATAAATAACTATGAGAACTATTAATTAAGCTGAAAGATACATTATATACTTTAAAGTATGTAAGTTATTAAATGTCTTCCCTAGTAGAGAAACATCTCCATTTAAGAGATTTCACTAAGACCTTGTGAAAGCAAGGACCCGAGAGAGGGAGTTTCAGAGGAAAATGTCTTGTGCATCTGAGTCACAGTTTTCAAGCAGCACCTGTTCCTTTCTTTATCACTTGTTCCAGAAGAACAAACACAGAAATTTTGTAATTTTATAGGAGAAAAAAATCATATAGTCTCACTAACTGTAGCTGCACAAAAATTTTAATTTTGGTACTTTTTTCTTTTGCTATTTAAAGGGATAATATTAGATTTCATTTTTTTAGATTATATTATTTTCTGTTGTAAAAAAGAGCCAAACAGTAGCTAGTGGTCTTTCTGAAAACACTTGTCATCTTATGCAGAAAAGACAAAACATGCAGCTTCTAGGTAATTTAGAAATTCTGCTGCATCATCCAAATGTGATGAAGAAACCCCCAAATTTCTAAGAATTTAGCATTCTGCACAGCTGCTGCCAGCAGGGCCAGATTTGAGTGAAGACTGTACCTGTTCTGATGCCACTGCAAAGACCATGGGCAAAGGCTAGAGCAGCTAGCTGACTCGCAGAAACAGTTGAAATGCTACAAAACTGGTTCATATCATGACACACACTAGAGCAGACACAGCAAGAGTATTTTGCTGCTGCAAAGTTACATTTTGTCTGTGTGTTATTCACTTTTATTCATCATAGATATGTGAATAAGTGATGTATGAAAATGTTCTTTTTAACACAGGGCAAAACTGGGACCACACATCTCTTCCTGGCATTGAACACAGAGGTCTGTCAGTGACAATTTACCTTCAAGAGTAAAAGTTTTTTGCACTGCTTCTCTCCCCATAATATTTGTGAATGGGCAGGCAGATAACATCACCCCTCAAAAATAGCAGCTTCAAGTCCTGGTTGATCACTGGGCCAAGACTGGCTACTGGCTCCTGACAGCAAATCTTCTCTGATCTTCTCTGATGCCTGTGTACAGGGAAGACAAGAGCAGGACTGTCCTGGGGGAAAAAAGAAGAGCAGCCAGCCTTGCTTCCATTTCCTACTGAATAGTGTCATAGAAATTAAGTAGATTTAAACTCAAAATCTCAAAACAGGAAAAATAGATGATTTTCAGCAAAAAGAAGAGTAAAAAGCATTTTAAATGCTGTGTTCTACTCTTAATATTTGGCTAGTATGTAGCTAAAGTTTGTTTATTAACATTCCAGATACTTATCATTAGAGAGAGGCTAAGATTAAAGACTAGGGATTTCAGCAGCTGTAATTTGGTATTTTGCTTTTGTAGTTTTTTTTTGTAGTGAGGTTTGTTGGCTTGGTTGTGTTTTGTTTTTGAGGGGGGAAGGGCAGGTGTTTGTTTTTAGCTGTGGAAAGGTTCGAAAAGCTAAATGAAATGTGACAAGCTTTCTAGAGCAACTTTGATTTAGCCAGCAAGGAAGCATGGAGAGGACTGCATCTCCTGTATCATTGTGCCCTTTCTGTTTGGCTTTGGCAATAAGCAAGCCAAAAAGATAAAATGTATTTGCAATAACTGAAAGGAAAACTATGAATAGAGGAATTACCATACCAGTGGAAATGATGTGCTCTCACATTGTGAGACCAGCTGTTCTAGCCTTCATCATTTGTACGTTTGCAGTATGAAGGGTGAATATACCCCATTATTGGAGCTGTGCACAACCTAGCCTGACCTAAATGCCAAGAAATAAGCAAGTGAGAGTGAAGCATCAGTGGCAAATTGGAATCTAAGGCCTTTTGTGCTTGTTAAATGGTGGAATGATTATAATTGGAAAAAGTGATGTGCATTAGTTCTGAGTGAATGTACAAGAAATGACAAGCGTGTAACTTAATGATTACTTCACAACACCCAGGACTGCCTTCTAGTCTTGCACTGAGAGGCTGAGCCCTACAGCAGAGAAAGCTGCATGTCTTCTCCTGCTATTCATGGGCATCCTCCACAGGTCACATGGAAATAACCCTGAAGTGATAAGTCTCAGTTTAGGAAGTCTGCTGCTTAAGCTTATATAAGTCATTGTGACAGAGCATTTTTTTTCTCTCCACAAGCCTTTGTCTGTATTAGTAGCAACTGGGCAGAGTCCAGCTTTAAATGAAAACATACACTCACTGTTTATTCTCACAGGTAGAAAGCATATTTGCAATCAACATCTTAACTTGCTTGACTACGCATAGTTTAGGCTTTATTATTTTTGTGTTTTCATTCTGCAGATCATCATGATGGTAGCAAAAAAAGCCAAAAAAAACCTCAGTAAAATATTAGTCCAAACATATTAATGAATAATTTCAAGTGAATAAGAAAATTAATAACTGCAGATTAATTAAACTTCTTACAGCTGGCAGAAACTATTTCCCCGGATATTAGGAATTCAGCACAATTAATTTTTCTTCATGTTAAAATAATTTCTGTCTAGGAAAAGCATTGCCAAGCATTTCCTGGATGATAGGCATGTGCTTTATGGTAGGCTCATATAAAGATTCAGGGTTAAATGCTCAATGAAAATGTATAGTACATAAATCTACGCATAGAAGTGGCAGGCAGAGTGTCAAGAAGCAATCATCTCCAAAGTCAGTTTACCCTCACAACAGGGGCCTTGTCACGGTCAGAGTTAAACAGGCTGTGGATAGGACTGAATTTCTGGCTGCATAAAAGAGTCAGAACTGGGGAGTTTACCAGGACACTGGAACTTCACAATTAAGCAATATAATTAAACAAACCAATCCTAGTTACTTTTCACAAGGAAGAACTTGAAGCTCTTTAAAAGCAGTTCACCAAAAAATCCTTTAAGAGAATTTCTTTACTGATACTCATCTATATGTTACTTTCAATATGCTGACTTTTAAACAGGAAGAATTCTCATATTCTCAAAGTAATTAAGACCTGTTTTTTCATAAATGAAAAGTTGCAACCCTGTTGTATCACTAGCTGAGATTCTTTGGAAACTGCTGAAGATTCTTACCTGAGTAAGTATTTTTTTTTATATATTATGATGATAGAGATCTCAGTATCAAACAGAAAGATATAAAAGGTGATCTTTAAAAAAAATTACTAATTTAATTTCCTTACTCTTGTTTAAGACAGATATTGAAGATCTCATAAGTCAAGAGGTAACTCAGTACTGTAGACAAGCCAGAAACCAAGTGACTGCTATAAGTAACACATGCAACAAAAATCTCTAATCTTCAGGTCCCAAGCAGGGACTTACAACAACATAATGTTTGGCCAACTCATACAACAGAAAAAAATGCAGTCCTATTTCTATGTAAGAACCTTTCTTGTTTTTATGGAGGAATGTCTAAGGAACCTGTAAAAATTTGAAAGCGTAGCTACTACTGCCTTCTTACTCCAGATACATCAACCTTACAGAACCTCCTTGAGGTTCCCAATCTTGCCTCACGTTTTCCCATGCAATGTTTGGAAAGATGGAACATGAGAGAAAGAGCTGTTCTCCATTGTCCTCTTTCATTAGTAATGTTCATTTGAATATGATTTACTGTGGAAATGGATGTTAATAAGAAATGCTTTTTTACATTTATTAGTGGAAAGATGGCCTGACAGTTGGGAAGGAGAATGTATTATAAAGACGATAGTGCAGGTAATATCCTGTATATTGAGTCTAATCACCCATTTAAAGTTAAAACAGGAGTTGTTAAGAATGTAGTGAATCACACTCTAATGATTAGTGATGAGAATCACCTAGATAATGAAATTGGTATTGAGAAACAGATTTTTAGGCAGGATGATTATCCTGCAAGATTGATTAAAAGGATAATTGTAGAACAATGTAACCTTTTCCATAATTATAGCACTGAACTTGTTTAAAGCCATTTGTCATAACAGTGTGATTCTGCCATATCACAAAGAGACTGACCACTGATTAACATGATATTTTATTACCTTCCAGGAAAGTGAGGTATTGCCACACCTGTACATGGTAGTTTTAATATCTCTGCATCAAAAGTTAAGACTATTTTAAAACCACTTGAAGCAGTCAGAACTATAAAATTCTATGTGGTTGCACATTTCTAATTGCTGAACCTCAAGGATGAGTTTTCCATCCCTTTTTCTGTGAGATCCCATGAGACTAACACTATAGTACTCTCCCATTGGTACTGGCATGTTTACGAGACAAGACTATATTTCAACATTTGGCACAGCAAAAGAAAACATCAGAAAGCTTAAAAATTGTACTCGAACTTCTAAAAGAGCCACAGCTGGAAATGCTAAAAGTTCCAATATGTTAGAGCAGGGCAAAGAAATTTTGTTTTGTTATATGTTTTTCGTTGTGTTTTTTTCCATTAATATTCTAATAAGTAGTTTTAAGTAGCTTCAGTGACAAATTCCTGAAGATTTTTAAGAACTTCCCAGGATTATTTACAACAACAACCCAGCATTCTTTACAATACAATTAAATCTTTCAACATTTTAGCCACACATTCAAATAGTAAAGTTTTACATGGTGGAATCTTTTTCACTTTAAGAATGATGAAATTGGCAGGCTTAAGAAGCAAACAAGTATGATGCTGCTGACCTGAATGTGGGCTATAGCATTTAGAGGAATAAGTAAAATGTCTAGTATCCACAAGTAAACTTTTTAATGCTTTCTCCACAGACTAGATTTTCTCAGACAATTCTGTCAGTTTACAGATAAGTTTCTCCCTTAGATTTGTTATTACAGAAGTGCTTAGTTTTGCTAGTTCATGTGAAGCCTTTTAAATGAACAAAGCAGAACCCACAGCTTCACACAAGACAACACTCACGGGATGTGTATGAGAAACACTCTCAGCTGTGAGTTAAAATGCAGCCACAGAGGCCCAGGGGAAGGCCGTCACTTAAACATCTTAAGCAAACACACCACCAACACCAGAACAAGCCAAGTTTTTTAAACCTCCACAAATGAAAGTTCCTCAGCCTCTCTGCATAACCAGCACCAGCCCTTGGATACCCTCCTAGTGAAAACATTTCAAGCATCTCTTCTTTACCATTGATATTATAAAGACAAATTCTCTCCCTAGCTGTAAGATACTTCTGTTTCCCCTCTCAGTTCCCTCTTTGCCAGCCTAATAACTCAGTCCCCTCAACCTCTCATCTTAGGTCAAGTACAAGAGGTCCTTTACTTTTTGTGGGTCCTCTACTAGATCATGTCTTACATTTTGATGTCCTTGCACACGGACAGCCCCAAACTGGATACAGTATTCTAGGTGATGTCCAGCCTAGGCTAGGCAAAGATAGATAAACACCTCTATCCGCTAGTCATGTTTCTCCTAATGTAAGCAAGGGTGCAGCTTACATTACTTCCTGTAACACACACTGTTGATATCCCTCATATTCCCAGGTATTGAGTTGGGTTTCAGTCTGTTATGACACAAGGACTTACTTTTTGTCAAGTGCAGAACTGTCAAAGGCTTCAAGGTTTCTGTCAGACCAGCCTTCCAGTTCCTCACTTCTACTCAACTGAAGCTGTAGTGGATGGGATTGTCATCCCCTACAGGTCTCTTAGTGTCATAAGCAAATTTGCTGAGATTTACATCATCATCCAGATTGCTAATGAGAACACTGAACTCTATCAGCCCTAGTATCAACCCTCGAGGTAATAGAGAGGTTTCATCCTAAAGTTTGATATATTGTTAGGGTTTCTTAAATTTGCAATTTGAGATAAGATGAACACCCTGTGGTATCATAAATCACATTCTAACATTAAAAAATGTGCCACTAATCTATGGGTTGATCAGGTGTGGAGGAGTAGGGAAATGCAGAAATATCTGGATAACTCTGTATTTTGGTCAACCCTAACTATCAGAGATGCAGTTGTTTTCATTTAAGAATGATGCTCTGTTCTTCAAGAAGCTCTGACAGAGTAAATGCACTGCTTGGTAATAACACATTATTATTACTGTTGGGCTACTATATTTCAAATTTTTAGGTACCACTTTGTGCTAATGTATTTCAACTTGCATGTGAGTAGCTTTGATGAAGAAGAGTGTATATGGGCTAGGTTCTTCATTCTCCTCATGTTGTTCTAGCCTGCAGAATAATAATTATGGGAACCCACCATCTGGTGAACATATGTAAGGTTTGACTCAGGCCAGGGAGAGGACGATAAGTGGCCTACTTCAGGTGAGTAACTGTAGGGTGTCTAATCTGTCCAAGGTAATGACAGATTCCTTCCCTCCTCCTGGAGCAGGCAACAGTACATTAGGGGGCCAGCAAGAACTTTATTTGTTTTAACTCACCTAGGGCTCTTGCATTCATTTGTGGAAGCCAGCGGCAGCAATTCCAGACGCTAATGAGTAATGACATGGCAGGAGGAAATATGTGGCACGCAGTCAGAGAGTGGCTACGCACCATTTGATACGTGCTGAGCTAAGATGTGGGAGCAGCCTGACGGCAGCAGCTCCTGCAAGGCCTCTCGCTACAGCCATCTAATGGATGCTGCTGGAGCGGGAGCAGCCCCTGCCACTGCGTAAAGCTACCGGACGTGCTTGTGGACAGAGGAGTAAAAGATGATACAGGCCAACAAGAAATCAAAAGAAATACAAAAAAAGGCATATTGGCTCATGCCTGTGGCCAAAACACATTGCTAATAGTCTAAATAGAATCCATTACTTTCCTCTCACATTTGGCATTTGGACACGAATTAACAAAAGTTAATTTAAAAGTCAAGAAAGAAAAATTCCGAAGTTTTTTCAATGCAATCCATTCTAGACATGTGCCTTTGCTGACTTTACTTTGGAAGTGTCTGGTGTCTGGCATCACATGGTAGAAGACAAAGGCACAAGCTATTCTACCAGTCACAAATAGAAGGATATCTGGAAGTGCTGGTTGCTGAAAAAGAAGACTCTGAAACTAGGTAGTGGAGACTAAATTAAAAGCCAGGACAAGATAGCCTTTTTGCTTATATTGCTTTGTGTGATTCATACTTATAATGATTCCCTCCTGCTGAAAAGTTCTGGTTGCCTGGTGTTTTTGCTCAGTCATCTCCATCAGTTTTACATATGGATTTTACTGGAATGAGAGAATTACAGCAAGGACATGATTGTTTTTATTTCACAGGTGATAAAGAACAACAGTAGAAAAGTAGTTATGGATTCTTATTTTGTTGTTCAGCTCTGCTGTGTGAAATTTTACACACCTACCTCAAACAATGGGCAAATTTTTGCCTTAAGATTTTCATTATGCTTCTCGAGGGATGAGTGAAATTACCTGGTTTTTCACTCATTCAGAGTATCTGCTTCAAAGGTTAGAATACAATGGAGCTTCCCAGAATTTTCTCTGTGTAGGCACAGATAGCTCTGCAAAGACTACAGTACAAAGATACAGATTCGTAAAGCTGACATTTCTTTTTTTAAATGTGCATGTGGTGACAGAGGTTCATTTCTCCTGAAGCAGATGAGTGAAAAATATTGCAAGACTTTTGTAGAACAAGAGTGAGAATTAATTTCAGAGCTCTGAGAGATCTAAAAGCCCCCAATATTACAATTTGTTAGGGAAAATAATCCAATAGCAGATTCAGACAATGTGAAAAAATATATAACATATATTTGGGCTGAAGATCTTATACTGCTTTACAACTTTGGTTCTATTGTCACTTAGAATAAAATCAGGGGGAAAGACCTTGAGAGATAAGCTGCTTATTTATTTGTTCCTGAAGCTTTGATAGCATGTAGGTTGCTGTGTGATCTTTATAAACTCAGAGGTGCTAAGCACAGCTTGTTTTTGAAAGTCAATGCCAGCAAGAGACAGACTCTTTGCAATAACACCCAGTGAGCTGTGGCACTCTTATATACTTGTCTGTGCCAAATCCTTACCTAGTCTATATTAACAGAGTTCTTTTGACTTCATGCTGGGGATTTGGCCCATTATCCTTTTCTTGAATATGTATATCCAACTAGGACAGACATACTCAAGCAGATATTTCTCATCTTCACATTCACCAAAATCCAAACACCTTTAAACTAGAAATAAAGCCAGTAATCCCTTCCTTTTCCTAAATCTTACAGGATAGAGGCTGATCAGATGAGAAAATCCTTTTTTTTTTTTTTTTTTTTTTTGAGGATCTGATAGAACAAGTAGATAGTTTTAAAAGAAAAAGGAATTAATTTGTCAATTGCCGTAATTCCACCTGCAAACTGACCTCAGATAATCTGCACTCTCAAAAAGGATGCACTACTTTAAAATAAATCATGCAATGATCCTCATCAGCAACATACACAAAATCAGGTAGAGGACTTATTGAAAAGGCATTTGGGGTAAAATTCTACTTCCATTATCCTGCATCATTGCAGATTCATGGTGTAATTGCTCAGATGCAGAAGTATGAAAGGAACCCAACACCTGTGCTCATTTTCCCTACCTCAACATAGGTCCCGGGACCCAGCAAGGGACCTCTCCCTTGATCCATGGCTTTGCCCTCCTAGAAGGTTATGGCATGATTTTAGAGGAATTTCATTCTCATAGAAAGTAGTTATCCTACATGAAAATGCTGTAGCTTCTACAGAAAAAATAAAAACATTGAGATAAGGTGCTCATATATGTGCACGTGACTTTCATAATTCACTGGTATGATAAGATGTGATGACTGGGCAGGTTGGAAATACCACAGTCTAACATATGACTTGTCCTTTTAATTTTTTAATTGACCCATTTTCTCACTTTTCTCCTAAATTTGTCCATTATTCCAGTCTGTGTATCACATTGCATTCCAGAAACATGATAGTAATGCTTGAAGACCCAGCCAACTAGAGGGTAATACATAGTTTCTGTACTAAAAGCAGGTTGACATGCTGCACCATGAAGGCTGTTAATCTTTGATTTTCTGTCTTATGAACAAAACAGTGATTTAGTTGTATAATGGAGATGCAGTTACCCAGAAGGAAAGCACTTGTAGTAATGACATCAAACACTGTCATAAACACACATTAAAAATATTATTTTACTGCAGAAGGGTGATATTGCTCATTTTTCTCTTCTTTACAATTCAGTGATAGATTTCACAAAAACAAAGCAACTCTGTAAGCACTTTTATAGCCAATGAATTGAAGAAAATGGGAGGTCCTGTCCATTCATTCACTTTAAACCCAGAATCCTGGCAAAATGGCAAGTACAGGAAAAGGTATCAAAAAAACCCAGTCCATAAGGCCAAACACTTTCTGTAACACTCCTTAATAAAGAAATCTAGCTGTCCATATCTAACTGTACGAGAGTTTCTTACTGAAGAACAGCCATAGTATGTGTCCATCCACTATGCCACCTCCCATATATGCTGATGGATAGATTAAATACACAAATTTTAATTCTAGGAGAATTCCTCTGAAAACCAAGGTTTAAATTCTAGATTTTAAGTCCTCAAGTTTTTATTTCCACTGTCTTCTATTATAAACTTGAGCTGTCTGTTGTACATGTACACCAACATTCCCTTCTTAGCAATGACAATGAGTTTCACAGCTCTGTAATTTTTATTTATTTTTTAACTAGCATTTTCCCCTATGTTAGATTTCCTACTGTTCATTTTAATTGAATATTCCCATTCCTATTCAGCAGAAGATGTCCTTAAAAAGGTATGCAACACAAAAGACAATAAAAATAATAGCTGTACTGTACATACTTTCTTTTATGTCTTTTCTAGTGGGTTTTTTTTCTGTTTGCAGTCAACAACTCATTGTTTTCTCTTTCCCTACACAAGCATGTTTCAACTAAACTTTGTGTAACTCTATAGACCTTCTATTCTTTTCAGTGTTGACACCACACCCAAACTTCCAGATGTGAGCATTGTAAGACAAATGAGCCAGAGTCCATTTTTAGCAAGGATTTCAAACCTCTTTGGCTCACCTCATATCTTCTTCCACCAGCTCCCTAACAAGATGGAGAGGACTGACCAGCCTCCTCCAATTCCTATATTCTATATTCTGCATTGATAATTAACTAGAGTGTGCATGAATAGCTATTTTATAATTCTCTTTAGAGAGGGTATTGGCTTGTGAGCAATACAGTCCATCTGGTACATCAATGTCTACTGTTTTGATATTTCTTTATCTGTCCAAAGGAATCTTCTGCAACAAAGTTTCTGGAAATAATTGACCAACAGAATCTTGTATCATGCAACAAAATTTGACTTTAAGAATTACTGCCTATGTCTTTGTTTTACTCATTCTATCTTCCTATTTTTCCAACTTGTAAAAAATTAAATTTTATAGAAAAATTTGAGGCACCTCTTACACATTTTCTTAACATGAAAACCTTCTAGTTATTTGCTGATTCATAATAATACTTTGTCTTTCTGCACAAATATTAGTTTCTTCTTCAACAAGCTAACTTTGATCAACAACTCCTGAAAGTTCACTTTAGCATTTATGTAGGGGCAAATTTCATGTCTGAAATACTTTAGCTTGAGATTTGTATTTTCAAACACTGGATAATTGAATGGCACAGTCTATAGGCTCACATTTTATCTAGGCCAGTACCTGGCAGTGTCTTGGAAAAAGGAGCCTGAGGATTTGCTGTCCAAGTATCACTGTTTGCCTCAATGTGCTGAGAGTACTCAGCAGTGGCCATTCCCTCAGAACAAATTGTCACACAATTAAAAGAAAATGCAAAAATCATGGAAAGGAAAAATATTGATATTTCAAAATCTAATGTCAAAGGAAGTATGGTAAGCCAGCCTGTGCATGCTTTTTGCAAACTGTTATTTGGAAATAATTATCAAAAGAAATTGTTTGAGTATTTTCTTTTAGCCTTAAACTCAGCATGACCATGTGTGAAATGATCCATCAGATTTCATCAAAGTTAAGAATCCCATATGGCTAGTATTGCCACAGTTTAAAACTTCCCATGATTCAAAATATATCTACACTGTTCATAAATAAGTGCTTCAGTTAGATTACAGCTTAGTTGTTCACTATAAGTAGCATCACTCCTACCTGAGATACTGGATGAAAATTTAGGCTTTGAATCACACAAGATGCTTGCTCTGTGTTGCCAGGCTCAGCAAGTCCTGAGCTTATTCCTTTGAAACTGAGCCCAGGCAGGGTCAATATATCTGAGCTACTTGTTTGATGGTAACATCAGAATAACTTTTTTGGCCCCTAATTGTAAATACTGATTAATTTACTGGAATAGCTCATAAATTTGAATTATTGACTGTGTACATATATATATATATATATTTATATACATATATATGTATATATACACGCTTTAGAAGCAAACACTTCTAAAGATTGACCAAGTTTCTTTTTTTGTATCCAAATGGGGTGTGAGGTTTGGATTTGGGTTATTTTCAGTGCAATGACTATTGTTTTCAAAGGTAACCTGTTATTAAAAAGGTCAAATGACTTCCAGTATTTTCAGTTTAATATCTAGTTCCTTAAACCTCCTTATCTGAAGGTCCTCAGATGAGCTGCACTGGAATCCTAATTTTGAGACCTTGTTTTCACTTCTCTTCCATTCTAAAACTTCTAGAATTTATGTGAGAAAAGATGATCCTAAGTATGTTTTACTTCAACCTAGTTTTGTCAAAAAGAGCAACATTCTACAAAACACTATGAGAATATGCATATTATACAAGACAGTGTGCAGACAGGCCATTTGAGACCCAAGTCTTCCAAAGGTGGTGAAGATACAGAATAAAGGACATCGAAAACATCAGTAAATAATTCAGGCATTACAGCTCAATATGTTACAAAAGTTTCATTTATCTAGAGAGGAAAACTTTCACCTAGACTCAATTTCTACACCTCTCCTTCAAGGTTTAATGATATTTTCCAACAACACAAAATCAATACTGCCATTTCTTAAACATATTACTTGCATTATGTAACTTAGACTCAAATGAGTAGTAACTGAAATTACTGAATATTTCATCCACTAAAATGGCTGTGCTTAATACTGCTTATATCAGACTGACAATGCATATTTGTTGCCTTGAACTCTCTCAGGAACATCTAGGATCATTTTTGTAGATTATAGAATACTATCCTTTTTGTTTTAAAAAAAAATTCAACTACAATTAGCCTGGGAAGTTGAAAAAGATCATGTGAAAGATGCTGATATAAATGTTCTGCTCTGAATTGGGCATTTCTTCAGCAGATTTAGGTGAAATGGAATATGGACAAGGTAATTTAAGATGAAAAGACCTTGAAATACATAATATATGTAAATTCCATGTTTTGCAGTAGTGGAAAATGCAAAAACATTTGCTTTTTTAAAATACAAAACAGAACAATTAAAAGTATTTAGATTCTGTACATAAAATTAATATAAGGTATTTCCCCTCCTTTTCTACCACTGGTATTTATCACTTCATCAAAATTTAGAGTACTAAGGTCAGATATTAAATGGCTATTCTCCAGACAGAACAATGAATATGACACAATTAATTAATTAATCATTAGAATATGATATAATTAAAGGTGAACTAAAACAACAACAATCCCTTAAAACTGCGTGTTGTAAATCAACTGTTTTCCAGGAGAAAAAAAATAAAAATCAAGACTAACAATAATTACAATGGTTTAAATCTCTGTAAATTAGAAAAACAGAATGCCAAAGAAAACACAAATATAAAATGACAAGATTACCATTAACTTCAGGTTATGTGATATTTAAATACCTTTCAAATGTCATTTATTTACTATAATCTCTCTTATGTTATTACACTGAGGAGACCCAACTTCTATTTTCCAGGCTCACTTCTCTTGTGCCTCCATTTCTGGTTTCTTATCTGAAAAGTATGATGACACCCAAGTGCTACCTTTGCAAAAGTGTTACGAGGGTTAGATAAGTACCATCTATAAAGCCCTTTGAGATCCTTAGATGAAAAGCTCTGTAAGACACAAGAAAACCTCTCTGTAAGTGCAATATTTTTACTGTAGTTCTTACTATATTTATTTGTTTACTCTCCTCTAGAGAACATAATTCTGAAGAGATTTACATTTGAACTTTGAAAGAATTCTGTTATCTGTCTTTCGAATTGCTCTTAAGGGCTCTGTAGAGGAAAGGCAAATGCTCACAAAAGCACACTCAAATCTTTCCAAAGATCCCATTCTGCAAGATATTCAATGTTTCTTGAGCAGCACAGAGCACTCTCAGCTGACTGCACTCATCACAATTGCAAAATTGGGCCTTGGATTTCAGGTGCCAGCCTTGCTACGAACAAGAATCCCAGCACAAAAAGAAATGTAATTCTACAGTTCTTTCTCAGTTCCTTGTTAGCTGCTCACAGATCAGGTGGGCAGAAACATTTCTTGAGTCCGCTGCCTTGGTGCTTATCAGAGCACTGACGTACTCCGCACAGCACAGAGAGCAGGTCTTTTTACTGTCATTGATGCTGCAAAACAGAGTGCCCATGGCTCATTGCAGGTATTTTTATTGCATTGCTGGACACTATGGGTAGATTGAACATCCAACTGCTTTATCAGAAGGTCATTTCTCCCTTTGATTTCTGAAAAAACTAAACTTAAGGCCATTCAAACAGTTTTATATGGAATTTTAATGCTATTTCTGTCCTGAAGAATGAGAGCATGGAAAGTGGCACATCGGTAAGAAGGAAGGATGGATAAGTAGGAAAGGAAACTGGCAACCACTTAAAAATAAGTTTAAGAGACTCAAAACTACCCTAAAGTGATACGCTATTTTAGAACCTAGTGCAGTAGCCTTTGACCAGATATTTTCTGAGGTGGCAATGGAAGACAAAGGTCTTCCAAAAAACCTCAATACTAATACTAAAGCCAAGCAAAAATACCCCTGTAATACCCTGTAATAATTACATCAGTTACAGGGAAAGAAGCAAAATGTTAGATTTAGTCTTCTGAGGCCATCTTAAAATACTGCACATGCTATGAAAATCATTGCTCCAAGTTTTTCTTGATGACAAAATTGCTCAATCCTGAGGTTCAGTAAACGAACATAACTAAGAGGCATTATTTTCTCCTTCATTACAATGCACAATGAAACTCTTGCAAAAAAATTAATCATAACAGACTTCCATTTTTACAGGGAAAGAAAAAGTAAATAATATTCTGAGTTTTCTTTTAAAAATCTCTTGTGGAAGAATGCTACACAGCTTGGAAATATAGTTGTATCAGAAGACATCACTCGTGCTAGAACAGAGTCACAGGACACAGTGAATGTCCATGGCCTCAAGTATCAGGGAAGATGAATAGCATATGCAGTGGCTTTTTGGAGTCATTTAGTGTTGGGGTTTTTGTTGGTTGTCCCTCCACATTTGCAACAGCATTTCTGTGTCTTAGGACAGCATAAAAAAAATAGAAAAAGTTTCTTGTCACACTTCAGCTGAGTTTTAGGTGATTTTTTTCACCAATACAGAACTTTTTTCTAGATCAATCCTGGTTCAACAATGCTCTTATTTCAGCTCTGTACATTATTATGCTTTGATTAAGGTCTGATAGATCAAGGATATGTGAGAAAGTAGAGCAAATGAAGCTTGCAATGAATGCAGTAAAATTTAAAATTGTCATAATTTAAGATTATTACTACTAGAAAAGTGCTGAAAAGTTTGGTGTAAAAAAACCCATGTAAATTCATTATATTTAATAATTGCTTGAAGTTCGCCAACTTGCATTCTTAGATTCTTGCAGAGTTATCTGAAATCCACTACTTTGATGCAAGTTACTTCTTTTATACATCTCCATTGGTCATTTTCCCCATATAAAATCTCATTTTGCTGTGAGAAGGGACAAGAGAATTTGAGAGAAAACAAACTGGAAAAATTAAAAAAATAAAAAATAAACTTTATGTTGGCTTTGTTTATCTATATATCTATATCTTTAGGATATAGATGATAGTGAATAAAAAAGTCATTACAGTAAACAAACACTATTCACTCAGTAAATCAGGAAGACACCATCCACCTGTTTATCTCATGAGTACAAAAATTAAACTTCTACAGGGAAAAGTGAAAATACTGCTAATTAGGTCCTGAAAATTGGAAACATCCATACTTACGGAATTTGTATGCAATTAAAATCTCTGATTACAGAAAAATATATAGCTGACAATAACAGAGTAATTACAGTCACTGCTTCAATATTGCTGCAACAATCATCATGATTCAACCTACAGTAGTAATAAAAATAAATTATACTGAGTTTGGTTCATTACTGCTGATCGAATAAAATATAAAGAATTTTTTTAAATCCTGAATGTGATAGTTTCATTAAAACAACAATTTATGAAAGACTTCTTAACAACTTATATGAATACAATACATAAGAATTCTTGATAAAAATAACATTATTATGAGAAATTATTTTATTTCATTCCTCATAGTACTTTTGCCCAGCATATGTTTTCCTCCGTGAGTGCCTCTTCATAATTTAGATTTCCTTGATTTAGTAAATGATACAGGAGGAGGAGTTTATTAAAATATTAAATGAATTAGATTCATTCTGAAAAAGTTCTGTAGTCATGTGCAATATTACTTCTCAGAGCAGAAAATAGAGAAAACTATATCATAAAATATCCCAAAGCAAGTTTAATTCTCTACCTATTCCTTTACAAGAAAACTTAATTTCCCCACCAAATCTGCATGGTTAAATACAAGAAATCAATATATGGTTCTTTTGACAAGTCTCCCTCATTACCTAGGCCTATCTGCTGTGATAGAAAATGTGAAGATACTTTTGGGTTCTATAATACCAGCTTTAGGTGAGATTACTCATTTAAATATCTTGTTTAAATCCTACATGAGATCAAGCTGTCCTAATACACCTGTTTGATCAACAACACAGTGGATGCATCAGCCTCCAAAGCATAAGACCTGTGCCCAGACAGAGCCAGCTGGAGCTTTGCACCAGCTTCAGGATATGATGTTTTGCTAAGACTGAAGCCCTCCACTTCTGGTGCTGGCAGGAATAGGTCAGACTATCCATCCATTACAAAAAATGTTGAAGTTGAACGCTAAAGGTTTTCCCACTGGACATAGTCTCAGAAACTGGTAACAAAGTGCTCAGATGTTTCACGTGTGTTAGAAAGCTTTATGCAAACTGCCTTTCTGATGTCCCTTTATAAATTACATCACTGTCATAAGAAATAGCTTTTACTTTATCTTAAGTATTCCAGAAGAACATAATTGCACTTTGAATGCAGCTGGAAGCTTGGTACAGTAAGCAGTGTAGAAATGCCTCCAAAATATACATGTTAATTCCCAAAATTCAGTTGAAAACCAGAAATCACAGATGATAATTCAAACCCTCAATGGGAGAGGACATGATTAATTGCTTTGACACTAAGTAATCATTGCTAACTAGGAATGCAGATTCCATAAGCATTGTCAGCATTATTAATGGTAATTCAATTATAATTGAATTTTTTTAAAACTTCAATTTAGTTTACAAATTTTTGGTTAAATCTATTTTAAAAAAATCACATGAGATAATGTAATGGAGAGATGCCAAAAATCTGCATTGGTCTGCAGGGGATAAAACCACCAAAGCATTTAGAATTAGTTGGAGACTGTATTTTGTAGAGGAAATTAATCTTTTTTTTCCCTCCAATAAAAGATTTAGAGAACCTTTGGATTAAGTTAAAGCAGAGGATCAGCCTGAGTTCTGTAACCATGGATTTCTGCATGTCTGGAACAGGTTATTTCTCAGTGTCTCACTGACACCTAGTCTAGGATGAGGGAAAGATCAACAAACAGCTGAAAGGGGAATAAAATCAAGTGTTTAGGAAACCAGAGAGAAATAAAAGTCAATGTAACAGGCCTCTGCTGTGCAGAGCTCAGCAAAATCTGTCTCCCTGCCAGCAGATGGGCAGCAAATTCCTGATACCCATTTGTACAAGAAGCAGTTTCAGTCTACCTGCCATGGAAAATGGTATCCCATTATGATTTCTGACAAAGCATGAAAACTCTCCAAATATTCTATATGAGAAGGATACAACCATTCCACACTTCCTAGAATATTCAAAGTTACAGTGACACATACCACATTCAAACGGCCATTGCCATAATACATGTGATATAAAACACACACCATGTATTAAAAACCTTTCAATTGCAGCATCAAACAGCAGAAGAAAAGGGGCAGAAAAATTCCTGAATATAATATTTTTTTGACTAATGGAGGAGTATTTACTCTCTGCAAACTCCAAATACCTTGATAGTGTTTGGTAACGTTTTTAGAGGGGAGAAAAGGATGTCTGAGGAGTAACTGTCCCTAAGTAGCATCTGTTTCATTTACACCTTTTCCTTAGGTAAAGATTATTAATATATCAAAATTTATCAGTGGAGTGCACCATTAAGTTGTGAAGGCTCATTCTCTCAAACACTGCTCTTAATGCAAACATGGACCGGGCCTATACTGTAAAAAATATTTTTCTATTTAAGAACATGAATTTGCACACATTCAGAAATATTCATGTATCTTTGCTGTAAAATACAAAAAACTTACAATACCACAGCATAATCTGGGTGTATGAACACCTACTTTGCTGTTCAACAGAAGAGATAATAGAAGAGTTGGAAGCAACAGGATCAAGGGAATTAGAGGAAATGCTCATTAAAACAAATTTAAAAGGTCTAATGATTAAAATATCGATTAATTAGCCAAACATTGATTAACAGTCACACTTTATCAACTACAAAGGTTCTAATTACTGCACCATTATTCCATAGATTGACCTGTTCTCTCTTGTCACTTACGATGAAGAACAATTTTTATTAAGTGGGTTTTGGATTTTTGACCTGTAAAATTTTAATAGGGAGTGCAAAGCGGGTGTCGTGTGTGGTTTGGCATTTTAGTCACTGAGGGACTCATAGTTACTGTCTCTACTTAACCAAAGGCACAGAAGTGCAAGAGGGATGTGAATACTCAGGGATTAAAGCCCTCCCACAACTTCCCAATCATAAGAGAAGGAGATGCATTCTAAACTGCTCTAAGACTTCAGTGAAAAGAGAAACTCTGTGATCCTAAACTCTATTGATGAATAACAACAAAGTGTTCTTATTAACCAGACAATTCCTGTTTGTAAAGATGCACAAAAATTTAATGGCAAAATATAAAATAAAAATCTCTTCTAATTTCTGCACCTACTCCAAAGCAACCCAGCCTAGCCTGGATATTTAATCATTTTGCCATTTTTGGAAAAAAAAAAAAAAATTAAGCCAAAATAAACAGACAACCCCCCCCCAAAAAAAACCACAACCCCCCCAGAAAAAAACCCAACAACAATAAATCAAAGAGTAGCTCTAGAAGTTCACCTACCAAAATACTTCCTGCTACAGCAAGCTAGATGTCAGAAACTGCCTCACGCTTGAAAAATATTTCCCAGAAAATTTATGGATGTCTTACATGAGACTATCTTGCTGATTTCAATAACTGTCCATTTAAATCTGTTGATGTAGCGTTTAAACCTTGCTTCACAAAAGAAAGAGGCTAATACACACACAGGGTTACACTCTCAATATAACTGTCTGAAAGTGATGGTCTGGATTTACTCCTGATGAGATCAGCTCTAAGGCCAGAAAGCAGATTTATAGTGTGAACATAAATGAGCATGGAGGAGGGGGACCTTTTTGATCATACATATGCTTGTCAGGCAAAAAGTGCTTAAGCCCTCATTGCCAAATAAGCAAAAGCAAGTCTTATAC
Organism: Lonchura striata; assembly: GCF_050655825.1. Classification (NCBI taxonomy): domain Eukaryota; kingdom Metazoa; phylum Chordata; class Aves; order Passeriformes; family Estrildidae; genus Lonchura; species Lonchura striata. Next base: position 18,019,010 of record NC_140709.1, read on the forward strand.
AGCCAGTGGAAAATGGCATGAGGAGGACAAGTCCAAACTGATGCACCAGGCTGAGAACTTCAATAGCCAAACCCTGGTAAAAGACCAGAAAAGAAAATGGCATCCAGGTGCTAACAGAGTTTGAGCTTTATTTCCTTCAGACTAAACATACTGGTTCTCAGAAGGGCAGCAGTATAGAACTGCCTGTATCATTCTTCAGCAGCTTCAAGGAAAAAGAGGAACTACTGCCATGCCAAGGTCTGAAACTACATCAGCTTCTGCATATTGAGGAAATAAGTGCTTCACCCAGGTAGTGGTACTCAAGTGCAAGTGAAGGAATTAATGCTGTAGTAAACAGGTAGATGTCCTTGGCCTTTCCACTCCAGCCTCCTGTTACACTATTTAACCAAAACAATTCCTTTACTTCTACCCTCCACATCAGCAAAATAAAAACTATTCCATTTCCATTATATACCATATGGTCTCTTGATCTGCCTTCTTGATTTTTTACACCAGAAAAGCTGTCATATTTGTAATATAATTATAACTTAAATCCACAAGACATTTTACAGCATAATCAGACAGGTCTGCCTGAGTGTTATTTTGTTGTGCCAAGGTTTATGGATTTTCTCAGGTTATTCAATGAGAGGAGGGGAAAAAAGGGGGGAGGGGGAGACTATCTTGAGAATCCTTCTCCCTTCCTACATTCATACAAACCCAGAATCAATACAGTAAGGAACTCCATGATAGGCCACTTAAAAGGTATTTTAGACTAAAGGTCAGAAAAGTATCTCTCTTCTTGTTACATTACCTTGCTCTTCAGTCCCCCCAGAGCGATAGGAAGGGGCACAGTTTAATGACTACCACAGTGCAAGTCAAATCTTGGACTTGCTTTCAGTTTTGCACATGCAGACCAGGCTGAGACAATGACACCAGAGAGGAGAATGGTCCCACAGTGCCACAGAAAGTTCACCTCAACAAGACTTGGCTTGCTGCAGCTGATCCACACAAGTCTTCTCAACTCTTTTAACACCATGCTGGGGACTGTAGCACCCTCTGAGGAAAACCAGCATCTTTGTGAGATTCACAGCACTACACAGCCACTCCTGACTTGTCTTTTTCCCTTCAGGATACAACTTCCCCAAGATTACTTGTAAGGGACAGTTTCTGTGTACATTTTTGCTTTTATAGTTTGAGAAGGTACTATTTGCCCCGCCCTCAATGCAGTTCTTTGCACTAACACAAGAATATGATCCTAACTGGAAAGAAACAATAAAACACGGGTTTAACAAACTGTCCCTTTGCCATCACAATGGGATTTGTAGTCCATAAGGTTCATTTTACTGTAAAAAAATACTGCAACTATTGCTTCAGTGCCACAGTGAATCTCCAGAGTCAAGTGTGTTAAATCCCACATTTAATGAACTGTTACCCATTAGTTACAGGTAGCTCAGATATACAAGCCTGTACAAAGCTTTTGCAAGATGTAATAGCATACTGAATGCGTACCAAATTTAAGATAATGCTAAGGCACCAGCAAAACACAGAAAAGCATGTGAGCAATCAGCAAGACTATCTGCCCAACAGTGCTTCTGACTAGAAATATTAGTTCTTGTTTAAGGGTAAAAAAGAGGGTTGCGAAAAAGTTGCCTTAAAAAGGAGGAACCTTTTGGTCACCACTGATAGGAGAAAAAACTTTAAGATTTAAATACATTTGTTTCACCTAAAGATTCCTTCTTGACTGTTCACTGCTAAGATTTTACTTCCTCCACTATCCCCTTTGCCCAACAAGAGATTTTTTCACTCTTCACCTCATGATTTTGTGAGATCATCTAGTCTCCTGCTCTTCTATTTAGCAAGTGCCTTCCTAATGAAGTAAGTTCTCCCCACCTCCACCCTAAAACATGCTAACAATGAAATGCTAATGAGTAATGTGTACAGTAAGTATTTAGGCAGAACCTTTTTCATGTCTGAGCATTTAGTCTAAAAACATCCCATTCTTGTGTGATCCTTGGGTACTATTGTAACAGTAATGTCTTGACACTAACTGTAGTGATGCTTCTACAAATATATTAATTTTCTATATTTAGATGTAACCCTATCCAACACCATTCAAGTGTATCTGATCATGAACATTTGTCAGTGCTATTTCAGGAAAAAAAAGTGCAAGCAATACTGATTTACGTAATCTAAAAAGTAGCAAAAATCTTGCAAATATACATTTCTGGCCATGTTTCCCAAGATATCAGAGCAATTTCAGAAAAAATAGTGCTTAAAAAACTGAAATTGAGGTAGCTCTACTGGTTTGATTTAGAGCAATTATTTTACAGACTAAAAACAGAATCAGTGAACTGTTCAGCATTATTAGAAACTGTCTTTTAAATTCAAGTTTGCATTTCAATTGGTGCTGTTTCCATCTCCTTTACAAAAGGGTTGCTAGAAAAAAGCCCTATAGACAGAAGCAACCTAAGTGCATGCTGTATATCACAAGACTGGTACAGGGTCCAGGACTTGCCCTTCAATCCAACAGCTGTGGCTACAGCCTCCTTTCCCACCTCCCAAAAATTTCTGCTTGGCGTGATAAACGATCACCATATAGTTGAAAGAAAAATATCTCCACTTCCCTTTCATTTATTCTTTATCCAGCTTAATTTCTTCTACTAACAGACATAGAAAATTTTGTCTGGGGACCTTTAAGGCTACTTTAATACAAAAATGGCAATTACTTTTCCTGCATACAGATGCACTATTTTAAATCAAAGATAACAACTTAGCAAAGTAAGCTTCTGTTTCATATTATAATTATTTAAATATCTACAGTTGTGTTTCTCTAAAATTTGGTTCAAGCATGCTATGCTATTCTTAGTACCAATTTTCTTAATACTGTAGTCACTTTCAGGTTTAGGAAATTTTTATATCTCAGGCATGATTAGGTAGATTTAGTTGCTTGAAGGAAATAGTTCAATCCCTTCTTTTGAGAAATAAACACATGAATGCGAAAGCAGGTTTTGCACGCATCTCTTCAAAGAGACCCTGATGAAACACAGAGAATGAAGTTGATCCTTGTGTGTAGTGAGAACATAAAGCTTCATGTACCACTTAAGTCTTTAAAACCGCATTTAAGTAGGAGTTGAGCATAATTTTTTTCAGGCACTCTTCATGGGGTAAAATTTACTAACAGAAGGCTTGAATAACTTGAGCAGAGGGCAGTAGGGGCCACACAAAAGGAAGGAGTAGGGAATCATGCCTCAACATGGTAACTGTTGGTAAAGGTCAGCTTCCTACCGACAATAAAGTGCAGTCACTGTATTTATCTGGCAGATCCCTGTGACAATGGCTGGTAATCTACAGAAAGCTTTTTAGAAAGGTTTGAGCAGTGGCCTTCACTCAGCATAACTATTATTCTCTAAAAAGTTTCTGTGTGCGGGTCTTATGTGCCCCAAACAATACAACACAGAAGGAACATTAGGAGCCCATAAAATTATATACAGTAAAAATATAAGCTCCAAACTAAGTTTTAAAGAAAATCCTCATTTTAACTTTCAAGTTCAGTGGCTGGTAATGCCTAAAATCATATTTTCTACATTATCAGTGGGGAACTTTCCCTGGAGGTAGTATTGTATTATCAGTCAGAAGAGACACTGCACTCATCTGCCCAAAAATACATGCAAGAACCAACAGAAAACAAACAAAAGAGGCAAAGAAAATACAGATTGATCAAACCCTACTCTGGTGCAGACAAAAATTGGCACTAGTTAGGCTATTTGCCACTGTAAGCTAAATGCCATCCATCCTTTGACTGATGCCATGGGTATTTTTTGCTCATAGCTGACTTAAGATATCTTTAACTCTGAACCCTCTAGCTTTTATCTGTTTGCATTATAATCTCAGTGTTATCCAGACTTATTTTTTTAGCACATACATTCACCCACCCAACCAGAGACACACACGGACAGAGAAAAATAAGAATTTTTTTTATCCTTATAGTATTTTGGCAGCATAATGGGAATAGACAGCAACTACTTTGTGTTACAAATTTGAATGTGAAAATTCAGAAAACCTCCTTGTATTAAAAATGAATTAACTGTGTGATTATTAATTGTGCATATTCCAATCCCTTTGTGCTGTACTGCATGTTTCTTGAATCTCATTTGAATCCTTTGGCTAAGTAATGTGTCAAGGGGGGTAACTAGCCTGAATGCCTGGGTTATTTAAAAAGCAGGACAGCACTTCCAGATTAGAATACCAATGAGTGGGGTTAAAAAGGCTCTACTGTAGTTGGAGGGCAGCTCTCAGTCTGAGTAGTACCTGAAAAGGACCTCTATGGACTAATTTTCAGAATCACATTGTAATGTGGGCTCATGTCAATCATCAGAACAGACAGCTTCATCCCATGATATAAACTAGTTATACATTCAAGAGCTGCCAGAGGATCTTCATTAAAAAGGGACTTAGCATTAAAAGAAGGTTGTTTTATTATAATACTTCAAACACAGATTTTTGTTTTATATGTTCTCAGAAATATTTTTTGTTCTTCAGAATATCAAAAAAAGTGCCACAGAAGTAGCAAAAACATTAAATATTCCAATTTTTAATGGGAATCAAGGTAGCTTTCTGGTTTAAGGCATTAAAATCATATACATTTTTCTAAATATATTCATGTATTTGAATAACAAAAAGAAGTCTCTAGATGTAATAGAAGGATGTTTTTAATCTTTTGTGAGAAGGGATTTGCAGAGCTGACTACTCAAGGTACAATATCTACTGGCAAAGTATATCAGTGAGAGCTTTATACATATAAATTTGTATAAAAGCTTTGGGCTATCCACAAGCTTCCAGATACCAGTTAGATATTACAATCCATGTCATTAAAATTTAATATGATTGTGTTAAGAAGAAAACATTAATAATATCCATGTAAGTAAATCATTGACACAGTAATCTAGTATTTCAAAAAACCTTAACAGGGGTTTATCAAAAAATAAATAGATAAATGTATCTATTTACCTATACGCATATCATTTCAAAGAACCTGATTTAAATATAATTTTACAAATCATGCAGCTTCTTCAAAGTAGCTCGGCGTATCTTGATCTAAAATTGCTGTTGCCTACCTGCTTCATACCAGGGTAAATAGTTTATAGGAATCTAACTGAAATGAGGCGTTCCTTTTGGAGCAGAACATAGTATCCAGTCTAATACATTTTCTGCTGTGCTTTTAAGCTGTAGTACTCATACTCTGCATTATTTCCTGTCCTGAAAAGAGATCTCCATTTGCAGCCTTTTTCCTTTTTTTTTTTAATCAGCTCAAAAGTCTTCAAAAATAGGACACATTCTTAGTAATAGTAATTCTGAGCTTTTCATTGCACAGCTCTTTCCATTTTCTATTACCTTCACAATTATTAGCTAATTAATTATTAACAAGTTAATGAGTTTTTCTATTGCCCTCATTACCATAATATCTAACACCTCTCAAAAATTTCAAAATTCCACTTCCAAACTGCCTGTGAAGCAGGAAATACTGTGTGCACCCCCTCCACCCCCCCCTCCATTTTAGAGAGGAGAGACAGAGGCACAAAGGATTTAATTTCTATATGCACATTTTGTAATGATGATAACATTAAAGCTAATAGGAATGCTTTTAAAACAAAGTTATTTCAGTCATCGTTGGCAAGAAGATTAAGAAACCTGGCACAAAGAGACTTAGGTAAATTTAACAAGGTTACAGGGGAATCAAACTATTAATTAAAACTGAGATGTTCTTGTCTCCTGTTTCTCTGGACAGAGCACTAGACTTTCCATGTTTATTTTTCATGTAAATCAGCTATGATGGGTTACAACAGTAACAGTACATGATATGATGATACAATATATATTGCATTTTTTAGTGATCCTCTTCAGATATTTCTCTGGAAGCAGTATCATTAAAAATGAGTTTCAAGAGCTTAAAAAACCCTCCCGGTGAGTGAGCTCTAGCAAACTCACATGAACCCAGGGATATCTTAATTAAAGTCTTTCTGATGCTTGAAGATAAAACAGACATAACAATTCTTGCTCTTTCGGGTTCTTAAAAGAACACTTTTGAGGCCCCCTTCTCTCTGCCATGCTGAAGCCTTGAATTACATATAAACACGCACAAAATATCCACCTCAAAAAAAATCTCTACAGAATGAGAGCATGACAATTACTTTGAAGTGCTAGCACCTTTGCTAGCCCCTGTCCTTGGAGCAGTTAGCGGTTCAATCTTTGATTTGGCCTTTATCACTGTCTAACAGGTAAATGGCGTGCCAATCTTAAGCCCAAAATACACACATTTGGAGGACTTGTGCAGCATAGTTCAAATCACTGGCACAGGGCTCTTTACAGCACTATAGAACCACAAAATTAAGGGAACAATGAAAGCCTGCATTGCTGCAGCAAATTATACATAAAGACTACATGGTGACAATGAACAGGATCATAAAGGACTTGCATACAAAAAATACTCAGTGGGACTGCAGCTGCTGCCAACCATCTGTTGGGCATCTATACCTCTTACTAAACTTGTGGAATCCCCAAATACCTCCCAAAATCAAGACAGAGCATTTCTCAACAAAAGCAGATGAATAATACCTTCTAGTATATAGAGCATGTGTACCTCCCAAAATCAAGATTTAGATTAACATCATCTTATATTCAGCATGCTTCCAAACTGGTACAATAGATGAAAATATAAATCCTGTTTCTATTACTTGGTTCTATAGAGAGTATTGCAACTTCATGTCTCAGAGCATGAACAATTATTTTTTCAAAAAAAAATCTCCTGCAGGGGTAGTCCAACTTTCTATTTTTGGGTTTTTTTGTTTGTTGTTTTGTTTTGTTTTTTTTTAGAAACAAACTACTATGCATTGTATACTTTTATATCATTTGCAGGAATTTGCAGAGCTTATTCTGGAAGGTGATGCCTATTTATTGAATTTAATTGAATTTTTATTTTTGGTAAACCATGCAGATGTGGGACAGATTCCCATCAAATTATACATCTGATTACCCTCAACACCTAATTTGAGCTGCAATATATTCTGTGCATTGTCTTCCTTTAAGTCCATGCTCACCTTGTCCATCTCTGCCATTTTCAATATGCTGATTACACCAACTCAGAGGCTTCAGCACTATTTAAAAAATCTCTTTGCATGCAATTTCCAAAGAGACAGCAATACCAGTAAATTCAAGATTAAACACTATTCTTTTTAATTTATGGAATTTTTTTTTACATTTTTACTGTAATATGTTTATCCTTCCTTTATCAGTGGAAGGTAAAACTTCCAATGCCATTCACCTGTCATCCATGAACCATGTACTGTAGTCTCTACTTATGGAAAGAGATGAGGTGCAGGTATACAAGATACTATTCTGGACCTGGTGAACCATTCTGGAGACAAAAGAATCAGTATCTTTTATACCACCAGATTACATGATCTTGTCTTCTAAATTTTACCTGTCTGTGTCTTAATATTTTCAGGGTTATATTTAGCAGTTGTCATTGAAACCTACAGTTAAAAACGTGTAAAAATATATTCTAGAAAAAAAATATGGAATCCATCAAGTCTCAGACTGCAAGTAGACAGAGCACTTAGACTTGAATGAAGAGGTTATCAGAATTCTTTGAAAGCAATTTATTGACACCACTCAGAGTGCAACACTGGAAAAGGCCTACACATTAATAAAAAAGAAAAATTCTCAACTGCTTCTCTTTGCCACACTAATTTACCCAAGGTTTGACTAAGCTGATGGGTTTCACAGACAGACTCTTATACAACAGCTAGATACCACAGGTTCACTGGAGTGCATCAATGCCCAATAAGAAATGCTTTGCTACAGAGAACAAAAACTTAGTTTAGGGAAATCGACCAAAACAGTTACAGGAAACAGCTTGAGGTAAAAAATCTGACAGACTTGCTAGGTCATTCCTAGTCTTAATTAGCATTTTGTTCTGCCCGAAAAGGATTGAGAAAGGGATAAAGATGTTATAACATCCCTGTTATAGTAGAAGACAATCAATTTTACAAAGGCAGCGTTATTAAACTCAGCCACTTTTTATTACTTATTCCAAACAAAAGCCTTTTTTGTCAAAACAGCCTCAAAGAAAGTGGCAAGTTCACTCGCTTATGAAATGAGGGCTCTAGTTCTCAGGTAGCTAAAAATTCTTAACACCCTTCAACAGCAGCTAATATATATATAATATGACTATTACTTAGCCAGCATTTTGTATTGTAGAATGTAGAATAATCCTCGTTTCATATATGAGATCAAGAGATTGGTGTTAGAATTATCTTCATACAACATGAAATTAGCAGAAAAAAATATTACTAAACTAGTAATATCCAATTATGCAAAAGCACAAAGTTAATTTTTTTTTTTATATAGAACCGGTCTTAATTTTTTATGCCTGAGTTAAGTTTTCATTAAGAAAACAAAATCTCAAATCATACATCTTTTCAGAAAACCCACTGACGCTTCCAAAGATATGTACTTTCTAAAGGGTGATAGACACTTCAGTAGCTGCAAATATCTAAGTAAGGAGCCCATTTTTTCTACAAATGGCTTAAAGGGTTTTTGAGAAACATTAGGAAATTAATCATCTGAATGAAGTTGTTTTAAGAAAAAAACGGGGGGGAATGTTTTCCATATTTTTACACTGTTGTTCCAATTCACACTATGTAGGGAGTATTGAGTTTCTGCCATAATTCCTCATTTGTTTGAATTTAATAAGTTTTAGTGTTCATGATATTATGCTTTACTACTCTGTGCCTATTGATGCATTTCCACCACATCCTTTTCTGTGTCCTCTTTTGGAAAAATCTTTAAAAAAGCTGTGACAGCAAATGGGGTGGGGGGGGGGGGGGGGGCGGGAAGCAGGGAGGAGAGAGGAGAGGGAAAAAAAAAAGAAAAAAAAAAAAAAGAAACACTAGTCTTGCAGATCTTAGACTATTTTTTTTTTCAAAGGCCTGTAGCCATCACCACACCAGAGAACCTCATACAGATTTTTTTTTTTTTTTTTCAGAAAATGTTTTAACACCAGGATTTGATGTCTAGTCTCTGCTTCACAGGCATAGCTCTTTAAAGGAGACTTTCCTCTCTATCATTAATGTGTAAGTCAGTCAGTCAGACCTTTTTAATAAGCAGTTGAAGAGCCACTGTCTTTAGCACATGAAACTAACAAAAGCCTCATTAGTCAAATGAACAAAGTATAGTTTGAATATCAATGTATTATTTTAGAGGAAAGCCTACAAGAGAATCTCAATGCAATTCTTTTTACTGGAGTTTTACCTGTCCAAATTTTAATGTTCTGGACCATACCTATGAAAAATTGATGAGCAAAGAAAGCTGTTAAAAGATGATATCCATTGCATGCCATTTTTGCAATGTGCTAATGCATTTGACAATAGAAGAAGTAGATAACAGATCTTTTAGAAAAAAGCCCAACTAGTTCAACGGGTTTTTTCTGCTCTGTCAGTGATCTGTTGCATAAGTAACTTTGCATCAATTAACAAGGTTATTCAAGTGACCTCTTAGCAGAATTATAGGGCATCAAACCTATAGAAAATTTGATTATAACATCCTGTTCATGACACAACAAAAGTAAAAGCTCTACTGGGAATGTCTATAAGCAATTTGGAAAAAAGGCACAAATGTTCTGTATAAAGATTTCATTAAACTAAATTTGGTGACAAAAGCAAGTCAGATTATTAATTATTTATTAAAACAAAGGACAAAAATCTGAGCAATTATTCCACAGAGATAGTACACAATGTGTTTTGTTTATACACTAGAAGGTATTATTCATCCACTTTTTTCAAGAAATGCTCACAAAACGCAATGCCATAAAAATATAGAAGGTTCTTACAGAAGCAAACAATCTTAGTACCATAAGCTTTCCTTTCACACCTGAGCTTACCATGCATATACAGATAACTCAATGATAAAACATTCTTTTTTATTGGAATGCCATGATTAAGCTAGATGGATCCATCCTTTTTCCAGCCAGAGGTGGTACAATAATTGGTTCTTATCAGTCTTGTAGTAAATCACATATATGTGGTACCTGGTATACCTGTCTATCAAAATCCTGCAAAATATAATCAAAATGTTTCTCTCAAAATGCAGTAGTATTCTTCCAACACTATTCTGTCTCAAAACAGTGCTGTGAATAACTTCATACAGAAAGTGAGGAGAAAAAGCTGCAAATGGACATCAAATTTAATGTCAGATAATAATTATAGCTAAATATTTAAAACACTTGGGAAAATGAATGCATAATTATTCATCCAGATATGTTGTTAGGCACTAAAATTACAAGTGCTTTCAACCTCCAAATTGTGCCTTTAAGGCATATTAGCATAGGTTGAAGAGGTTTGTCATCATGCTATGACATGGAGCAGCACAGATTAGTACCAAATCTTGCAGGTACAGGCTGAAAGTAGATGAAATCTGTTGCCATATCTCACTGTTACAGCAATTCCATACAGAGACAAGAGCAAGTGGGGAAAAAAAATCTGAAGTGATTCTAGAAAAAGCTAGTAAGAATCAAAAATTAGAGTTCTTTCTTAAAGTAACAAAAGTGTTGACTGGAGAACTTTCAAACAAAACACATTGGAATTAAGGAATACTTCTTATATAGAACTGCAGAAAATCCTGCCCTGTAAAGGTCAAGAAAATATAGCACTAGAGCTGGTTAGAGAACTAGCTTGGATATCTGACACAAAAGTTACTTGTGGGGATGTGGGGAGTTGATAAGGGGTATGCCATGAGCATTAGAATTTATGCTGTAGGGTTTGTTTGGGGCTTTTTTCTTCTCCTTTCTATATTTATGACCTGGCAGAAGAAACATGAAGAAAGATGAGACAGTTTTTGCTGACACAAAAATGGGCTGGGGGTGAGTCAATACAAAAGTGAAAAGCAATATAGGTCAGAAGGTCTTAGGACAAGCTAGGAGTCTGAATGGATAATTCTAAAAGTCATCCTAAAAATTGTAAAATAATGAAGCAGGAGCACAGAAACAGGAAATCAAAATTAATTTTCTTTTCACAGAACTGAATAAGGATATGACAAAATACAACATACCAGCTTCTATAGCATTATACGCATTATTTGTCATGTTGTAATTCACCACAGTTAAAAGGCAAAACAATTTCTGAAATGGTTAAGCAGCAGAGGTGAGTCAAGGAAAGCATTCCATAACAAGCAAGCATTTCAGCCACTGGGATAACACCAGTAAGGCATCATGTCAGAAAAGAAAGAATAGTTTAGAGTTGCTGAGTATACAACAAAGGAGAGCAACTTTACATGGTAAAACTGGGATGTGGAAAGCTTGATTACTTATAAAGCTAAGGGAAATTTTGTGGCTTTTTTCAAAAGTGAAGGCAATTATGAAGAAACTCTATTAAGGTACACACAATCCTGAAGGGAACAGAAAGGAGAGATGCTGCAGGCTATCTGAGCTTGTGTTAAATAGAAGTACAAGAGGTTATGAACCTAAGCTGGGTGGGGGAATTGGACACTAGAAAAATTAAGGTAGAGTTTTCTTGCACTGCTGCCCTTAGTGAAATAATCTACCAAGGCCAGTCATTGTAATAAGCAGTATACAAAAAGAAATATTGGACAACTATATTGTGGTGTGACTGTCCATTTAAAGTAGTATGGCAGTTCCATGAGGGTTTTTTGCCCTCAATTTTCAGAAACCCTCCCAACTTTACAAAAGTTTTAAGCCACTTAATACCCTTTTGGAAAAAATATAATTAAATGGGATAAAATGCTTGAATTCTGAGTATGCAATTCAAAAGTATGAGTATGCAATATGACTATTTCCATGCACAACATAATACAAACTGTAGAATAAACTGTACTTTATATTAACGTAATTGTTGATGGTAGGTATCCAGATGGAAAGTACTAGGGACCAAAAACTCCTTAATCTTAGAAGGGGAACAATTTAGGGATTGACATGTTAAGAAAATTTAAACCTCTTTTACGTTCATATTCCCTAGGAAAAACAATTTTGAGGTTAGGAATACAACCCTCATTTTCTTTATGCAAATTTTCCCAGGTATCCCGTAACTACCAGGATTAAGACTAGCAGAATCTATTCACAAAGTGCTAGCAAAACAGCACCTTCTGATTTCTAAAAACACGTAATTACCTTAAACCTAAGAGGGAATGCTAGCTGTCCTAAAACCAAATATTAGATCCTTCTGTAAGTTTCCTCCCTCCCAAAGATGAGTCTTTTTAACATCTTAGTTTTATCCAAAGCTCTGTAGAACCATACAGTCATTTAGGTGATAAAGGACTTCTACGGTCATCAAGCCCGGCCACCAACCTCCAAGCCTTCTTTCCTCCAGACTTAACAATCCCAGCTCCTTCCTTCACTCCTCATAGACTTTGTCCTCCAGACCCTTCCCCAGCTCTGTTGCCCTTCTCTGGACATGCTCCAGCACCAGAACATCTTTCTTGCAGTGAGGTGCCCAGAATTGGACACAGCACTCAAGGTGCAGCCTCACCAGGGAAGCAACTACTGGTCCCGCTGGCCACACTCTTGCTGATACAGGCCGGGATGCCATTGGCCTTCTTGGCTACCTGGGCACAGCTGGCTCACGTTCAGCCATGGCCAACAAGCAGCTCCAGGTCCTTTTCCCCAGGACAGCTTTCCAGCTGATTACTCTGAGAGGCAATAGAGTGTCCTCCAACTGGTAGCTAGGCATTAATGTGGATTTCACACTTCCCTACTGTTAATGTTTGTGATATCCCCTTGTCTAAATATCCACACATAGCCAGCTCTGGAGACTGATAAAAGATACTGAGGTACCTAGATCTTTGGGACTAACAAAGTACACCTGCTCTTAAGTTCTCACATATGCCAGGGAATTTCTTTTGTTTTACTATAGAACTAAGAAATCAAATGCATTTTTAGCATTGCACTTCATAAACTTTTGACAGCATTATACAGGGATTGAATATAATGTTGGTGGATTTTAAAATCTGAGAACTTGTTCTGTTCAAAAGAACATTTTTCAAACAGGACTAATATAATTTTTGACCAAAAAAGCCAGGTGAACAAGAAAGCACCTGTTCTTTATGGCCTTTATTTAAAATAGAACCTTGTAATCCCAAAACATCACTGCATGAAAAACATCTGCAGTAGGAACTTTTCATAATCATTTTAAAAGGAAAATTACTATAAATGACCTTTGTGCCCATATGAAGCAACATAGGCAGTCAAATTCAAGCTTTGTTACTGACTTCACTGAAACTATTGTTTGCTACAGGTGAAATTATCTGCTGTGAAATACTACACTTCAGGACCACCCATAAAATTGTGTGTTTATAGAATATTAAGCCTGAGCTTTACAATTCATATGTTCCAATTTAACATCAAAAGTTTAAGTGATTACTACTGAACACCCTTTGTTATCATTACAGTAACGAATTATTGCTCCTAACGAATGACAAACTGGCAGGTTTGATACAATGCAAAGCTGATGAGAAGTGACTAAATTTTTCTCGACCACCCGCTACAAAACAAACATCACTCAGTTTTGAAATGGAAAATGAATTCCTTAAACATTTCAAAGCACTGAAAAATTGTCTTTGTCTATTATCTCACTGATTTTTCTGACTGGTAAAGCTGTCAGGAGACCACTGAAGAGACTTCTTGAATCTTCCTGCAGTTTACCCCTTTGATCACAAAATATTCTCATTTCCTATGTCAATTTGGTTAGAAACTTAGCTTGCTAAAAAGTCACTTGGAGCGAGGACTTGTTTGGAAAGGGCTTAAAAATACACTGTCCACTTCCTATTAAGTAATAAAACCCACACCATACACAGTTTAGCATATATATGTCTGTTTAACAAAAATAGTTTAAATGCTTGGACCGGTTTTAAGGGATCTTTCACAAAGGTGCTCAATATTAAATGTAATTAACAAAATGGATACATTTTTCTATAACTTTGAGCCTTTAACTCCCTCTCCTTGATACACATCACCACACCGATGATTCTTTCCCTACTCTGTTTCATACTACGAAGAAGAAATTGATTAAGTAAGAAGGTCTTAAAAAGAAACCAAAATCCCACCAAAAACATTCACCAGAGCCTGGACTAAGATCTCAAACTCATTTCACACAGACCACATCACAGATTTACTTAATGGCTACTTTAGTTCTCTATAGATAGATTCAAACCTATTCAAAGGGTTTCATACCTCATTATCATTTATCAAAGCACTCCTTTACCATCAAATTTACCTCCACCATATCAAGTAGAGCTCAGAATTAAGAAGGTTTAGTAACAAAAATGCCAAGAGCAGAAAGCTGACACATGATATGCATATTGTAATGAATGACCTACTTTAAAACATGCCTATATGTTAATTCCTACACCATTTTACTAGTTATTCTCTACTGAAATTTGAGACCTTAACTTATCAAGGAGGAAACTAAAAGGCATGTGCTCATTTTCCAGGAAGTTGTAGATAGATGGCTGGTGCATATTTTTGTAAAACAGAGGAAACAAAGGAGAGCTGAATCAAAGAAAACTTCCTTTTTAAAAAAAGTCCAAACTGCTGAATTACAACACCACAATTCCCCAACACTTCAGTATGCATAGGTGAAAGTTGCAGTCTTTTTTTCTCGTGAGGGGAAAAAAAAAAAAAAAAAAAAAGGCAACAAAACTTAAAGCAAAACAAACAAAATACCCCACCAAACCAGCTCAACCACCCAACAAACTACCAAAAGCACTTGTATTCCAGATGTCAAAAACTACTTATTTTCACAGTTCACGTAATGTTTGGGGTAGGTTTTGCTGTCCATCAAAACATACCTTCCAGAAACTGAAATTTTACTAATATCAGAGTTTTAAATAGATATCACCTGAATTATTACGTTTTTAAAATTATGTAGCTTTTTGAGACATTGTTTCAGAATGATGAGTCCATTATGCAATTGTGCAGCTTGGTAGCTACTATCACGATGAACTTTGAAAAGCAGTTAGAGTTTAAAACTTTGCTTTTAAATTTATTTCATAGTTTAACTTTGAGAGGAAGTGTTTTTTCTCTATAGGAATTTTCAGACAGCTATGCTCAGCAAACTAGGTGCTTCTTCCTTTCAAGTCAAACCCTTTAGATTATTTTAACACAGTTCTTTGTGGTTTAATTTATCATATATCCTGGCACCATTTATCACTAAATGCAGAATGATGAAGAAACTGCTCTATTAAAATGGAATAACTACTGAATTAAAAAGCTGTTAAATGAGTTGGAGTGCAGACTCCTGTTAACAATACGTGGGAAGAGTGTTTGGCTGAAATAAATTACTTTCACAGTAATAATTTGAGAAGTGCACCTTTGGAGAAACATGTTCAAAAATTCACATCTTGATTTCCTGACTCAAGTCACATTCACCACTAATAATATTTTAAAATTAGCTTCATCACTAAAGTGGAGAAAAAAATCAGTCTCAAATACGTTGGTTCAAAACCAAAATGTTCTTTATAAAAATAAGCTATGAATGGCAGTTCCAAAAATACACATGCAAAATAAAATAGCTGATTCCAATTAAGATGTATTTCTCATACTTACCCTTAACTTAAAAAAAAAACCTATTACAATCCCTCAATGTATTCTGCCATATAAACTTGTAAATAATATATAGCTCTGTAATTCAGAGTAGTCTGCATTGTAACTCCAAAAATTGTAAGCAGTCAACTAGTTAATGAGTAAAGATATACTTTCATTTTATTGATTGGAATAGAAAATGGAGGTAAGAGAAAGTACTGAATAGATGATCAGTAAGTTCATGATAATTTACATGTTTCAGCTATAAAGCACTTCTGTCATATTCTAAAGAAAAGTTGCTGAATTAAACAATTTATAGTTTGTTATTAACAAACAGCCCATTTCCAAACAACAATTTAGTGCTGTAGATCACTGCATTCTTATTCTTGTAGTTAATCAACACGTTTCTTGTGGTTAACAGCAGCATTTACTCAACTCTTATTAGGAAATTATTTAGCTCAATAAAAGGAAGTGTCCATCTATCACTCATGGCTCTCTCATGCACTGATTGATTTCACTGGAAGCAAAAATCATTTCCCAGAACTCACGTGCATCATCTTGCACCTTTGAAATGACCTCCTAAGGGATGTCTTATAGTCACAGGTTGTCATCTTTATGGCTTTAAGAGCAGATTTTATTTCTATGAATTGTTGCTAAAAAGCTGTATCCTAAGTCTGTTTTCAGGCCCTACTGTTGCATGGAATACAAAAATAGTTATAACACACATCTCTGTCAACTTTGCCAACACTATGTGTGGACAAATATCATACATGAGATGTCTGTGCAAAGGCATGTCGTATTTACTCCCAGACATTCTAGGAAAAGCTAGCCATCTTACATAAATCTTCATCAAACAAAAGAAAAATTCATAATGGCCAAAAGGTCACTGTATGTTGATTTACAATGAAATCACAGAATACGTTACCTGAACATTAAACAGTTAAACAGTTAAATAGTGATTGCAAGAAATATCCAGTATCACTAAAGGAAAGCCAAATGGAGGACCATTGCACTTCTCAGAAACTGAAAATTATTGTTAAATCTACTTCAAACCATTGTGTGTTTTATGTATCAGAAATACATGGGCCATTAAAAACACAAGAATTCTTTTTTCATTTCAGACTTGGTTGGCAGAAAAACTCATTTTACCTCTACAGACTGTGTGTTGCCAGGCCGGTTGTGAAAACCAGGGCAGAACTATATACATTGACATTTACACTTCCCCTCCATAGTCATCTGCATATATACCATCTTGCTTCCTTTTGCATGCACAAGAACAGAAGGAGTAAGAATAGTAGTGCAGTGACCCACTTTCCTACATCCTTCTTTAGCTTTAATATACCGCAGTATTTCCCCCCTATGCTGACTGAAGGCCCCTTCATGCTTGTATACATTTGTCTTGTTCTCCTTTGTATACACATCACACTGTGTTCATCTGGTCCAGAGCAGTGGCTAAGTCCACCTGCCCTTGTTCCTTTGCCAACTAAAGCTCCATCAATCTGCCTAGGCCAGAATTAATACATAAAAAAAAAAAAAAAAAAAAAAATCATGGTTTCTTTCATAGTTAACTTCAACAGTGTTGAAGTTAAATGGCCTTGAGGCTTTGGGCTTTTCTAAGGGTATTTTTATGTGTGCTTTTGTTGTTGTTGAGTCTAGGTTTTTTTCAGAGCATTCTAACACAGGTGAGTTAAGAAATTAATGTTACCTTCAGCTGAAAACTCTATTTAAGCATGAAATATACACCCAATACAGGCTTTTCTGCCATGTTACCATGGATAAAACAAAATATTCATTAAATCTCAAGTGGTGTTTTTTAAACAAGTGATCTGCATAGAATTTATCTTATTTATAATAATAAGCAGTTGCATAATAAAATATATTAATTATAAAATATATCTGATAAAATAAATGCTTCTTAGAGGTTTTGCCGCATTTGTAACACAGCAAATCTATCTTTATTGGTACTCAAGTTATACCATGCAACATAGCCACTCTCAAAAATGTACAGTAAATTAAGGGTTTATTACTTGGAATGGTATTTTAAACAAATGTTAGAGAGTCTCTGCTCCACAAGTAACAGAATCACCAGGGTTGGAAGAGTCCAACCATCAACCCAGCACCGCCATAATCACTTCTAACCAATATCCTCAAGTGCCACATCCAGGCACCTCGTGAGCACTTCCACAGATGGTAATTCTGTCTCTTCCCCAGGCAACTTATTCTAATACCTAACCGCTCTTTCAGTGAAAGGGGGATTTCCTAATATCTAATCTGAACCTCCTCTGGGGAAAAAAAAATTCAGAAACTGTAAACGGAGTATCATAAAACTTAATCTAGACATATAGATTTCAAAGTAAATTAACTTCCTATTTGTAGGATGGGACAAGGTGGCCAAGCAGAGAAGAAACCTCTCCTCAGGGCACAGCTGAGGACAAAGTTGAGGGAGGATCAAAGATGCCAGTCTGTTCACAAGGCTCCACGTGAGGGCTGCCACCCCCTCTACACCATGCACAGCAGTGAGAGCTCTGGCCACCCCTGAAATACAGATTAGGACCCACAAATTCAGTGCTCATGCCACCACACAGCAAGTTCTGATGTCCATCACTTGAAATAATAACTAAATAAAATAGAATAATTGCTGCTTTACCTGTTCTCTTTTATTTGGCTCTGGAGATTCCTACAGATTCAAAATGGATTTGGGGAATAATCATAAAAATTTAAATGGCTGTCATTCATCAACACTGAGAACAGAACTCTCAAATCCTAAACCCTGTTTAGCACAAATGCTTCGAATGGAGGAGCTCTTAAAAATGCTCTACTGGCATAAGCAAATGTCTTAAGCAGGAATAAACAGACTAAGCTAATGAACTGAGGTAAGAGCAAAATGGAAAATGCCCAGTTTCAGAGCAGGCAATAGTTTAAAGCTAAATTCATTAGAGTGTATTTTAATAAAAAAAAAAAAGAACGAACCCTGAGTATTTTACCAACTTTCTATTTCTTTGCACTTTCCCTTATAAATATTTATTTTTAATTATAAACAACTCTTCATTTGCATTAATACTTTTTATTTATTTTTTCAGAGTTTTCAGCCATTTTTTAAAATTTGAGTTTCTTTTTTTCATAGATGTAACTACATTTCTCAATGTTTGGGAAAAAAACACCCCAAACAATAACCTCCAAAGGAACACAAAGTTCATTGGCTGGGAATCCAAACAAATTTGAACAGCTCAGAAAGAACACAGCTTTTCAATAGTTAATATTCCATCCATTTAATATCTCTAATTATTTTCCCTCTGCAGCTTTGATGGGTAGTTATAGCCTGGAATAAAAACACTGTGGTAAGGACGACTGCACAGCAAGGTTAAGTGCCTTCTTGTCTTCAGTACCAATAATTACCTTTAAAAAAAAAAAAGCTGTTTTCAGGTTTGACAGTTAATTTACTAATGAGTACGTGGACCCAATTTATAATAAAGCAATATTGACCAGAAATAATCCCACATTGGTACTCATTAGAATTATTTTATTGTTCAAGTCTCCTATTAAATAAATTGGAAAAGATTAATTTTGCAAGATGGATTGTCAGGGGCTGCTGCATAAACTAGATACATGTCAGCACTAAGTTTAATTATTGATCACAATACAATAGTGCTGAGTATTCCAATCCCCAAACAGCTTCCAGTAACTATCAGCAGATTCCAAATATAGAAACTGAAGGGAAGAAATTTGATTGCAGATGACTACATTTTAAAATAAATAAATAATTCATTAGCACCCAATAAAAAATTAATTTTAAAGTACAATTCAGATCACTCACTAGAACATATAACAAGTAATCAGAAAATTAAAGTGCCTCCTTTCATGTGACAAACTCTAATGAAGTAGCATAATGTGCTTTTGATCAGAGGATTCCTATGATTCATCATTTCTGCAAGAGAAATTATAGTTGGAAATGGAGGTTGGTTGGAGCCGAGTCCCTCATTACAACCTATCCTGTTGCAAAACAAATGTAAATATTGCAGGAAGTAGAGTAGAACACTGTACTTACAGAAACATGTAACAGGAAAGGTATGAGGATGCATCTCTGGAAAGAAAACCATTTTCCAGCTCTAATTAAGTTCTCTAACTGTAGAAAGCAGTCAGTAGCAGGACAATCCCAATGCTTTCTAGAAGCAGTCAGTAGCAGAGAGTTTTCCTTTTAATTTTTGAAAATTCAGCAAATGGATATGATAAATGCCTGAGATTTTGCACCTAGTCCTTAAACATCTCTCAGAAAAAAAAAAAAAAAAAAAAAAGACAGGGATGAAGTAATAGCTTGATGAAATACAGTCTAGTTGCTTTGTGAAGTCCTCGAAGTCCAGAGTATAAAGTGATTATAAAAGCCCTCTTAGATACAAGAATCAGCAGGTATAAGTGTGTGTAAATGTACATAAAGATATATAGATATGTATGTATAGTAGCAGAAAAAATGGAAATGGCATACAATTTTTTTTTAACACAATTACAGATATTAATATAATATTAGTATGGTCACTGCAAAGTAATTTTCAGAGTTTAATTCTGTACAGTTACCATTTAAATTTATAGATTTTATTAACTTTCATATAAATAGTACTAATGAAAGCACTGTTTTACTAGTGAATTTTAGCATGCAACCTGAAAACTTTTCAGCTTCCTCTGACCTTTTAAATAATACTTTCAGACTGTAACTCTGCTTCATTTAGAGCAAAAATAATTTTCTGAGCCGCTATCCAATATCACAGAGTCCAAGTCCACTTTCACATCATAAACATAGCAGAAACAACTCCAAGGTAATTTGAAGATTATTCAAAAAATAAACAAGCCTTTCCAAGGCTTTTTTTTAATGCTGCTACAAAGTTCTAAATTTTACTCACTGTTTCCAACATCAATGTTAACTCCAAAATCTGGGCTTCATCCAACACCTGCTGTAGACAATAAAATTGCCCCCTTGACTTAACCATGTGCTGGATCATGTCCTTTGTGACAATTATAACACACTTACCAAATGTTACATCCCATGACCAGGAGAATTTTTAATTGAGCTTTAAAAGTTTTTATTAAACTCTTGCTATATTCCAAAAGACCAAACACAGCTTGCCACTGAGCCCTTCTCCTGGAGAATCTCCCAGGAGCACTAAACTCTTCTGATGAGTCTAAAGGAATGCTTGGCACACTCCGTGGTTTTCACAGTGGTCTGTGACTGCCTTTGGCAGCCATTGAGCTCCTTTCAGCATAACCTGCTCTAACATTGCTATGCCAGTTTAGGAGTATTCCACTAGCACAGAGAAATTAATTATTTCCAAAAAAAAATTAGGCTATTACAAACTTCCTTAATATATACCCTAAAGTCATTTGAGGTGTAAAAGCAACATTGTGCTGGCCCTTACACCCACAACCACTTTTATCTGGGGAAAGTCATGGGTTCTCAGCCACTCATGATACTGAATCCTGGGTATAAGGTAGACAAAATTGTTTCCACTGTAGGTCACTCATAGCATAAGATATTACAGTCCATTTAATTCCCTTCTCCAGTTACTGCTGGTTGTAGGCACACTGGCAAATTTAAATAATAATAATAATAATAAATAATAATAATAATAATAAAAAACCCACATGAGAAAACAATCCAACCACTGCAAAATGAGGTTACAGAAAATGAAGGCTACAGAGTTAAGAGAATTTTTGCATATGTCTAGCATCAGGAAATTGTTTTTAATTATAAATTATATTAAATACAAAAGGTATCTCAAGTTGCCTTCTCTAAAAAGCATGATTTCTCAGACTAGGTAGTCAGCTGAATTAAAGCATCCTTTCTGTCATCTCACCTCCATCACTTCTATGAAGACCTAAGCACTTAATTTTAAGCATATATGAAAATCCAGTGGGGCGGGAAAAAAGGGTCCTCACTTGTTTAAAGGTAGTGTATGAATCTTTGCTGTATTAAAAACCGAGTCTTTTGCAGTCCAAGTAGCATTTTCCAAACACCACAAAACAACTTTTAGAGAAGCAGTTTTTACCTTAACTCAGTTCACTTACTGCACCCCCAAAGGAAATCTGTTTATATCCCAAGAGATTCAAAACACAAAAAATATTCACCAAGACTGCAATCTAAACCTCACAGATGAAGGCAGATGTTTTCAGCAGGAACAATATGGAAAAAAAAATCCAATCCACAATCAATATTCTTTCATATTATTATTATTTCAATAATGCCTAGAGGCTGACAAATGTAAGTGAATTACCATGACAAGTCTGTGTTTACCAACTGCACTATGTATTCTGGCCTAAAAAATCTCCACGGCAGTTTGCCACCCAGCTCCTTATCCATCTACCTGCCTCCCTCTGATTCTGAATGGATGCCTCTAACACAGTAAAACCCCCTGGCTCTCCTCCATACCATATGCAGGGGCCATATTTTTAGTTTTCTTCATCCTGGTAGGTCCTGTGAGATTTGTTCCTGCAAATGGAGGAGCTTTGCTTCACGACACTTACTGCCTGCTCATTGGGCTACAACATCAGGAAGACTGTGAAACTTTTGACAGTCATATAAATATTTTTGTTGTTAAAAATAAAAAAATAGACTGGTTCCTTCCAGAAGCCTGTCTGCCAAGTTGGGGAAGCAATGGTGCCATGGGCTGGAAAGTTGCTTTTAACCTTCCTCATTAGGTTTAGAGAAAAAAAAATAAACTGAGCTACAAATCAAGTAATAAGTGTTTAGCAACTATTGGACAACTACCTGCTAATGAAGATTTGTCATCTCCCCAGAAAGGGGATTTTGCCATTTGCGGAGGTTCTGAGCCTCATCACTGCCTTAGAGTCATATGGAAAGGACTGCAGCACTGAACATGGCAGCAAGCCCAGGGTAAACTGGCAAAGGGGGAGACCTGCAACCAATATTGCAGCACATGGGGAGTCCCCAGCCTGCCTTGGGCAGAGCTGATGAGAAGGAGATATCATTGCTGATTATGAATTGTTAGTATGGAAGGTTATCAACTTTTTACTCAGGTAATAAATGCAGTAATTCAGGTTGTGTGAATACACAAATGATATTTACCAGAAATCAGATTCCAAAAGCAACTGTACAAATTTCATGCTTTAATTCATAAAAGTCACATCTAAATTTGAAAATCTGTTCATTTGTAAAAGATTTAAAATATCAGCAGTTGTATAGAACAGAAAAGCAAGTCAATAAAACATAAATTTGTTCAAAATCTGTTTAACATTATGAGAATTTACTTTTGCCTTAGGTTCAAATCTTATTTTAAGCTCAGAAAGAAATAGCCAGATTTAAATTGCCTTTTCACTACAAGCCACCCAGCAATGCATACTATTAATGCGTGAAAAAGTAATGGCAATTGCTTTTAAATATCCCATATTTATATATATATAATTTATATATTTATATATATAAATATATATATAATAATATATATAATATATATATTTATCCCATATTTATATAAACATTTTATTCTCCTCAACCATGAAAAGCAAGAATTTCAAATACTTTCACACAAAATTAAATGGTCAAAATTTCAGCCTATACAGCTCAAATCTGAAAGCCAGTGTTGACTTTTATCATTGCTCTCACTCAAAACAAAGCACCTTTAAGGAAAAAAGAATGGAAGTGATCGCTTTCACCTTTACCATAATCAATGGCACCAAATTAACAGCTTTGCAGGGGCTCCAAGACTGGTAAAATGGGCCTTACCAAGGTTTTTTTTATTCTCTACATCTCTTTATTTTTTCCTTCAAAATATGAACAAACTAAAAAAATCCTGCATGGAGGAAAATTATGAAATCAACCCAGAAAGAGTCGTGGAGAGCAGCTTAGAGTTAAATAATGGAACAGCTTTGTGGTTACCATTCACACAGCTCTCAGAGTCGGGGCTATCAGGCAATGAAGTAGAATAATGAAGCTACTCCTTCAGATAAGAGATCAGCTTTATAAATATGATCTTTTGCACAGCAGCTGTAGAACTGTACACTTGAAAATAAGCTTGTCATATCTGACAGCAGGTGAAGTGGCTCAGGTTTTTTTATGCTTATGAGTTTCTGGGAATATTAGTAAGTTTACAGAAATAAAAACAGAACAAAGAAATTCTTCAGGAGAAAAAGCTTCCTGGTGTGTAGGAGCTGGTGGCTGAATGCACACATACATGGTCAGCAGGCAGTTATCTGCACGTGGCTTGGAGAGCAGGGTTCACAACTATCATTTCTAACAGCACTGGGCATCTTTTTGCTTACATGGTTGAAACATCCCTTCTGTAACACCAGCACAGGAGTATTATCTTCTTTCCAATCTAGCACTAGGCTAACAGGGCAGTACCTAATGACATACATAAGTAGATCTGACATCCTATCCATGGGGGACCACTGGACATTACCAAATCCATAAAATAGCATATGTGCTCAAACACTATGTGTATAAGCAGCATTGAAACATTTGCCATGTGGTAATACCACAACAATACTTGCATGCATACTGAGCAGTGTTTTTATTTTCAGTCGTCTCATAAATAAATTCATAAGAAATAGTGAGATGTTCTTGAAAATTTTGATGTGCAATAATACATATCTCTTTAAAATCTTATCACACAAAATTAATTGTTTATTTCTTTTTTCAGGGTGAGGGAGTATTTATTTTCTGGTTTCTTGGGTTAATTTTTCTAGTTTAAAAAAAATATTGCATTCACCAAGATTCTGATATATGGAGTTTTTTAGATTTTCTTTAAAGAATACTTTAGTTCTTCTATTGCTAATAGCCACCAAAAAAAAAAAAATAAAAACCTCTTGCCTTATTGTGATAAAAAAAAAAAATATTTTCTAGCCACTCCTAGTGAAGTAATTTCATCACAGTAATTCACAGTTCATAAGCTGAATATGTAGTTTTAGCATGAGAAGGTTTTGCTTCTTCTGTCACTACAAGTCTGAAATGTTGTTGCTGCAGGTGGCAGAAGCAATGTGAACAACAAAGCCACCAGCACTGTCTACACATAAGGTATATGCTAGGGAGGCTTGAAGTAGCATCATCAGAAGTGTGTACTATGAGGAGAAGGCTCTAAAAAAGCTTTAAGAAACTGAGAATCCAATAACCAACTTTGTAGACACAGAGTAGAGTGTTGTGGATCAAGTATAAAAAAATTGAGGCTTCAGAGATGTAAAAGCAACAGGCAGTTGGAAAAATACACTATTTGGCTGCATGGGAAGAATGGATGAGATCCAAGGGCTGGATATTAGATTGAAGGAGACACAGATCATATGCTTTTTCCACTTCCATTCATTTACTGATAGACTGTTTCTTTCCTAAAAATCAATTTTTATTACTCATTATTTCTCCTGTCCACCTCATCTATTTGCTTAAGAAATTCTTTGCATCAAAGACTGCTCTTTCTCAAGTATTTGTGCATCACATAGCACAGTGAAATATCAGTCTTCAAAGAGTCTCTGAAGAACAGCTATAATATAAATGATACAAAATGTGAATTATGCAAAGTTATATTTCTTATTATTTTTATTTATATAATTTCTTATTTTTATTTTTTGCCTAAGAGCCCCAAAACATTTTCTCACCAAGAGTATTTTAGATCTTAATGCAATAAATAAGATCTACTCCACTGCATAAATTTTAATTTCTATCACAATACAAAACACAGAGTATGTTTTATATATATAAGGAGCAATTTCAAAGGTTCACTTGACTTTCAATGGAAGACTCTTGTGCATCCCTTGAGTCTCTAAAAGTGTTCTCTATCTAGTTCTGAAGGAGACAGAGAAATCATGGCTAAAGAAAAAAACTGTAAATACACCTCTACAATACTATTTCTTTTAGTGCTTCACCACACTCTCCAATATTTTGATCATGCATTTCATAACATTTTAAATTAATTGTTCCAAAGTTACAACACCTCAGAAATAACTACAGTCACTGAATAATTATGAGATCACCGCACCATTCAGCAATTTTGAGAACAGTCAAATGACCTTACAGAACAGATCTCCTCCAGCAGAGGGCAAGTGCAGGAAAAAAGAGAAATAAAAAAGAAAAAAGTCAGACAAAAAAACAAAAACCAAAAAAAAAAAAAACAGCATGCCAAATTTGAGCGAATCACCTGCATGTACTTCCTCCTCCTGCCTCTGCATTAATGTTAACCAGCAGAATCATAGAATGGTTTGTGGGGAACCTTAAATATCTTCTAGGTCAAACCTCCATGCCATGGGTGGGAAAGCCTTTCACTGGACCAGGTTGCTCAGAGCCCCATTCAGCCTGGCCTTGATCACTTTTACATATGGGCATCCACAACTCCTCTGGGCAGTATCTCACATCCTCACAGTAAAGAATTTCTTCCTAATATCTTGCTTAATCTACGCCCTTTGAGTTTAAAAGCCATTCACCCATGTTCTTTCACTATGTGTCCCTGCAAAAATCTTTTCCCATCTTTCTTGTAGGCTCCCTTCAAGTATTGGAAGGCTGAAATTAGGACAGAAGAAGAAAGGAACAAAATTATGTCATGGAATCTACAGCCCCTATCTTTTCTACCTTACTTTCTACTGGAGGATTTTGTCTAACTGGATTCATCCAGACTGCCACCACTTTCCTCATCCCCACCACTTCTTTTCTCTTTCCCTACAGTCACTCTCGATTACCTCTCTTCTCCTCACAAATATTCTTGCTTTCCTCATTCTTCTCTTTTCCCTCAGTTCCCCAGTCATTTTAGGGCATTTGAGTCACAATATTTTTCCTTACTCTTCTCTGCTCTTCCATAATCCCTTTCAAAGTGAGCTGAAGCTACTGCATGGATGTTGAACAGGTGTTTGGTGAGGCTGCCTTTCTCTCACCTATGCAAAAAGGCACCCACAGCAATGAGAGGAAAAGAGACAAGGAAAAAACAAATTAAAAAAAAAAACACAAATAAAATAAAATAAATTTAAAAAAAGAAACAAAAAAAAAAAACAACAACAAAAAAAAACCCACACAAAAAAAAGCCCCACAAGTACAGATAAAAGAGAAACAGGTATGTGCAGGCCAGAGGGAAAAAAGAAAAGATAGAGCTGAATAGAGAAGGAATTTAGATGAAGCCAAGGGGATTTAGAAAATGAAATCAAGAAAAGAAAGCCAAAAGCCCTTGTTCACAACCATGTCAGGTGAAAATAAAGTTGAAACAAAAGGAGATCAAACCAGAAAAATTACTCTTATTCTAGGCAAAAATAAATGAGTTAATGAAATAAAAACTAGCCCAATGACCAGAAATAGAAAAAACACAGAGGAGAAAAAGAAGAGATGACAAAAGACTGGGAGCAAAAAGAGATCTTGTCAAACTAAGCAAGAATTCAAAAAAAATAAAGAATAATTTTAAACTACATGAAGTGCCAATACTGTTTTCCCACATTTATCTTCCTATAACTTTTTCTATCTTGAAAGCCAAAGAAGGAGAGGAGGAGTACAACAAGAAACCTGGAAAGATGTGGGACCATTCCCTCACATCTTTGATAACCACTCTGATTCTGTATTAACTCATATGGTCACTACAAGGGCAAGGGTTGAGAGGGACAGATGAATTGGAAAGACAAGATTTCTAATGTGGTGACAAGGATGTTTTCTTTTAAATTTTGAAGAGCTGCCATACTTAATATTTGTAATTTAGCATGCATGCCACATGCACCAATTTATCACATCTTCTGTTGACAGAAATGCTTTTCAGAAACAACTGGAGAATAAAATTTCTTTTCTACATTAAGTAGCTTTTTCTAGCTCTGAAATTTGACACAAGTTTGTTTTAAAGGTTAACCATATTTTAATTAATACTTGGGATTAATTCTGAAAGGAAAGGGGAAACAACAATCTGTCTTTCCACTTATCAGTGGAAATGGTGACATAAAACTAGAAACTCACCCCCAAAATAGAACATGTTATAGCAGGGAGAAGTTGAAAGAAAGCTGTTGTCTCATCCTGACAGAAATTTCAAGAATTTTTCTCCCTGTATCAGACTGTTTCTGATGCAATAATCAGAAATACAAAAAAATATTTATTTTCATAAAATATGAAAAAATCAATAACTTTCCTACTCAAAACATTCCTTGTTTTAAAAATCTGAAATTACAGCTTGGTTATGCTTTTTTGGTTTTTAATGCTTTAATCGGCTTGTCTTTAAAATGATATATAAGTTTTAACCCAGACTGAAATAATTCTTGACCCAAAAAAAAACACTTTCTCCACCCCAAAGCAAGACCAAAAATTTCACCTGATCCTTTGTCATAAATCTATCTGAATCCATCAAAATGCGATCTCCCAGCAAATGTTAAATATGATTTTTGGCCAAGAAATCTCTTTTTTTGATTACTACTTCACCTCATGTAGAAACTTCCAACAGCTACTTACTAGAGTAGATGAAGGTGCTCTGAGGATGAGTGCCACACACTTCAGCACACAAGACTTCATCCTGCAACAGGTCAATTTACCTATCTGCTAAGGGAGACTGTGTCTGCAGATTATTTGCAGGCACCAAAGTGCAGAACACCAACCTTCCTTACAGATCATAAAAATATGCTTTATTCCTAAAGGCTGCAGTGATGCAATCTGGCATTAGCTTAAACTGTCTACCTTGGATACAGAAGCAGTTCAATATATTTCAACTCAAAGTAACATTGTTTTAACAAATTCATAATCCATCATTTATTTTCTGCCATAGAGACACTGTGTTCTCCAGCCTTTCTTTTATATTCTCTCCCCTATACTTACTGCACTCCATTTGCTCAGTTTATGTTTTTATATTTACTATATGTGAGAAATATTCAAACAAGGAAAAATAAAGACACTTCTAGCAATGATCTCTATTCTTTACATAATGTTCTGAAAGGTTCCACATGACAATACTGGCAGATGTTGATGCAGGCAATGTTTTAGCTAAGCCAATGATTGACAGGTACACCATTATTTCTGCAATCTGGACTGACTGTTTCACAGAGCAAATGCTAATCCTTATCCATTCAGTTATTTCTTCGCATTATTCATTTTTTCCCTCAAGTGTAGAAATGACTTGTTTGTTGCACTCCTAATCCTGTGCCTTTGTGCCAATGGACACCAGACTGCAATGAACACACCTGGACAACTATTCTCTGATGAGGCTACAGAAATGGTAGCCACTATAGCAAATGCCTGCTAGTAAAAGCCATGATTTGTGACTCCTGGGAAGCCAAAGAGCAATTCTCCAAGTTTCAATTAATTGAGATATACCTAGAGATTTTTTGTGCTTATGTAGTTACCTCATTTTATCAAGACTGCTTTGCATGCAAAAGATGCCTGCAAATATAAACCTATACCGTAGCCTCTTTTAAATTAACTCCTCCACAAAATACATGCTCAGGAGATGGAAGACTTTTACTGGATTTAATTGGATGTTAGCTTCTGAGTATTCCAAGGAGTGAATTGTGGGAGATTTTGATGCCGTGGCACGTCAGGTTAGATTAGCAATGAAAGGAAAGCACATTCTGAGCAAACTATCCAAAAAAAATGTAATTGAAACAGGAAAATACCTTGGGACAATCAAAAGCAAGTCTAAAGTGGTTTTGATTTGAGAATATTTTTCATCTTAGGTTCTGCCCTGAGCAAATCAGTTTTATGTAGCACAAGGGAAAAAGCTAGGATTAAAAATTGCATAAAACTAACCAAATTACAGAAGACAAAAACCATGACAAGAAATTTTCACTCTAAGTGTCAGCAGGACATTTATGCAGAAGTCAGAGACGTGCATTATAACCACTTCTAAACAGACAAAAGAGGTGAGTAGATGATCACAGTCCATTCCTCATTTCTAAATTTTGGCATCTGAAAATGGTAAAACCAGACTGACACACATCACAGATCTGGATAGTTTGCACATCCCACTGTTACTTTTTGGAGTTCCGGTTTGTCACATTTCATTTTACAGGTGAAGAACATAAATTCAACAGACTGGGAACAAATATATGAAGACAAGAGCTCTTGTGGTATTCTGGTCCAGTCATTCTAACTGCAGCTCTAAGAAAAATCCATCACTTTCACATACCATGTGGAGAGCCCAATTTTCAATTATTTTAACAAAACAAGTACTTTATGTTTTTTACCATATGACAATTATAATGGAAATAGGCGCTATTCCAACTTCTGTCAGATTTGATTAAAATATAGAATGCCTATGAGGTTAGCAGATATTGCAAAAGGAAGTCAATGGCAAATCGCCAAAAACTATTTGCAATATTAGGAGATACATCCATGTACTGATAATCTGAACATTAAAAACTTACAAAGTTCATTTGCTTACTAAACCATAGGAAAAACATCAATGCATACTCCTGAATGAAAACACTTCTGCAGAAATGTAGGTGAGTTATTCTGCAATACTCATTTACAGATTCTGATTTTGCTCCTCAATCCAAGAACAAGCTACTTGTACACCAGTAAAGTGTGGTTTGATGTTTAGGGTAGTATACCAGTTAACAGGTTACAAAATTAGATAAACTGTATTGCCCCTTTTGATGTTTTGAAATATCTCTTCAAAATATTTGTCTGTGACTAGAAATAATTGATAAAGCAAACTGAAAAACTTTGCATAGGGTATATTTAGCATGTGATTATATTTGCTTCAGAGCATGGATCCAACAAGCTGTACATTTAACAAGTGGAAGAAATTTTGGATTGAGAAATTCATCATAATGTGTACAAAAATCACATAAACCTCAGATAAACAGACTTCACAATGAGAGGGTCTAGGCAATATTCCAGAATGCAATTGTAGTTCCATGAACCTGAAGTGGTCCCAAAGACATTCTTTGAGCAGCAGTTAAAACTGTAACAAACCTTTGAGAAACTTTGATTTGGTGGAGTATGAAAAGAGCAGCCTGACAGATAGCAAGCTGATATGACTGCAAAGCAAATTTCTACGTATTTCTACATATGTACAAAAAGTACAGATTTAAAAGGGAAAGGATAGTTATTAGTGGAACCTGCATTTTCAATATCTGCTAGGTTTGATAGCTGATGTTATTAGAATAGTCATCATCAACTCTGCAACTGCTTTAGAAGCTGAGATCAAGAATCGCAGTAGCACAAACTATCATTGGCTTGTCCCTGAAACTCATGGAATTGTTACAGTTCTTGTTTTCTTATCTTTAAAAGTAATACTGACAGTACGAAAAAACAGTGGCCAAAAAAGAAAGTTCCTGACCTAAATAAGCCTTTAAGAGCTTGTCTAAAGATGGGAGCCTTACAACAGATATGTCTTCTAGAACAACTATTCTAGCAAAGTTTTCTGAAATAAAAATAAAAGCAACTCTGCAGGATGAGTGACCATCTGAAGTTGCCAAGCGATGAAGCAATACATGACTGCTACAAAAAGCCATCATAGTTATGCTCATCTTGGCAGCACCATGCTCCAAGCAAAGGGATGCCTCTGTATTTATGGAATACACAACTAAGACCTGACCCAACCCATCAATAATTCTATAGCTATGAAATAAATGAATGTTACTTTGAAAGCTTTCAGACAATCTCTTAATAGGGAGCCAACTCTGCTCTGAGATTGTGTCTCCTGGGCTTTTAATGGAGCCAATACCTGCTAAATATTTCATCGTCCAGACCTTTTTTAAGGGAGGAAAATTGCCAGGTACCTCTTTACCTCATTTCTGAATTTCTCAGGTGTTTGTTCAAGGTGGCAAAATGAACTTCCCTAGAAGGGAAATTCCACTATCTTCACCTTTGAATTTTTGATACAAAAGTATTGTAGTATGTACAGTTGGTGACAAAATCTATTTAATACTACTACTCTTAGTTTCCTAATTTCTAGCTATGATTTAGGCAGCTAAAACTGCCAGAGGGATGCATCTTGGTTATGGAAATTAGCCCTTTTTTTGGGACAGAGATCTGGACTTGACTTTTTTTACAAGAACCACAGGTACCATATTTAAACATTTTCATCTGCATTAGATACACGGCCTGATTGTCAGCAAATGAGACAGAGTAGCTAAGGTCTGCCATAATCCTTCACCATAAGCAAGTGATATTTGACAGGTTTTTGCAGAACATGCAAAGCTTAAGAGCTCCCCTTCTGTAGGGAACAG
The DNA here is from genome assembly GCF_050655825.1 of Lonchura striata. NCBI lineage: Eukaryota > Metazoa > Chordata > Aves > Passeriformes > Estrildidae > Lonchura > Lonchura striata. The sequence goes on from NC_140709.1 coordinate 18,050,688, forward strand.
TATGGCAATGGCCAGAGCACCAGCAGACAGAGAAAGAGGGCATTTCCTGCTGAAGATGGAGATTCAGTCACCTTTGCTACTTCATGTAATTCTAGTTAAACACTCCTTAGTCTAAGTGCTTGCAGCATGACTGTCAACCAGTCACTAATATAACCCGCACATTCTGTGTGACTTGTGCCTGGATTTTCAGTCCAGGAAAGGAAATCAGATTTCAAATTAAGTTTAAAGTATGATGTGGAAAAAATAGAGTCCCCAGCATGAGCCTTATGGTGCATAACAACAGACCCCTTAATTCCTCACAGCTCTTAACCTTTTGATACCCTACTTTGAACTTCTGTAAAACTAGGATGCTGACCTGCTTCGTGGGTGGGTGATTATAACACTGAATTAATATTTGTAAACTACTGTGATACATTTGAATGAAAAATTTAGAACTGTAAAGAATTATGATTATGATGAACCTCCAATTCTTTTTTAAGTTGTCCATCTGTCATTTTAAACCAACTTGAAGTAGGCTATTATTCAAAAAGCTTAAATATAGTTGAATACTAGTTATCAAGACAGACCACTGTTTTAACTTAGCAAGTAGTGAAAGGGGGAAAAAAGCTTCACTTGTATTTTAAAGACCTTTTCTATTTATACAGCTTTTATACCATGATAAATGGTACAGCTGTTCTGTAAGATACCCCTGTATTGTTAGAGAGAAGAACTTCAGATTTAACCTGACCTACTCAGAATGGATATCTAAACTACAGTATGTCATGAGACCTTTGTGATACTTCTTTGATAATTTTTTCGCAGACCTCCATTAGAAACATGGAAAAGCTACTTCAAGAGTGCACACTTACAGCTTACTGTTTACCTATACACTCATAAGATCAAAACCCCTGGTCTTACTGTTTTTGTTAACAAGGAGCACTAAAAGTCTTCCCACATACTGAGTTTTGGTTTCCATTTTACAATCTGAGATGACAGACGGCACAAAAATGATGAGAAAACTGTGGGGAGGCTTCCAGAAGATTGATTCTCTCATCAGCTGATTCTTTTCTAGTTAGTCTTTTATTGACTACAAAGGTATAGCCAATGCAGAAAAGGAAAACCAGACTGCCCTGTTTAATCCTGAGGGCATTGGCAAAAGGTGATCACTTTTTGAGAAAACAGAGGCCTACAAGGAAATCAGCACACTGTATGAGCCGTTAAGCTGATTTAAACACACAGGGGATGCCTGGGGTTGAGCTCAAGATCTCTGAGGTGTGAGATGAGAGTGAAGCCATTGCACAGACTAATATTACTGAGCTTTAGTAGCAGGTGGCATAGTTGATCAGTCAGGAACCTGTCATTTGGAGAATAGACCAACAGATCTGAGAGGTATGCAAAATCCTCCCTTCCTCCCCCCTCTTCCTTACCACAATGAAAAAAAATAGTGTGATTATGAAGTTTAGCAATTACAATCTAAAATTTACCATAGTTTATGGAGTTATAAGCAATCGGAAAGAAACAAAATATAGTTACAGTGTACACACCAGGAAACATACAAAAAAAAATGTTTAAAGCAATTGTAGCCATGATTGCAATAACACTATCTGCAATTCTGACACATAGGATTCCACTAAAAACCGTGATCAGATGGTAAAAAGGAAATATACAATGCTCCAGCATTATTTACTTTGCATTAAAAACCATACTTTATCATGAGAAACACATTCTGCAGCTTATACACTGTGTACAAGCTTCTAGCAACTATAGGGAACTTGTAATGGTTTCTGCTATGTGCTTCTCCACAAAAAAGCCACCATTGAATGGCTAAAATTGAGAGCAAAATTTTCACTGTGCTTTCTGCCTATATCACATTTTTCAAAACTCAATTTTCCTTCCATTTTTCCCATTTTACCTTAACTGTCCTCCAAAATTTCAGATAAAAACCCATTACTGCTGTTTGGCAAGCAATAAGGTACCTAGGCAAGGTAGGCAAAATTAAAAAAAAAAATCTTTTCCATTCCATAGGCACAAATTTCAGGTGTCTTTTGCACAAACAAATCTGTAGATGCAAACAAACAAACTACTCATTTATGGATTACTTGGTTTTAGAATGTCAACAGTGGTGTATCTTAACAAGTGGCTAATGTTAATAACCAAAATAATTGCAAGTACTTTCTATCTCATATTTCAAAGACCAGCATTTATATATACTGGAAGATCTTGTATAGTTTGTGACTATACTATCTTCACATTAAAAAGCACAAAGTAACAAATCAAATGGGCAATAAGTGCATAAAATTTAAGGTTAAATACTTCAAATACATATTTATTTTTCTGGGGACATGTAATTTAAAGTTTCTGAAATAGAACAAATGTGGCTACTATACATACCTCTGGTACACCAAGTATAAATGCACAATAATTGCAGACTAATTTTTAACTTACTAAGTTAGCATGAGTGAAATAAAATCACATGCAAGACATATTAGGTCATTTTTTTTTTTTAAAGTGGACAATATTGTGGAATATTGTAATTCTACCTGATAGAGGTGTCCATACGGCAGCTACCACTAACCTACTGCTGACATGACATGGCTGCAAGACCAAAAATTTTGTAAATGGTGAGATTTCTGTCACTACTCTTGAATGTCAAGTTATCCAATTCCACAATCAAACATGACAGGAAAGTCATTTACTGTATCTTTAGTTAGCTTAATAAATTAAGCACTGCTTTTACAACTAAAAATACACACATTTTATTCTGAAATTTTGATTGTTTGCATTATTTGTATTATCTTAAAGTCTTCATACAGAAACTTGTAAGTAAAGTGCCAAGCACACCTCCAGGCTGGAAGGATACACTTATTTAAAATTACTATTAGCACAAAAATAACATTAACCATTAGTCTCAAACACCTTTGCCTTGATTGGAAATAACTTCACTTTTATGAAACTAGAATAAAACTTAGAAATTGAGAATGTAAGAACTACCAGAGAGAATACCCATGGTTCTTAATCTATCTCCAAAGCTGTTGCCTTTTTGGGCCTTAAATTCAGCAGTAAAGCATTTTTTAGCAGTTGCTTATGGAATCAGTGATTTCTGAAAGGATGTCAGTGTGGAGCCCTTACTAGATACAGTTTTGCACATATTCTACCAGTGCATCATACTACTAAATGCTTCAGATAAACCGAAAACCAGAACACATGTCACACAAGATGTCATTGCCAGCTTGCTAAAAGAAGGATTCATATGAAACTACATGCCATCAATATGTTGCTTCCCAAAAATAGTAATCTGTGGATACGTAGTTGAGACCATGACTGAAGATTTTTATCTTTGCACATTTAAAACTGAATCAAGCAAACGGCAAAAATTTACGTTGACAAAGGGATGGGAGTGGCTGACTTGTTTTTTTTCATCTCACTTCTTCAAAATTAACTCAAATGACCATATGTTTGGACTCTATATTACACCATGACTAGCTTGGTGCCAGAGTAGCTTTTTAGATGCAGACAGAGAATCATTTTCTGACAACAATATTAGAAACAGACTCTTCAAAAGATAAGGGATATAAAACTTAATTGCTTTCTAGCTATTATCTTCCTTACAAGACACAATCTTTTTTTATGCTGTCCAAGCCCAACCATACCTGAAACCTTCCAAAACAATGAAAGCTTCATGGAATCTGCAAAAATAAGAGATAAACTGAAGCACATCAGAGTCATAACCTGAGTCAATACCTTGGCAAATCCCCACATTATTTCATACAAAATAATTTGATTTTCAGAATGAAAAATTGTGATACGACAACCAATGCAACCCTTCATTGCTATTCTCCTTAACTTTTCCCCAGCTGAAAGTTTTCTTCCAATTGATTTCTGTAGTTAGTAGAAAGTTAGCATGTTTACAATGAGCCTCATATTGTGATCAACCACCTCGGTGAACTTTGCGAAGAAAAAGGACACTATTATTCCTAAGACTGCAGCGTGTAAGTGCTACTTCATGAAGGAACAGGTTACTGATCCAGTCTGGTACACTGTGTGCTACACACACCTCTTCCTCTAGGGTGCATGTCATTTGCATTTGTTACAGACAGTTACTGGAGAACTTGGGGTTTTGTCTCAGATCTTCACCACTAGATTCCCTTTCAGCCACTGACATGCAGCTCAGGATAGCATTCCTCTTATTGACACTGTGGAATAAAAAATACATAAAGCACATATATGACTTTAAAATTCACATTTCGGAAGTGGAACATGGTCCTTCAGTATCAGACCAGGAGAAACCTATACTCTTCCTTTGAGGTTTTCCTTAACCTCAATTTTCTTCTAACTCCTTCCACACAAAGAATTTACAGAAATTCTGTGTTTGCAGATTCTGCCATAAGATATCACAGATTACTTGAGCATATATACATATATACACGCACAAAAATATATATAACGGGAAACTGTACCTCTACATACTCTGGTTATTAAAGTGAAGTTGGAGGGTTACTCCCATTTCCACTGCTGCATTTTGGGCTTCATACTCACCCATTCTCTGGCGCATAATGCCCTTTTTAGAAGATTAAGAAAAACCCTTCCTGATCATTGCTCATTCCTCAGAACAGAGGTGTTAGAACAAAATTCTCCACCCTCTAGCCTTGATCTTAGTGTATGTTTTATCCTACCCCTTCATGGCAATGACACCAACATTAAAAGAGAACAAAAAGAAGGAGCAGTAGCAGCAAGAATGTTGAAAAACTTAATGATATAAAGATTGTTAAAAGTGAAAAAACAGACTACCTTCTTTTCCCCCCAGGAAATATGACAATTATTTCAGCAGACTCAAGATGTTAACTTCATTTTATAACATTGAAGGCGATGTCAAAATACACATCTTCAACAATAATAACAATATAGACAAGCACACATATATATAAAGCACACATATATACAAAGTATTAATATTTTTGTAAAACAAGATTTATCCCTAGCTCAGTAAAATTCATGTTAACTTTGCTCCTCCTCCCAACACAAATGTATAAAAACAGGTGAATGCCACATTTTTTTCTTGCCTTTATAAAAGAAGAATACATCAATTTTGAGGCCTAAAATAACTTGTAATTTTTTTAATGCTTTTTTAATTCTGTGTTTGACTGGTCACTGATGACCCCTCCTTGCCACAGCTCAAGTTGCTGAGGCTGTGAAAGTGCACGGGAGTAACCAACCAATGACATTATAGAACAAAGAAGGTCAAAGTTGCATTGCATATTGCTGTCCTTCTTCCAGCAATGCACACCTCATCCAAACAGGAAAAATTAACCCTTTACTCATATTTCTTATTACTCAAGTAAAACAGCACTGGATGTCCTGCTAAGCCAGAGGAAGAAAAGTAGGGTAAAATTCTTGGGGAAAAGCAGTTATAATTAGGGTATTGCTTGCCCCCTCATTCTGCCTTTGTGTCAAAAAAAAAAAAAAAAGTTGCTACTGAGGAGGACATGGAAGTGTCTTTTGTTATCTAAAGAAACGAAGTATAGTTTTCATCTCACTAGGGGTTTCCACAGTAAATGGAGCTTTTCTTTCTTTCAGTCTTATTTTAACAGTTCTCAGACTGACAAGCTGTTATAAGCATCAAGTTATCTTCTATTGGAACTGCACTAAGGAAAAGGTCCTATCTTTATCCATCAAGACAAAAAGAATTAATTTTAACATAAAAGCAAAAAGCAGCATAAGTGTGGAAAAACATCAAATAGTAATTTGCAATATAGGTATAGCAAGAGCTTTTAAAAATGCAATGCTTAAAATACTTTCATATTCACACATGAGAATGCACATAGAGATATACATAAATTGTATATCATATATGCATATGTTTGTGTATATTTCATAGGTTCAAATAAAGTGATTGCTGTGCTTTTCTACTTAAATTCCAGACATCTGATATTAGTTTCATAAGTTAATGAGCCTTCACCTTATCTTGCTGCCCATATTGTATATGTTTTGCAAGCTGCCAGCTGTGCATCGGAGCTGCCTCAAAAATTTCATGTTTGCTTATAAGTAAAAAAAATTGAACAAGAACTTCTTAAGAACACTGAAATTTACAAAGTAATGAAAGAAATGCCCCTTATTTGTTCATACTTATTCTCGTCTCATTTTAAATTATTTTTTTAAACAAAAGAAAAATGCCCAAAATTACCTATGCTTTCACTGGAAGGAGAAAAATAGATTTTAGTCTCACAGATTCACAGGTATGATGGAAAGATTTTCTCCTCCATGATATAGGCAACAGTGATTCAGGCTATGCAGGTGCTGGCTGGCTGGTACGGCACTAGAGCTGAGGGAGTAATTCCATCTGAGAGCTCCCCAGCTGAATGAAGAAGCCAACCATAGACAGTGGGCCAGAAAAAGAGAAACGGAGAAACATAAAACACACACCAGAGAAATGTCTTTTGGCAATTCTCCTTAGGCTTAGGTTCTTTCATATTTTTCTGACTACTAAGATCAGCACCATATTTTTTCCCCCAGATACAGTAGTGCTGAGAACAACTATTTGCATAGATTTAAAATGACAGCACTCTTCCTACTGGTAACAGGATATACAAATTCAGAGGGTTTCCCGCAAAGCTAAATGGAAACTTTCGGCTCAATTTACATTTGAGTCAACAGGAGTTCTTAATTTCCTACAGATTTCTTTTTGAGACAGATAATTCAATAATCATTGCTACTTCTCAAAATTTTTCTTGCCTGGTAATATATTTCATTTTTGATAGAAAAATAAAATAACACAAGTATTCCCTCATTAGAAATTCTTATGGCACAGAATGATAGAGTGCGTTTTACGCATTATCTATATTTTTTTAGTAATACTTTCAAGTGAATTGTTTATTCAAACATGGATAGGTTAAATAGGGAATTTAAAGGAATCAGCAAGTACTTAAGGATATTAACAGTATGCTCAAATGCTCTACGACTGAACAATAAATTTGTGAGCCTTCTTTCCAAAAAAAAATGGCAAAAGGCAAAAAAACACAAAGAAATGTCTTCTCCTCCCCCCCACCCAAAAAAACCCCCTCACAAATAATGAAAAAAAAATCAGAGCAAACCAAATAAACACCTTAACCAAAACACAGCTTGTTTGTTATTTATAACAAATAACATCATTCATATATGTCACTCACCCATTGGGAAAAATGCTACCACTATTCCAGCTGCAGAAAAGGCCATATGCAATTTTGCATAAGCATTTTGTTTTAGTTGTAGGGGGTGGGGGGGATCACCAGAAATAAAAGCAAAAGGATAATTAGTTAAAGAAAAAATGCACTTGTCCTTTGTGCCCTCACTTTATTTCCTGCTCAGATATCTGTCATTGATTTCCAGTAAGAAGAAAATGGAGAACTCTGGTCCTTTGTTTTCATTGCTCTGGAGGTACTAGGGATCAGGAGACCCACCAGACTTTAGTTTGGATTAGGCCATATGTGCAGAATTTAGTTACTCATGGCTTTAGCTGTGATATGCAGAATAAGAAAGAGATAATGGGATACACTTGCCTTTCCATTAAACCTTCCTTGGTGACTGTAATTTCACGACTGAAGCTTACTGTCTCTTCTATATTACAAATGTTCAAGAAAAGCAGAAAATATTTTTAATTATGCTGGTGCCCACTGGATAAACTCCTCCGAATGAAACTGCCTGCTGAAGGATGAGACAGATGAGAAAGAGGCAGTAGCCTGTGTAGGTTGGTCCAGTGCCAGAGCTGGATGACATGGCTAAAACATAATAATACAAAACCAAGGTTAACCTCACAGTAATTTTAGCAATATTAGAGAGTCTTCAAGCAGAGGTGCAGCAATGCTAAGTGGAGGTGATCACATTTTAATTTCTTTCTTTAAACAAATGTATCCAAATTCATCTTCCCTAAATAGCAAAATATATAAACAGCCAAATAGAAGATCACAAACAAAAGACAAAAGATCACATTCCTCAAAGTCTGAGAGGCTTTATGCATACTCGTGCCACATTCTTCAATCTTCAAAGGAGGTCATTCATATAAATTCAGTAAAGACAGTAATGTGTGAATCTGATGCTACCCTGACCCCTCTTCCACCTTCGAAAGCGACTCTAAAAGCTTAAACAGTAAAATTCAAGCAAAAAGGCACCTCCACTGCTGCCAAAGAGATAGATAGCCTATGCCTGAACTCAATTTACAAAACAGAGACATCACTGTATGTTAGCCACTTTAATAGATTCAAGTTTATTTTCAGAATATACATCTACCCCTTCAACTGCAAAGCACAAACAGAATAAAAATGCTGACAGAGACAGCAAACTATAAGTAAAAGAGGCAATGGAAAGAAAAAAATTAACAAATAATAGTAATTACTTTATTTTCATAGCAAATGGGGAGCTTTACCTTCAGAATTTGCCACAGCAGGAACAAAAATAATGCTCGTAAATCTACTAATCCAGAAGGAAAAAAAAATATATATATTGGACCTGCTCCTGCTCAACATATTGCAGAAACGTGTCAGGAGCTCTGATATAGTCACCCTCATGTCTAATTCCATTATATCAGATGAAACACTACAAGCATTCATACAAGACCAACCCTACCTAAGAAATACCAAGAAAATCCTATAGTAGCGTAGGTGTCTGGTCTGAAGCACTGTGAGAACACTAACAAGCTGCAAGCTACCCATGAATCTAGAAAAGGCAGTAAACAGGATTGCCCTCAGTTTATGACCCCTTTTCATCGAGCAGCTCCCAGTGACTAAAGTTAGAATATTGGCTCATCCAGAGCGCTTGTTCTCCATGGCAAGATGCAGGGGGCCATGAAGGCTGAGGAAACTAAAACACCCCCAAAAATAGTGACAAATGTTCCTCATATCTAGCCACCTTTCCAGCAGATGAGCAAGAGCTGGGAAATAGTTTTAAGCCATAAGCATTGCTAGAAGGGAACAAATGCAAGGAAAATCTGTCTGACTGGTTACCGAAACTGGGGAAACAGTGGCAACAAGTTGTTCTTGATACTAAACAATCCACTTCCCCTGCAAACTATTTCAAAAGTCTCAGGCTGCTAGTTTTCTGCCTGGAATCAGGTTTTCTTCTTTTTCCTTGGAATTAATTGTAAATTAAATGCAAAGTAGAGAATATTTTCAAAGAAAACATTTTTATGCTTCTTTGTGCCATAAAAGAATCTATTCAACATATTCTAATTTATTTAATTTTGAAGGTAGCTACTTAATATTCTTAGAGATTATTTCACAAATAGGAAAAAAAAGAATAAAAAATATAGAATTTAGAAATATCATTTCTATTCTCCCTACTGACAGAAATAAGCCAAAGTATAGGATGATGCGCCACATTTCCTTCCTTTCACTCAATAAATCAAGTGCAGAGATGAAAACGCACAAAAAATATTAAGACTAAACTTGAAAGAGTATTGATTAAAATATCTCCAGAAAACAGAGAGGAAGCAAGTGCTTTATATTATAATAAATGGATGCTACCTGACTAGAAATATTTTATCGGTTTTGTATATAAATGGTAGTAGAACAAGATAGAATAAAAATGCAATATTAAAAGAACAAAACTATCTATATAAGACTTAATGATTTGAATTCCTGTTATATTCTGTTTGCTAAAGAAACTCAAGAAAGAAAAAACTGAGTTTATATTTTCCCCAAGTCAGTTACCTGTTTGGTATTGGTACATCATTATTTTAAGTTGACTTCACACACACAAAAATTTTAAAGTACAATATCCCCAAGCAGTCTGAATATTATTTGAGAAGGATTTAACCACTACACAAAATTCTAGTGAAAGCTTTCTCTCCCATTTTGGGCCAGCAAATCAGACATATATATAGAAGAAATTTCATGTTGACTTGCTGCACATATAAAAATTTCTCTTACAGCAATTATGCCTATCTAGCACGTAGCAAAATATCACCTCTTCTTCACTTTTTTTACTTTCCCAAATTAGAAGAAATTGTTTAGAAAGAACTAGGAAGAGGCAAAAAAATATACCAGTCAGAGAAAATTCCAGTCTAATGTTCTGAAATCCTAGAAATCAAATTCAACTAAATTAGAATGAATTCTAAAGCATAAGAGGTGAAACAGTTTATTACACTAAATTCAGTATGACAGGAAAAGAATCATGAGGGTAGACAAGATGACTAGAATAATTTTTTTGTTGGAACACAGCACAAATAAAAGAACTCTTCAAAGAACTTTTTTTAACATCATACATTTTTTCTTTGAAGTACTGATTTTGCTTGGAAATAAATCCTTTTTTCTAGATTATTCAATCTTATCCAATTAAGCCTTCAGTGTACTAATTACTGGGGGGAAGGTGAGGAGAAAAGGTTTTGGTGTTTTCCATCAGCAACAAAACAAGAAAAGCCACAAGATCTCCTGTATGTAGCAAGCCATTTCCTGCTTCTTTCATTTGCCAAGCAGTTTTCCAGACTTGTAAAATGAGCATCCAACTCCTTTAAACACAATACCCCAAACTAGGTATCACATTTTATGTGGCATTTAATTGTATTCAGAGAATGTGTATTCAGAGAAGAATAAAACCATCACTATCATATAAGATTCCCTCATAGTCCTCCAGGCAGGTTTGGTTTGTTTAGAACAAGTCCTTTGCTGTACAGCATCATGGAAGTTTAGAAGGTGAAGAAAAGCAGTCTCTTTTGTTCTCAGACTCTACCTAAGTGCAGAGTTTTTAGGGAAAATTTAAGAATCTCCAAAATTAGATTTCATTATTTCTCTAAGAATGAACACTACACAATTTAGCTGCCTCGCATAAAATACTGTTGGAGGTATCTATTATCTAAATTACTGCAAATTATGTACATTTTAACCCCAAGGCTGTGATGTATGAAGGCAATGGCGTCTCACTGCATTCAAGAGTCTAAAACGCCTGAAAAAAAAAGTCTGATAATTAATAGAATGCTTTCTTTCAATTTTAACTAACAGGAAAGACAGCTACATGCAACTCAGAAGCAGTACTTGCAATGAAATTCTGTAAAAGTAGAAAAATTATTCTTCCCTCAAAAAATGGAAAAGCTCCTTTCCATCTCTATTACTCATTATGCAGTTAATATAGTACTCCATCAAGGAATAGCAACATCTATGGATACCAAAATCAGGTATTTACAGAAATGCTAAATTTTTAAGATGGAGACTTAGCAGACAAGAGTAAATATTTTCTGCAAGTCAACAATGCAAAAGCTTCATTTGGTTTGACTGAATTGCATCCCAATACCTGCAGACAGTCTTATTCATACCCAGGTATCCTATAAACAGGAATTACTAATTCCTAGGACTATATAATTCAAAATTTGTTTTGTACATTGTGTTACAAATATAATTGTATGTTTTGTTGCACATTATTTAAAATAGTTCTCTTGTATTACACTAGCATTTCAATATTCCTTCACTGATTATTACAAAAGGAAATTATTGCTTACAGAAGTTGCTCAATACTTCCTAAAAGGAAAGGAGTAAAAAAAGGTAGATTTTTCTTTTCCATGAAAATTTCTCATTTTTCTCATATCCTAATATTTTTAGTAATGGATCATGTCAGCAGTCTAGCATTCTGCAGTAAGAGAGAGAGCAAGCATCATTTTCTGCTCTTGACAAGCTCCCCCCTAAATGTGCCTCTTAGATGTAATGCCCTATGTCACTGCCTAGCTCTGTGCAGCTTCTGTTTCCATGGCTGCTTTTAAAGGTTTTAAAGGCTCCTTTTCACCTGAAAATGTAAATTTGAAAACTCTATCAGGAGGATTGCCTAGTAAGTATTTTTAATCAAAAACTAAATTTTTGGGGATATATTTATAGTAAGCTTACCTTAATTCAACCCAAAAAATTGCAAACACATCATTTTTGCACACATAAAATCTACATTTGTGCAAATAAACTGGGAAGTTTGCAAATGTTAATTTGACAAATTGTCTGGTTTCCGTGTACAAATTCAGATTTGCCATGTATCATGCCTGAGTTGGCAACTTTCCAGCCAGAAGTATAGAAACATCAGTAGTTCTGTAGTCAGACTGTTGAGTAAAAGCAAGAATGTTTCAAAACCAGTCTAACATTAAAGAACAAAAAATACTCCATCAAAAAAATGACATAATGTTCAATAGGACTTACCAGTACAACAGTACCCCATTGTGAATCCCTATCTTCCAGAACTTCCAGAAATTAGGATCTCAAGCAGGATTTGAAACAAACACATTCAAGAGCAAAAATAAACAATTCTGCACAAGATTGCTTATCATGCTGGCTGAAAAACAGCTTTGAACTCTGACACATTTAATGGATATTTGGTTTGGAGTGCAAAGCATAACAAAATTTTACAGGCTATGCTATGAAACCAGCCCTGAAATCTTTATGTCTCTGGAATTCAAAAGTTGGAGAAAATCTGAATTGGTTTCAGGCTGAGCTGAAATAAAGAGGACTTATGATCCAGAAATGGCATTTTGTGAGTGGCTTTCTAGATAGCTTTTAGAGGACTGGTAAAACCTGGGAGGCACTGTATGGCTTATGACAAAGTTACATCTTAAGAATACCAAGTTTAAGCAACCACAAAAATTATACCTGTGTAAACACAGTCCAGAGGCAGCTCCTCACATGTGGCTTCCACAGTGCCTTTAAGGACCTGCTTTCCAACCTGAGCTCTTCTTAACACCTAAATCAAACTGACAGGCTAGATCACTACCACGACACTTGTCTTTCAGTAGTCATATGTGCATCACACACATATCCAGTACTCACAGGCTGATGCATGAACAGACACACAAAAAATATTTTAAAAGGAAAAAAAGCAACAAAATATGAAAACCAACAACATTGCACAATAGCCAGGTCCAATCTTGTGTAAGACTTCTTTAAGTCTCTAAAGATTCTTTGAACCCACACCAGTCTTCTGACCCTAATGGCCACAGGGATGCTGCTTGAGTAGCAGCAGCATTTTCAGTTAGTCATGAGTGATGCAGCATCTATTAGAGGAATCAGTTCAGGAGGAAAGCTGCAGCTTAGAAAGCTGATGGAACTCACTGAGCATCAACTGTTCAAATACCCTCAAAGGATGTGCTCCTAAGTCTCATGGCATCTGGCCAAAAGCAGCAGGGTTCTAAATCAGCAGCAATAGAGAGAATAAACTTTTCTCCAACATGGGTACTGATGTCAAAAAACAGCCAGTCCTCTAGGATAAAACAGATCATTTCAGTGGCATATGTCTCACCTAATTCTGATCTTTCAAGCACTGGCTAAAGTTATGGGGCAGTATCTGTGGAAATCTAACCTTTCAAGGACACATGCATAGGGAAACAGATGGCTTGCAACAGTCTGTTTAATCCCAAATCAAATAACAGAATCAGCATTTCAGAATGACTGCTTATACAGACACTTCTGCTAGAGAGTGTGGCCTAGAGACAGGCAGCTTATGCAACAAGATGCCCAGAGAAGCTTATGTATATATTAATAAAACACAGAAATTCAATATTTAAAAAAATATTTTTTCATAAATGTGCTATGGTTATAAACAAATCATCTGATCTTTTCTAGGACAAATGCCTTCATTTTATAAAACTTTTCTTAGTATAAATAATACTTAAAAATATGTAAGGTATAAGCATTTTACTTATACATACCCTTTCCATAAAAAGCCATTATGCCTCAAAACTAGTCTTTTTTTATCATGTTTAAAGCCAGTAAAAAAAAAAAAATCAGTTGATAGAAAGTGATCAAAGAAAAAAAAAGGGCTTGCTCAACATTTAAAAGAATTTCATATCACAACATGGCACACTAGGAAGTGTGAGCATAATAGCTCAAGCAGCAATACACTCAAGAAAAACAACAGCTTCATTAACACGTGAAACTCCATCACTTACATTACTGAATGTGGTCACAGAATCACACCAGAGAATTAGCTGCTTGCTCACATGAATATCATGAGGAGAAAAGTGTTATTTTAACATCATTTTAACACTTTGATATTCATATTGAAATGTTTAGAAATATTTTCTCGAATTGTCTACTAAAAAATTATGAAATTGTCGAAGACCCCCGGGTCATCTTCTTGCTGTATAACTGCTCATCAGTGAAGCCAACTTGCCCTGGAAGGTGTAAGCACCTCCCCAGCTGCACAGAACAGCAGCAGGTTCTGTACCTGCCTTTACTCAATACACTTTCAGCTCTAAATATTCATCATGATGAGAAGCATCTCATGTTAAATATTACCAGTATAACCACAACTCATATCTTCAACATGGCACCAGCCTGTTGCCTAGCAGAAATTTCAGGAAGCTAAGAATCATTATAAAAGCTGGCAAATAGAACCTACAACTATGTTATACTGCTGTTGAATTTCAACTTGCTTGTTGTCGAGCACAATAAAGGAATGAATCTTATCCCCTAAAACCCTATGCCTTCAATTTAAGGGGCAGGGAACTGCTTTTCTTATCTCAAGATCAAATCCATAGCTTTCTGTGTTACAATTCAATCAAGGCACAAAGTAGAGGGGTGTGTGATACATGCCTGGCATGAACATTTTAGTCAGATGGAAGTCATAATCTAAATATCTTTAAAATAGCTTAGTGCATAAGGAATCCACTGTCTGGTAGCCACTAAGTAATAGAATTCCCATCCTTCTAATAAACATTGAACCAGTTTGTCCAGATGCAGTGATTCCATAATGCCAACCAAATATTGTAGCATATCATGTATAAAAGAGACATCCATTCTTAATTTTTGGAGATTGTATCATTAGGGGCAAGAAGAAGATCTAATTCCTGAATTGTGGAAACATTTTATAGATCTAAACCTCCCCTCTTAAGGGTCACATTTTCTTTTCCCAGTTCCTTCCTGAAAACTATTGCATGGTCTTACTGAGTCATCTCAAAAGCAGGAACACATCTGCAGTGAACAAGTCATATATAAATAATGTAGATCAATAGTTTTCAACATGTGGTCTGCAGACTTTCTGGGTTCACACGACCTTGCTGTGAAAAGGAAGCCTACTGCAGTAAGTTAACTTTTGCTGCACAGAGATACATGCCTCTGCTGAAAAGTACTTGGGGATCAACAAATCAAAAAGGTTATAAGGCAATGATGTAAGTAATCCGTTAGCAGTTTTAATGCTTTGTAGATTTTAAATGCCATTTCCGTTTACTATTTAAACAAAATGTAGTGATTTAGAGCCTGGCTAATTTCTACGACAGAAAAATCAGAGTGTGATTGTACCAAACTCCCAATGGAGGAAATATCAATTGATTTAGCTAAATAATGTTTTGATGAAGTAAACCCTAAAATTTTGTATGTGTTCCAGTTTTGCACAGCCCTTCATAGCTTAGCTCCCTTGGTATGTTGGTTTTTCATTCTTGTTTACTGACAAATAAAAAGCAGCAGAGTGAAAAAAATTGTTTATCAGAGCTACAAGTACAATATTATCTTTGAACAAATCTGTAGAATTAATCTCAAACAAAAAGCATACAGAAGCAATGAGGCTGTTAAATATAGACATCACTGAAAAATAAGCAGGCTATATTTGTTTGAAGAGCTTATGGGTTCCCCCCCACATCCCTGCTTCTGCCTACAACTATTGAAAAGATGTCCTTATCTCAAGTACTTTTCATATATCAGAGAAGTGGTAAATTTCACAAAGCCTGCACTAATGTTTTGCATTTCCATTCCAAGTGAAATGCACTTCAGTAAGTAAACATGAGTATTCAAATAAAACTGTTGCTAGAGACAATGAAAAAAAAAAACAACCAAAAAAAACATGCCATTTCAAAATAGATTGATAAGGAAATCATTCTAAAAGCATTGGATAATGCTGCAGAACACTGAAGAGCTAAGGCATCCAATGCTGAGAACAGGGTTAGTCTCACTTTAGTGCTGATATGGGTTTTGCTTTTGTGGGTTCCTGCCCTGTCGCATCCTCAGAGTTCTCGACAAATATAAAACAAGATATTTGTATTCTAATATTTTGTAATTCTGTAGATAATTAAGTGAATCAGTGGAGAATAACCATATCCCTCTTACAGTCTGAGCACACTAAACAGCATGCATATATTCCTTTTCAAATGTTTCACACAGCTGAGGGATGGGGTGATGGGGGGTGACTTGCTTAAAAAATGTTAAAATGTTTTGCCTTATTTTGCAAGCCCTAAAATTCATCGTGTGTTGGATTTGAGCACCTCAGGATTTCTATTCTCAGAACTTATTAGAAATTCATAGACAAAGTAACGTCTTTTACTGGAGTACAGCACAGGGGGGTCACCAAGAACCACAGCCTCTGTATTCTAGTCACTAATTTAAAAATATTTCTTGACTTCGTAAATGATGTATGCACATGTCTAACTTCACATGCTGCCAGATAGTCTCACTAAATTCAGCAGGGCCATCTACAGCAAGTTAAAAGCTAGCAAGCTTTTAAGGCTTGGTGCTGTAAAGATCTTCATATTCTCTAACATGATGCAAAAGAAAAAACATAATAAAACACACCCCCCCAATTACTGTTAATTAATTCATTGGAATATTAATTTTATTCCTATCCTGTATCTACCCTTTCTTCACCAGGATTTATCTGCTGTCAAAAAACTTAGACAAGGAATATTTTTAAATGAAATTATTTTAAAATCTCTGCATAATCTTTCCATAGAGTGGGGGAGAAATCCTCTGATGGCAGTTTCTTAACAGAGACCAAGAACAGTCTGGGCTCATTCAGTTATTGCACACTGTTTTCTGGAACAAGCACATTACGTTAGATCCTGGGTTTCACTTCTGATCTATCCCTCTGAATGGGACTCTTATTACTGACCTTTTCACTGTAAAGATCCTGATGAATTATATGTGGTCAGTAGGCAGGAAAGAACAGCCTTTAGAGTAAGATTAATTTTAAACATACTTGAAAAAAAAAAAAAAAAGTCTACCAAAGGAGATGACAAGTGCAGTTTTCTGAGCACCAGCCCGTGTTGTGGCGCATGTAGGCATGTCCTGTACTGCACTCCTGCGTGCTGCCTCAGCTGCTGCTGATGAGACCCCACCATATTCAGCCCGTGGCAAAACAAGGCATTGCAGCTGTCTGTATTTGTACCTCAGCAATATCCTCAACTGTAAAATTGCTGGTTAATCAATGATGGAAAGCTATAATGTGTGTCCTAGCAAGAGAGAAGTCAGGGAGAACACTGTTGTATCACACTATCTTAAAATCCAGTGGTCAGATGCCCTGAATCAAGGCAGAGGTCAGTCTTCCAGCACGTTTAAAGTTTTTAATCCTTTCTCTCAAGTTTTTTATTTCTTCTGTCTTCCTGATTCCAAGTTTGAGCCTGTTATTCATCCTTACACTTATTTCTTCCAGACAATCTATATTTTAAGAGACTATTGTAAGTATAGTCACTTGTATGTTTATCAACAAAACCCTCTAAATACACCAGCCGGTCATCTACACTGTGGTCTGTCAGTCAGATTCAGATTCTCAAAAATCACTTAAATCAGATTTTTCCATTTCTTTTCAGTCTTTCATTAAATAATACTTGAATGGACTCTGCAGATCATATGCATTAAGTTGAGCTAGATGTAAGAAGCAAGAAAAAAACAGGTTATTTGTCTAATGTCACTCTTTCTGCTAAAGTAGAAGTATACTTGAGAAAAGTCCAGCAATCTACAACTGGTGAGAATTTTCTTATTCAATAGAAAACT
The DNA here is from genome assembly GCF_050655825.1 of Lonchura striata. Taxonomy (NCBI): domain Eukaryota; kingdom Metazoa; phylum Chordata; class Aves; order Passeriformes; family Estrildidae; genus Lonchura; species Lonchura striata. Next base: position 18,068,357 of record NC_140709.1, read on the forward strand.
TTAAAATATTTGCAAATAACAACAAAATGCGAACAGCTAATCTTGTTTCACCAAATCAGTGAGGTTCTCAGCAATGTATGTTGATTATAAATCCTTCCAAATAACTTGTCCCCTTGTTTCTTAGGTCTGAGAAACCAGGGGCAATGACTCAAAGAATACATAAAACAAAAAACTATGGACTGAGATAATTAATCCTCATGAGTATTTCTCATCCAAAACTAAAAAAATATTTGTGTAATATTTAATTTTTTTAAGGAATACACTTTCCGTAAAAGTTATTTTCAAGTCATAACTTACATATAACGGATCTTCAGTTCTATGAAAAGTTGGTTAGCAAAATTCTCTATGGCCATAATTCTGCCTGTAGCATAGTTTCTATAATTCAGCCTATTCCAGATTTTTTTTCCCAACAAATTTACTTTCAGCATTCACAAATCCAGCTACTGTGTACTATTCTCAGCTGCCCGGAATTATGAATACCATTGACTTTCAGCTTTCTCAGAAAACATGTTCTTCTTCAGTCCCTGACATTTTTCTGCTTTTAAAACAGCAATTAAAATGTAATTAAAGGAATTTTTTTGGTGTCTCTATCCTTTTAAATAGCAATGTGTATTGGGGGGCAGAAATATAATAGGAATAAGATGGGAATGCTTGGCATTCAGGTTGCTTATTTTTCTTAAATTGTTTATTTAATGCTTTTCCCCCACCCCCTGGGTATTGTTCTTGCCAAGACATATACATTTCTATTCACTCTATTTTCCAGTGGAACTTTTACAAAGCTAACAAATACAGTATGCCCTAAGAGCCACTTCTAAGCTGCAGGCAGAATAAAACATATCCAAAAAGTAAATGTACCTTTGCAGAAAATGGTTGAGTAGATTTAACTTACGACAATAAACAATAAATAATAAAGTCTTTCTGAAAGCTCGAGAAGCACGTGTCCTCTTCATTGATTTTATCACTTCATCACACACAACAAATCTGTGTCAACATGAGTGGCAAGTCTCTGAGGTAAAAGATGTACAAGTCAAGGCCATAAAAGCAGACCACATGCTTAGGAATTTGTCTATTGTAACCATAATGAGGTGGCCTGCTGTCTCTAAGGAGACAATTCATGATACAGCATATACCCAGAGAGAAGTGAAAGACTATTTATGAACCCAATACAGTCAGCTGTAAGTCAATGAAGATTCAGTTTCTTAAAGAGACAGAGGAGGAAAGAATTCATGTGAAAAGTAGTGAAAACCTGACCATATGCAGCGGAATATTGCCATGCACCAATACTATAACCTACTGGTTATCTATAACCTACTATAGCCATGCACCAATACTATAACCTATCAGCACAGCTACTCATGTAAGTAAAAATTAATCACATGATCTTTCAAGATGAGACCTTTGATACATAACATGATCTACCTTATATACCTACATAAATAGCATTTTTCACCACTCTATTAATCCTGACAGTACTTCAGAGAGGTTGCCAGTATTAAAACACAATATCTGGAACATTCTGACAAACAAAAAGGCAAAGCAATTTTTTCATATTTATACTGTGCCTTACTCCACAATACAAAACTCACTTTTGGTGACCATTGTAAAAAGCATATAGTATTAAACTATAAAAGGAAGCTGCAGCCTAAAAACAGCTGAAAATTAGGGTAACTGCTTGCTGTCTGAAGTGCTATTTACAGAAGTCTGCTCAGAGAGGCACAAACTCCCCATTTCATTGCAATGATTGCTAATAATGAAGAAAAAAAACCTTTATGGAGACTCTCCAATAATCTGAAATTACATATTGTGTGTTTAATGGAGCAGGAGGGGGACAGAGAATTGAAACTAGTGTTTTAACAGACCTTTAAATCTAGACACAAGAAAACAAGGAAGGAAGAAGAGTTGCTCATTAAAGAACCGCAAAATAAAGAATAGGTAAGTGTAAGGTGTTTGACTGTTCAGTGGGAAGGGAACACATAGAAAACAACATAGTTTCTTGCCTTCTACCACAGATAAAAGGACTCTTTCTTAAAAGAAATACTATACTGAAAGGGCTTTTAAATCATTATTTTTCCTATAGAAGTTTTGTGGTAATAAAAGAGTTTTGTGCACACATTTGGAGATTTTGTTTCAAACCCTGTAAATAGAGTGCATGAGCATGGGACTCTCACTGAAGTTTACACTAAATATCCAATAACTTTAGTTAGCCTCCTATTTTGTTTTTTCGGAACATTGGTAGAGGAAACAACATTTCAGACTCTTTAATAGTAATTCATGTAAGCACATTTAGTCATAAAGGTTATTTCCAAATGCTTTCTTTCACATATGCAGCTGAGAGTAGAAATGCCAATATCAACAGAGTAGTTGATTATGGATTTATAGCCTATAAATGTGAGGGCATATGGTGAAACTCTAAAATGAATATCAAATGTTCACAGAACCTCACACAGATCATGAAGTGAAGTGTAAAATAGGACACAAGTGACTTAGATACAGTCATTTAGCATCTGCTCCAGCTGTATTAATTCAGGTTGGACATTATACAGTAGCATGATACAGAAACAGACAAGCAACTGCATACATAAGACAGCTTGGTTATGTTCTAGCCAAAAATGAACTATCATGCACCAGACCTGGGTTACCAGACATTCGCTCTTTGTTATGTTAGTATTAGGTGAAACAAAAATTAGTCTTTTAGTTATATAACTTCTGAATGTTATCTATAGTCCTCTCTTTCCTTCCTTACAAGTAGGAGAAAAGTTGTTTTCTAGGCATCAACCCAGCATAATTTATGCATCAACAGTAACTCAACATACTTTCTCTTGAGAGATACAGTTGACCATAAAACGAAAATCAAAGCAGCTAAAAGAAGGTACCTTAAGCCCCTGGAATTTTATCAATTTCACCTAGACACTGAAACTGTGCCTTTGACAAGCACAATAACTTTCTTGGAAAAGGACACATTGACAGCAAATCCGATTTGAAGATCTAGAGCCCTCACATCAGAAACAATCATCACTCAAAATATACAGAGGAAGGAGAGGGAGAGGCTGCTTTATAAGGTGGTTTCACCTAAAGGCTCCTTACAAAGAGACCAGAAGCAAAGGAAGAATTGATTTCATGATTCAAAGGTAACACTATCAGTACTAGTCTTGACAGAGAGTGGACAGCAATCATTAACATAATTTTCGTGAACTGTCTGGAGGTCTGTCATTCCATAGCTCACAAAACTGGATGGCACACAATAATGCTAAACAGAAGTGCTGGTTCTTGATATGACCATTTAGTATGCTGCATGTTTGTTCACACTAGTCTCTGTAGTCCAAGCAGATGCATGTCAGCCTGCCTCTCTCATACATACATTCCACCACATTAGCAAGGCAAAAAAAAAAAAAATTAATAATTTAATGCTAAAAGTTTACTCTTTTGTCACCTGTTTTTATCATTACCGATTAAAATTGATTGTTTTCATATTACAGGGAGTTAATAATTTGATTGCTTTGAATCTGCTCTCTCAAATAATCTAAACTAGGGGACTTAGTAATTCATCAGGTCAAAATGAATATAAATAAAAATTTAGAGAAGAATTTATGGAACTCCAAAATGCAAGACCAGTACTGCTACGCTTGCCTAAAGGGTTTCTCTATATCTTGCTATAATTAGCTTTTTGCTTTCCTTCTCCAGTCTCTTTATCTCCTATTCTTTTGTTTCACTGTTTTCCAATTTTCTCAGTTTTCGTTCTTTTAGTTTTTGAATAGTTGTATAGTTCCTACTCTGTTTCCTCACCTAGCACAAGTTAAAATGGTTCCATTTTTCAGCAATAAATGAGCTGATACAAAGTCAGTCCAGAGAGTTGTCAAAATTTAAGGGATTAATAACAAAACAAACAAGAGAAGATCGATCACAAGTGCTGCTGCTTAGCCCTGCAGATATATGGCAGCCCTGGGCGAACATCATAATTATCTTTAAAACCCAAAGAACCACTGGTAATCTGAAACACAAGAACACACTTTCCCTGCTGAAAGAAATGCTGTCTTCTTTACCAATTTTTGTCCACATGCTCTCTGTGTTTTGATTAAAATTGGCCAGGTTGCAGACAAATACCAAATTATGTAGATTCCAGATACAAAGTTACCGTAATTCTTGGCTATAATCTAAACATAGAACTCAATCCTCAGCTATCTCCAGCCTCTAGCAGAGGCTTTCAAAGAGCCATCAGACCAAGTAACTTAAATGCCAGTGTCAGGGACAAACACAAGTTTCAAGTGAATATTAAATAAAATAGTAAATACTTTTCCAATAAGAATTGGCAATATCAGTAATTTTTTATTATCTTTCAGGCTGTTTCTGAACATTTGATCCACAGAAGGCCATTAATAAAAAAAATTAAATTGCAGAAATTTCATTAATCTTATCATTAATTTAATTTATCCAATTAAATAATGGAATTTGTTAGTTGTTAAACTGATGTCCAAACATTTCAAACTATCATTACAGAACAGAAAAGATATCACATTACTTAAATGAACAATCATGCAACATCAAACAGCATAAGGCTCAAGTGACCAATTTACAAAAAAAACAGATAAATTTGTTTACAGTCACTTTTTTCCTACTCTTCTGTCTATTTGCAAATACAGAGCTTGTTTATTTATTGCAGGATGGAGTATAAAATAGTATAATATCAGTAGATAATATTCCTATAAACTTAATCATCTTGTTTAATAGTTAACATTTAGCTATGAAAAGTAATTTTTCTCTACATACAGAAATTTCATTAAAAACCAAGTAGAGCTGGAGTGCCATGGATTTCACATTACAAAGTTATGAAGATGTTGAAGTCTTCAATGTTGTTTGCTTAGCACCGCATTGTCATTATATCCAATATTGTTAAAAGCAAATTCTGCTCTCTAATTAAGTTTCATCCTTGGCTGTCCCAATGCTTCTGCTCATGGCTACATACCAATTTGATTATTATAAAGAATCTTCTATTGATTCTACAGAGTTGACAATTTGCCTAATGGAGGGCAAGAATAATTTGCGACTGTGACTTCCTTTCCAAAGGGTGCCTCTACAGAATTTGCAGATGACGTATGAGCAGTGCACATTGGGTTCAGAATGAAAACGTTTGTCAGCCAGATATCTAATGGCCCATTTCATGGTGAATAGGTGATGTTCTAAATATGCCAATTTTCATGGGTATTTTAATTACAGCTTTGATAGGTATGGTTTTGTTTACCTCATATATTTACCAAATAGGCACAAAAGGCCTGAAATCTTCTTTACTCTCATATTTACCTTGCAAAGCTTACATTTGTGGAAGCTAATCAAATGTATTTCTTTCCCAATGAGACCAAGAACTAAAAGGTTGTAATTACAATACATAAAATTTGAAATATTAGACTGAATTGGATAACTAAAATCAAAGAACTGGATTAAATGCAGGAAAAATAAATAAATTTTCTTTTACCTGTTTAGAAAGATAGACTCATTCATCACCTACCCGATGCAAATGTAAGCCAGCATCCATTTAGTTTACAGGACTACTGGGTACTACATTAAAAAATCCACACCTCTATTCTAGTTACTTTTTCCCACACATTTTTATACATAAATGGGATTTTAAATTAATTCAACACGATTGTAGACTTTCCTAGATTGGATATTATTTATTAATTCTGAAAGCAGCATGGTAAAAACAGCATTTTTAGAGAGATAAGAAGGGAATTCACAGCCCCTGCCCAACTGAGCACAATTAAGCTGCTGTCTTGCTTAAGCAAATTTAAAATCTCAACATTTGTTTCATTATCTATGAAGTATCTTACAAAGATTCAACTATTTGTGTTTTTCTGCCTTACAAAAAATGTTTCAGAAATGGAAACACAGAGGCAGAGATCTCATGTTGTGTTAGATGCTGTCAAAGAGGTCTCTTTTTCTCTCCTTTTCTCTGTTGTTTCCAGACATCCTTCTCTCCATTCACCTTTGTTTGCTAAAGTAGCTTACTGACTGTAATAAAGGGAGCCCAAGTGTCAGCTTGAGACTGCCATGAAAACTAACATTCACATAAACCATTTTTTCTACTTTTGTTAAGCTCCTTATCAAAAGAACTCTCCATCTCTCTCGCTCTCTTTTACTCTCGCTCGTCTTCTATCCTTTTTAGGATATCTTTCTAATTTTATTGAGACTCCTCTGTTAACGTACAGCACTATAGTTCAGTAACTACAGGAAAGTGAACCCAAAAGAGCCAGCTTGAGACTACCACAAACCATTTTCACTTCTTATGTTAACATTTTATCTCAAAGGACTCTTTTCTCTCTCTGTCAGTTGCAAGGCATCTCTTTGTCTCTATTGTGCTTACTGCGCTAAGGTGCCTCATTGACTGGAGTGAAGTGAACTCAAGCGTGCCAACTTAAGGCTGGCACACATTTTTTAATTTGGTTGAAGTTGACAGCCTAAAGGACTCAGTTTCAGAGTAGCAACGCTCCTCTCCTCCCCCACCTCATGCCCACTCCACTAAGTTAACTCCAAGATATATTTGCTTTATTAGTATTTTCTATATTATGTATCAAATCTGAAAGGATTTGATCAGTCATAATCCTGTACATCATTAAAAGATACTCCTTTTTTCCCTCACCAACTTGGACAGAGCATGGAATACCGAAATATGAATACCAAAGTGCCAAACACACACAGCGATATACCTGCCAAAAAGCTTAGGAGAACTTGGAAGTAAAGCCTGCTTGAAAAAGAAATACCTATGAAAATTAGAGACTGTGAAAATTTTAAAAAATAAATATCCAAACTCCCCACCTTAGCCTGTGAAGCTTCATGTCAACCAAAATAATAAGTATAGATTTCTAAACTAAATCCTGATCATTATGGTTTGACCTTTTAATAATATCTCTGATACCCTTACGGATATATTTTGGTGACAATCTAATGACTGAATAAAAAAACCTATGATTAAATGAATTATGGCAGCCAAACTCATATCCCTGAGTGGAAGGATGCAAAATGAAAGAAAAGAACCTAAACTGACTAAACTGGAAATTCCCAGGACAGAATTTAAGTCAGCTGCTGTCAGCACTTAGAACTAGCAAGCCTTTGGTACCTGAATAAAAAGCCCAAAAGAAAGCATCCAGCGTGCAATATTTTCCACCTTGTTTTTAGCTTATTTTCAGTGATGTCCTTCACAATTCCTGACAATATTCCGTTAGCTCAATTTAACATTCTTAACTCTCTTCTGCATTGCTGAAATTAAGTCATGTGTTTTTGAATTGGAAAACAAAAATAGACATTTTTGGTAACACTCAACATATCCTTCAGTTTTTCACAGCCAAAACCCCACACTTTGCAAAATCTGTATGTCTTAAATTCAAAATGTAGTAAAAAAAAACTTGTTTATTTTTGCACAAATGAGAGATTCATAATGAAGTTACCCAGAAAAATCGGTGCTATTTATTTTTAATTTTTCCTTTTTAAGTACCTGTGGATCACACTAGAATTTCAGGAACATACCTAGTGTTGACAAAACTCACTCCAAGTAACAGGTGATCTTAAAAACATGCCCATTAATTGTGAACACAGCAGAAATCTTACATAGATGTTTTACAAGCTTTAATATCAGTTTGTCTCCAAAATAAAAAATAAACAAACCAAACAAAAACCCCAAACAAACAAACAAAAAAAAAACTATAAAAGTAACCAGAAACACCCAGAAAAAAAAAAAAAAAACAAAAAAAAACCAACCAACTATAACCAACATCGTTTTTAAAAATCCTTAGATGGAAAACATGCAATTTACCCTCCAGGAAAAGCATCAGGAAAAAGGTGTAAGTTTATAACACAGAAGCTAAAAATTAATAAGAGAAGGGAATTAGATATGGATTGTAAACTTCAGAAAGCTTGATTTTCACCCCGTACTCTAACTGAAAACACTCTTTGACACATCAGTGCTTATTAACAAAATGAAATTCTACAAGTTCCTGAATAGTCAAGGTCAGGGATGCACATAAAAGCAAACAAAACCCAAGCTCACCCACACCCAGTCATAACCAAATGGTGAATAACATGGCTGGTGATGATTCAGTAGAAAACCTAAGATGAACCAGGTACATAAAAATATATATTTTAGCATAGAGTTTCAAGAATTTAGCTACTGTTGCAAAAAACTACTTGCAAATAGTAGTTCCTGAACTGTGAAATGAACTGCAAAAAACTCTACCTAATTGTAAACATATTAGGCTTTTTATCTCAATATTTCATGAATTTCAATAATTGGTTTAACTCTCTTATATGATTACCAAAATACCTAAAGTCACTAGTCTGCAGGAAATTCTTAAAAATAAATAGATAAATAATAGTCACCATTTCTGTTAGGTCCATAGGCATTCTGCCATTACTCTTGGTAAAATTATATTTTCATTAGTGCTTTTGGAAGACTGTTAGAAGCAGAGACAGGTTTCTCTGATTTTGTAGTAAAGGAATATTTACTTCACTTTGCACCAGTATAAAAGCTAAGTTTCACAAGCTGTGACCACCTAAATTAACTATGGAAATTCCTTGTGACAAAGCAAATCAGTCTCCTGGGTGAAATGATAGGATGTGCTGTAAGCTGTATCTTGCACAGATTCATAGGACACAAGAAGCTTTCTGAGAACTTTCTGGGCCCCCTTTCCTCTTAAAAACAGTTCCTAATCTATTATTTGCCAGCAGGAAACTAAACAAAATGCTAAACTGCTCTTAGCCTGCAAACCTGTCTCTGGCAAACAGCAAAATAAGTACAACTGGCCAATTTCAATCAGATTTCTTTGGCAATTTTTCAAAGATGGGAAGAAGCGTGACACCAGCACTCTGCCAGGCCTCATGTGTCTCTGAATATTCTGTAAACAATACCATTTCAGCACATCCCAAATCAAAGTCACACCAGCTGTTGTTCTTCCTGCACTTATTCTCTGCAGTGGAAAAGACAAAAATTGTACTGCTTGGAGAAAGGGGAAAAAAAAAACAGGCAAAGCAACACATGTCAGGAAAAGAAAGGGATATTAATGGCTATTTCAAGAAGAAAAATTTTCTTTTCAGCAGGCATTTTGATACCCTCATAAAAAAGGACCATGATGATGATGATGCCATAAAAAATAAAACTGTATCAAGCTAGGACTTTCATTTCCTGTTGACTCATACAATTTTACCAGATTTGTGTAAAGTTCACAGCACTTCAAGAAACAACAGAAATACACATTAACTCTGCAGTAGTTCACAGAAAGTTTCTGTGAGATAGAAAATGTATTCATGTTGAAAATATTGAGTCACTAAGCCCTCCAACTGCATTCCAAAAGTCTACCAGAAACATTTCAATCAAGAAGCAAGTATGTGACAGCCAGGCCATTTGGGCTAAAAAGCATTGTGCAGAATTATGTTGGGTGAATCTAGTGCCCTCTAAATGACCTCATATTATGGCCATGGTATTAAGTCATGGAGAAACCTGGAAGTAAGATGAATAATTTTTCTTCCCTTAAAAAATAAAATTTAAAAATAGGAAAGTGAAAACTCTCAAGTTCCTAGCAAGAATGTTAAATTACCCCCTCTCCCAACAGAATGCTTCACTTTTATTTCCAAGTAGCAGTAAGCCTATTGACCCCCACAGTGTTATCCTTTTCACTGCTCTTACAGTACTTTCTTTAATCTCTTGGATCAAAGATTGGTCAATAAAAATCATCTCTGCTTTTGTGGGGAGCAAACAAACTTCACCAAGACCTATGATAATTTTAAATCTTCACTAAAATCCCTGAGAAACTAAACAAAACAAAATAAAAAGCTTAACAAAACACCATACCACATATGTTGATGTTGACTTTGCAACTGGATGTGATTGTGTTCTTTTTGTTTTATATTAAATACATTGAAGTATTTTTTGAATATTATTTTATTAACTTAATAAAATAGGGTTTTTTAATTCTTTTAATACATGTTGCATTAAGTAGTTTTAGGCCTTGAAAAACTTATTCTAAATTATTTTAATATACTATTATGCTCTATTTTGAATCAACTGGTTTATGTCTTAATTGTAGAAAAACCTCTGCATCCTCTACAAAGATTAAAAACTTGCACAGAATTTCCACAACAAAAATATTTGGTGAGACAGTTTTTAACACATAGCTTCCAGAATACACGGCATCTGAAGACTTTTGTTACACCTTTGGTATCAAATCTAACAAGAATCTGAGCTGGGGGAAATGAAAAATAAAAAACTAAAAAATAAAATTTAAAAAATGCTCCAGTAGAATTTTTTTGCTGTGGGAAAAAGAAAGGCAAATACTAAACCCAAACATCTAGAGGTATTCTCTCTATGATACATTACCTTACAACTTAATTCGTTTTTAAATTCTTTTTCAACCAATGACTCCTGTGTACAGCATCCATATCCTGACCCTATTATTCAGAGTGTTTCTAATATCCATCAGCTTCCCTGTCATCTAAACTGAAAGGAAGTGATTTCTGTTTAGCCAAAACTTCTTGAAGTCATTCATAATCAATGATCGCTGCACCTTCATCTACTCTGGACTCCCTGATGAAAGCTGGGCGTTTCCCTCTTCCCCAGACTCAAAAGAAAAAAAAAAAAAAAAAAAAAGAAAAAAAAAACCAAACCAAAACAAAACAAAAAAAAAACCCACACAGTGGATGGTCCTTTTGATCTGGCTGTGACACAGGTACAACTTTGAATGTTTTCACCATGTCCCCCAAGACAGTGCTGGAAGGTCTTGACATTATTTACAGCACGCCTTGTAGACAATATCTTGCTTTCACAATTTTATTGTCACCTCCAACCTGCCCTCTTCCTTCCCTGAGGAGCTGTTCAAACCAACATTGCTACCAAGAAGTCTCCCTGTTTCACCAACTGTATTTGTCTGGCCCTCAGGACAGGTTGTCTGCAAAGCTGCTGAGACAGTCAGCATTCCTCATAGAATCACCAGTAACTCTAGTGAAAAACAACATGTGCATGTGCCCAGAACATTTTAGTCATAATAACAGAGAATTTCCATCATTTTGGGCTACATCTTTTCAAAGCAGAGATCCCAGACCTGGATCTTGATTTCAGGCAGGCTTAAACCAAGTCTTAACTCTGCTATAAATAACATCCTTGTCTAGAAACAATTTCCTACTTTATAACTCAATGCCATTTTTTAGGTCATGTTGAAAATGGATCAGAAGATTCAAAGGTGAAGGAGAATATTTCCCTATTTTTTCTATATGGCACCTTATATGCACTATGAAGTGATGTAAAATAACGCATCAGGCTAAATACCACCCATAATTACTGAACTATAATTATTTTCTCGCACATTTATTGTGAGATCAGGAGTTATTCTACTAGAGATTTTGAAAAAAAAAAAATAGGCCCTTGCTTCCAAATGCAGCTCACTTAATTCCTGATGCCAAGGCTGAGAGAACAGTTAGTGTCCCCACAGCCTAACACAACATTAAAGATTATGGAGATGCACTTGGCATATCAGGTATAGCCCCTAGAGTCCCAGGAAGAGCAAAAGATGCTTGGAAGACAGATAAAGCTTAGGTGAATTTAGAATAGCCTAAAACAAAAAGGACAACCTTGCATTTACTGCATGAACAAATTCCCCATTATTTTACTTAAAACTTGGAGCATATAAGCAACAGATAGTCCAAACCCTGAACAGTTTTGTCCATCCCCACTGCCCCTTCCATGACCTTCCATCAGGGAAAACATTTTTTTCATTTAGAATATAGATTAAAAAAGTAGTTTTTAAAAAGCTTAGGCATGAACAGGTTGTTACTGAAAAAATTACTTTTTTTTCCTATGATGTAGAAAGGGAGCCTGCTGGACATTTCCACAGTGTCAGTGATACTAGTGCACAGAGAGGCTTAACAAAAGGCAGCCATGCTGTCTGCTGCAGCACTAAAAATGGAGAAAATACAGTAAGGTGAAGGGGAAAAAAGGCAGAATAAGTTAATTTCAACATCAATTTTAACAGCAGATTTAGAAACAGAAGTTGATACATTTATGACAGACTAAGCTGACACTGATTCAGTTACATTGTTCTGGTAACCTCAAAAAAATATTTCCTTGTTTAAAAGGACTTCATCTTGATTAAAAAAATATAATATATATACATAATAATATATAGTTTTCCCTAAATCCCAGTGCATCTGACACATACATCACATGCAGCATCTATTGATATATTTTTGCTGTAAGATCATTTTTAAGATTCCCCATATCTGATAATAGTAAGTAATTTAAAATATCATGCTTTTATTGAGGTTTTTTAAAAATAAAAAAATCTCATACTAAAAATGGATACTTCATATAGAAAATAGGTTGCTGTTCTCTAAAATTGACTCTAATGTTAGATGAGTATTAATAAAATCCATAAACCATTAGTACATTATAGCTGCTTTGTTCTGAATTACACAGACCTTTTATGTTTATTCCTCAGCAAAAATGCATTAAAAAAAATGAAATCCTCTCTAATTGTGCTCTCTGAAGATAGCTGGTAAAATCATTTCTAGCAGTAATAAATCAATTGTAGTATTAAAATGACCTGCCAGGTGCATCTTCTGCGTATCAGACTAATTAAGGGAATGTATTAATTGCAACTATTCATCAACACCACCAATGTTAGATAACCCTTACAATGAATCTTTTTACCATATTATCCAGCAATGAAACCGCAGTTTGACAAGATATAGGGGATTAAACAACAACCAAAAAGTCTTTAAAAAAAAACCCTATGCACAGCTTTGTTTATTACTTTGTTCACAATTCTTTGCTAGGGAATCAATCAAACACAAGAAATTACAAGTATATGTACATAGTTTGTACTTAGACATATTTCTATCTCAGGAGAGACTTTCACAAAGTGTCAGATACTAATGTGGGTTTTTTCCCTCCCCCCAAATCTAATTCAGATATAAATTCATATATATTTTCTGTACCTATGAGTCAAATGTGACACAAACTTGGATCATCAGGCCTTCACTGGAAATAGCAATTTACTTCTGAAAGTAAGCTTAATGGTATCTTTGTTATTTTACCACCATGATGTATTTATAACTTTATACATTCTTATAAATGCAAAAAACAAAATTTCAGTCTACTAGTTTGTATGGGTTGCTGGTTCCCCCAATCTTATTTCCTATGCTAAAAATAAAAACTGTTTTTTCAAAAGTTTGAAGGTTTTTTTATCATCACCTTCTGCAAACAAAATTTCTGCACTGCACATAACTTCATGTATTTCAGGCAAAGCATTGAAAGTCGCAGAATGAAATAAAACTCCTACAATACCATTCTCTTTACCATGCTTCTTTTTATAGAAGAAGATTAAGAAAGGCTACAATTACAGGTGGTGGGGGGGGGGATTATATGTATTAATTCAATTAGCAAAATACTCTGAGAACAATAAATACACAGACAAAAATCCATGAGGAAAAAAATTGGCCCACAATACCAAAGTTCACATTCTTCTCCCCAGTGTGTTGTAAAGAGACTGGTTCTTGTTGATTCAGTCAACAAGACCTTGCAGATATTTCTAAGTCACCTGGGTGTCTAAGCGCTAAAAATAATTAGATAGAACTGTGGCTTTTCTGTTGCCAACCCTCATGACTATCACCATCATTCTGTCCCAGGTATATCAGAGATTATAAGTAGCACCTGTAGATTCATAGAAAGACATTGTTGTATCTGGATGAAATTTACCTTCTCTTCTGGCTGTATATCCATAGATGGGCAGTGAGATAAGGAAACTGGTCATAAACCAGCACTCACAGCCTTATATTAGAACAATTATGCCTTGGTTTTATTCAAAAGAAGAGGGGCTGGGAAAAACATCACAACTCTGGGGTTCTTGTTTGGGCTTCTGTAAAATGACTCTAAGTTGTATTTCTGCAAAAAACTCAGAGAATTATGCACCTTGTCTCAAAGGTCACAGTACTAGATAATGGCAAAGGCAGCAAGTGACACTCAGGCATCAGCATCACAGTGCAGATGCACTGATAGCACCTCCCCAGCTGACTTGAGCACAGGCTCCCAGCAGCGGGCACTGGGACTCACGGCAGGCAGCCTGTTCAGCACCCCCAGCCACGCACACCACAGTCAGGATGCTTCTCTTAACATGCATCTCTGCAAACACGCTGCAGTCCTGACCTCCAACACTGCTTATTGTGGGTTTGAATGTTTCTTGAACAGCTACTGCCAAGAATTGTCAAAATGAATGAAATCGAAAGGAAATAGTCCCACCGTGAAAAACACTTGATTCATTTTTATTTATGACTCACAATAAGAATATACACCTTCCTACTTTTAAAGACTGTCAAATATAGAAATCTTAAAATTACATAGATGCTTCACAATCGGCAATGAATTTTAAAGCCAGTCACCTGTCTCCAGCTTGTGTCAATATGTCTGAAGAAATGCTCTCAATCGCCTTTGGTATTCAAAGAGTTAGAAATAGAAGTTCACAAGTAAGATATTGTTCCTGTCTCTCCCTTCACTACCCAGACTGCTTTCTGATCTTCCTTTTGTCCTCAATCCTTTCCTTATCCCTTTCACCTCTCTTTCTCACTCTCACTCCGTCCCCTTGATCCATCAGACACAGCCAAGCTATCTGACACCAATGCCTTAAAGTAATTTTGGACAGAGGCAAAATGCCCTAGAATCCTTAGTAATCCTCCTCAGATCCATGTACTGAGCCCCAGGTTGGCTCTTTTATAGCCACAAACACTCTTTCAGCTAGGTAGCCTGGAAACTGAAAGCTGTTTTAGTAACAGAGAAAGGACAACAAGTCCTGAAAGAAAATTAGCCTTCTCAGGAAGAAGGGAAGGAAAATAAATCCACTTTTTTTTTTTTTGAGTGCTAACATTAATTTAAGCTAGGATGAATGAAATTATCAATAAACAAAGGAATTCTCTAACTGTAGTAGGAAAGTGGGGAACAATCAGTTGCGAAGGCAGGATCTGTCCTTTCATTGCAGTTGTATACACTCCACATCCCAGTACAAGACAATGGTTTACAATAACCAGTGGTTTTGTGAATTATTGAAACAGCTACAGTGTTCTGTACGTCTGTAGAAAAAAGTCTTTAGCCCTTTACCTTATCGTTCCCTACTGAGTCAAAGTATAGTTTTTGACATAGCAGATAGTGGGATTTTTCTTTGTCCTTTTCCTGTACAGCTAAATCGAAAGCCATATGGAATTCAGAGAAGTAAATAAAAAATAAAACACAAAAATCAATAAACTACTGCCAAAACCCTGTGGATCATACTAAAGTCAGTGTTAAGTTGCCTTTCATGACTAAGCAAGAATACAGAAAAACTGAAAAGACTACTTGTACCACAAGAGCTGCTTTCCCCCAGGCTTGGTGTGTACCAGCACTCACTCCCTTGGTACAAAAGGTAGATTGCAGTGACAGAATGTGGGTCCTAAAGCTATCTCACCTTTGAGAGGGAAAAAAAAAAATATTTGACAAAATTATTCTTCTCAGTGTGGGAACATAACAGATCCTACTCTTCACAGCCCAATATAAGCCCCTGTCATCTCACGACTTTCTAGTCTTTTCATAGAATAAGAGAATCGTTTATGTTGGAATATGCAGATACACTACATGAGCCAACCCTTCCCAACCAAAAAAAAACCAAACCCAACAAACTTCCCCCGCCCAAAAAAAACCCCAGTTGAATACGGTTGGGCAAAATAACACATGACAAAAATCAATTAAGGATTATCTCTAAATTGTGCATATTTTTACTGAAAGAATGCAGAGATTTTTGGAAAGGAAGATAAAGGAGGAAATGGAAGGAAAAAGGCAAAAACTTGGGATCCAAAAGCTACTTCTTTCTTTGAAGGCCCATCAGACTCGGCAAGTAGCAGGACACAGCCAGATATCATGTACACACTATTTTAGGGTAGGGACTTAATTCTTCTTCAGCTCTGCCTTGTTGTTCTTGTGGTAAATCCTCAGGAACAATGGATGTCAGAAGCTGTGTTAGACTTATTCTAGCATAGTGAGGAGCAGAACCCAACATCAAATTGTAGCAAAAACAGTCAAGGCAAACTAACACACCTATCTGCCAATGATATTAAACAAGTTAAAAAACAAAAGCTCAGACATTATCTGCTATTAAAGTTACCAGTCATTTCTAAATCTATTAATTGATATTTCTCTGCAACAAAACAAAGAGAAGATGCTGTATTGACTTTTTAAGAAAAGAAAAAAGACAGATCATAACTGAAGGAAGTGTAACATACCTGTTACTAAGGAGCTACAGACACAGACTTGGCCAGCCCCTCTCCTTCCCCCAAAGAAGCAATTTACAACAGTGAGAGAACGTAAGTCAGGGGATCAAACACAAGAGAAGTTTAAAAGCAGGTTTTGGCTGCAGTACTGATGCAACCTAATGGGGGCAAGAACAACTTAATGCCACACAAATCCATTTTTCTGGTAGGGCCAGAAGGCTCTGAGACAGCCTGACAGCTGATTCCACCTCTCTGGGATGTCAGTAGGCAATGCTCTTTAGAAAAGCACAGCCCGGACTTAAGAAGCTTTACTCACTCTTACTTCCTCATGATGAATTACAGTATGTGCCACATCAAGAGGCAAAGACTTTCAGCATTGCCACATCCAGTGTTCCTAGTATTAAGCTCTTAAAACAGACCAGGCTTTTTCTATTATAAAGCCCCTGCTTCTAAACTCCATTTTTGCTTAAAAATGAAAAAAGAAATAAAAATAAAAAACCTGGGCAATATAAGCTCAGCTCACACTACCCCAAATGCCATGAAATTAGACAAGTTCATTGTTTTGGAAATAAATTATTTTTGACATATTTAGTCTGGCAATAACAGCTATTTGAAAACCTAACATGAGGGAGATAATTTTCTATTCATGTCTGTATGCCCTCTCATAATTAATGGAAAAAGTCATGAAGAAGAACATATGAGTTTTAGTTTTGCTTTATTTTGCCAAAATGTGAATTGTCAAGAAGAAACTCGACCTTAACTTTTGTGGATGACTGACTACAAAACACATTTTCTTAGTCTGCTTTAACATCAGTCATTAGCTTCTTTCTCCAGTATTGTAGTATAGAGGTAAAATTTTATTCACAACAACTCCAGATACAATACAATACTGCCAATACAAATGGCACATAAGTACTTAATTTCCAAGGGTCAATGCTTTGTGACTGGCCAAAAATTAGGTATCTCCATTTTTACTCTCAACTACAGTCTGTTCAGTGAAGATATACTTATGAAGACAGCGACAGTCTTTTGCATATATTCTATACACTGTTTTCTTAACAAGGCATTTGGCCTTAGACACTTTGTCTACAGTAACAGCAGATCCCCTAAAAGGCAATATCAAAATCCATATACATAATCTGCAATTTTTCTGATTGTATTGGTACATCAGCTTCCAGCCATTAGCCTATACCTTAGCTAGAAAAGAAAAAAAGCATCCCTTTATAAACCTATTGATTCTAAAAACATCTCCTCCTAACCACATTTGTTTCAAAAGATTGTTGTTTGCCTTTACTATTTTTCTATACAGTTATACCTTCAAAGGAGCAGATGATTTCCTACAGGGTTTATATTTAGTTTTTACTTTTACTTATGCCAGTGCTTTATTCTTAATATAGTTGTAAAATATACCACATTTTGCCCTATTTTCACATTTTTATTCTGTAGTTGTTTTTTCTCTGAAAAGTGTCATCCTTCGTGGCAATTTTTTAAAGACATGCATGAAGTCTTACAAACTTTTTATTCATTAAAAATGCGACTGTTAGAGCTCACAAATACCAGACAACTGTTAATATGGGAAAAAAAAAACCCTGTTCTTAATAATGAACCATTATTTAATGCTATTACATAGATGAAATTTTCTTTTAAAACCACTTTTTTTAAACATATTTAAGATGGCTGGACCCATTTAGCAAAACAGCTATCTGTCTTCCACTGCACATGTAGCTATGAAAAGCTATTGTTCAGGACTTCAGTGGCCTTGCCCAGTGTGTGAGACAAGCTGATTTTTGCTGAATCAGGATCTTAGCTCTAAATTATACCAATTTTTCTTTTTGGATTTCAGATTTCCTCTTTAAAAAATAGGAGGGGGTGGTTGTGGTTAAGGTAATTTGTTTACCTGTTCAGAAATGCCAGAATATTAGAACATCTGTTATTTAATTTAAAAAAAAAAATATATGAGATCTGCCTTTATCAGAAATTTTTGCTCTTCTTAAGAGTCATTAGTCTTACAAATAAAATGGAAATGTATAATTTACATGATGAAGAATAATAAGCCAACTAATAGATTAGTAGCATACTTACTTCCATATGCTAGAAAATATTTACAACATCATCCTGTATTATTAATTTTCACTGCTATGGTAATAGAAAATTATCTGCAAAATGGCTCAGTACAAATCCATTCATATTGTTTGTCACTTTAGAGAAAACTACACCAGAATAATCATGTCAGACAGCTAAGAGTTTCTATAATGACAAATGCAATTTTGAAATATTCTGGGCCAGAGGTGCTGAGAGATTATGGCAATTTTGGACATTCTATATTTTTTTATTAAATCCTAAAAGACTTTTGGTACTTGTATTTCCTAATTCCTGCAAAAAATACTTTTTTAATATGAGGAAATCAATATTTTACTAAAGAAAATCTGTACAATGATAATGGTATTAATCCATTTTAGCAACTCCGCTCAACCCAGTACATTCTACTACTAAACCAATATATTGCCAGTGAAATAAATTATCATTTTCTCAGTACATTTA
Organism: Lonchura striata; assembly: GCF_050655825.1. Classification (NCBI taxonomy): domain Eukaryota; kingdom Metazoa; phylum Chordata; class Aves; order Passeriformes; family Estrildidae; genus Lonchura; species Lonchura striata. The sequence goes on from NC_140709.1 coordinate 18,087,161, forward strand.
GTTTTTGTTTAGATGCAACACTGTTATTAACAATGTAGCTTCCACATAATGTACCACTAGGGACACAGGTATCTCTTCAGTTGTATGTAGCCATACAGCCATACATTTCATTCAAACTACACTAAAACATGGCTAGGTTTGTATTCCAGCCTTTCACCCTTTTCTTTCTCATTTTTCTCAGTAGACCAAACAATCAAGAATTGCATATTTCATCTGTTGCAGTGCCTCAATAATTATGATGGAGCTATAAAGGAAATTATACACTCTGCAGATGATTAAATCAGCCTAAACATTCTACTCTCATGATTCATTGTGGCATGAATGAAGACACCATATTCTTAGCCTTATATCTGTCCTGCTAATTTTCCTTAGCTTCATTATTTTTTTTGCCTGGTACTTTTGACCCTTCTTTTGCTCCCCCCTACCCTACCCCCTATCATCTGTCTCTCTCCTTTTTTCTTCTAATTAGGCCACTTCTGGGTTTTTCTCTTTTTTCCTGTCCTTCTTGCTCCAGGTATACTTCTGTCCCTGCGCTCACCTCTTTTCCACATTATCTCTTTCTAAGCACAATACCAATGCCACAATTTTTTCCCTTTCTGATTTGTGAAACTCATTCTTTCCTCTGTCCCTGCCCAGGCTTCCTACCCCCTATGGGGAAAAGCCTGTGCTTTTCCTTTCTCCTCTATTATGAGGTATGGTCTCTCTTGTATTTCAAACTCTAAAGTTCACTGAGCTTTTGGGAAGAGAAAACTACAACTGTAGTGAAACAACATAGGTTAGTCCAGAACTACTGCTGTCAGTTCAATTCAGTGAGAACTATTATTCTGAAGTAATAATATAATTGCCCTAATTACTGGAAAATTGGAAACTAAATAAAATAAAAACACTATAACAAAAAAAGAAACCTGAAAACTCCCCCAAATCAAAACAAAAACCCCAAACCAAACACCACAAAATTACAATCTCCGGGGGAAATACACTTAGAGAAATCCTTTTGCCAGAAATTTCACTGACTGGTTATGCTAGGTAGTTGCTTTTTAGAGGATTATAATACAGTACAACACAACAAAAATTGCAAGCCTTAAGTGATCTATACTGAAGCATCTCTGCTAACAACAAAACTGCACTAATATAATCCAAGTGAAGAGCTAGCTCTTCAAGTATATAGTTGTATGATATAACCCTCTTGTGTAACACACACCCTACTTCTATTCAGTTCAGCTTTTCTGACACCTAATGTTCCAAATCTAGGAGAATTTTTTTATATTTTTTGTTTGCTATACTCCATAAAGTGTAAAAAGACTAAATAAAGGGACAATCAATTGACAGTCATTTCCTAAGACCTTAGATAAAAGCACAGCAAGGAAGAAATGTCATAATTGTATATTCTGTCTCATACTTGGTCTGTCTTGAAGTACATTGCATTAAGGCTCTTGTAACATTATCAGTACTTAGACTCTTTTGTAAGACAAAATTACACACCTGTACAATGCACCTTACTAAACACCTTTTCTTTGCAACTAAATGTAGGCACTTCTATAAATCTTTCCTGAATTGGGTTCTACATTTTGTCTTCTAGCCTTCTCATTTATATTTTATAAAGCCATTCCTATTTCTATTCCTGTATTAAGCATATTATCTTCTCTCTATACATCTTTTCTGCAGAACATCCATTGATACAAAACCCTCTATTTCCTTCTATCTTGCAAAAAAAAAGGGGGGACAAGAATATTTCTCTGGCAAATTAAGTTATAAATCACTATTAGATTAATGAATTCTTTTAAATGTTGCCTTTAGGCAAAACAAAAAGAAAGCAAAGGAAAGAATTTTAGCAAAATAATCTGTAAAGTCAAACAGAGTTTTGCTAGATTAATTGCTTCATGATTTGGTATCATTTTCTTCTTTGGTTGACTAAAAATATGTTACTGTGCAATATTAGGTAGGCATTCATATAATCAAACAGAAGTGGTGAGTTATCAAAACTATTAAACACCTTAAGAGGTGATAACTATCACAGGGAATCCATATTCACAAGGCATAAAAGGATAATTTGACCATTTAACTCTAGGTATCCAATGCTAGAAGTTTTGAAGTGTAGAAATTATGGTAAAGTTCACAGAGAAGACATATGTGTGTATAAATACATTAATGACCACATAAAAACCATTGCAGTCAATATAAGTTTACCACTCTTCAGTAGAAACATAGGTGAAAGCAATTCAGAAGAGTTGAACTGCAAAATGTGAGAAAGAATGAGGACTCCAGTCTTTGCTAGCAAATGGATTAAGTCAGCATAGCATGAATCAAGAAACAATATCTAACAAACATATTCTGGAAGCTTTTTATTAAAAAATGAGAATTAAAAATACATTGACTTTTTGACTGCTTCTGAATGGTATGAACTAGATTAATTTTTGCAATCACCTGTAAATTAGAAGCAGAATTTTAAATTTTGCATCACAGTGGTTTGGTTGATGTAATTCTACTGCCCATTTTAGAAAAACTCCTTAGGAAGCACAAACTCCACAAATTCTATTCCATTCACTGCCACTATATTTTTTAGAGTCACTTTAAGATAAATAGTGCTGTGATAAGAGGAAAAAAAGCATTAGCACTAACATTTCAGCAAAACTATTTTATTCTGATAAGTTCTGCAGAAATCACACTAGGCCAGTGGTATTCAGTTGTAACATAAAAATTAAACACCATTTACTTGGTATAAAATTGGGATAGTATGTAAATGAAGTAGAGTTTCAATTCATGTCTTCTTACTCACATCTGTTGGCAGTTTAAATAGTTTTAGTGTCATTAATTGTTATAAAAGTGCAAGATTTGCGGTATGCTTGCCACTTAGGACCAAAGGCACAAAAGTCTAATTGAACTAAGTAATTAGTAATTTGTCATTTCCTATTGTCAGCAATTACTTTCCATTAGAAATCCTCACTGAAAATTCTAATTTGAAGTGAGGTTTGCATTTTATTGCTGTCCATCCAAATTAGTTTAAAATTGACAGCTACATTTTCATTTAAAAATTTAAAGATATTAAATATGCTTGAAGACACTGAGACATATTTTACCCCATGTGTAGTTGTGATTATCAGAATGAGATGCAAAATCCAAGACATTTCTTTCTTTTCTTCAATTACAAAGTATATGCCAGCTTTACATAGTAGGCCACATCAAACTCTTGCTCATGTGAATAGTGCCCTTAATTGGCAATTTAAATGGGTAACACAAACAGAGTATGACACACAAAATTCCGTAAGGATTCATTGGATTTCTTACTCACTTTTATACAGGGAACCGGAAATATATATTGAAAGTGCACATAAGAGCAACGGAAGTGAGTCTTTTCATGCTTTGTCCTAAAGACTTTCCTCTTTGGTTTTACCGCAAAATAATGTTTTGTTTGTTATTTTGCAGATTTGTTAAAGCAATCAGCAGTGTTCAGTTATGAATGCTCATCGTGCAGCATAAGGCTGTGCTTGGGAGGGCAGGAGTTCTGCAAGTTCCTTGGAAATGCACAGGGCTGATCAGCCACGAGGAGGTGGAGATTTATAATTAAGACACGTCAAATGGGTATGCACCATCATTTTGGGGCTCATAACTTGGAACTGCCTAGCTAGCAGCAACTTGGTGCCTTGTGAAATGCTTCTGCTACACTGCCCAGTCCTGAAACTAGGGGATGGATGACTTGATGTGCCAGGAGGCAAACTGGTTCAACTTCCTTGGCAGACAGTCAAAAGTAATAATAGCATAAATTCATCACTGTCCCAGAGATCTTTTGTAAGCAAGTTACAAACCTGAACACAAAGAGCACAGAGGTTTATTTTTTTAATGTGAAAAATGCTCAGACCCTGAAATAAGATCATGCTTAGCTCCAGCTGACAAGCATTTCAACATAAAGCTAACAGTTTAGCAGAGATTCATGCTAAACATGCTCAGAAGATACCAGCTAGGCATCCCTTGCTATCCACCCGTAAGCAAGCCTCTCAAAGTCACAGACAGAGCATAAGAATCTACAGTAAGCTCTCACCACAAAGTGGGGGAACAAATCTGGTGCTTAAGTAGTTGTATTAATTTACAGAACCAGAAGACAACAGAGCCTAATAACAGACAGTTACTAAAGGTATTATCAAGCTCATCTGCACTTCAACTGCAGTAGTGTACTATGGTATACTGCCGTCTTCATTTAGCTTGTGATAAAATAATTTACCTTTAGATCTTGCAATGGTGATGAATTTCCCTTAAATAGTTATTCTACATCCATATTTCCTGAAATCATACATCTTTTACTGAAATTCTCTCTGATAAGTGCTTAATACACATCACAGATAACTAGCACTCTAGATTAAGTGCACATTAATTACTGTTAACTTGGAGCATAATTTCTATGAAGACACATACCCACATACTTACACAAAGTTCATCACAATTAATGCTGTGACAGACAAAAGTGAAGATTTCTAATGATTTGTCACTAATAAATAACGGGCATTGTCCACAACACTTTCATAGCTGGAGTACACTGTATCAGGGAACATCAAACAGACAGTATCCTAAGCCCCTTTTCTTAAACTGATTGAATAGATTTGTTACCCTTTCAGGGAGAAAAAACATTTAAAAGAAAAACCAAAACACCAAAAAAAAACACCGCTACAAAACACCCAAAACACCCCCCCACCCCCCCAAAAAAAATGCCCCACACAACCAAAAAGCCACCCCGGAAGGGGGAAATGTCATCAGAACCCTCAACACAAGTCCTCTGGACTGGCAGAAACCTTAGTCCAACACCCCCCCCTACTCCACTGCAATCAGTTCTGCTTCATACTGTATTGGTAGGAGCTGATAATAATTAGATGTTTGATATATATTTTTAAAACCCTGATCTCAAATGCTAAGACTGTTTCCTAATTATGCTATTCCTACCATGGGGTGTTCAAAGCTAAGGTTTAGAGATATTTTCAGAATAATAAAGATAGTGGGTATATTGCAAACCATTATTCTGCCATTTCTGCAGCTGTTTAATTGCCAATAAGGCACTGGACAAAACAGAATTAAATTAAAAGTTCAATAAACACAGATCAATATTCTTGTAAATACCAAGTCTATAAAATGATCTCTTTAAATGTAGTTATACTACAGGTACCACATAGATAACATGCATTTGAATTTTATGTGCTGCTTAAAGTCTAGTTAAATTTCTTCCCAGTAAAAACATTTTTGAATCTAGGAATGCTGTCAAAAAATAAAAAAATATTATAAACCTTTCTTTATTCTTAAACTGTTGCTGTGCTCTCATTCCACATTAGCTCACAATCAGCTGAATAAAGAAGTCATCTTCTGTCTAACATGTAAATAAATCATCAGCTTCAGTTACTTTACCACTAGCTGTTTGTCATTCAGAAAAATAATGGTTAATCAATGACTAATCAATGAAGATGTGTAACGTATTAGTTTGCAGTCCTTCATCATCCTATTTTCCTCAATTGCCTGGGGGTTTGTGTTCAGTACTTACAGAATCGATTACAATTGTGAGTGATCATTCAGCTCATGTTGAGAGCTGTCAGCTGGGCTTTCTGCTAGGAGTTTTCACCCTCCTGTTTAATACGAGATGCTAATATTTTGCTGCATCTGACAAGCCAGATACTGTAGTAGAAAATTTTATAAGAAGTGCTTAAGTAACTAATTGCAACACTACATGTCACTTGATGAAACTAAACTTTTCCTGACTTCACAATAATCATAAGCATTACTGCCTTGCTGTGGAAAATTAAAGGAAAATAGCTGTCTGCTTGAGTCTGATCATGCCTGCAGGGAAGGCCTCAGAAAGGCAACTGACAATGATGCCTTTGTGCATAACTGCAGGGGAAACACCAATAATTCTTCAATTTTCATATAAACTGACATTCTTCCCCATATGACATTCATGTGTGCACCTAATTTCCTAGGAGAGACACTAGAAAAGTTGTACCCTCAGACTTTTGATACACAGTAACACAAATGAATAACAAAGGTTTCTATAACGAAAGTCATGTTTCACTGCTTGACAAGACTATTTGCTTTGAAGCAGATTTAAGCTTGTCACCAACATAAGGAGAAAATACTGGGTGCTGTTCCCACACACACACCAAATATATTACTGTCAATGTATAGGTTTATTCACTTTAATTATTGTTTTCATACTTCTCTCAGAACATGCATGTCAGTGGTAGTCAGAGTGTGATGGTGGAAACTAATAATTGTTAATGTATTTCATGAAATATTTAGAACTGAGCGGTATCGATTAAAACAGCAATAGGGAGGTGCGCAGCTGTAGCAGTTTGAGCTCCAACAGCTCCCTCTTGCGATTGAAGCGTCAAAGCTCCCTCGCTAAAACTGAGCAACATTCCGGTGCCAGGCTAAGTTTATCGGCACTCCTTCTATACGCAGTACTAAGAAAAAGAGAGAAAGAGACGTAACCTTAGCTGCCAATAGTGCAGATATATCTTTTTTACACAAAACTTTGCAATTTAGTTCAATAATTGTTTATTATACAAATTTAATCAAGAAAAGAGTAATTTCTCCACTAATTCAAGGAATATAACTGACCTAAAAATTCTTTTAATAGTGTAGAGGTTTGTTCAGTTACCTTATTTCTATAGCTAATTTTGATACACAGAGAAATAGCAATTGATTTCAAGAAACAAGCATATTCCCCATCAAAGAGTAAAAAGAGTATGCACTTGCACCCATAGAACTGAAAATAATCAGTGCCTGGTTTTTACATAGTGCACAAAATCAGTCCTAAATACATTCTCTAATTCAAAACAATTAGTGAACCACTAAAAATAGCTACAAAGCAACATTTTTTACCTTGCTACAGAAAATAACATTCCCAGCATTAAGTCTTATTTTGTTTCAAGGTTTTTGTCCCTGATCTGTATTGAGAATAAAATTACCTTTTGCAAATGAATCGATATTCCAGAACTTTTTTGGTTATAAACAGATTGATAGAAAACACTGGTTTCTGGCATGATCAGAGAAATAGCTGATGTATTGTCAATTAGTGCATCCAGCAAAAATAAACCAAATTTACTATTAGTTACAAGACTAGTACTAAACCAATAAAAATGTAAGACCTATAAATTATAAGTAGAATCTCCCTACAATCAAATAATAAGTAAATACTGTAAAGAAGTAAACACAAAACTTGTAAACACATAACATTCATTATATTTAGTAGACAGTTGGAAGAAACTGTGTTTTAATTTAAGATTAGTTGACCAAATTGGCCCAAAGAATCTGAATGAAATGAATTATTGTAACTTGGTTGTTTCTTCCCTAAAACTCCCTATAAGTACACAGAAATATTTAGATACGGTCAATGCACCTTAGCAACATCTTGAACACTCAGCCCAGCTCCCACCCCTTCAGAATGACAACATAAATAGTTGCTCTGAGATCACAAAGTGAAGGAAAATAGCACTTTAAACCATGAATGGTATTTTTGGTGCACACTCCTTTTTGTTTCTCATTTCTTAAATTCCAGCGGAGATTCAAAAAACACAAATAGGCAAAACAGGTCCATTCCCTCTTAGTTATTTGATGTCTACAGAATAGCCCCCTTTTGTTAAGCTGTTGAAGACCAGAAAAAAAATTCTCGTCTGCTTATATCAAATTCATACTCTGAATTACCTTGCTTGGTCACCTGACATTTTTTCCTTTGGTCTGGAAGCTCCCAGTTTGCTGCACTGTTATGAACATCAACAGTCAGAGTATGGTGGCTATGTGCGAATAAGTATTCTCATTAAAGACTTTGTAAGTCATACTGACATTTCATTAAAATGTATTTATAACAAACTTTTTTTGAGCAAAATTGCTAATCTTTGTCTTTGAATTGAAAACTCTACACCAAAACATCTATTCAATCATATTACATAAGACAAAAAAATGCTAATTTTATCCAAAAAATTGATAAGCCTTATGAGCTATGATATGATTCCCAATGCACAGAACATTTTTCTTTTTTTTTTCCTTAAGATATAATCATCAAAACAATGACAAATGAAAGACTCAGAAAAGGTTATGACTTGACAAAGTAACATTTTTAAAACTTGGACACCAATCAAATTGATATAAGCATCAGTGATGCAACACTTTCTGACACTAAAGTCTTTACCACTGTCTAAAACATATAGAATAGCCTATTGTGATTGCTTAATGTCAACTTTTGTTCATAAACTCTTTCATAAAAGTGAAACAGGGAAAAATGGTTTAAAGCAGTTCAATTTGTCTATTTACCTTAATCTCTAACTATTCCCATATGTCTTAGATACATGATGTATGACATGCCATAAACCAATTTTTCAGAGATCTACAAGACAGAAAAAGTCAGGCTCCCAACATTTTAAGCACAGAACTTTCACAGACAGCTGGCAAAACAAAACACTTCTAAGCTTCAGAAAAAGCTGAAAGGTTTTATTTGCATCTCTTAAATAAGATACAGTTAAAATATTTCATCATACACACAACCTCAAGGGAGGAAGGTCTTCTTAAAAATGTGAATTAAACCAAAAAGTTGATGGATGATGTTTTAATAGGACAAGTAGACTTTTATTTAAGAGGCAAATGCTAGAGCTGTGCGCTCATTTTTGAAAACCAGCCTGTGACACTGTACATTAAAAATCACAAGTGGTGTAATCTCACTTTATGGTCATATGCATAACTCAAGGCACTCAGTGCAATGACTTTTTCCAAGCATTTATTAGCAATGCTCACTTTAATATGCATGAGTCTGAAGCACAGGGCACAGCAACACACATTTAGCAAGATTTTCACTGGCAACTTAGAAAACAAGAAACACACTGCACAATAAAAGCGTCTGTCTGACTTACCTAGAATAGGCAGTAGACTGGAGGAAGGTGATGTGTCAATTAGCAGAAAGTTTAGTTGCATCCAAGTTGCAGCATAGGATTCATTTGGTCATAGTGTGTACGCAGGGTACCAGGTGGGATTGTTACAAAAATTAACACTGCCACTGTAAAAAAATTAAAATAAAACTGAAGAAAAACAATTGCATTGATTAAAACACATTTAGTTTTATATAATAAATTTAATTTATAATCCTGTGTAAGATCTATAATCTTCAATTTATATTTTTAAAATTTCATGTACACTTTTTGTTTCAATTTGAAGTATTTAAATAAATGCCTATATTAAAAGGCAGAAAGATTTCTTAAATCAAGACAATTTCTCATATCAACAGGAGCTAAAGATTTTCAGAAAGTCTAGAAACACATTTTCTATAATTTGGTATTGTTATGCATTTCAGAAACATTCGGTATCAGGAAGAGATACCTAACAATGAAAAAGAATGTATAAATTTTCTAAGACTGTAGTTTCAGAAACTTCACTGTCATGAAATATGTTTATGGTAAAAAAGACCAAGAAGGTTGTATATAGAAATAGAGAAAAAAACAAACAAGAATACCTCAAACATCTAGCTACAGGCAAAGAAAAATACTTTTAATCCAGCATATAAATTCGTACAAATATATTATGAATCCTAGGATTAAAATGTCTGGTTTTAAAGTTCAAATAAGATTGAGAAACAGACTGCAGATCATGTATACAATGTAGGGTCAATGCCGTATTGAATTTCTAGACCATTTTCAGACTACCTTCTGGCAATGGAAGCATTTTGACCACTGACACTTCCTATGGGTATATCTGACTATCCTGGTACAATGCACCATTCCCCATTATTGAATCTACAATAAACTGCTGTAGGTTATTCATTGATTGAGTGTTTAAGTGTATTCTTTGGGAGCAAATGGAGAAGGAAATCTGTAAACAATCACACACACAAAATCAGCAGAATTCTTCACTTGGACAGGGTTTTCAGTTTCAGCACGTAATTATCTGCATATATTTTATAAAAGCTCTGTCACTTTAAATAAAGATGCATAAGAATTTTTCTCTTAAAAGTTATATCAAGCCACAATGAGGAGCTGCACATTTTATTTCAAAGATTAAGCCATCATTGGCCAATATGACTACATGGGGACATAAGATTTAAGCACATCTGCCTACTTTACACTAACATCTTTATCTAGATCAATTACAATATGCACTATCACTGTTAAATAACCAATATAGATGCAGACTGCAGATCTATAATATTCCTAATGGAGGTTAGAACAGATATTAAGAGCTCCATTTTCATAAGCAATAATCATGTGTGCTTGTACGCCTGTGCATATCTTCAATCAAGCTGTATTTTGATATCACAGGAAAATGTTTCTTTTTCTCCTTTAACCTGTGTAAAACACTCTCATATATATTTAGCTCCAAGTTCATTTGTACAGTTTGTCTGCCACTATGTATTTATAGCTATTGCCCAAATGAGCTGTTCATACAGTACGAGGGAGCTGAAGTATAAGAAAGACATTTGAAGTTTACTTCATCATAATTTCCCCTTTGATTTAACAAACAAAAAACAAAGGGATCATCCTGAAAATATGTACAAGTTATATGTCTTCACCTTGAGAAAACTGCACATGTCACTGCAATACAAAAACATAGATTTACGTTTCTTACAATTAAATATTTAATATTAATTTCACTGTAAATCTACAAAGCAATTTTATTATTCCCTCCCATTCTCACTGGAAAACTACAGCTGCAATATTACTTTTTATTTCAAACTAGCCTCCAAACACCAGGAAAACAGGAGTCTTAGCCACATAAAGCCCTTTTTATACAGATAGCAAAGGTTATACTGTCCTCCAAAGAGCTCAAAGTTGAGCAGTTTGGAGCAAAACACACATGTTGAAAACAACATTTTGTTCTATGAACAGAACTTCATTATGATTGTTACACTAAATCATTGAAGAAAGATGAAAACCTGCACCCCTGCTTACAAAGATTTTGTAGTGTATGCTGAGCACAGACTATGCTAAAAAAAAATCTGATCCATCCATACACCACTTAGATATGCAAATTCACAGACAAAAATATATATGTGCAAAGCACAGCAGGACTTCATAAGTATTCAAGCATTTTAGCTGCTCATGTACTGCAAGTCACAACATCAGAATATTCTGAGTTGGAAAGGATCCACAAGGATCATCGGATGGCCCATACAGAGATCAAACCTGCAACCTTGGCATTATCAACACCATGGTGTAACTTAGTGAGACAACCTCAGCCCATCAATCATCTCCCTTCCTACTGGAACCCAGACTCATGTAACTGTATCCTGATTGCAGGTAGGAGTGAGGTCTTCAGCAGGGTTCCCTTGGAGAGAACCTTAAATCCACAGTGAATCCAGAAGGACTCCATTGACATTCAGGAAGTAAGACTGCAAGTTGCACCATGGAGAGCATCCACTCTGCAACTCGGACAACTCACAACAGGAGCTTTTGAGCAGATGCTCAAGTGTGTTATTAAGTTGTGGCAAGGTATCAATTTCCTCTTCTGTCTGACAAAATTCAAATTCACACTTCTTACCTCCCCAGGGGACAGCTCAGCCATCTGCCAGTAAGCCCAGCCTATCCTTTGCCTTCCATTTCAGTAAAGCGTGCTCACATACTTGCTGGCTGGTGCAGGACAGGACAGATTTGTGTTAGGAAACCAGCAGTACCAACTTTTAGTTTGTTTAATTCCATAGGTGCCCAAAACTCACCCAGGAATAAGATTCAGTTGCACTCCATTACAGGTATTTTTGTAGAAATTTTAGAATATTTTATCTGCTCTCCAGCTGTCCCTTCAGAAACATGTAGATTTCCCTTAGTGTATCTTCTGGTCAAATGCAGATATGTCAAAAGCTCCAAGACTGAAACAACACCAAGTATCTACATTTTGACACAGCCTACACTTAAACTGGCAACAGCCCATAATCCCAGGGCATCTCAAATACTAGAAGCAATGTGATCATATTAGCTTTCTTGGATGCAGTGATTAGTACAGCCAGAGTAGCCACATATGATACGGTTTCACTTTTTATTCTGCAGTTCACGTATTTTTTCACAACATTCACTGGACTATGGAGACTTAGACACTTGTTCTGTTACTAAATACACCCAGAAGCATCTCATTCTTGAGCACTGAAAAACCATATATTCATACAGCACACTGGGAAGCTGCTTTTATGAATGCAATTTCACATTCTTCATATGAAACTGTTAATGAGTAAAACAAGCAGTCCCTGGAACAAAGAGCAGAGCACAGATTTCCCATTCCTAGCAGAATACCCCATCAGGAATCCTGTTTATTCCCTTCAGGCTAACACGTTTTTTTCTGCAAAGAAGGAAGGGAACAGCAACCTATATATAATGTAACAGTGAGGCCTCTCTCTGAAAAAGGAGACTGGGATCTGATGGGATCTGATACAGGTTCTCAATCTCTGGCAGTCAGACCGCTGCTTCTTCTGCTGAGAACCTCACACCAATGGAAAGAAATTCCTTTCAAGAAAATAATATCATGTTTTGCTTTTTGTAAAGAAACAGCTCATAGGATTGAATACCAAGAGAAAACTTATGCCTATAAATATCACATAAAGGTATATGTTCAAGGTCTGAAAAATTAATGCAGTGCTTGCAATCAGGATTTCTTACTGACTGATTTAGATAGTCACCTTACAGGTGTCTTTAAATAAAAGAAATCAGATCTGATGGTTCATGCTATCAGTAAATCTCTATCAGATGTCAAAGTAGAGGTCTCAGGTCACAAATGAGATGCCTAAATGTCAGGTATTTCTACATCCAGTGTCATAACAGCTTTAGGGTCATATATACCTGCAAGTCTGAAGATACAATTGTGTGGACTATAAAGAAGACTTGGAAGCACTTTAAATCTCACCTCAAATCCCTTATGATTAACTTCATGTTGATTCTGTTATGTCACAGGTCTTCCTTTAGGAGCCTTTGGAAATAGGGACTCATGCCCTCATGCAAATTTTTGTAATACTTCAAAGTAAGGCAATCACAAAAATAATTATAGCAATAAAAGTAATAGATGTGTGCTTTCTTTTGTTTTTATCATTTTTGGGGGACTTTTTTAAATCAATATAATTCTATAGCACTGGTACCTATGCTTTCTTTATAAGCTCATCCTATAAGATTGGGTAAATCTAACGGTTTTTGGGGTTTTTTTTAAGTCACTCTAGAGTTTTGGGTTTTTTATATTTTAGCTGGTAGGTGAACAAAATTTCTTCCTCTGTATATTAAACACATACAACAAAGTAAACTATCTTCATAAAGAATTTTTCCTTTGGGACCAGTTGTCTGCACAGCCTATCCCCAAATGATATTAACATGAAAACTAGGATATTCAGTACCTTTCTTCACAAAAACCTATAATGTTCAATTTCCTATCCTCAGGAAGACATCAAGAAGCATGCAATCACCTTGTCACTGGTTCTGGTTTAAATGTGGTCAAGACTCGTGCTGTAAAGTTCCAGAAGCAGATCTTAGATATTTGACATTTCATTCCCCAAGTCAAGATGTTGATTTGCTTAAAGAAAGTGACTCGACTGCAATATTAATTTTAAAGTTGCTTTGTTTCAAAAAGAAGGATCATAGGGATCACCTTATATGAGATTACATCAAAAGCCCTACATGAAAGGTGTCTGAGCATATTTGGATAAGCAAGTTGAAAACTGGCAGGGATAAAGCACTTGCCATTACAGATGTTCTGGAAAGAGCTCACAATCAGGAATGCTTGGGATTGCACACACTCCATGAGCTCTGCACTCTGATGCACATGTATTACAGCACAGTTTTGAATTACATGGTCACTTTCTTTTCCAGTCATAATACGTACTTTCCATAGGCAAACAAAAGTAGCATCTTATGCTACATATTCCAGGCAAAGAAAGTCTGCTAGAACATCCAAAATGCGCATGTAAAATACAGAATGCCATCTTAGAAAAACAAGGGCAACAACTCTTTTATGCTTTCATTCTCCCAAATGCCTATTTACCTGCTCCCACCATTTTGGTGGTGCTTATGGGAGCCGCACTCACAGCTGAAAAGAAATTTGTTCCATGGTTGTTACGTAAGTCCATAAGCTTGCCAGGGCACAGAAAGATTTATATCTTCATGGAATGCCACTGTCAAAAATATGTCATTAGGACCACGCCAGGCTTTGTCAAATGTGTTAGTAGGCAATGTTTTAGGAACTATGGGCAAAAGGAAAAGTTTGCTTTTCAGGAATAGTCTTAGTCAAGAGAAAGAACAATTTTTCACTTTCATTTCTTGGGACAAGAAAACACATGAAACAGAAAAAAACCCTTTGAAGATTATTTAGGTCCAGCTGAACTCCATAGTATCTGAAAATTATTAACCACCACCACCTTCTTAGCAAAGGAAGTTTTTCAGTTCCAATTATCCTGACTCAGAATTTTGTCCATTCTATAAAATTCTGTAATAAGAAAAGCTGAAGGAAAATTATTTTTTATCAACACCCTGTTACTGGTTCTAAGAAGCAATTTAAGGTGGAATAGCAGAAGTAGGCAGGACTTAGTAGACACCTGATGAATCACAGACTCATTTAGGTGATCCAGATGATTTTTAGTATCTCTTCCAATACAAGCCATCTTATGAATTAGGTTGGAAAAAAAAAAATTTAAGAACAGAGAGTTCAGCTGTTAAACTAACACAGTAAAGTCCACAATTGAAAATTATTATATATATAGTCTGGTTCTCTTTGAACAACTGTTGAAGTCTAGGATTTATGACATAAGACTTACAAATTAAGTAGTACTAACAATAATGTCAGAGTCTTATACCAGGAAACCTAAAGAGAAAAAACCCTCAAAAACAGCCTTTTGAATGGACTGAGCTTTGACCTGCCCCATCCCCAATAAGAAAAAATTCCGCCTCAAAACAATATTTGAAGCTAAAAATTGCCACTTTAAAGGAAATATTTCTATATTTTTGAAATGTCTATTGTTTTCAATTACACCTTCTGGGCACAAGAGAGTGTCTTAATTTAAGACTATTTTCCACATTAAAAGTTTGTTATTCTTGTATCACGATACATTCAAAAAGTCCAAAACAGAAGAAACATAAGCCTATTATCTCTAAGTGGTAGTAAAGGAGAAAAGTAATATTAGAGGCTAGGTTATTACACCTGAATGCAAGTGACTTCTGGAGATGCCACATTTCTTTTGTATAGAGTATAAATGAGGTGAGTTTCGGGTTTTTTACATTGCAGCTCAGAAAATAACTATTAATCTAGAACAGCTGGAAAAAATTAATTATTGACACATCAGTTTAGAAAAGGCTTAATACAGAAGGACAAGGGTTGCATAACAGAATGACATTTATTGAAAATTTAATTACCTAATATGCGTGTTTGAAAGTTGTCTGAAAATAATCACTGACGACTTATTGTAGTGACTGAAAAATTAACAGCTCCAATTGCTAAGAATGCCAGAGGCTGGCAGAGGCAATGCTTGCTGCTGTCAGAAAAAAAGGAGGAAGCTGGTATTAACACTGGCACATTTTGACTAACTAGGGTGGTATTACTAAGGTAGCTGGTGCAGATGGTGCATAAATATTTCTGATGGACGGCAACACCTACAAATAATAGGTAGTAGACCCTGAAGAAATTTGTCTTCTTCCTTCTTCTAATAATCCTGCTACTTCCAAGTTAGAAAGAAAAAGCCAAGTATGTCTAATGTAGTGGAAAATCCAGAAGATAAATATAAAGCCACCTGCTTGCTGCTCACATAATTGACCCTTTACTAACCTATGAGAAAATAGTAAAAATAAATGGACTTTGCCTGGAGTCAGCTGAATGCATGAGGTGAGCAGGGATGCTTGTGACTGATAAAAGATACAACACTTGAAAGCCTTGGAGCAGAGAGACTAATCCACAAAATACAAACCAGAAGAAGTTTGAAAAAAGACCAGACTGCAAGTTCCTCCCAAGGACAGGAGCTGTATACATTTTCTCCCATAATTTTTAATGAGAAATGACCCTAATAAAGATGTTTATATTGTTGTCACAGAGGTACCTGCCACGTAAGCACCGCCAGTCACCAAATTAGCTTAATCAAAACTAAAAGGCAATGTAAGACTTAGAAAGAGCTATTTTGGTTTCCCATGAAAAAATACTTGAGTGCTTCTGCAGTGATGTCAGCTAAATTTCACTCAAAATTAAACAAACTTGAAATTATAGACATACTACTAAGCAGCAGAAGCCAAATTTAATTATGCTTGACTCCCTGGTTCAAATATTGCTTTCAGATAATAGAATTCAGAAATAAGAAGTTTAGACTGATTATATTTACCACATGTATACAGTTGCAAATATTTCACTAGAACTATTTATATAGAAGTGTGGCTACTGTCACAATAATTTATTCTTATCTATTGATTTCATTGCCTAGATAATCTTCAAATGTGAAGGCATAAGATGACATCCACAATTGTACAACAGAGCTGACTTGCTCTCCTTTTCACTGACTAGGATATGCAGTTATCCATACTAGGATTAAAGAAATGAACAAGAGTTCACAATCTCTCCTTGCTTTATTCTATTTTCAGCTGTAGCATAAATGAGGTCATCTCCTCCCTAAGACAAAGACTAAATATGGAGAAGAGCCCATTTCAAAGTTTTCCTTAACTCAGGAAATTAAATTTGGGTCCTTTATATCCCACCACCCTCCAGCAAAAGGGAGCCCATAAGAGATGGGCAATAAATTTGCAAATCAGAAGTGTGTTTGATTCTTTAGGAATCTGAGATAACTATGGTCACTCAGAAGAAAAAAAAAAAATTCTTATGAATGACCCACTGCACAGCAGAACTTCAGTTGTGGTTACTTACAACCTGCTCCCTGAGAGCTACTCACCCCTCTGTGCTCAGTCTCAGAGCAGAAGCAAACACTGCCCTGGGTACTTACTGTTAAAATGAAACAGCTCCTTAAATGAGGGGACATCAAGCACCCAACCCAGTTTAAACTTACAGGAGAGCCACTTCAAAAGTTGTTTAAAACACACTGAATTTCTGATCAGACTGGTTTTTTCTATATACAAGCACAACTGCAAAGGGAGCGTTTGTTTGAAATTGATCCCCAGTGCAAGTTTTAATGTGCTGTTAAACTCAGCCATTTAAACCAGAACCAGTGAAATAAAACTCTGATGACTCTTAAAGATTTTAAGATTAATGCTGGAGGAAATTACCTTGCCTAGTCATGCCTACTTTTATTAGTACCCTGCAGTTGTGTTTCATTTTGGATGTGGCAAAACTATGATTTGAAAGTCAAGAAGGCAACTCGCTTGCATTTTGTATTTAATTGTTGAACACAGAACAATGCTAAAGCTGCATTTCCGAAGTGTGTGGTGGTGTGATTTACAAGTTTTACTTAACAAAACTGCAGTCTGGCAGTAAAACATTATGTCTTATCACAATCAGACTGAAAGATGTCATGTGGCTTCTATATATGTGTAGTAATCATTATACCAACATTGTAGAATATGACAATTTTCTTACTCTTTTTTGGTTTTAGATAACATTTAATTTTAATATAGTGAAACATTTCAGTAGTCTCCATTGATTATACACATGGAGTACATACTTTAGCATTATTCCTGCTGTATTACATTCAATTTTTATTGTAGTATGGGCTTTTAAAGAGAAAGCTACTTTCAGCTTACAATGAAGTCGGTTTTATTTATAAGGCTACAGCATACAGGGAATTCATTAGCAAAACGAGAAAACAAACTCGACCAGCTGGGTTAGAAAAGTTCTAAAACTTTTATCAAGTTCTTCAGATGAGCTGTACTCCCTTGGCACATCCCAGCACAGCACACAAACTTCTGGCCAACTCCACTCATGAGCACTACACAGCTACATTATTGTGCAAGTGCTTAAACATAACTGAGCAGCTCAAAAGATATTCAATATACAAATTTAACTTGAAAATAATGTAACCTGCTGTTTGCTTAGGCCTGCCTTTAAATGCAAAGCTGTGCTGAATGAAGAAATTTAATCACCTCCCATATATTCTCATCCTTTCCCTATCCACAAATATAAGCCTCCAGGAGATGTCTTATCAAAATATATGCATACTAAACAGCAACAGGCTGGTAGAAGGCAGTACAATGTCTGAGCAAATGAACATTGAGCAATTTTTATTTTAGCATTATTGAATAGAAGAATCACACAAGAATGGCATTTGCTTTTCCATGATTATATTTTGATGGTAGTTCAAATGAAAAAAGACTGGACGAAAAAGACTGAGTAACATCAGAAAATATCTAAATATTTCCTGAACATTTTTTCTATCTTTTATGGTAATAATGAAGAAAAAAATTACAAAAAATAGTAGCAAACATTTTAAAGTATTTTGAATTCTTCTTAAAGAAACATGAGACAAACAGCAAAAGTCCTCCAAGATATGAAATATTTTCATCATGAAACTTGAGCTATGAATTACAGAGAACTCCTTTCAGCCATTGGTGCTGTGCACGTGTTTAGTACAAGGTGGACAGCTCTATGGAGAGAAGTAAATGGTTTCTGACTGAGTCTATGCTTAACCCTCTCTGGTTCATGCTGAATGTTTAAAGGATTCATCATCACCAAGCAGTAATTTTGGAAATAATATAAAGCACAGATTTTCCATTTGATACTTTCAGAAAGTGTAGTTACTGAAGCCATATGGCCAGGGCATTGGACTTAAACTTCTTCTTGCAAAGAGCTCCATGAAGACTGGTGACCACAGGTGGTCAAGGACCTTGAATTTACATCTTGTCTCAAAGTCCTGAAGATTATTATGCAAGTATATATATTAAAAAAAAAAAAAATCTTGCACTGACAAAGGGGTAATTCTAAATTAAATGTTTAATTTAAATGTTAAGGAAGACTTAGAAAAAGATCTCACACAATCTGATCCCTGGCCTCAAACTCAATGAGCACTTTTCATTAAGTCACTTAAAAAAAAACAATTTTAGATGTTTTAAATTTTACATGTCTTCACTGCAGATTGGACCTGCGTCTGAATAAAAAAAGAACAGCAGTAATTTAGTACATCCAGGATTTTTGCATGGGAGAAGAAACAGGGATGTAGAGAAAAATACAGAACATGATGCAATGCTAGTATGTACATTTGAGCATATACTACGAGGGTCAAAGAGCAAGGCAGTGGATGGTACTGATAATAATTTATGTTTGTATTAAAAGCCCTTCCCTTGGAAACAAGAGCGGAGAAAAGCTGTGGGATTTTTTATTTGCTTTATTCCACAAATCACATTCACAAAGTTGCAACAATTGTTGCAATGTCCAGTCAACCTCTAAATGACAAACCAATCCACTCTGCTGGCCAACAGGCACTTGCCCTAAGACCTGGAAAGGGATTCTTGTTCCAACCAAGAGAAGGGACTGAAAATCCATTGAAGTCTTCACTTCAAGGAGCACCTATCAAGCAACTCCTGACCCAAAACTCTAGTAGCAGTAATAATTACAAGAAAATTTTGTTTAATTCTGTTAGTTAGTTTTCTGTTAGTTCCCTTTGGGATCAACTCTTTCTCTCTTTGCAATAAGCCACAGCACTGTGTATCTTCTCAGCAGTACAGATAGGTGCCAGAGCTAATGTTTACAAAGACAATGTAGGAGCTGAAGGAAGAAGGTGCCTAACACAGAATTAATATACATTTTGAGAAAATGGTAAGAGATAGATTTGGATATCCTGGCAAGATGGAAGTGTAGAATGAAACTTATTCCCCCAACTACTGTATCTATTTCAGAATATCCAAATCACCTCTTTCCCCTTCCCATTCCTCAAATCCTATCCTTCACCAAAATTCAGATTCTGCTTATACCATAAAGAAACCTTATGTCAGCTGAACACACAATACCATCAGTCTTTGGCAAGACCAAAAAATTGTGCATATTCATGCAACTTCAGTCTTATTGTGGAACACTTTCATCAAAATGTGTTGCAATCCATTTTCCTAATTTCAACCTTTTGCTAATATTGAAGGCTCTGCTTCCCTCTTGCTGCTTGCTTTTATATCCTTGCCATGTCTAAAAATTCATTGTGTGTAACTACAAACCAGATCTTTTAAATCATCTCCGAGAGTCAGTTTCTCACACATATACGTCCCCAACAAGATTTCCTTCTTCAGATAAAGTCCTCTTGGTTTGTTACTGTAAGTAACTAGGAATTGAATGGGAAGAATCACTAGACTTCAGCACTGCCTTATTCTGAGTTATTAACTTCTTGAAGATAAAGGCTTTATTTCTCTAAGTAGCTTTTTTTTTCCTTAAAAGCCATCAAACTTATTACACAAAACATAATCCCATCTATTCTAATGTAATAGAAGGAAATCAGACTAGGAAAGTTTCTGTCTTTATAGAGAAAGTCTTAGTCACATCTGAACAAAAAGAAGTCATCCCTGTTTAGCTAATAGAAACAGCCTATGTTGTTGCATATGTAGGTTCAGGGATTTCCCCTTCTATATTTACATACTTCCATACATAGCTTCAATTAAACTAAGTTTCTCTAGGCATGGGAAAACCTCTCTACACCACACTTCACGTGCAGCCCTGGACAGCAACTGACACACTTGGTCAATAGTTCCATCTCCACTCACACATAATTTAAGCAGCATTTAACCATTCCCTCCTGGAGCCTGGCATAAGGCTCTCCCCTGTAACTCTAGGGCCATGCTGCGATTGTACTGCCAGTGCCTGGGCAACACTTACTGATGTGAAGCTGTGCTCAACTTTGCTGTGTTTCTGCATTTCTAGGATTCCTGCCATTGCAATGTGTAAGCATACACTTAAAATCTTCTCTCCTTACCCCAAAAATTATGTTCACTCTACAATGAGAAGGAAAATGGAAGAAAGCATTGAAAAGATATTAGAACAAGGTTGGGAATATCAAAAGAAGTAGGACCTGTGTTACCAGCCAGGTTAGCAGAGCCAAAGGGGAAGCTGAATAGAAGAGTATGTTAGGTGTAAAAAATTTCAAGTTTTTAAAAGTACATACAGAAAAAATACAGTTTGAGCAAAAACTAAATATATTTTAAAACCCCAAACAATTTAAAATATAACAGAGAGGGGGCATAAGTATTTCAGAGGAAAACAAGAAGAGTTAAACAGTGAAGGCGGTGGTGAGCAAAAAAACAAAGAAACCAAACCAACAGAAAAGAACAGCACATAGCAATTCTTCAGGCACACTATGTGTGACAGCATTAGCAGGTACAGACAGAATGTCCAGAAGCAAAATTTCCCTGAGCATAAGCATAATAAAAACTTAAGAAAAAACTTGAGGGTCCTTCTGTATTTATACAACTATGTGCACTGACAGTGGTGCTTCTGTACTTGTGATGTCCCACAGTTGTAAGTAGAAGAGTTGACCCTTTTTTGGAAATTTCACTTGAATCAACTACATAGACCTGGATTTTTAACAAAGGTTAGAAGCCAGAACCCAGTCAACACACCTGAAGAAGGACTTCTGTTCTTCAAAACTTCTAAATTGAGAGCTATCAAAGCTTCATTTGATTAATTTGGAAGGGGAGGATGATCTAATCCCGCTAATGGTTTCTAAAATAATAGCACTAAAATGACAATCTACCCAAGCTCCAAAAACCCTAAGAGACCCTGTGGACCTACTCCACAAAAGCTCCAGGCCTTCAAACACATCAAAAATGTGGGTAAAGAGGCTCTCAGACACTGCCTTGCTTTCAGAACACCTTAAGGACACCTTGCAGATATTCCTTTCTCACAGACCCTTGGGACTTTCTAGAATACACATGGCTTTTCCAAAAACATACTATGAACATACACAAGATTTAAGGGGTGCCCAGTGCATATATATCCTAAATTGTCATCTACCAGACTTCTTTAAAATGTCATGAAGATGTTACAACTTAGGCTAGGAGAAGATCACACACCAAGAAATTCCCTCACAGTGAAAGATTCTACTTTTAAAATAAACCCCATGACTGGAACAAAATAGCCCCAAAGTCATCCTTTACCTAACATGGAAGCCAGCAATCACAGAGCAGTCAAGACAAAAGATGGCCATTAATTGTCATAACTACACCTGAAACTATTTTCTAAAATTACTTATACCACTAACAAAGTTATCCACAGGTTCACCTAATTCCTAACCACCACTGTGAACCAAAAATTGATAAAAGGAATAGAAATATTGCTAATTTCTGCAAAATATTTTTTCCACAAAAGAACCATTCCATGTGTAACTTATCAGCCCTGAATTGAGAAAGAGCTGAAGACAGAAGAGACAAGACCAGAACTAACATTCATTGCTCTACAGTGACAACAGCATTTTGGGAATATTACAGTTTATTCACTAACCCTCTACCCCCAAACATTGCCTTAATGTTCCACAAATGCTAATTATCAGTCTCTCTCTCTGTGGCATGAAGGTTAGTGACCTTGTCACTCCTCTCCTTGTTAATACTTCCCCTTCGCTCCACAGGTCCAATCACCTTTTCTTTCAAATTGCCTAACTGATGAACATAATCAAGTTAAGCTCAGAGCAATTGTTCTCCACCTATATTTAATTTTGAAGGGGTTTTGCTTCTATTTCAAACACTGAGACTGGCTTTGTGTTCAAAAGCTTGTTTGTCCCTCTCCTAGGAGACTGATAAGAAATAAGTTGATACAGATGCAGTCTTATTGAGAAGTTTGAGATGGAGAATAAAACTAAGAAAAAGCTGAACATCACACCATTATTTCATTACTTAGCCTTCAGATAGGTGGAAATTTTGCCTCAAGATTCAATTTATATTTGTAACCTGAAGTTCTGGACGAAGACATAGGAGAGGACCACAGTTTTCTGTAATTATTTTTCCTATATCAACAAAAACACAAGTTAAGAGCAAAGTGAATATCAGAGAATGATAACAGCCCTAAGACTGATGCAGAGTTCTATGCTAAGACAATTCCCTCCTGCACAATCACTAAACCAGACTCATCACGGCTACAGCAGCAGAATTTATGACAAGCAAAACATTTTTCCAAGGGGTACACAAGTATATGTTAAAAAATGCAAACATACACATACAAAAGAAAAAGGAAAAAGAAAAACCAACCAAAACAAGCAAAAATAACCAACAAAAAAATTTTGAAACCACCAAAAAACCACAAACCAAACAAAACTTAAACCTTCTCCCACCTTACTTCCAAAAAATACTTAGTCTCCTAAGGTAAATTAGCTCCTTGGAAAAGATTGATATCTTTTCTGCAGATGTGATCACACTCTGATTTAAGTCAGGCCATCAGAGACACTGACCTTCCCTGCTGAGTACAGGGAACTGATGCCAACTGACATTGAGAGCCTCTCAACTGCACATTTTGCTCCAGTGTTGGCTATCCAATACATCGAGACAGGCTAATTTGGTGATAAGGTTCAAAGAATCAAGTGGAACCTTTTAAGTCTTAATACACACTAGTTTTCTGAAAAGGTGTATGTGCTCTGGAATATCAGTGTCTACTATATCAGGAGACTACGTATCACTTTGAAGTTGTATCATTGTTTTTCCCTCAAACTGTTTCAGTTCCTTTCCTCATACCAAGTAAATGAACATATAAATTTATCATGCTTTACCATGCACACTAAAGCACAATATGTTTGTAAATCCAGTCCAATATCAATAAACCACTCCAAACCACTTCTTTAGCTTGTAATTTTAAAAACTCCAGAAAGAAAAATGGTTACTTTTCAGATTAGACAAGACACATCTATTGCTTCCCTCCTGCCTCAATACCCCAGGGTTATTTTATTTCTGCTGGAAGCAACAACTGATTTATGTTTGCCAACTTGTTTGCCACTGGATAGGCATCCTCACAGAAGGACAGCAACCTGTCTGAGAGCTGTAGTATCCAGCTTTCCAGCTCTCAACATACTTATATTTGAAGCTGCCAGTAGTACTTAATGTTATGGTTTTAGGTAGCAGCTTTATCAGCAGTAAAAGAGAAACTACAAAACTCTGTTCAGCACCTGCAATGTCAATAAGATCTGAACTCGGGTTTCCTGAGATGAGAGTGTACCAAGTCCACCATGCCACCTAGCCCTCAGTGTATTAAGATGTTAATTAGTCACTTTACTTATTATTCAGTCAAAATATTCTGGATTGAAACAAATTAGATTTTTAGCACATATTTCACACATTGGCTCAAGTCTTGCAAGGATTTTCTTTTATTATTTATAAGATCATGTGCTGTCTTCCTGCTGAAAATGAGATGGTCTGCATGAGGAAAAAGGTAAAAGAAAAGCAGAGAAATGAAAATCAGATATTCCCTAATGATATTTAAAAATAGAAATTTTGCTACTGTTACATACAGCATGTTCCATCTTTTGAGATTTAATGGCTCTCTTGTGGTTTAATGGAGAATTACTTTCAGTAATTGATTATTAAAATTTAAAATTGCTAACCATCTTCATTATTAGATGAGCGAACATGTTATCCTTGTAATTAAAAAAGCTTGAGATTCACTTTCATCCTGTTGACAGAATGGGAAGATAGGCTCAGCACTCCAGTGCAATGGTTTCAGGGTTCCTTTTTGACAAAAATAGCCAGCAAGCTATTTGATGGTGAAAATAGAGAACATTCACAGACTGAGAAAAAAATAATGAACATAGATAAAATAATAAAAATCCTTACAAACTAATTAAAGTTTTCTGTCCAAACTATCATAGGCAGAAATACAGAGGACATTTTCCAAAGAATTTCAGCTGAGTTTAGTGAAAAGAAAAGTGTATTCTTTATGTTACAAATACATATGATTTTTTTTTTTCCTAGATCTACGGCTATTTTCACATTTTGGAACTCATGCTGGATTCGTTACCTGCAGTAATACAGAAACGTGTCTGGGATAAGTGGGATTATGCCTGGGAACATGTGACCATGTTCCCCCTTAAGAAAGCCTTACAGTTGAATGAAGCAAAAGAGTCTTCCCAAATTACAAAGAGGGAGAACCAATTTTAAGATAATGCCTTAAGTATAATCGAAAGGGCTGAGGGTTTGCACAAGAAAAGTAATCCTTTGGCCTTTCTGTTGAAACTAAAAACAACATTTTAGGTCCTAATTTCAATGCCATGGGCAGCCAACTTTCATACCACAGGCAGAACATAAGCAAAACAAAAAAAACCCTGCTTTCCCCCCACCCACTTTCCCCCCTAGAAAAAGAAGCAATTCTATTTTTTACAAGGTTTTAAAGTTAGCAAGCATATTACCTTTTTGGAAGTGTCTGCATTACGTTGTCAGTTCCCACACTTTGCAAAATGATACAAGGCCACCAAAAGTTCAAGATTGCTACACAGTAGCAGAGCTTTAAACAACTCAAAATAACATTTTCATCCTATATATTTAATAGTAGTCTCTTTGCCAGAGATACCACTTGCAAAAAGCTATTTCTATATTTTCTAATTTCTCCAGCAAGATGAGAAATTTACCCCCTACACTTCTTACACTAAAACACACAAAGAAATATCCAAAATACAGAACAAAGATGTTGGAGAATAATTGTTTTCCTGTTGTAATTAGAGCAGATGTTTTTACTACCATCACACAGGGTGATCTTTATAACTAATGGTAATATCAATGTGAAATGTCTGAACTGTCAGGAGCACATTCCACAAGCCCCAGAGTACTTACAAACTGTTCTCCTGGCTATTCTGGTTCCATTTGCTCTTTTCTTCTTGTCTCAAAGGGCAGGAATGCTCTTTACTGTATGCATATGTTGGCATAGGTTGCATCATCTCAGCACAATGCCAGGGCAGATTCAGAATGACAGTAACACATGGTCACAACTTCAACATTTCCAAGATGCGCCATGGAGGGGGAATTCCACATTGTCAGCAGAGTATGCTCTGCTGCACAATGTACAAAGCAGTACAAGTGTTCCTCCATATAGTTACAGCAAGTGTATTAGCTGTAAAATATGAATTGCAAAATATGTAATGTATATGTTCATTTTTTAGTGAATATGTTCATTTCTGTATCCCGAGTGGCTTGCAAACAAGCACTTTGCGTTAGTGCATAAAGTTATATTAAACCACATCCTGTCTAATGCTACAAAAAACATTCAAGAGGGACGTTAAACTTTAGTTAGAATCACAGAGTAGGACCAAATAAACTGAACTTTCTAACTTCAGTGCATTCACAACTCTCTATTAGCTAAAGTACATATTACTAAAACACAAAATACAGAGCTGTCTTTATCTGGTAATAGATGGTTTATCCATAGGCCAGGAGAAGTGTGTGTTAAGGATTCATTTTTCTATGTACATTATCATCATGAGAGAGAATTCAAAGAAGTTTCTTATTGAAGGGAAAAATTAGTATGGATTTCCTGTCTAGCAGGATGCAAGATGTGAATAGCTGTCCAAAAAGCCTCTAGTCTGTTTTTAAACATAGACAAGCTGGAGTTTAAAGTGAGAGGTTATGATATCACACGGGTCATTAAATGTATAGCTCTAAAAGTTACCTTCATTTTATATAGATAAAAGATTCTCTTCATCCTCCAAACTGCAAAAAGTACTTTCACTATAAATGACAGAATCATAGAAAAAACTAGACTAGATTGCAAAGAAGGAATGAGGTCACTATTTCAAATGTTTCTGTGTGAACCATTTTGCATTTTTATGCATCCCTCCTTTGAACACTCGATGTCTTCAGAGTCACTGGCAGATAACAGAATTCCAAAGTTAAATTATTTCTGAGTGAGCACTGTCAGGTTAGGAGCAGGGAATTATAAAATGAGATGTCAATAGGATTAATTACAGGGATGGAACAGAAGAACTGTATTTTTAATTATAAAAATCAAGCTCTCCCTCTGACTTCAAAAACATGTGAAAGTTCTTTGCATATATCTGTAATATTCCCCAGTGTTAGCAACCTCACACTGCATTTTACTTCGCCATACCTGAATTTCATACCTGGTGTTCAACACCTTAGCAGTGCAAAGACAAGGACCAGATTTCACCCTCTTTGGTCACAGGCACCTTCGTGTCAGACATCTATTATAATGCTAAAGACCTAGATGGGGTTGGGAACATGAAACAAAAATACAGAATAGCTCAGGTTTTAGCTTCATCCTGTGAAGCACAGAACACACAGAATAATGGCAGCTATCAACAAAGCCTTAAGTGATAGAAGTACCTTGGCACACTCAAAACACCAGATTAACTGTTAGCCTCCAAGTCAGCTGAGATTAAAATCAAAAAGAAGGATGTGAAAAATCAGATTTGTTGATTCATTTGAGGAGGCTATTGTGGTTATCAGGAAATATTTTTTTAATATCCAATGGATTATATTTCCTCTGGTCACATACTGTTCATTTATCTAGTCTTGGAGAGATTGTACTGAATGGACAACATTTTGTAACCACCAAATCACCCACAAGTATTTAGTAGGGTAAGGTAGGAGGAAAACAGGAAAGGGACAGGTGGACACAAACCTCTGAAGTTTTACACAAATAGTGATCTCAGTGTGGTTTGGAGAGCCTAAAAGCTGAGTCAAAGAAGAGGTGGGAAGAAAAGGCAATTTATGTTTGCCAGAATCTGCCTTTTCCTTTAAGGACGATCCCTAGTTCGCAATCTCTGCCATAAACTATGTTAGCAAGAAGCACCCCCCAAATGTCTCAATGTAAACATTATAACTCTCAAGTTTGTTTCAGAGATGGGGAGGGGAAATAAGATGGGGAGAAAAAGCACTCCAAAAGGGAACAGTTACAGCTTGGCCAAAAAGCTTCAAGATGCAAGTAGCCATGATACACATCCACGCAAAGTTAGTGCAAATACCCATATAAAAATACCCATATAAAATCCAAACCCTGGGCATGCTTGTGCTTTGCTTTTCTTGGGTAATTCATCACTATTTCCTGTATTGGACAAAATAACTAAAATCCCTTGAACTTCACTAAAGGATCTATTTCCATAAAACACTTATTAAAATTACAGATTGCTCTAACTAATGTTGTTGTGGCTGGATTACAAACCCAATGTCACCTCTACATGTGATGCTCTGGGTATCAGTTGGATGTTTGGCTCTGTGCCTGGCTATAGCATGGGAGACCCAAACCTTCAAAGCTGGCCTTGTGTCCTCCTTTCCTCCTCAGAGAGTTTCTCCTTGTCCTTACATGGCTCTGCTATGCTCATACTATAGGAACAGAATACCTAAAACCTCATGCAAAGACAAATTTTTACCAGCAGAGACAGAATAGAAAGGAGCTAAGTAGGCAGCATAGAAGCTGATTAAACTCGCATTTTCCTTCACTTGCAATTTGTAAAGTACATGCTTTGCTTATGCATGAAGGAAATCCTTTTCACTCTCCTTTTTCTTAACAGCATGCTCCATTTTGATTCCAATACACAACACCCTATCCCAGCTAATTTCTAGTCCACTAATATTCTAAATGACTGGTTTATAGCAAGCAACTTCTTGGATTTTATAGTTTTACATAAATACAATGAAGACATACAGTGAAGCAAAGAGAACTAATTCGTTTTATTTTCAAGTGAATCAGCTAAAATTACATGTAATTTAACATGGATGTTTCTTTAACCAAGATGAGGAGGAAAAAAATTGGATCCTTATACTTGCTTAGCAGCAGTATCAGAAGTCTGCTGCTACTGACAACAAAAAGCTGTGTTTATATTTTAAAGAAACATTTTTTTTTTAAATACAAAAGCATTTACAATAGAAAATTCTACATTAATTTTCACAGGAAAATAAATATATGAAAGCAGGGAAATTACTTTCAACTCCAATTACAATCTCAAAGATGAGCAAGAATACCCAAGAAACCCCCACCACACCAAAAACTCAATTTATCTTTTTTGTTTCTTCTGAATGCCTATGAAATCTTATGCTAGTGACATTTGCACTATTATATACTGCTAAACATAACCATCATAATTTTTCATTCATATCTATATTCCTTCAGGCAATGAAAAAAATTAACACATCATTAATGCTTGGTTTAAAAAAGGATGCATAAGCACTTAAGTACTGCAGCTGGAACAAGTGATTAAAGGCATTGGCACATTTTTTCAAGAGCTGAACTACCACAGTTAACCAAATTCACACATTACAACTGAAGCACCAATTTGAATATTGTCCCAAAATGATAAAGGGGAATGGTGGAGTACTATGAAGACTTTCTTTCAGACACTGTCAGTGACACAGACAATGCAATCTTATACTACTGACACAATTCAAATAAAGCTGAAAAAAATAGCATTCCTATTAAACTCAATTTCATTTAAAAATAACATCAGCTGGTAATTATAGCAAGCCAAAAAAACATTTATCTCTCTGTCATGATACAGTCTATATGTGTTCTAGATTTAGAGGCCTATGTCACAACTTGTGCAGGTACAGTAAAACAGAGTATCACCATCTGAAAAAAGGACTCCAGCAAAAGAGGCTTGGTTTTTATAATAAACTCCTAAATGATTGAAACTTTACACTGTTATCTTTATGCAGGAGGTTTTTATAGGCCTTTTCTTTCAGTTGTTGTAACCATGACAATTCATAACTATAATATAGATATCAATTTAAAATACCTTCATTAACATAAATGGTATCAACTTCAGCCAGTTTTGATCTTTCTGCAGGGAATATAACCTTCAAATGATAGATAACTCTCTCAGCTAACTACATTTTCATACCCTAGCAAACCAAACAACTGGCTTACTGAAACATTCAGCAAACAGGATTTATGAAACTCCCCCAGTCAAGTTTTTACATGGGTTTAAACATATATCTGCTCAGTTTGCAGAATCTGCTTTAGCTTGCTAAACTCCTGCAAATCCCTATTACTGTGCCAGAGGGACTTAGATGTAGGTTTACTTTCATAAAACATAAGCTGAGAATAAGAAATATCTGACTCCTCCAAGAAATAGGCCCAGTCTGGCACCTTGAGGTTTTATTTAGCTAGACTAGCCTAGAACCCACAGTATCAACTACCCAAAAAGGACATAATCTCATACAAGTGAAGGAAATTGTTTGAATTACTGTGTTTTATCCAGAGCCAAGAGTGCGGAAATGCATTTCTTCCTGGCAGCCACTGAATTAAATGCTGCTTCCAAAATTGATTAGGTGCAGAATGGCAATTTTAGCAGTTGTTTTGGCTTTCGGTGTGAGATGGAGGAACAACAGACTAAAAGACAATTTAGCATTGTAAATATGTGCCTTATTGCACACACACAAAAACCTGTCAGCTTAAGTGAGAGTAAGTAAGGGGCATCATTTTGATTAAAACACAGAGGAAAGTTGAAGTCATGAGAGCAGAGAACAGCTCCTACTTAGAATAACAAAAAACAAAGATCCTGTTGTTCATAACTGCTCTGATCCCAGATCATGGTAGCTTTTTGTGGCATTAAGCAACAGCTGCTTAAAAACTGTCTTCCTGCAGACCAGGGGGAAAAAAACACAGCAGTATAGATCATTACTTTTCTGATAACACTAAAAACCTAGGGTACAGTTGAGCTACTAATAAAGCCTTCACAAGACATTCTCTCACACCCTACATAATCTTCTGGTGTGTGTTCAAGGCACAGTTACTCCTTTTTAATCATATATTACCTATTAGCAATTCTTAGGCAAAAGACTCCTACTCTCTCTTGCTTTGCTATATAGCAGGTAGCTACTGCCCAGTCTTTTACCTTCCTCCATCAATTCCTGCAGAAAAATCTCACCCTCCAATCCTCAAATTGCAAGTGTCACTCTCTGCTCTAGAACCATCTCCACCTATTTTCTCTTGTCTGGTTGCCTAACATATTTGGCTCTCTCTTGAGGCAGAGCTGGGTGCAGTCTTTTACAGCTGCCTCCTTTGGGTTTGTGGACACAGTCCTCAGCCATCTGGGGAGGTTTCTAGGCCTCTTTTTGGTGGAAGAAAAGCTGTTCTGTAACACCTGCTTAACTAAGTATTACTAAAGCTTGTGATCCTTCTGGATCTTCACATCACTTTTTCATCAGTAAACCAAGTACAGATCCATGACCTTCTTCCAGTCTCCCCCGCATTGGAATTTCAACTGCGATAATTGCCACATTTTGTTTCAATAGGATTTTTACTGTGATTAAATTTAAACCAAGTATGAGTTGCAAATTGCTTCTAGCCTAGGGCAGACACATCTTACTCCAGGGCTTAATACTTTTATTTGACCCTAGTTTGACTTCATATCAGGATCTACAAGACTAATCAGACGGGTAGCTTCAAAGAAGCACCAAGCATTAGCTTTTTTAGGCCCTTTCCTTAGAAATTTTTCCTCTAAGAACAAGCATAACATGAACAGTAGTCAGTTTAAGAACAACAAAGACTGTTTCCACAAGCTCTTTCTTTTCCCCCAGATTGGAACATGATCCAAGGACCTGCAAGCCCCTCTACAGCAGTGACCTAAGAAATGTTGCACATAAGGCAGTAACACAGCTACTATGAGGCAGAATATCAGTGTGCACAAGGCACTTAATGTGTGCATCACTCTATTTATCCTCTTCAGGAATTCTAACCTCCTACAAACTGAGTCAAGAACAAACACAAACTGCATCTATAATAAATTTGCCGATAAACAGCAATATAGTCCTATTCTGCATTTACAGGAAATTCACTAATGGATGTGGACACAGCCCTTAAAAGACCTGAAAGCTTGGGATCTTCTCATTCAGTTTATTTCTTAGTGTCTGGAAGTGCTATAAGAAATCTTTCCTCTACACATTTTTTTACCCTTTTGCTAAAATTCATACACTTAGTATCTGATGTACCCTGATAGATGAGGCTCTTTTTTCACCTCTGTTTGCATGCCATCCCTAAAACTCATGACATTATTAACCTCTGTTTTTCAGCATCTAATAGATGTCACTAGAAAAACAGTTTTAATAAATGCATCCTGGAACATTCAGTTTGTAGCTAAGGTACCATGTGAGAAAAAGAAAAATAATGATAAGTGATAAATGGGATAAAGATTTTAGGGAAATTTTATTGTATTTAATTAATCTACCATTTTTACTAAGTTGCTTTCAAGTGAAATGGCTTTTTACCAACTCCTTTTGAAAAGGTTAGAAGGGTATTCCCTGAGCTACAATCATTAGCATATAGATGTCTCTAAGTGTTAATTTCTGTTTTCACTGAATGAATGTAATTTAAAATGAGGCTCTTTCAAATCAGTTAACTTTGGCCATTTGAGGAAGATAAGAAAAAACTGAGTCAAGCATGAACCCCAGCAAAACCTGCTTCTTAAGGATAAATATATGTGACTATTTAAGAGTCTCTATTGCCACATGCTGCAAATGATAGATTTCAAGAAAATTATGAGAAAATATGGATGATAGGATTAAAGTCTTTCCACTAGGTGATAGAGTCCATTAATAGGGTTAACAATAACAAAAAAGAAGGGTTATTTTTATAGTTCATTTCTAAAAAGAGAGTTGAATACCAGCCTAGAAATTACAGTGGTGGCAATTAGTTTTATACCTGCAGCAAAACCTACAGTATTGAATTTCTCCTCTTCCAGTTTTATGCAGCAAAGGAAGACATTTAGGAGGCTGATCCAGCCCCTAAATTAATGAGTAACATACCAAGTCATCTTCATCTGGATAAGGCTCAGGACTCTTTTGAGTTTTTCATTTAAAAATAACCCAGTACATGTTCAGTAGGATGTACCATGAACCTCTGACACAGCTGTCCATCCAGGCCTGTCACATGCCCCAAGAAGGGAGGGTTTCTGTTCAGCAGGTTTCTAGCATAGATATGCCATAGAACATGGTCAATAAAGATACAGAATATTTGCAGTTAAACATACCTTATTCTCCAACATAAAATGATGCCTTCACCAGAACAGAACTTTTTCTGAAATTACATTTTTCTCCAGAGATAACTTCTAGCTTCAATGTTTTTAATTCAGGGGAGAAAAAGACACAAGCAATCAATGTCAGTCTTGAAGAACAGGAAATAAAAATGGAGTTTGTGAAAATTATTTATACTAACCTACACAGAATTACACAGATTTATACTAACCAGGCAAAGCTACAAGGTTTCTGTTTATATTTAATTTGTACATACTGAAATTATCCTTGCAATATTTTGGTTGAAGTTCTCAGAAAACATGATTGCTCTGAACATATCAGGATCTGGAGAAGCCAGACCCAAGCCATTTCGTTGGCAGCAGCAGATCCCTTAGGTGTGGCAGGCACTAAGAAGGAAACCAGAAAGACCATTCTTTCTTTTTACCCATACAAGATTGTATTAGGGAAGGAAAAAATGTATTGTTCAAAAAGTCAAAAAACAGGAGTAAGAGGAGAGGCTAATGCCTTGTAAGCCCTCTTTTCAGAAAGGGAGAGCAGCAACAGCCCAGAGATTGAGTATGATAGATAAAATTGAAAGTTAGACCACATATACACCAAAAACACAACCAAAAAAGTCCACAAACCTCTGCTTCTACATTTTTGTTCACCAAGAGAGATTAATAGAAATCTTCTAAGTTATTTCTCTTTGCCACTTCTACAAGCTGCTTCATTAAATCACCAGAAGGTTCCTGTTGTAGGCTATACCTGATGGACTGGTCAAGAGAGAAGTCAATATTTTTCCTTACATATAATTTTTCTCTTGTTCCCTACTTAATAATCAAAACCAATTCATTATACCCCAATACCATTTAGATGGCAAAGTCATAGAATATCCTGAGTTAGAAGAGACCACCAATGATCATCAAGTTCAACTTCCAGTTCTGCACATCCCAAAAATCATACCATGTACCTGACAGCATTGTCCAAACTCTTGAACTGTCAGTCTTAGTGCTGTGACCACTTCCCTGGGGAGCCTATTCCAGGGTTCAACCTCCCTCTGTGTGGAAAGCCTTGTTCTAATATCCAACCTAAACCTCCCCTGACCATTCCCTTGGGTCCTAGCGATGGTTACCAGGGAGAGATCAGCTCCTGCTCTGGTACTTGCCCTCATGAGGAAGCTAAAGACTGCAACGAATCTCCCCTGTCCAAGCTGAAAAACCAAGTAACTTCAGCTGCTTCTCATACAACTTCCCCTTGAGGCCACTCAGCATCCTCACAGCCCTCTTTTGGGCACCCTTCAATAGCTTTATATTGTTCTTACATTGTGGCAACCAGAACCACACACAATATTCAAGGTGAGGCCACACCAGAGCAGAGCAGGACAATCCCCTCCCTTGCCTGGCTGGAAATGCAGCACTTGTTGCACCTCAGGACAAGGTTGGTCCCTTTTGGCTTCTGTTATGGTTTGGTGCTGGCGCAATGCTCAATCAAATTCCGAGCAAGTAATAAAATAATGATAAAATAAAGTTGCCAAGGCACTGCTGACTCATATTCCACCTGCCACTGACCAGGATCCCCAGGTCCCATTCCACGGGGCTGCTGTCCAACCCCTGTTCCCCAGCCTGCAATGTACGTGCAGGGTTGCCCCATCCCAGGTCAGCACTACAGAATCAAGCACTCAGCCCTGTTAAACTTCATTAAGGCTGGTGGTTTCCCATCTCTCCAATTGGTCCAGATTTCTTGGCAGGGCGTCCCTGCCCTCAGGAGAGTCAACAGCTTGTCCTAATTTAGTGTCATCAGCAAACTTAATATACCTTTGAGTCCTGCATCCAAGTCAACATTTAACAAGGGAGGAAATAATGCATTAAACAAAGTCCTGACAATTACACAGGCATGAAAGACTACTGATTTGAGTTCAAATTAAGTTCTCTTCCTGGGAAAGGTAATGTCAGCACAACCTTTCCCCTCCAGATGCTCTAGGCAATGTGTCAGGATCAGTTCTCTTGCTTCAGACTTCCCTGTTCTCTACCAACAGCCAAAAGACAGGCCAGCTGATGTCAGCTGTAATATGGATACAAGATTATTTGGACTTGGATTAAGACCAGCAACATGGTATATGAAATAAACTGAACAGATGGTAAGAACATTCCGCTTTGCTATTCTTTTTTATCCTGGTCACTTTTCTGCATCAGATTTGCTTGAAATATGCTGATTATACAAACCCTGAAAATAAGTCTTATAGTCTTCAGATAAACATATATACATTATGCAATCTAATATTGCAACAGCAAATATATAAACAGGCCAACCCCTAGCTGGTATTACTATGAATTGTTGCTAGTAAATCCAGGTTGTTTGAATAAGTCATGCAGTGGAACTGCAGGTATTCCAGTCTCTGGTGCTGGATGTGAATTGTGTAGAGGAGGAAGGATTTCCCACACAGAAAATTCTTCACAAGATTTCCTAAATTTACACTATTTATAAGTATTATCTACACTGCATATTGGCTTCTAAAGCCCTATTCTATGAATAAGCAAGATTTATATGTAAAAGTCCAAATGAAAGTTATGAAATCACCTTCCACAGCTACAAGCCTATCTGGGCTATCCATTGCACAATGTTTTAAACAAATTAAAAATAAACACTTTTATCTTGGTTTCTAATCTGAAAGATATTAGGAAAAAGCATTATATACTTTTTACCCTCATTTACATTCCTGAAATTCTATTCTTTGTAAGTTTTACTACATACAGTTCCTACAGAGTTTCAAAAAGTTCAATAATGAAATTTCTTCACATCATCCCCTCCACAACAACAATTACTAGAAAATTCCTATGCTTTTAGCAGAACTGTAAATAAAGAAATATTCTATATTTTTCCAAGGCTCTTCATGTAAGAATCCTTGTAGCCTGTTCTCAGTGTGTATGAAATGTGCACAGTCTTTAGAAATGCAGATAATCAAAAAAAGAGCCACTAGGGAAACAAAGTGATAACATTAGCTAATGCCACACAGTAATGTTTATTTAACAAATCTGTGTTGCATGCCTGACATTTCCCCTGGCATCAATTTATTTTGTTTTGCTTCTCTCTGATAGTAGCACAAATGCATTTAAAATGTAAACTTATTTTACACCTACCAAAGTGTATACATAATAAAATAAAAACATATACATCTTTTTTAATATCTTATGGGAATACACACTAGATATGTGCAGAAAGCCCAGCTGCCAAAGTAAACGATCTAGATTATGGAAAATGTTCATTTTTAGCTTTCCCAATAGCTACTAAAACTGCAATTGTCAGTGCACTGTACATCACTGCATTATGTTATTTATAAAGTGCCACGATGTGACAAAATGATGCTATCCATCAGGATCCAATCTTAACTGAAAGTGGCAGGGGAAGTGGTGTGGATGGAAAGATATCTTCACAGACCATTCAAACTGGCAGTTTGGAATAGTTACAAATGGCAATTTTCAGAAGTTTAATTTACTGGTCATTTGTAAAAGCGTACACAAATGATTCAATGAACCAAATTAGAAAAAAAATTCTACTTTCAAACTTCTCTGTAATCAAGCCATCTCTTTCTCCACTTTCCTTCCAGACAAAGTTCATGCTGCTTCATTCATCCACTCACTTCATTAGAGCCCTAGATTTGTCAGCTTTTTTTTTCAGGATCAGTACCTTTCTTGATTTAGAAAGCCAGCCCAGCCAGTTGTCTCAAAAAAAATCCTATTTATTTTCCCTTTTCCTTAATATCCAACAGTCTTTTCTGCCTTACTGAACTTTTTTTGAACACTGACAACCCCAATTTTATGTCTTCTCTTCTAAAATTTTCAAGTTATATCAGGTAACACCAAGGATGACAACAGACAACATACCAGGCAGGATTACATCCTCTCTCTTGTGTATACCCATAAACTACTTCTGCAGTAACAATTTTTTTCTTTTTAAATGGGAGATAAAGTGTCATTAAATTCAAAGTAATGGGGAAGAATAATCCTGAGGCATGCATATACAGTGATTGGGCAGCAGTTAGATACTACCACAACAAAAATACCAGTTCAATTCTCAGAGGTCATAAAAAATAAACAGTATTAAAAACTGAATAAGAAAACAAAGAAAAACAACCAAACAAAAAAGTAAAAATATAACATGATTTTTTAAATCCAAGTGCTCACCAAGTACAACCTTTTCTTTTAAATGCAGCTAAGATTACCTCATTAAAGAGCCAAGAGGAATACAGAAAACATTCAAAAGGGAGACAGTTCAACTCTTCAACTGGTCCCTTTCCCAGCACAGTTTCACCCATATTTATAAAGTAAGAATTGCTGAAGTAAAGCACATCACCTGCTCACTACTTGTTGTTTATAAACTTCTCCTA
Source organism: Lonchura striata (assembly GCF_050655825.1). Classification (NCBI taxonomy): domain Eukaryota; kingdom Metazoa; phylum Chordata; class Aves; order Passeriformes; family Estrildidae; genus Lonchura; species Lonchura striata. The sequence goes on from NC_140709.1 coordinate 18,124,298, forward strand.
AACATGCCAAGAATCATGTTTAAAAAGACACAAAGAACTTTCTTCACATAATGAGAGCTGCAACTCTGCCTGAGAGGGGGTGGAATTCAAGAGTATAAATGGAACTAAATAACTGCCAACAGTTCATCGTTCAGTTACAACTAATTAAGAACAGACAAGGTGTAGCCCACTGAAAGAAGGTATCCAATGACAGACTGGTTACAAAAGGAGACCCAGCATTTTGGGAATGAGGTGATGAAAAACCTTACTCCCAAAAGTAGCTGTTCCTAAAAGCAACAGGTATGCCTCTTTTCAATTTGTTTAATCTCATCTCTTCAGTGCTCCATTGTGCTTTCTCCATCTCTACTGCAGAACAAGTCAGCTTGTATTTCAACCTCTGACAATCATTAACAGTTTTCCAGATGCAGGAGTTTGGAGCACAAGTTTTCACAGGAGAGAGGATACATCAAAATTATTCTTTGACCCAAAAGAAATCATAGCCTTTATCTCATGTGCATGGGCCTGCATCTCCAGTTATAAGGCAAAGTATTGAAAACTTAAAGTAAACTAACTGGAAAACTAGGTTTAACAAGGAACTGTACACATCAAGGTAGTTTTGACTAGATATGAAATTAGTATGACAAGGTTTATTGGTTTTTTAAACTACCCTTAAGAAAATGGGCCTAGCTATAGAACCTATTCTATAGCCTAGAATTCTTACTGTTATTTCCACAGCAGAATCTAGAAGAATATGCTAGGATATGCTGCCATATGGTCATATTTGCTCAGTTCCCCAACTCCATCTATTTTCTTCTCCCTTACGAGGGCAGCTTGTGTAGCACAAAAAAAAAACAAACCAAATCAAAACTAAACAATAAAAAACCCCAAAAACAAAACTCCCCCACACAACAGAAAACCCAAACAACAAAAAGAAATAAACCCAATAACAACAAAACCAAACCTACAAACCATTAAATTAAAAGATCTAGGTATAATGCATGACCTAAAGATCTGTTGGCCTATATAAAAATACCTGTTTATTTATTTGACTGATAACTCCTCTACATGGCAGGAAAACTAAAAGAAAATGAACCCTTGCTCAAAGACATACCATGCTTCGCAATATAATAATGAAAAAGTCAGCATATAATAGTTACAGCTAAATGCCATTAAGTGTGCTAGTAGCACACTGATACATTTGAAAGCACACCTCCTTATCTGACCTCAGTGTACCGCACCAGCATGATTTGTTTCCATCTATCACCAGGACCAACAGTAAATTAATTGCCAGATATCTTCATTTTTAAGTAGAAGACACCTCAGTGCAGGCACCTACTTCTCTGGTGTTCTTTTTCACAGTTTCATGTTCTCTTGCTCTCTATTACCTCTGCAGAAAACTCTAGTGATTTTTGGTTACCAGAGGAAGACTGAAAATCTTCCACAAAAAATTCTAATCACTATATTTATTCCACTTTCATCAACTTGACATGATCAGCTTTTATTGTTCTTCCTTCTAAAGATGTTTTTCCAGAACAAACACCAGACAACACAGAAATGTTTAGGCCAGACCAATGTGTTACTGGCTGCAGACTACAGTGTTTTATTTCCTTTCTTCAGTGTCAGTGCTGTTTACCCTCATACAGCATCACTCTAGACCTTTCTCTGCCACTAGTGTTTTTCCTAACCTGTCAGTTGCCTTTGTCTATATCTGTCATTGCCTTTATCCCAAGCTCTAGAACTTGGACAGTAACATTCAAGATTTCCTATCTGAAGTCCACAGTGTAATCACTATATGCTTATGGAAGTGTCAGCTGAGGGCACAGTGCAAACGCCACTACTCAATGAAGCCTCACTTTTTCTTGGGTGTCTACTACATAAACAATCTCCTATGCATAATATCACAGAAAAAGTTAAGTTGGAAGAGACCCATCAGGATCATCAAGCCCAACTCTTAGCCCTGCACAGAACACTCCTCAAGAATCACACCCTCTGCCTGACAGCATTGTCCAAAGGCTTCTTGAACTCTGTCAGGCTTGGTGCAGTGGCCACTTCCATGGGGAACCTGCCCCAGTGCCCAGCTGACCCCTGGGTGAAGAACCTTTTCCTGATACCCAGCCTAAACCTCCCCTGACACATGTTCATTGCCACTGCCTCAGGTCCTGTCACAAGTGTGATCACCACTTGTGCCTCCAGCTTCCCTCATGAGGATGTTGAAAACTGCAATGAGGTCTCCCTTTCTCCAGGCTGACCTCAGCTGCTCCTTGTAAGGCTTCCCCTCCAGATCCTTCATCCATTTTCATGGTCCTCCTTTGGACATTGTAATTCAGATGCATAAATTTAGGTTTTGACTTTTTATTACTCAATACCAGAAGAAACCAAAACAAACCCAAGAAAATCTCAAAAAACAAAGACAACCCACTCAGACTGAGGGTTGTTTCCCTGCCCTGATCATATCAAATATACCAGAATGTGTTACAAATAATAAAATTGAGGCAGCAATCTAATTCAATACATAGGAAAGCAGTAATATGCTGGGATTCACTGAGAACTGTTGCAAACACACTTGATTGAGATAATCAATTTACTCATTGCTCTTCCCACTACCCACAAATAACATATAGTATAATGAGAGAGGAAAATCTGTTTGAGACTAATTAGAGATAAAGAAGTGCTTTGCACAGACTCTCCTTTACCAGATGGTTTCCACTAATATTCACTAATAAAAGCCTGTTTGAGGAGCTTGCATTCAGTTAGATTGGAGGAGACAAGAAACAGCACAACTATGTCTGCAATTAATATCATTAGAAAGAATCTGTGTCAGTACTGTCCAGGAACTCTGTAGGTTTTAAGATTTCCTTTACTCCATGCAGATTTATTTTCTGCAGTGCACATACCTGACAGCCTTTCTGTAGCAAGATTGGGGTTCTTTTGGCTGTGAAGACAAAGTCTGAACTGGAGTCCTGTCAATATACAAACGTGCACATATTCATGTGGATCCTTGAGGATAGTACTATGTCTTTCATTTGTCATCAAGGTAAACATGCTATCCACCTATTAAAAGTTTTGAACAACTACATATGACAGGTCAATTAATGTATCAAAATCTCTCCCACAAACACTGTTTCTGTTGGCACAGTACTGTTTCATCTCAAGTGTCATCAAATTATTTTGGCACCCTTTCTCGGTCTCTTCTGTTCCTTATTACATCACTGCCCAGAAGGAAATTCAGAGAATTATATTTTCTATGAAAAATATTTTAATTCAAGTTGTAGGGAAAACAACATACCCCTGGCCATTTGTTAGAAGATCTAAAGTAACAAACATTTAAGCATGAATAGCAAATCCTTCCCAAACAAAGTATTATCATGTAGAACCTAGAAGCTATTTGCTAAATATAACAAAATACAAGTAATTAGATTGTACATAAACATTTTAGATATGAAAAGTAGCCACAAAAATAACTACCTACTCAAAAAAAAAAGGACCCACCTCCCATCAAAAAAATCAAACACAAACAAACAAAAACATACTTTGTGTTTCTTAATGCCCAAGAACCATTTCAACCCATGGTCTTGTCCCTTGTTCAGATCCTCTCCATCACCTGATGACTTTTTACCATCTTCCTGTGCTCTTTCTGGTGGGATTTCTCATTACTGCTCTTCACTTAAAATTATTCTATCTTCTAAATACCATCTTGGTTCCACCCACACAGAGCAGACAAGTGATTCGTTCCTCCTCCTTCCTCCCACACCAGTGAGAAAACAAACCTGAGGTCAGGACTGATTGTTTATTTTGCCTCAGAAACTGCATCCACAGGCAGAATACTCATCTCCCTTTGTACCAATTAGACTACCACAAACTGCACTGATATGAAGTCCCTACTTTAATGAAATCATCTTAAATATGGGTGTACCTGGAATGTCCTCTGGCAGAAAGGCACCAAAAGAAGAGATTGTCTGAGACGATCTTGTGCTGTCTGTGAAGACTATTACATGTCCAGATAGAGCAGGAATAGAACAAGAGAAACTCTTTACCAAACCTACTGCTAGAGCCAAACAATTTAAACTCACATCATGATTCCTGGGGAACAGAAATTCTTTGCAAGAATATTGTACAGAGGTGCAGTTTATGGACAGACAATTTTGTTTGTTTAAAAAAGAAAAAAATTGAATTATTGAGTTGATTTGATATTTTGAGCCTGTATACAAATTATGCATTTTTAAAAATAATCACCTGCATTATGAAGTTTGTGACATCATGAATGATTCTATAATGCACTTTTTAAACTGTCCCAGTTATATATGTGAAAAGAAACTATAAAAATCAGAATGAATGAACAATTCTTAAATTAGTACAAGGGCAGAGCAACAGCTTTTTCTCAAAAATGGCTTTTATGCTGAACATGTTTGCAGTTTTCAAATTTATGGGTGTAGCTGTCAACATGTATATTCACTTTTAGAATATTGTCCTGGCTTAATGAGGTCTCCTGGAATGATTTATTTTAATAAAAAGTTAACATGCTTACATATGTGGTTTCCACCTTTCTACTTTTTTTTAAATATCTAAGCTACTCTTCAGCAGAGATACCACAGCAAAGTTTAAAAGTAAACTTGACAGCACATTCAAATACTTCAACACTTTGAAGTCAGCTTCCAATAAAACTTTCAAGTAACAATTGTCAAAGCTAACTCCTAACAAGCATAGATCCGTATCTTTAGCCAGAATAGAGTCACAAGATAGCTGCATTTTAATTACAATTACATACTATCACACCAAATGATGCCAAATGAGTAAACAGAAGACTTCTTACTAGCCTCTTTATCTTTGCTCAGGCCTTGCAATTGTAACCCATACAATATGTACACCTCACTTCTGTCTCACCATCTTTCCACCTGTCTCCAGTTTATACTGTCTCTGTTAGGCAGAGCATAAGATGTTTAGATTCAGATATTCCACACAACCCCCTCAGAACAAAACCTCCCCAACAACATCAGGCTGCTGAGTGATGATTGAGAATTATCCAGTAAAAATACCAGTGCTTCACTAATTCAGAATTGCTCCATGAGTCTCCACAAGCCACTGGCAGAGTGGATTTCAGGTTCATACACATCCCTTCAACAATGTCTCAATTATGGGTCAAATAGATTAAGACTCCTCCCCTGCCCCAAGCAGCTGAAGTAGTTGTTCTTCTCTAATGTATTCCATTTAACATTGTCATTAATTTTTCTCCTTTTCAGGATTCAAACTGCTACAGATAATTTGGCTAAACAGCCATAGCTCTCTAGCTTTTACTTGGAGATTGTTTTCCCCAGATCTATCATCACTGTTCGCTTCTTTGGGAGACCCCTATTTGTTTAGTTTTTCTTCTCTTGTACTCCCCACAACCACTCTGATATACTATATAGGCAAACCACTCCACTATAAAGATGGTTAGTTACCTCAAAATGGATTTTTTTTTTTTTTGGTCTGTATAACCTAACATAGCAGAATTTCTCCATTGTCACACTTATTTGTGAAGAGTCTGCATTAGATCAAATACACATTTCTCCTACTGTTGCAACTTTAAAAACATCCTGAATAGTAAACATGTGTTAATCCATTAAATATCATGCTTTCAGCACTAGATTAAGCAACTACAGAACAAATGCTGCTTCCAGATTACATCAGAAATTTGTTCAGAAAACAAACTCTTTTCAAATGAAAAATATCCAGGAAGATAAATGATAAAAATACTTGAGAAATTAATTTCTACAGCTAATAAAAATATATTTAGAAATAATTATATACACAAGAAAACATAATTTGAAAGTTGAGAAGAACATCAATAGTTAACATTTTTGCAGCTCCTTAGATAAATGTAATGGCAAAAGCATATTCCTTCTTCCCTGTGTTTCCAAATCCATGCTGAGTGATATGGCCTTATTTCAAGTGGAAGTAGAAGCAGAAGTGGAGCACAGATTCCTGTACACAAATAAGCGTTTCACTTCACCACAGAACCATCTAGAATTTGTTTGTTGCAAACTCCCATTATCTTCACCAAGAGGTAATACAATTGATCTGTACCTCTTTTCCGTGGGAAAATACTTTTAAGCCCCACCTGTACTGCTGGTACTCTGAATCAGCTTGTTAGTTTTATTTCTAGCAAAGCAACAGAAACAATTAGATCATTCCTTCAGAGTGATGAGGAATGGGGAACTTTTTCTTTAAAAGTGTCACATATCTTACACTTTCACAAGGCCAAGGCCACTTCAAATATAGATTCCTACTGCAAATTCTTTCCTTATGGGATGCTCAGGGCCATCATGAGGGAGGTTTGGTTGGGGGTTTTGAGTGCTTCTCTTTCTTATGCACACACAATGTGGGATAATGAGCATAAAGAGCAATATCAATGCAAAAGAGAAACATTCTTAACTTTTAGTTCAACTTCATATACTGCTCTACATTTACTTCAAAAATAGAGATGGATATTGTTCAGTCACAGTGAACCCAGTGACCAGAGTCCATCATTAAACATAATATCAGCTACAATTTCCACTTCAGCACCAATTGAAGTATCACCTTATTACACTTTGTAAATTTCCACAAGCCCTCCAAGTTATTTTTGACATCTTTGACTCTGATCCTGCCAACACTTACACACATTATCTTAAGCATACAGAAATCCATAGCATTATGCACATCACACAAAGATGTACATGCACCATTTAAAAAATGAGGACTTCTAATTGTTTAGTACAGAAGCAAACCCCTCCAGACGTGATGTGTACAGGTTAGGAAAAATCACTCCAATAGCATATCTATTGTTGTTCCAAGTGTTAGCATCTCTTAAAATTCTCTCAGTACCCTTCCATCCTCCTACACATATCACCTCCTTTACATTCTCCTTAAATGCCTAAAAATAACTAGCTATACATATGGTCTGAGCACCACAGGCCTATAACATATAGCTGGGGAAAAAATATTTTAGTTTGCATAGTTGACCTCACATCCATCATCAGAATATATTTTTCCATGAGTTATTTCCCAGAACTTGAACATTTAGCATAGGCTGCAGATTTGGCAATTGCAAACTTCCACACTATCTAGCAGAACAAGTTTTTTTGTTAAAAAATTACCACATCAAAATAAAACAATCTCACAAACTATGAAAGCTTCATGTGTTTTTTCTCCAGCATTATAAAGGGATTTAAAATAATATATTTCATTCCCCGCATTTTAAGGATTTTATTTTAGAAAGTTTTCACTGACATTAAAAACCAATCTAAACTCATGACCTCACACAGCAACATAGCATTCTATGTCATATTCAGGAATGGGGAACTCAGTGCTCATTCTTTGTTCAGCTTCAGCCACAAGGAGAAAAGCAGGAAGCACCTCAGTCAATATGTTCTCAACGTTGTTCTAGCAACATTCTTAGTCTATCTAATGCTTTTTCATCTGCTCCTCCCCTATCCCCAGGCAGGTGACTGGTACAGTAGAAGGGGAAGCAGAAGTACCTTTGTCAAAAGTGGTGTTTTGAGTTAGCTCAAAGCAAGGACACCCAAGTAAAATGCATCTCCAGGAGTGCTGCAGAAATGCTTCCCAAAGACTGCCTTCTGCTGAGGGAGTGCCCAGATCACAGTCATAATTTCTCACCAGCAGAGGAACACCTTCTGTGTTACCCAAACAATCATTTTTACTTAGACTTATCCTCCCCAGTGAGCTCCTAGCCATGCAAGCTCAGTAGGGACAGCAATGCAAACACTACTCTTGGGTCTCGCTCTAGTAAAGGCTGTGCTGTAGTTCTGCTGCCTTCTACAGCAAGGGCTGGAAACACAAACTACACTTCATGGAACTAAGGCCCAAGTACTGCTACACAGAGCTTAGCACTTGAGAATAAAGGCACCCTACTTAATAAAAAAAAGAGAAAGAAACAAAAAGGGGCAACACAACAGAGGCATGACAACCTCCACTCATTATTTTCCCTTCTCACCCTAAAGCTGCAACTGTAAAAAAAAAAAAAAAACAAACAATTTCACTCACTTTTCATAGCAGCCTCAACCCAGCAGACACCTACTGCTCAAGCCCTGCTCACAAACATTTTTTAAGGGCAACTCATTAACTCTGACTAGTTTCCAGCTGGTGGGGCTCATCAGCATCGCTGAGGGGCAGTTCTGGTGTTGCAGGGGGCTGGGCTGCTCCCATGGCCCTTGTCCAGGCTCGCCAGGAGAAGCTGGGACAAGCCTTTGCCTTCCTTCAGGCCTCCTGCACAGCACCTCACTCCTGCGGTGTGCCTGGGGCCATCAGCTGTGGGCTTTGGTGGCCCTGTACCAGGCAGAGCTGGAAGGAGAGGGAGAGCACACAGAACTTGGGCTCTCCCTGCTGCAGAATGCTGAGTTTGCTGCCCGCCCGCTGGAATGGCAGCTCACAGCTCACCCCAAAGCCTCCCTCACGCCCCCGGCACGCTTCAGCTCCCAGTGTGTGGGCAGGTCTCGTTGCCTCCTGAACCCTCTCACAGAGGCGCTACAAACCAACCCACACCCCACTGCACGTACCAGCAGGTGCCAAAAGCTGCGCCGTGTCAGCAGCCTGGGCTGGCATCAGCTCCCCACAGCCACAGCTACTGCCCTGAGGGCTCGCTTCTCTCAGGAACATGGAAGGCAAGAAGCCTGGCCTCAGGACTGACTTCTGCTCCAGCTACTCCCTTAAGGGGCAGTAAAGAAATTTGTTTTCCTTCCCCCATGGAAAGGAGGAGAAGCCCACCTCCTGAGGCAGCCCTGCAGGTTCCACAGCACCAGGCTGCTCCTCTCCCAGCGGGCCCTGGCCAGCTCCACCCCAGGACCGCAGCGAGGGCCACCCCTGCCCGGGAGCCTCGCCCGCGCTGCCCGGGGCACCTGCGGCATTAATGCCCCCCTTCCTTCCTTCCTTCCTTCCTTCCTTCCTTCCTTCCGTCTGTCCGTCCGTCCCGAGGAAGCCCTGGGCCTCCTCTCATGCCTCAATACAACATGTGCTTAAATGCTGTAGGAGATGCATCCTGACAGAATTTTAATTGTAAAGTTTTGGGGAATTGTCTGTATTATCAGTGTTCATCACATCAAGTTCTATTTTGAAAATATGATTCACTAGTTGATAAGAGTTTTCCCAAATTGCTTAAAAGATTAATAAAATAATCAACTTAGCAGAGGGGAAGAAAAACCACAAAATATTCCTGTAAGGAAATCACTTTATTGCCTATATATGTGAATGAGCTGTTTTAATGCTCAGTTTCACTGCCTCCTCAGCATTTAATCTCTTCCCTTTTATGTCCTACTCTGAATTTTTTTAAAAGACTTTCAGGCTTTTATAAAATTAATTATACAAATCATTAGTATTAAAAAGGTAATATAATGGTTTCAAGAACAAGCTTCACAGACTATCTGCATATTTAATCATCTCTGCTAATAAATTTTTAATCACTCATTGAGTTCAGGTTCTTGTCTTGAAGCTTAACTTGATAACAAACCTAGCAACTGGTAGAACTAATTGGTACAGAGTAAGTGAATAATTTATAAGAGGAAAAAGCACTGGGTGTTCTGGAGGTGTGCAGAGACCACAAGTCACAGATATTTCTGGGAGGAAGCATGAAAACAGTGGCTGATTGCAGGAATTTCGTGATACACTGCTGACATCCAGAGGCCAACAGTCAATACTGTTCACATATGTGAGCCAGGCTGTAAAGCATACTGTAAAGTCAGATTCATTAAGTTTTAAATATTCATGCATTTCATTAAAGTTAACATTAATTGCACGACCATACACATTGATTATGCATAGACCATAAGTGTTTAACCTCTGAAAGCTTGCAAGTATATTCAAGTAATGTCCTATCTTCGATGATTTCAGCTAAAAAGTTGAAATTAGAAATGGAATGCATTACAGTGTGAGCACTAGAATAGTACTCTGAAATACCAGAACAGTCGTAAAAATAATTATTTTTCTAATCAAACAGAAATGCTGATGTAAGCTGTAAATTGCTTTGTCTTTTTCTAAACTAATTAAATAAAAGTAACAAAAATTATGTGTAAGATTTCTTACAGAAAAATGCTAGATTGATTTGCAAGCCACAGCTAATAAATAAGTTTCAACAGTCAAAACTAATTGATGAGTGAATGGCTTCAGTTTAGATGAAGATGAGTAGCTTTTAAACAACAACAAAAAAGGCTATTCTCTTAAAATAAGATAATTTTAACTTTAAATGAGAGACTACAAGTCCACTATGGAATAATTCTACCCCCAGGGAAGCACAAAATGCTACAATTCTTAAACCAGGATGTAACAGACAACATTTGACAGAAATTCAATTATCCTTGCAAGATCCCACTTGTAGTTAGTTACATACATAATCCTCTTTTATTTAATGGGCTAAAGCTCTCCTTCAAAACATTTAGTTGGATGACTCGAAGACTCACTATATTTCAAAAAATTCAAGTGACTTAATAAGATTGTTAAGTAAAAACACTCAGAAGTTTAAAAATGTCACTTAATGCTGCCCCTGCAACCTTAATTCTGTCCATGTATGTATACACGTTATGAAACAGCAGTGAATTAACTTTTAATCTCCTTTGAGCCAAGAAGATTTTTAGATTGGAAACTAAGGCACAAAGGGCATGCCAACAAATACAATGCTGAGCTTTAGCACAATCTCTGCACTAGCTCACATCTCACAGAGCATACCCCTGCAGGGCTAATTACACCAGACAGCAAGGCTTGTGCACTTACACTGCTTTCGGTTCCTCTACATGGCAAGCTCACTTCTCTCTTCCTGGCAGTGCACTACACATAAACAGAGAAGCATAAAATTTTAAACCTGAAGAAAACATGAAGAGTTTTTCAAATACTTTGCTTCATATCTAGGTGTTTTGGCATCAAGTAAAGAAAGGTAAGAACGTATAATTTAAATATTAAAAAACCTTCTGCAAATAACACCAGTTTCTATTGTTTTGTTGTTTGTTGGTTTTTTGGGGGTTTTGCATTTCCTTAAAAAGCAGTCTATAAACATTCTGTGAGACAGATACAAAACTGTCCACATTTTGTAGAGAAGCAAATGTTGGAGACAGATAGACTGGCTTGCCCAAAATAGTACTGATTTCTTCCTGAGCTGTTAACAGCTCCTGATTAGCCAATTCTCTTTGTGAAGGTGGGCACCAAAGTGTAGTATTCCTAATTAGAAGTGACAATTAACACACTGAAATTCTGTCTAAATAGCAATGCCTACACCCCCGAAGAACTTTATGGTCAGACATATCCTGGCTGATCTCACAGAAATTCCTTGCTGTTTTGTTCTGACTGGTGGCAAGCAAGGATCTTGAAAGTCATCTATCAACCACTTGTACTATTTAGTGTATCTGGAAGAAGTCTGGGATATCAGAATATTTTACTTTTGATGGGTGGTGGGTTTTTTTTTTTTGGTTTTTGTTTTCATTTACACATTGAGACTACCTCCTTCATGTTTGTTTCTTGAGTAATATTTAAACAAGGAGGTAGCCTGTGAAGTCATTTAAACAGCAAACTAGATTTTATTAGTTTCACTGGTTTGTTTTTTTCTGGCATGTCACAAACAACAACAGAGTCCACAAAAGGTATACACATCATACAAAAGATCTTATGTATTCCCAGTAAAATTTCAGTTTAGATTTTAATTAAGAGAGCTGTCAAAATGCAGGAGGAAATGCCTTGCAATATAAGAAAGTTTTGAATACTTGACAGCTCAAATGTTCAAATCCCATGCTCATTAAGCAATACTTTATTTTACTTGGGGTTTTTTATTATTATTATTTTGGTTTTGCTTTGGTTTTTTTCGGTTTTTTTCAATTGTGATTTTTTTTTCACTTGTGAAACAGAACCTGTAAAAGCAGGCAAAGCTTCTTGATAGTTGATGTCTCTCCACCATGTGACATAATCCCTACATTCTTTTCTTTTCTCATAGGTCCCAAGGTGAGGTACTCACTCATTGAGCAGTTGGCTTCTCTGCCAAGCATGCATACATAAATACAAATAAAAATTACACCAAAGCTTTCACATGTCCAAGTGGAAATGGACTACAATAGACACAGACATTTGTCAAGAGATGATTATAAAAAGGGATGCAAAGAATGTTTCTCCTTATTCTATGCCAACATCTGAAATAAAACCACGTGAGAAGTAATCACATTATTCAACCAAACCAAAGAGGTTTTAATTAAAATTATTTTTTAAGTACAATTTGAAATTATGTTTGAGGTTTTAGAGTTAAATTTATTAGACTGTAAAGATTTTTACAAAGCTTTCCTAATGTAATGAGCTTAGGCACCACATATGTTGCATCTTTGGTACACATTAGGAAGAGTTGCTTTTTTAATGAGCTTTAAAAACTGCATTTGCATACCAGAGGAAAAGGTCAGTGATGTGTGGATCAAGTCGGTAAATTAAGTATCACAGTATTATGTTATTATGCTTGCCTTCCAGAGACACACAATAACAAAACCACAGGCTACAGTTACCACACTGTTCTAATGCTCCCATGCCCATGACCCTGTCAGCTGCCACATCCCGCACGCTGCGCCTCGGGGCCACCGGCTCCATCTCCCACCCAGGCCTCTCTACCTTCTCCCACCTCCTCCTGCAGCACAGCAGCTGCTACGCCCGGCAGCCACGGGCCTCAAGCAAGCACAGGAAGGGGGAGCTGGATTCAGTGTGACAGCCCATCTTCAAACACTGCTTTTACTCCAGCCTTTACCCCTCATAAAGATACCCAGGACAGTGTCCTGAATCCCCACAACAAGATCAAATCTCTTGGACAGCAAAGCATCAGGATAGGGATGCCTCCTTCCCAGGTCCCCATTCCACTCGAGTTTTTGTCCAAGGATACAGCAGAAACACAAATACCAAAATTAGTTCTAATGCTGTGGTTCAAAATTTGACTTAGTCTGCCGGTACAGTTCCTTTTAGCTGGAATGTTAAATACTTGGTAATCTGTAAAGATTGTTTACTGGTAGCTAAATTGACATTTTTATTTTATAATAAATAATAAAATAATCTAGGAACTGACTACAAATACACTTTCCTGAGGTTTTCAGCAAAGTCCACTGGATTTACCTTTATTTGTAAGTATTGTAAATTATTGATAATTTACAACTATTATAACATTCCTTTTATTTTTAAGGGCAATTGAAATTGATTCCTTCCTCAACTGTGCAAAGATCCACAGTACTTAACAGGTCTTTCTGCCTCTCTGTGTCAGAGATAATAGGTATACACTAAACCACATTATGCACTCCATAATAATTATGCACGTTTATACATTTCACAGCCAAGTAAGTGACAGTCCAGCTCTGTATGAAGATGTAGATTTAGTCATTAGATCAGAGAAAAAAATCCTTTAAAATACTACAACAAGAATAGCACAACTCAATACAACTGAGCAGTTATAAGTGGTTTTAATGATTTTTCATTTTTTGGATATGATAATCCTCAAAGCAGCATTCAAAAATATAGTGCAAAATATTTATTTATTTTATTTACAAATAAAATGTGCAGTTCAGCTTCTGATCCTTGCCACAGTAAATGTTATTTTTTTTATGTGATGAACAGAAATTATGAGAAACATTTATAGAGAAAAAAGTTAATTTTAAACCTTAGAACAAAGATCTTCCTTCATTTATATTTTTGCAGGAGTTACACAATATTCTTCAAAACTGTTTTCAGTTGAAAAGAAAACCCAGAAAGTCCAAGACAACACTAAAGAATTACATAGGAAAGAATGGCTTTTCAAAACTGTAAAGTTAATTTTGCTGTGACAATCACAAAGCAAAGTTCTTATCTACATAGAATATAATTATTTTTTTTTCAGCTTAAACATAGAATCTTTACAATGTAATGGGTTACCCCCCAAACACACCCTTTTTGCTATACAAATTGCCTTTGGGGGAAAAAGTATACTAGTATCTTCCTTTCCCTCTGATGAAACAACAAATGCTTTGGTTATAGAGCAATCCGTGCACAATAGTGTTTTAACTTGCAAGGCAGTACTCCTTTATTAAGTTGGTAGAATTCCACTAGCTGGATGAGATCAGTAAATCTGGTATGACCATCATCAAGGGTATAGAACAGCTTCCCATCATCTTCCAACTGTAAAAATGGAAAAACAAGATTCAATAAAATCCTCTCTTGATACTTTTTTTTTTTTTCTGACTGGAATACTTGTTTGAGAAGTGCTCTTACAGACCAACATATTCATAACCTTACAACTACTACTGAGAGCAGAAAAAATACAGCGATCATTTACACATCATTAAAATCAAAGAAAAGATTTTAAGATTAAAAAAAAAGACCAGTAGGAAAACAATGTATTATTTGAGTTCAAGTACACACCTAAAAGGAAAGAACAGTTAAATAAGTTAAATAAGTATAGGAATACTCCTTCTGCACTAACAATACTACTTCATGCCTTTGCTTTGGAATGATAGCTGAGGTTAATACCAACCCCAAGTTCTTACAGAGCAACATGAAGTAACTAAGTTTGAAGTTACTCATAGATAGATAGATTTAAACCTTTCCTCCACTTACTTGCATGATTTTCTATCACTTTTATAAGATGTGATGAGGCTACATATCAGTGCAGTGCAGCGCAGTGCAGTGCAGTGGTGTGCTGGGTAGCATTAGCTACACAAGACACTGCCCAGCACAAGAGTGACGTGCTTGCTCTAGTAGCTCTTTGTTGTAGGAGGAAGAATTGCTGCAGCTCCAAATATGTATTAGGACAGATACAGAGGAGAAAGAAGAAACTTCAACAGATACCTTGAAAGAGTCCTTTTAACTTTTAGATGCCTAAAAATTTGCAATCACTATGTCCCTCTCATAAGTTACTGAATGTTACCTCTTGCACAATTTGCATTGCACTGCTGACCATATAATTTCTTGATTTAGTTCCTCTACTGCTGAGATGTCTAGTATCTAGAGGATTAGTGAAGAAGTGACTAATTTGTTTTCATGTAAAAAGAGGGTGAAAAAATCTATTCAAACTATCTTTTAAAAGAAAAGGGAAAAAATATACTTTACAAGATTGAAAGAGTAGTGAATAAAGGATCCCGAAGTAGGTCTAGCATGAAGCAGCAGATGGTGTGCTAGGGAAAGATGCAACTACCCTACTTGAATACAGGGGAAGGGAGAAGATATAATTTGCTGTCTTACCTGTAATTAAGAAGTTTTATCTGAAGCAGCTGTTGAACTGCTTATGACTCCTGGTTATTCTACCCCTTTCTACCATGACTGGAAGTAGTTTGTAATTTCTTTATTCTCAGACTTTGGTCAAACCAGGTCAAACTCCCCTAGTTAAAGAATTACCAATGTGAGAATGTGTGAACTCCTGTGCTCCAGCCAAAAACCTGAAAATGGATTATCATTCATTGGACTTCCTTTATACATGCAATTTTCCTGCCAACACACTGCAGGCAAGGAGAGTTAACAATTCAAATGTCTGTTATCCTCCTAACAAGTTAATTCCAAACCTTGAAATGAATACCAGACAGATTGCTAATTCTAAAGCTATCAATATTTTGCAAAGTAAAAACTCATATCAAAATTCTGTTGCTCAAGAACCTAGCATCTTCTGCAAGCTAAGAAGGCTGTTATGAGAAAACGGTTATTAGCAAAAGACAGTCCCAGAACTGTGTATCAATTCTTCATCTTTCATATCAATGAAATTTCAGGATAGAATCCATTGAAGTGAACTTGCATCAGCTCAAAGTGTAAAGGCTGAAAAATACCTTTAAACTAAAAAGCTCCCCAATTTTCAAAGTACAGGATCCCAAATGTATCCCAAAGCTTTCCTTCTGAACTTTTTACAATCAATTCTCAACTACCCACCTGCAATACCTGTTGCACAGGTTGCCAATGTTAACACAAGGCACCTGTTTACATGGGTGAGGCATGAACTAGCAGACTGCAAACCCTATCTAAAAAGAGACATTTTTAAGTGCAGCATAACCTGAAGCAACCTAAAATACAAGAGAAAAATAACTCATTTAGAGATTGAGTAGTTTTTACCTTTTAAAAAGGCTATGTAAATTACATTTAGTAAGAAAGTTTGCTGTTATAATGGCTGGATACAGGTAAGAGTTTAGAACAGTAGAATTTGCAATTCAAAGAGGTAACCTTGATCTTCAACTAATAAGCTATGAATTTACTACAGTAATACAAAATGCCTTGTTTCTTAGAAAATGATCACTTCATTTAGATTAGCAGCAACTGGAACCAAAACCCTTCCTCCCTTAAAGAATAATTTTTGAAAATATTTTAAGCACCGTTCTAGTAAAAACAGATCACGTTTATGTCAGGGTATTGAGAATGAAATTAGGGTACTGAATGCAACCAGAAACTGACAGAAAGGAACTGAAAGATGCCAATATTTGGGGGACAACAGCTTCCATGCTGACATATTCTCTCTGGATTAAGCTGTTCTCATCACGATTTATTTTTTTCAGTCTACTATCATAGGAGAAATGGCTTTACTTAAAAAACAATTCAAAAACATTTCCTTCAAGTAAGTTTTGCAATGAAGTGATAAAGGTCTTCTCGATGATGGGAAATGTGACCCAAGTGTGCAGACAACTATATCAAAACTAAGAATTCCTGGTTCCACCAAAGATCCCACAACAGGAGAGCAAGGTTTTAGAACATTCTTATGAAGGGATGAACATAATCATCCATCTCAGAGGAAACTGAAGATAACTGCAGCATCCTGCTACACCTACACTTAGAGAAGTGAGGGTCTGTTTTCTGATACAGAAAGGGGTCTCTTAAATTTGAGAGTTAAAGGACATCCCAATAAACTAGAATCATACACTCTTTGTATGGGGTTTAGAAGGTTTTCTAAACCACACAATTATATCAAAGTAAATACTGCAAGAGTCATTGGATACACAGAGATCGTACACCCAGGATTCTTATCAAGGATTATATATTGATGATCCCATGGTATCCAGTGCATAATTATCATTTTTGGATTAATTAATCCTCCATATTCTTACATAAACACAACAAAATCCTGGACAATTCTTATAGCTAAACTGATCATCTTCTTTCCTCCTCTCAAATAATGCTTCAGTTTTATCCTACATGAACTTTTTTTCAGTAGAGGATATCAGCTACAAGCCCTAGGTAAGGCATACATAAATTTGGTGAATGATCAAAGAGAATCAACAGACGAAGACAAAAAAAAATAGTGCCACTTGACTAATTTATACTGAGCAACAGCAGAATCTGCTAGAAAATCAGCAGGAAGATACATGGAGGCTAAAGTATTATGTGATCTAGAAGAAAGGTTCTTGTAAAGAGAGATAAAAAAGCTCTGGGTCTGCTCTGTTATGTCAAGCATCTGTAGCCAAAACACAAAATGCTCAAGTACTTATCAACTCAGAGATGCAGCATGTAAAGGAATCCACATAAACCACAAGCAATGGGGATGGCTAACAATTCTGACAGGATAACTGGACACTATGTTCAATGAAAACTAACAGAAATATTATTTCAGCTTAGTAACTTCCAGCTTACCTATAAAGTAGCTTGACTAGATAATGACTTTTTTTTTTTTTTTTCCCTGAAGAAGACCTGTATATGAATATACCACAGTAACAAGAGAGGTCAACAAAATATGTCTGACTACAAATATTGAACCTATCCTTAACAGAAGGCTCAGTGAGATATGGACACACAGTGGAGGCAGTCCAAAACAGACAACTTAGAAATTGTGTACATACTGAAAAGTAAAAGGAAACATGAACTCTATTAATACATTATTTTCATGCCATCAGGGTTGCTTCTATTCCAGCTGAAAGAGATTTGTTTAGTTTTTCAAGAGATTTTTTAGGATTTCATAATACTAGCCAAGCTTTAGAACAAATCAGACAGCAAAGCTCAAAAATGTTCAACTCTACTAAAGAATGCTAATTATATTTAGTGGTACAGGTATGATTGTTTACATCTCCCATAAAACAACAAAAGAAGAAAAAAAATCCATCCATATTCTACCAGAGTTATTAATTTTTTTGGTTTTACAGTTCCATATATAAACTGAAAAAAACTTACTTACTGGTAAAATTTGAAAATGTTTTATTTTTAATCCATGACTCAGTGACAATACAAATGTTTTGGGATTACTTTGGCTATCACGTACCAGGAATACCCTAAAAGAGATCAAAAAATTTCAAAGTAAGAACATTTGAAATTCTTTTATAAACATCCAGTTAAAACTGTTCTAAATTCATTACAGCAAGTATTAGTGAAAAGCATAAATAATATCAATTATGTAAGTTAGGTTTTTAATCAGTATTTCTTTGCAAATGTGTCACTGGGAATACTTTCTCTTAAGTTCTTCTTCACCTTGTCTATTATGTGAAAAACATGCATTCTCAGAATAAATGACACTGTAGGCGTTAGTTTTTACACTGCATAGAATTACAATACATTTCTTCAGACAGAAAAGCACCCTCAAAGTTTGTGCTTTGAAGGAAATTTTTCTTTGGACTCTGACTAGAGAAAACTTGAATTTTCTAAATCACAAGCATTATAAGTAAAATTCAAAAGGTAGTTCAAGAGTAATTTTACAGAAAAGGTAATGCAAGGCACACCAGAATGTTTTTCACATCTGGCCAATCCTCATAAATGCACTCTCATTTCTGCACAGCAGAAAAATTCCTAAAAAGACAGAGCTACACTCTGCTTGCTTTATGGAATGATCATTACACTCTGAATGGCCAACAGTACCACTGCAACTAAAATTCACTGATAACTTATTCCAACCAGAACATAGACAAACTCAACTTTGCCATAGTCCTGGTAGAATCATTTGGTAAAAACGAAGGATGATTACCAGCATGAGACAGTTTTAATTGAATCACCTGGTTTGGAATATTGACAGAGAACAGTTTGGAAGACAGGGAAGAGCCTGATAGCTTTGGAGTGGACAGTCTGAATTGCTTGTATGTGCAGGTCTGGAATAGATATAGCTGACCAATGTACCAAAGAAGGAAAAGGAGAGACAGCCACTGGCAAGCATGCTTCTCTTTCAGGACAGAAAAGAAATGGGCAAAATGGACTTGCAGGTTTCAATCAAGCAAGACTAGTGACCACCTAATCCCAAAGTTTGGCAGTGCATTTTCACTGACTTCCAGCCTGGATTCAAAGTGCTAATTTAATTCTCAACGTTTTTAAGCGTTCTATTATACACAGTACGAAAATTCCTGGAATCACTACATGTGGAGTCCATACTCATCACCATTTCTGTGCAAACGCCTGTGCAGCCCAGCCCACAGCCCCTTTAGCAGCGCAGCCAGGACAGCGCAGGCTCGGCTCAGCCCGGCTCTGCCCGGCTCTCTCGGCTCAGCTCGGCTCAGCCCAGCTCGCTCGGCTCAGCCCGGCTCGCTCGGCTCAGCCCGGCTCAGCCTGGCTCAGCCCGGCTCGCTCGGCTCAGCTCGGCTCGCTCGGCTCAGCTCGGCTCAGCCCGGCTCGCTCGGCTCAGCCCGGCTCAACTCGGCTCAGCTCGGCTCAGCCCGGCTCGCTCCCACCACCTAGCGGGCTCCCACCCGCGGGAGCGCAGCTCCGCTCTCGGCAGCACCTCGGATCCTGTGCACCACTTCCATATTTTATATCTTTGTCATCAATGACTGGCACTTCATTTTATTCAGCGAAATGACACTGTAGGAATGTGCCACTTTGCAGAGAACCAAAATGGGTTCGCTACACCCAGCTACTAGGATCCACGTTAAATGATACACAATGTAATCACTTTCATTGGTTCTCATTCATCAGTTCTTTTAAAGTACATTTTCTTACTTCTTTCCTTGTTTTATCACATATATAAAGAACATTTCTTCCCTTCTGATAAAAAGATCATTATTTTCTAACATAAGCACAATAGACCTACTTTAGTTGTCAAATAACTTTTATTATGAAGAAAGGGCTGTAGTTCACAGAATCTCAGAAATGTTAGCTGGAAAGAGCTTTTTAGACATTATGGATGACCTCAGCCAACTTCTCCCTCATGAACTTCTCTGAACGATGAACTGGTCTTTCCATGGGCCTTTTGGTAATGCTCTTATCCCTTGCATCAACTGGATGCTGATCAGTTTGCAATCCCAGCAACCATTTATCACTGAAAAGTCTTCAAATATACTTTAGGGAGTAAAATACAAAATCTACAATATAACCACGTGAACCTTTGCAAGAAAATTGATTTAACACCAGATCCGAACACTTTCTTCTTTCATAACATGCCTTAAGATTGTTGCTGTCCCTAATTTTGTTATTGGATTATCCAAATACTAAATCTACTGCAGTTAGTTTATGTAACTGCTTCTTTATCTTCTAAAAGCCATCATGGAAAAAATATTTGTTGGTACATACGGTATTACAGAGCCCAACTCCCTTGTCATATATGCATGAGAACTCCTTGCTTGGGATCACCTTACGGATTATTTTCTCTGCCCTCACTCCCAGAAACTAAAGTCTTATTTTTCCCATTAAAAATTGATATATTTCTGGTGATAATTCATGCTTTTGGCTCATCAAAATGATGTCACATGAAGTCATGTGTTTATTACTTCACTGTAACTCCTGAATATGTATCTAAAAGCATATGAGCACTCCTACTACCAGTGTTCTAATTAATTCTACATAGTCCACACAAAAGTATCATCCTCCTCAAAATCCCACTGCACAGCTATGAATGGCTCCAAGAATATAACAGAATCAACACTGTACTAAACCAATGCTAGCAAGGTATTCACTATGTCATTTCAGTGTGTCTGTAAGAAATACACTGGAAGATGCATCAGGCCTAGACTGACATCCTGTTCAGGGATACATGTTGGATTCATCCCCATATCCTGTCCCACTCGTCTAACAAATCCAAAAATAAATGCAGAGCACCATCTTCAAGACGATAAGCCAAGCTTAAAAACAAGACCCCATAAATTAAAAAAAAAAAAAAAAGTGGAAGTCCAATTAACCATCCCTGTGCTGGGTTTGTCTCTCTTTCCTTCCCTTCACTTTTTTTTTTCCTGAAGTCCTTTCTATAGATGTAGAAAAAATATTACAACATACTTAATCTAAAACTGAAGGAATTTAATCAGCAATCTTATGATGCAGGTACCTAACTGGAAACAGACTCAGAGAAACTGGGATTTTTTAAATGGAATTACTCACTGAATGAAGGAGGCCCAAGTTTACATGTAATACAGAACTAAGGATATAATTGCAGGAATGGAAAGCAGGAGGATGTGAACATAAAATACCTACTTGCTTTGTCATTTTTAAAATTAATATTTAAAAGAAATATTTTTAAAAATTAAAGTCTTATCCTAATATTTATTGTTTATTAAAGTATGACAAAATTTTTAGTCAATTCATGAGGAAAAAAAGCATACTTTTGTTTCAATGTCTGTCCCAGCACAGTTCATCTCAGAGTAATGTTTTCAGGCTTTCTTTCACTCTTTCATCACTAATAGAGACACAAAAGACTGGTGCCAAGGCCGACAGCTCCAGAGAATCCTGTGCAAAGACACAGCCCTAGTGCTTGGCTTGGAATGGACATCAGTAATCGCTCAGTGACAGAATCGAAGTCTTAGATCACCATTTCATGGTTTCCAAATGATATAAAACAGGAACCAACTGATCCCCAGATAGTTATATATAAAAGAACTTTTACTGCTATAGGCAAGTGCAAACTCCTTGCTCCACCTCCTCCCAGTAAGAGGCACAATAAAATAGGAGTTGTTGGCTAGAAACATGTTTCAGAGAAGTTATGTAAAGAATTAACTTACCCATCTGCAAGTCCATGCTGCAAAATAAGTCTCTGAGCCTCTTCTCTAGAGATTTTATGATGAAACCATGACTGAGATCTGTGTATAGCTGTAGAAAAAAAATCAGTGAAAAAACATTTTCCCTTTATTGAAAGAACCAGTTATTGCATTTCTCTGGCAAGGAATTAACTCACACATACCCATGTTAGACATGGCAATAGGACTACCATGTGAGTTGAGTCGGAGACACCCTCTCCTCTGTATGAGAGAGAAGCAAAAATGTGACTTCAAAACTCTTTTGTTAAAAAACGCCAAACCGAGAAACAAAAAAAAAAAAAAAAAAAAAAACAAAAAAAAAAATCAAACCAGAAAATACTATTCACTATTCTGATAAATCAAAGGTATTTATACCCGCCATGCTAATCCTTCTTCAACTGCAACTGAAAGGGCTTCTGTGGGATTTTCTATAATTCTGCTTCTGTGTCCTGAGAAATCCATGGCTACTAAAGAATTTTCTGAAATGCTTCTCTGCAACAAAGAAAAATAAATTTAGTTTGCTCACTTTTTACAAGATTCATCATTTAAAAGCGAGCTTCTGAGAAAACATTATGTTTTATAAGTGATATTTCAAGTATTGGCAGTGTTTCTCATCAAAGCCAAACCCATTTTACCCTAGGGAGCATTTATAATTCCAGCGTGCTGCTGCAAAGCTCAATTTTACAGTCTGACAGGACAGACCATCTTTTTGCATTACTGCAATGGATGACAAATACATCACTTTACCATAAACTCTATTTATATTTTTAACTATAACTAGCCCTTTCCATGTCAAAACAAGTCAGGAAACTGTTATTAAGATGCCCAAGTAACAGGAAAAAAAGGTAAAATACAAAATTATTATCATAATTATCCAATTAAAAATATTCAAAATATTTCATTAGAAATATGTCAGATTTATATATGTTTTCTATATAAATTTCCACTCAGTTTACTACATTTAAGCATTGAAAACAGCAATTTCTATGGAGTATAACTTCTATTTTAATACATCCTTTCTAACTCTAAGTACAGACTCAATAACTGCAGCATCTGTTACAAAAAAATGCTTGTTTTTTTCTCTCAGTGAAGATCAATTTTGTAACAACTGAATAAGAACATTGAGGTTTGACAAAACAGTCCTAAAAATCACCAAAATGTTTCTCAGAAACCAAGGTTTACAAGATCAGGTTTTGTAAGAATTGTAATGGCTCAAATGTTAGCAGGCATTGGAATATCAAATAAATAAAAGAGCATTCTAGTACTCAGCAAGTTAAAGCAACATCTGGACACAAGAGACCCAGATTTCTTGTAGAGTTAGCAAAGCTTCCCAGTCCAAAACCAGAGCAGCTCTGGTTTTCTGGGTTTTTGTTTTTTTTTTTTTTGGTGGTGGGGGGGGGTTTGGGTTGGTTTTTTTTGTTTTTGTTTTTTTGCTTAGTTACAAGCATGAATATAAATAAAAATGGAAGATGACAATTCTGTAGTTCACTGTAATTCTTGACACTGTAGACTAAGGTCTGAGTAACTGTAACCTGTAAAGAACTTTGCAAAAGTAAAAAAATAAAGGCAAATTAAGAGAAAATGTTTGCCTCTAGCAGGGTGGAGGGAACTCTTTATAGCTGACATGGCTGAGAAATTAAGGAATGTGAAATGTGGAAGTGGCTTCCTTATGAAGTACGTTCATTAGCGTGTGCACTTAATCCACGATTATTCAATTTGCTGTTTTATTCATGAATTGTACACGAGTAGAAAAACAGTGCCATTGTTTGCAGTGGGTAGAGATTCTGCCTGTTAGAAGCTATGGGAACAAAAATGCACACAACAGTGAAAGAGGAGAGAATCAGTAGTGGCTCCTTGATCCACCATAAGAGCAGCAGCTGGCTATTGCAGTAGCTTCACATAACACAAACTAAGGCACAGACAGCGTATTAAGCACATGCTTAATAAGTCATGCTTATTAGCACTGAAAACTACTTTTGTGAATACCTGTGATAGCAAATGCATTTTTCAGGCATTTTATCAACAAGAACTAAAATAAAAGCTAAAAAAAATTCACAATAAAATCATTGTCACAGATCTTGGCAATAAGTAATTTTATCCAATTTAGCCAAAACCACAAAAGGGATATAAATCATCCATGAAAAAGTCTGAAATCAAATGACTCATAAAGAGCTGGGATAACGTAAGATATTAAGAAACTGACAACCTCATCCAATCCCAACTCCCCAACTGAGAAAATGGACATGGTAGCTAGTATAGGCTGTTTTTTCTCCAAAACAGGGCAGACCATCTGCCAAATTTGGTTTTCCCACGGAGTACAGTGAGTATTATACCAGTTCAAATTCATCTCAAGTACTTAATATTTTATATTTTTTAAAAAAATTAAAAGAGGAAGCATACAGAAAAAGATTTGTTACAACCTTTTTCAGCAGCATGTGTAACCTTAAACACTTCGCTTCTCTTTTAATGCATTGTTTTCAAAATCTTTCCATTCAACAGTAATAAGCCAGCAAGCTCCCAAAATACTGAAGATTTTACAAAGATAAAGCTTTTTAACTCATTTATTCTAAGTCAGGAAATTAATTAATTAGCTCTCTAGTCAACCCTGGTACCCTAAATATTTTGGCAAGCATTGGCACATGCAAGGTTTTGAAGGAGCAGGTCAGTAGTGTAAATGACACAAGTTACTTGAAAAGAGCACAATGGGAGAAACATGTATTTATGCATGGAGCTACTGTGGGACATACCATAGGTGTTATATTCAAAGGGCTGCAGCCACTTCTACCTTGATATGGTTGCATGTAATTCTGATACAGCTGCATCCCATACTAAAACCAGAAAATAACATGGTTAGCATTTTAAATTATAAATCTAAGCCAAGTACGTTTTTTTTCCAGATGAAAAAGATAGCACACACTTTTTTTTTACCATTAAAAACCAGAGACAAAAGCTGTTAGGCTAAGGAAATGTACATCATCATTGTTGCTGCTGCCTTTATAAGTGTATACTTTGCATTAAATAGCACCCAATTAATACACTACCTGGCCTGTTCCTATTTTGTCACAAACAGTCATATTTTATAAACATTTAAGTTCCCTTTTGTATTCTTGCGGCTTTGTTCAACATTACTAAACAATCTCACTGAATTCAACATTGTTACACAGAAGTATATGCTTAATGTTAAATTATTTCAGGACTGAGGCATCATTCTGTCCCTTACAATGATTCCAGGATTTGGTCTCTCTCTTCTTATTGGAATTGAAAAGAATTTCAAAGTACAAAATGGCTACTGCTATTGCATAGGAACCTAAAATGATGTTAACTCTCTACTCACAGCATCAAGATATCACATAGCACACTTAAGCAAGAAGTTAACTCCACACAGAAAAATTACCTTGAGTAACCTAATTGCTGTCATCCAACAGGTCCTACTTTGTTCATCATCTGCACACAGTTGTTTCAGGTCTCTGGTTCCTCCTGATTTGTTAGGCTAGAAGGCCACAGCACATTTTTTTAGCATAAAAGCATATCTTGAAGATAATACCTGTTGAAATAAAAGCCACTAATTCTCCTATTTTATAATAGACAGCTGAATATTGCTTACAAAAGCCTTAAAGAAAGTTAAGCTTACCTAAAAACTGTGGCTCGCTTTAATATGTATCAGAATAATAAGCTTGTACCTTAAAGCAGAATCCATAATTTGTTGGTGCTCCAGAAATCTTTTTGCCTGTTAAAGACATGTACATATCACTATTGCTGAATTCACAGAAAAACTGCAGATGCCTTGGCTCCTAAAAAGAAAAGTAATGTAATACAGTTAGACTACTTTTAGCCAGCCTCTCCAGATAAGAAACTTGGAAGAATACAGTAGCTATCCTCTTCCAAAATACAGTCTTATAAACTGCAATTTTTAACCATGACATCATGAAATCTAAAAAGAGGAAACTCAATATTCATTTCATAATGCAGTGGAAAAAGAAATCAAATCAGTTAGAGTTTATTCTTCCAGAGGGGAAAAACAACCCAGACTACAAGTTATATAATTTCTGAGAAAACTTTCCTAGATTCAAGCAATAATGAAATTAGAGTAGGAGGCAAGTTTTGAGAGCAGTATGCATTTCAAACATCAAAACAAAATAAACCTTCATAAACAGAAAAACCACATACTGTTATATTGCTCAGTATCATTTCTAATCATTATCTCTACCCACTAAGTTAATTATATCAAGGAAGCAAACAAAATAAATTTGCCAAAGGATACAAACTAGCTCAATAAAAACTTTGGCAGGTAATTACAGAAAATCCAAAACATGAATAAACATTGGTTTGAGTAGTTTATGTAAAAGGTTTCTCAACTCCAATGTTTTATATGATAAGGCTTAAAGTACCACTATCAAAAATTGATGTAAAATGAAAAACTGTCCAGTGACAAATTTTGAGAATTCCCAAAGTTATCCTGTAAAAATTATTTTATATCATTAAGTACTATATCAATTTTTCAGAACATCTACTTATACTTCAGAAATTTAACTAGAATTTGAAAATTCATTTTAACAGGGTACTGTTATGAGAAATATCAACCAGAATGAAGCAAATTTATCAGGGAAAAAGAAACCAGAGTTTCTAAGACAAGACCTTCCCAGTTTTTTATCTTCATAACTCTCTAGATTATCTATAATAACTAGAATTATTTTTTCTTTTTTATCACTATCAGTTTAATTATTTCATTATAAATTTTGGTTATTATTATTACAATAAATGATAAATACATACATATGTGCTCTGACTTCACAGTTCTTGCTCTCTGGCTTTTTTTTTCTCCCTTACCTTAGATGTACCTTTAGTAGAAAAATAAAGGCCAGATCTTCTCAAAAGAAAGTACAATTTTTTCCATGATTTTTTCCCCTGCTCCTTTGCATACAAATAACCATGAATCTCAGGATACGTGCTGGAGCTAAGGAACATCTGAAAGAAATTATCAGACATGCATTTTTCTTTTCCTCTGAAACCAGCTTTATATTTTAATAACATACTCAGGGCTAAGGGGAATAACTCCTAAATACACTATCACACCACAGTAATTCAGTTATGATCACATCTAATCCCATCATCAGCACCTCTCATTTAAGGCATGTAGGAATGTTACATAACTCCAAGGTATGCTAAGCAAGTTACATATTTATATGGAACCATATGGTTTGAAATGAGAGCATTACTTCTGCA
This sequence comes from Lonchura striata, assembly GCF_050655825.1. Taxonomy (NCBI): domain Eukaryota; kingdom Metazoa; phylum Chordata; class Aves; order Passeriformes; family Estrildidae; genus Lonchura; species Lonchura striata. The sequence continues at coordinate 18,151,330 of NC_140709.1, forward strand.
ATATGTGAACTTCTGCAACTAAACCAGTGTAAGAAGTACTGATGCGATGCCTCAGACCCTATTTATATAAAACTGCTAATCAGTGCTAACATCAGAAAAAAAAAAATTACGTCCCTACCCTCACCCACCATGTTACAAACCAGAGAAATTAACTGACCTGAGTTAAAATTAATTCAGCAAACCACAAAATCTGAATTACAAAACCATGCAGGTCAGGCAGATATTAGATTTTCAAAAGGAGGGAAAGGTGCTTAAGGAGGAGCTTTAGTTGAACCAAAACCAGAGAGGTCAGTCCCCAAGACAGCTCCTGCCTCTACTCAGGATATTCAGTGACTTCTCTTCAGCCATTTCATCAGACATTGTCAGAGTGCAACACAGCTCTTATCTTGCTGAGGTTTTGACAGCTGTACTCAGTCTTGCTGCAAAAGTACCCACTAAAAGTGAGCAACCATGTTAACTTTACCCTAATTCCATGTAAGACATTAATTTTTATCACTCTTCTTCCAATAACACTACTCAGAACTATGACTCTAAACATATTAACCCAGAATTCTTCTATTTCCATATATGCCACAGAATATGTTATTACTGAGCTCTTCAAGGAACCTTGCCCCAGGGTCTGTGGTATCATAAATTCTGTCAAGGCTCATATAGAGGTATGGCACAAAGGATTTTCTGGTCAATATCTGCAGTTTTCATTGCTGAATTTTCCTCCTCCACACTTCTATTTCCAGAAAATCTTATTTGAGGAGTGAAACAACAGATTACAAGGCAAGAGATGGACTGGCCAGTACTGGACTCCAGCAGAATGAAAATGTGAATGTTATTTTGGAAGCACACCATGTCCTCTGGCCACTAAATAATACAGTCCAACCAAGATATACAAGGTTTCTTTAACTTTGATTGTTTTGCTGCCTTGCAGTGAGATGCATGAGTACCAGCTGCAGACCAACCTGAGCTGGTGTGAATGCAGTAACACAAGCAGGGCTCCACTGGCCAGGGCAGTGCCCCAGCCCACCACCAGGACTGCATTATGAACAGCTTCACAGCTGTTCACCTGAACAGTTCAATTACAGTAAGCCCAGGTACATCTATCTACACGTGCTGCTGGCACACAGCTGAGTGCAAATGCAGTTTAAGCTATTTTAGCCATACTGAAGCAGATGGGTAGGGCTTGGTGCATGTTCCAGCTGTTCGTCTTCCCTTTTGCCATGTACTAACAGGTACACTGGTGGGAAATACGCAGGCTGAACTGAAGAAGTATAAAATCCATAAACAAAGTCAAATTAAAGCCTTAAGAAAATTTAAACAAGCCAATGTATGCAAAAACAAAAGAGCATCTTTTTAGGCTTTAATGTCTCTGTTAAAACTAAAAGGAGCAGTTGGCTTCCTGCCTGCACAAGTGTCTTCCCCAGGATTTCTGCCATAAGAGCTTCAAACCAGAAATGTTGTCATGAAAAACACTTCTCTTACTCAGCAGACCAAAGTGGAAGAGCAATACAATGCTAAGCTTCAACAGTCACTGTTGTACCCATGCTATCAATTAAAATAAAGTAGCAGTAATGCTAGGAAAAAGGCAATCTTAAATCCATCTTTTCCTTTCTAAGGAAAGACAGCTGAGGACTATGTGAGAAAATAGAACATGAACAAGCTGTAGTCAAAACCATTAACTGTCAGAAAGATGAGCAGTAAAAATATTTCAGAGTGAGAACTGAATGTCTGTAATAAATGCCAAAAATGAATTATAGTAGGAAAGAAAATTTCCTTGGGTTTTTTTTTGTTTCAGGTTGATTTTTGTTGGGGATTTTTTATTGCCCTTTGTTTTGTTGTTTTGGATTTTTTTAATGGAGGTACATATAAGTTTGTTATAGGAGAGAATGGATCCCTGTTTATGCAGATAAAAATAAGAAAAATCCTTAGTACTTGAAGAAGAGAGAAGAGCTAAATGATACTATACTGGATACAGGGACTACTGGTCACACAATATGCATAAATAAACTTGCACCCTCTTCTCCACACAGTGAAATATATCCTCTGATAAGCAGAGTGGTGTCAAATGCCACCATGTCCTTCAGATACTGATATAGACAGCACTAAGGAGTTGAAACATGCAGTGTTTCAGGGAGTTAAAGAAGCCATCATCATACTGGACTTTGAATTATATTGAATTTGATGACTGATTTCTTCAAAGATGTGATGACAGCCAGCCATGTTCCAGACCAGCATTACTGGGAATGAGCTGGAGTTTTACCCTGAATCTGCTGAAGAATTTTGGGAGCACCAAGTAATTCTAGTGAAGAATTGATTCTGAATCTCAATATTGTCCCCTATAGACTTCAATCCACCTGAAAGGTTTAGACTGGGAAGCAAATAAACTTCCTAGAGTGGAAGACAGAATAAGGCAATGGGGAGATTAAAACAACATCCAGGAGACTGGCAAGAGACTGAAATTTAGTGCAGGTCTGTTTCAGCCTGAAGCCTGGAATGGCAGTCATGTGAGAAACTGGTTAGGGAAAGAGGGACTTGCTACAGCACAGAGATTAAAGAAATGAAAGCCTGGCTCTTAATATTGATCTTAAAATTGTCATACTATATTCATTTTGGACATATTTTAAAACATCAAATTTGCAAAAATAGCCTAAAGCAAGTTCCAAATGGCCCAGACTGCCTACCAGCACACATGCACATACAGCACTGTGTCTCGGAGCTGCCGTACCCTGACACACCCCTTCTGTAGGCTAAAGGTTTTTATGGCAGCAATACACAGACATTCAGTATACCCCAGACCTAGTGCTTTTACTTAGCACATGCTAAATGGATAGGAGACTCATGAACTTCTCTTTTGTCTTTGTGGCTCTGTTCTACAAAGATGCTCTGATTCAAAATTATCAGCCAAAATACTCACTCTTCCACTTTCAAAGAGAGTTAAGAAAAAACAGACCTTGAAAACATTTTACTTGCTTACATCTCATTCCACAAAAGGATGTCAAAGTATCAGAAGTGATTTTTTAATCACTTGTAAGCATTGAATTGTCAAACTAATGTCTCTTTTGATACTTAACCAAGCACATCACAAATAATAATGCAGCCCATTAACTTGTCTTAATGAAAGTTTCCAAGGAAATAGTGACTCACTGTAAACAATTTACCCAACAGCTTCTGCTGAAATGTGCACAATGGCTGCACAATCCACCAAGGTATTCTCTACTTTGTGCCTATTAAAGTTTTATTTGTTGAAATACAATTAAGCATACAATGCAACCAAAATAGCAACAGAGGAAAGTTTGCAACATGTTTTTCAAGCTACCAAAATGGCACATAACTACATATATATTTAGAATGATTCTTAAACTTACGTACCAGCTTTGAACATATTATAGATCTCATAATATAGGCTTAAAGAAGTTCTGCGCAAGAATATATGGCAAACAGTTCTCTTATAAAAGTCTTCATTATTTTTTGGACTACCAAATTACATTTGTGAGGAAAAATACAAAATTCTATTAACATAAGGGACATAATTTTCTAAATTAAATGTTTATGCTAGACTGCAAAGTCTGTATTATGTCAGTGGCAAAAGGGACACTATTTTCATTAGATTTTCAGCACTTCTGAAATCACAAGAACTTTACTTAGGTTTGTAAAAATTACTTACCGAATCTAGTGTGTATCAAATCTAATTCACAAAAATTTTTACTATGTTTGGGATAATCTTAACATCTTTATTAAAATCTACTTTTATAAGGATATAATTATTTAATATGAAGGATTGCTTTGAGAATTAGTTGCTTAAAATGGTTTTCATTTACTGGTGGATGCTAAGGTAGACCTTATTATATATTTTAAAAACTGTAATTTCAGTGTTTCTTTTGCTTCTGCCCTAAAATATCCTGTGTTATGTTGCCTTTCCAATCATTCTTTATCCCCAAAACTCATGCATAGGGTTGTTGTCTTAAGACCGGTGGAAGTTCTTCTTCTATTATTTAATTTTTCTAATGACAAGCAAACAAGAGTGATGTGTATGTTTCCACCTTTATTACTCATTTTTCCCCTCTTTGAAAGTAAGACAGTGATCCCTGATACGGTCATTTTGTATTATCATTTCATTAATCCCACTGTAAATTAGAATCTTGTGTCTGCTTAAAAGATGACTAACACTGACTGACCTACCATAATTTTTTTTGAAGGCTACAGTAGCCTTCAAGCTAACAAATCATACTAGTCAGTCTAAATTTTCTACTCATTAAGTTTAACCATTTAAGTCTTTTTTATATCCATGTGTGTCACATCACCAGTATTTTGCCATTCTACCATAGTTTGCTGCTAAGTTAACACTCCTCCACTTATTTAAGGAAAAAGGGTCTTTCACCTGAAATACCCACTAAAGGTATTTAATGTTTTCACTGTATTTTCTCTGTTTTGGCGCTTTTTGATTCTTAAAGGATATCCAAGTTTCCAAGTGTGGACATATAATAGCTGCAAGGAAGGGACACATAATTTCTTATCTCTTGAGGAAAAAAGTTATTAACCATGTCTTGAGTTATTCAAAATCTAGCAACAGATCCAACAGCAATAAGGAACTATGGTCATGCAGCACAGGTAATGGGAAATTATCAACTGCACTGGTTCATCTTCATTCAAGGATTACATACCTGTAATATCCCAGAGTGGCTTAGTGCTGCATTGGTCTCACTTGGAAAAGATATCATGTGATCTGGAAAAAAGCTCTGTAACAACAAGAACTTGTTTCAAAGTTCTGTAGAAATAAATGTAAAACTTTCTCTTTTGGAAGTGCAATTTAATTTCTCAGTGCAATGCAAGACACTGAAGATTCCCTGATCCAATAATTTAAGCTTACCTTAATATCATCCCAAAATTTGGCACATGCTATATATTATTTGCTGAAAAACATAGAATTTTGAGAAAACATCAATAGTCTCTGGAACAGGGTTTCAGACACCAGTGCAAATCACATTGCAATATCTGGCCCTTAGTGTTGTTTTTCTAGCAGTAATTTCTATTGCTGTTGACATACAAGACTTGCCTGGGGAGTCAATATGCTACAAAGTAAGGAGGCTATACACCAACATGCTGAAAAGTGTATTGTTTTCTATTGTTTTCATTACACTAGAAACCCAGTAAAATATTTGTAATAACTTCCACTAATACAGCAAAAGCTGCCTCAGTTTTTTAATTTTCTATTTTATGTATTATACAAATTAACAAAAAAAAATCTGACTACATCAACATGATGGGATTAAGTCTACAAATAAAATGCCAGTTTCATTATCAAGGAAAGCTCAAGGGATAATTTATGGGACAGACCTGCAGCTGAGGTGTTCAATACAGTCATGAAGATATGAAGCAGACAAGGGTTTGACCAGTACAAAAAATGGTTTCTCAAGGCCCTTGGCCACCTAATGTCTAGCAATTTCCATTTTTAATGAAATTGAATTTCTGGTACGGTTAATTCACATTAACTCATTATGATAAAGCATTCTTTATCATAGCTAAAAAGCTACATATCAAAGCTACAGCTGGGACCAATACACCCAGAACTCTGTTTAGCTATAGCTGCTGAAGCTGGTGTAGCTGCAGGTCTGCCATGCTCCACAGCCAGTTCCACTCACTGGTTATAAAATACATAAACTTAATTTTTGAAGGCAACAGACAGAAACTGATGCATAGAAAGTCCCACCTGAATATGAGGAAGAACTTTACTATGTGGGTGATCACATACTGGAACAGACTGCCGAGAAAGGTCGTGGAATCTCTCTCAATGGAGATATTCAATAACCCTCTGGATGCAATCCTGTGCCATGTGCTCTGGGATGACTCTGCTTGAGCAGGGAGGCTGACCCATTCTGTGATTGCCTCTTTACTAACTATATACCATCTCAAACTGAAAAATTTTTCATTGGTATAGTGATATCGTCATATCTGGGACAAATCTATCATGATTTGTCCAGAGACATACAGGTCAATCAAACAAAAAAATTCCCAAACGTCTTGTATTTCTTGTTATCTTTATATTTACCTTTTTATCTTTTTCATAGATAGATAATCTGAATTCCTTTCCACTTTTTACCTTTTAAGCCCTCACGCAGTTCTGCTATTTCTCACTTTTACATCTGAAATAAAGTGGTTTTGTAAGAGACAGCACTAGGAGTTGTCCAAATACACCATGGAGCAACCAGATGGCAAGTTCCTTCCACTGAGCCAGGACTGCTTCCATGGCCTTTGCCATCAGCCAAGGTCTGAATCAGCAGCATTAACCTTTTGGCAACATCTCTGCATTACAAGATATCTCTGCTCTCTTTCCATTCCTTATGTATGCTAACTTTGGCTTCACTTTCACTTACCCCTCCCTAATAGGTTATGGCTGCTTATGGCCTTTCATGTCAGTTGTCATTTAGCTACAGCTGGGAGAAGCTGCAATTCGGCAGTGCTGGGCCAGAACATTCAATTTTCACTTCACAATAAAATCATCTTTGCTACAGGTGCCCCTCCTCACACTGCTCTATTTTATATTATGTTGTCACTTGATGAAAAGTTCCCTGAGTTGCAAAAATTTAATTTTGTTTTACGTCCATGTGCAAATTTCAATACAATTAAACCCAGTGGCTGCTCCCATCACCCTCAAACATAAAAAATGAACATGGATGTTTTACAGCTGTAAGAAAGGAATCAGTCAATGATCACATGCACTATAATACATTGCTGTGTTTCAAATATTCCTTCTGACTCCTGTTACACTAAAAAAATTAAACTCTATCTGTGTGCACCAAAAAAGACTGGTTTTTAGAAAAAGTAACTGCACCACTTTACAGATATAATGTTAAGACTTACCAGTGGATTTTTAAAAAACTCATACTTTGCATAATTTTTTCTAAAATACAGTTTGGTTTCCTCCTCCATTACCCAATTTGACTGGACTTCCAATACTAATTCATGGTCTTCTATAGCTCTTCCTATAAGAAAACAGAAAAAAAAATTAAAAGAAAATACAAGTATCAAGTTCATGACTAGAAGAAGAGCTGTCATGATCTACAGATAAAGTGGAATGAAGTTACACTTCCATGGAATTTAACTCTCTCTTCACTGAATTTAACCAATTCTTGAGTCCAAAAAGACAGAGACTAAGGATGCTATATGAAAATCCCGTTCTGTAACCAGATTAAATGAAGCAAATAAAACTATCAAGAAATTCAGAAAACAAAAAATACCCCAAAACAGTGAAAGGAAAGTAAGCATTTTGAAATCTTCTACAGGTTGTTCTACTTCAAAACACATTCTTCAGATGCAAGGGCAAAGAACTGAAGCTCTGTTAAAACCAGCATTTTTTTCCTTCAGTTTTATAGAGAGAAAGTGCTCCTCTGAGATGACATTTAAAACTCTTAAATGGTTGGCATCGTGACATTTAAGAAAACACCATTTCCTCAAGACTTACTTCTTGGTAGAAAAATATGACATTGTGCATCACCCCAAAAGAAGGGTAAAGGTGCTGATATTTCTTTATTTTTAAGGTGTCACAGCAAAAAATACATTATAACTGAGTAAACTTACTTTTTTGAAGGAACTGAAATACTGAATGTCCTCCAAAAAAAAGCCCTGTAATCAAATCTCTAAATGGTGACATGAAAAATCTGCCCTTCAGTTTAGGTAGATTATTTTTATCTTCCAACTAGACTAAAGAGTTTCTACCTCCCTTTCTGTCATCTCTTTATTACTGCTGTCTCTAATATGAGGAGCACCTGCTACAGTCCACAACAGCCTCCTTAACTATGCAAGTATTTAATGCACATGAAGGATTTCATATTGGAGTACATGATAGAACACATTTCAAAAAGCCTCTTCTCTAGCCACCCAGTGGGGAAAAAATTTAAACTAAATAAAAAATAGAAAGACATTGTTCAGCACTATTGCACAGGTAGTGCCTTATGAGCCTTCCCAGCCTTAACAGACTATCTGTAAGAATGCAGAGCGAAATCAAATTGCGACTGAAAAATACTGATGGGCCTGGCCAAGGCACTACCTTCTACTCAAAAAGAGGAGCCCTAGAACATGTGTGTTCAGCTGCAGAAACAAACAGAAAACTGTTTACAGCCAGCAGAAAAATTTCTCCATAGAAAAGGAAAAATTTCTGGGTGAAGATAGAACTGCCCTTACAAAGGAGAGCAGTTATGGATGACTGTTCTCTTTTCAGAGCCTGCCCTGCTCAGGGGAATTGCAGTGGGTATGGGACACCCAGCACCAAGGTACTTGGTGGTAGGGATGACACACCATCATCCAAATTTAGGCACACTTCAGCTGTTTTCAATGATCTTAGACATTGTGAAAACCATTCAAAAATGTATTTGAAATCAATATGTTAGGATAAAAAGAACACATACTAGAAAAACACAGTTCTGAAATATATTGATTTATAGAACTGCAAGAATTGCTGAGCTTCAGATATTTGAAATAGAGCCCCTGCTACTGCAAAACTGGGGAGGTGGGGAGGAAGGCTGAGCTTCCTGGCTGCCAAGGCAGCAGCAGTGAGGACACAACCATCCTTAGTGTTCAACAATAGAGCTCTGCACCCAAGGGTATATATGTTTGTGAAAACTGAAATACAGAGACTGTGGGTTTATGCTTTGCTTTAGGTGGGAGTTTTGTTGGGATTTTTTCCCTTTTAAATCTTCTCAGCAGATCCCCCCACACAGCAATGAAGGCACAATCCATCGATGTAATTAATGTCTGTCTTGATTAGAAGTAGAACACTGTGCTCAGCTCACTAAGATTCATGCAATTATATCTAATTTGGGAGTATTCAGACAGCTGTTAGATTTTAAAGAAAATGTTCACTAATTGATGGATGAATTATTAATCCATGTAATCCTGGAGTTTACACAGACACACACATTTTCTCACAGCACTTCTCATTTCAATACCAATTCACTTAACTTATGAGATGAAAAAGACTTTCAAATTTACATGGGTAAAACATACAACAGTAACAAACAGAAAACAATCCCAAACTAGCTCATCATTTGAGACGTGTTTGTTCAAGCTACTCTTCCAGTGCTCAAGAATATACTTAAAGCAAGTCAAGATTAATATATTAACTCTTTCCAACAAAACCAGATTTAAGCCACTTAAAAGAACTCCATTATAATTCATCTAAAAATATATAGGGGATATCTGAAATTGTTCATTTCTTTGGCCAGTAATGTCGAATTGCCAACCTCATCATCTAGGAAATAATTTTACTTTTAAAATTAAGCACTGACCTTTTTCTAGAACTACACTGAAAGCAGCTGGAGCAATTATAAGACTGCATGGTGAATTAAGATCTTCTGTAATTTTGAGATTATCAGACTATTAGGAAAATCAATTTCACTAGTTATTTGATATTGAAATCTTCCAAGAAACCCTCCAGATGGAAGAAAACAAACTACTTGTCAAGAAGTGTACTGTGCAAATACAGAAAGCTGGACAAACAGTGCCACTATTGTTTTGGCATGGTTGCTCAAAGGCATCTTCTTCAATAGTTACTACACTACTTGAACACCAGCTACACTATAAAATACAGAAAACTTTTGCTGTTTTTATAGTACTGTTTTGTAACCATTTTGCTACCTCTTCTTCTATAGCAGTCATTTTCAACCTTGACCCAGATTTAACTCTGACCTTACTCTGAGTTGGAAGCATCTTACAGCATTCAGTGCAAAAGGCTACAAATATCTTTGAAATTTTACAAAGCAAGAAAAGAAATTTGAAAAATATTTGTGTCTGCCTTCATAGGATAAAGGAGTATAAAAGGGCAGAAAATAGTTTTTGCTTTTGTAGTTCATCCTTCAAATATAGCTGATAAACATAACTGAGTCAGATATGCACAGTCAAGTTTATTTTCAACAAATGCACAGGGCTGGATTCCCTAGATAAATCCAGAGAAATAATGGGACTCTAACAATAGCTTTTAGCCATATTTAAACATCGTTGGGGGGGGGGGGGGAAAGAAGGGTGTGGCCAGGAAAAATGTTTGTGGGGGCATTTGATTTTTGTCTGTGGTGTGTACATTTTTTTAAATCAACAGCACTGGAGTTACCAGGTGCCATTACAGTCTCTTTTGAGAATTAAAAACTCCATGGAGTTTTCTATGTATTTTAGAATGCAGGAAGGCGTCCAGAACATCCTCTTTTTCAAGCCACACTTTGCACTACCAGATGGAACTGCCCTTGAAGTTGCAGAAGTACTACCTTTTTTAGCTCTAGTACAGTGCCAAAGTTCAAGAATAACATGGAAATTTTGAGTGATGTGAAATTATCACCATATTTCTTTGGCATTTGTCTTCTAGTAGATCTTTTCTAGCATCATTTCCTATCAAAAGCATACACAACACAGTACTGAAACACTGTGCTGTAAAAGCAAGTAAGATTGTGTAACTTGAGATTCAGTTCAATATTACATTCCAGCAGTGGGCTTCTAAACTCCTCTCTAGCTAAGTCTTTCCTGTATTCTTCCTTTTTTACATCTCTGCAAGCATCCCTTTCTCCCTACAATTAAATTGCCTTATGTTTTTTATACTGCAGAAGTACACCTATACACTTCAAAAAGGAACAGAGATCAGACATTATATTTTGAAACCACAGATTACACATTTTGAACTGGATAATAGAAAAAGAGAAGTTTTACTATACTAGAGGAACACTGATGAATTTTAAAAAATAAATTTTAATAAATAAAGAATTTTTTAGAACATCTTGTTACCAGTAGTTAAAATACTACACATGACATGGCTTCAGTACAGTTCACTGGTCCTATGTAGAAGTTTAGAGGAATGATTTTGTTTTCCCTTTAAATAGCACAGTCCCTGAGTTCACCATAAATCTAGCCAGATTGAATGTAGTGAAGGAAAATACTGACAGGCCACTCCAACATTATTTCTAAAAACCGAGTCCTATAGTAAAGATAAAATAGCACTATGTAAACTCTTTCTGTCCCTGATGTCAGATATTTCACTCAGGTATGTTAGAAACAAACAGAATTTTATTTCCAATGACAACAACACAAGTCTTTCTAGAGATAAGCAGGAGATACCACCCATAAGAGAGAAAGAACTGCCAGAGAAAAGCAAGGTAGAACAAGAAAGAATTTGCAGTGAGAACTTTAACCGTTAGTGTCTTCCAATCGTTCTTACAGATGCAGATCAAGCAGTGAGAAACAAATATACCGTGAAAAAAATCTAGTTTATACCTATGCTTTCAAAAATAATCAGAGGCAACAACTCCCAAAAGAAAAAAATTCACACAAAACTTCCCATCATTTTGTTCCAAGCCTTTCTACTAGAATTGTACTTTCATAAGAAAATGAAAACCAAACACCTTATTTAGCATCATATCATTATACATTATTAGTCTTACCTAAACCTGTGTGGGTAAGTTGTTCAAAGAGAGTCCAGCTGTGGTCATCAACATAGTGGTTCTTCAATATTAAGAGCTGACACACATCCCTGGCTGTTATATCACTTGGTACTTCCAAAGCTCTGCTAGTATCATCTTCACTATACACTTTGATTACCTGCAATAAATAAAAACTCTAAAATATCCGTAAGTTTAATCTTTGCTTCAGTTTCTTCATATGTATGGCTCAGCTTCATGACTGAGACAAGAACCCACACACACAGAATGCAACATGAAATACAGCCATTCCTCTCTAGTGCAATGGCATAATTGAGAACAAAGCAGCCAAGCAAAGCATATTCCACTACTAAATTTGGTGACTAGATATCCCTTGCTACAGGACATTGGCCAGATTGGTGCTATAGCTTTAAAAAAAAACATTGATGGAGAGATAAATAAATACAGTTAAACTGTACATTCTTAAGTAAGCTCATAAAGAAACCACACAGCATAAACAGTGAAACTCAAGAATTCTATGACTGCAGAACTGTAGAAAGATTTGATAAAGGAGTTAGTTCAGAGAATGGCAATCAGACTCAAGATGCTCACAGTTCTGTAGACAATAAAACAGGAGATGTTACAGAGTGGCTTCAAATTTTGACAAGCAAGAACTGGAGTTCTTGCACACATATCCTCAGTTTAAAGGATGCCCAAGATGCTTTTAACTGACAAAAAAATACTTCTCTCAGTTTATTGAATTTATCCATATTCATGAGAATGCAAGACAAAACTCTCTTGAAATTTATGCACAAAACCTAAATACCATTGTAAACCCCTCATTAAACAGCAAGATACAAGTTCTCACTTTAAAGACAAACAAGCCCGTTACTGTCAGTCATTCTTAACAGCTGCCTTACCGAATATACGCTCATTTCAAGCATCTAATAAACAAGCAGCAATGTATTGTGCTCTAACTCGTCAAGGCATCTCCCTCTCTGGTTTGTGCTGAAGTTGATAGAAAAGGGAACAAAAAACTCCAACTGTTTCTTCCGACAAACACAAAAAATCCAAAAATAATTTCAGAAAAAAACAGGTCCTCTCACTCATGCTTTCCAAACATCAGAACAAGGGAAAAGGACTCCATTTGTAAACAACACTGAGATTTTAAAGCACGCTGATGGCCTTACTCCTCTACAAAAACCTATCTTTTCATTTGAATTAAAGAAATAAAGAAGTTTGGTTCCAAACTTTGGCCCTGCACATTAAATGAGCATGAAGTCCATGATAATTTGCTTTAATATTGCATCTAATAAATGTTGACAGGTCAAGAGTTCCACACAATATTCAGCACACTTGCCACAACACCAATCTTCAGAACAGGGCAAACATTAAATTAATGCTCCTAAAGTGTCAAAAAACCTCTCCCTACTCATGAATCAACCACCTCAAAGCTGAGACTTTCAAGGGAAGTAACAGCCCTCAGAGAAAGAAGATCCAATGTTTCCATGGGCCTAAGCTGCAGCTCAGTATTTCCATTTAATACAAAAGGCAAAAAGACCACACTGTTACTGAATTTAATACTGCCAAAGCAGCTATGGGGGATGGCTCTGGCTGGCTTTGAAGACATCTATGCTTTGGCAATGTCCCCCCTGCTAACCAAGAGAGACCAGCAACAACACAGCCTGCTTGCAGCAGAGCCCAGTTCCACACAAAGTCCTACTCCAGTCACACAGAAATGATGTTTGGCCATTCAGGATAAACCAGCATGAATTATTTAAATTCCTGCAATATTTACAATGATTCAAAGATGAAATCTAAAGATGTGTCTGGCAGGGTTTACTGTGAATGGGATGGAGGGCTGTAGGGGTGACCAGAGGAAACAGTATCCCATCACCTTAAAAGAGGTCCTACTCTGGGCAGCACTGAAGGTCATAGACAGCTTCATTAGTCTGTCCAGCAAGTCTATGTCAGGCTGAACCTAAAGGATTTTACAGGCTGGAAGGCTAGAGAGCAGAGACACAGTAGAGAAGGTGAAAGCAAAGGTAAGAATTGAAGTAACTTTCCAAGTATTGAAAATTCCTCTAAGTCCCTTCCAGCTGAAATATTCTGTTCTGTTTCCTAATATTCTTGCACTAAAGCCAGGGTGGGAATGCATGTGAGCATGCTGGCTAGGGACTCTGTGGCACAGAGCAGCAACTGCAGTTTTCCCCAGGCACTCATCAAGTTCAGTGATATGCTTATTTTACAGCAAGAGCACGTACAGCCCATGCTGAGGCTCTTGACGGATATTTTAACAGAAATTCTTTTTAAAAGGGTTAAGAGTCGCAGTGCAGACGACTTCACCCTTATTGCTAGAGAAACAGAAAAAGAGTTTTTAAAATGCTGGAGACAGCAACACAAGTCATGATAATGAGCTGCCTGTGGCCGTTCAGCTCAGGGAGTCGGAAGCCTTGGAGGTGGCCTTGGACTACTGGAGCTCAGCTAAAGCAAAACAAAACAACATAAAAAAAACCAAAACAATGAGAAAAAAAACAGTTTATATTCTCTCTGAGTATTCTCACTCAGCTTTCTCAGTATAGGGAAATAAATCCTGCTTAAGTCTAGGAGAACAAATCACCCCAGCTCACACCTATGATGAGGTACCTTATAAAACACAAATGCTGTAACCTTTTTCTCTTCCTTGCAAGGGATTCAGATGCAGCAAGAGACAAGAGTCACCTAATAGACTCTCAGCAACTTCTGTCACACATTTTGCTTAACGAATTGGTGTAAATCTCATCACTTAGAGTGATCTTTGAGGTTTTTTTTAATTAGAAGTTGCTCAGTATGCACTTGGTGCTGTGTTTGAAGCAAAGTCGCCTGTATGATTGCTGGGAATGTACATGCCAAGGGGAGTGGATCAGATGAAAAAGGATAAATTCAAAATCCCATTTTTCCTTGGAAATATGTTGCAATACTTCTCTTCCTAGAAGCAGAGGATGATTTGAGAATTAAAGGGTGGCAGAAGTATGCTAAAGATGCAGCTATGCTGACTTCCTGTAGAAATGAGTAAGCTTGAGTGATCACTTTACTTTTATTAGTGGTTCTCACCATGTATTTGACTGGCCAGCCATCTCCACTTTCTTCAATTTTTTTTTTCCCTGAAAATTTTGTCTAAGAAATAGCACAGAAGAAAAGAGCTGCTAATTGAGAACAAGCTCTCATTACAGTTTTCATTACCCTACACGCTCAAACTGTGCTCCAAAGCAAGCTGTTTCACTTCCCTTGACTATACCTATCAGTAGGCAGAAAAACTTGCCTCAGCAGCACTGAAATTTCCTTTCCGGTCTAGTTTATAAATACAAGGAGATTTTAGCTCTTCCCAAGGCTAGAAAAAGAAACATCTCAATAGCTTCTATTTATGTCACTGGAAGTAAGAATAAGCAGCTCGAAGATTTTCCTATAAGAGGAAAACACCAAGATCAGCATGAAAAGCATTAATCATTTTCTCTGCCTATGGGAGCAGGCAAGGAGGTACAGCATTCCTACATGTTCTCTTTCAGTTTTTCAATATACTAAAAATCAGCCAAGATCCCAGAATTATTTGCAATGCATCTTTATCCCTCCAATTTTTTTTTTTTAAGAAATGTTGCTTTATCTTTCACTAATCAAATGAACTCAGAATGTAAAACAAATGTTGAAAAATACAATTAAATATTTAACATGGGAAAACAGAAAGAAGACCCTAGTTTTTACACTAAAAAGTAACCAGAAGAAGCAAAAAACCAGCAATTGTATAAAAGAATAAGTAAAAGAGCACATAAGGTAAGCAGTGTGGGAGGAGGGAGGAGCAAGAGAAGCAAAGCTGGACTCTATTTCCCTGAGTCTTCTTCCCCACTCAACCGTCATCTCCACTACAATAATTAAATAATGTGTTCATAGACTTTTAAGAGAGGGTGTCCAAGTCTGATTCTTCAGAATCTTCATGCCATCTGTTTCGGAAGTTCCAATCTGCAGAAACAGCACAAACATATGCCCTGCACTGAGGAATTTAAAATTTCAAACCAAAGTCCTAACATGTGAAAAAAGCCAGGTAGAACCCACAGAAAAAGAACCATTAGCACACAGATTCCATATTTAGGTGCCTACACCAATATGTCCTGACATTTATGACTCTTAATGCTTCTGTACAGCCATTGACACAGTGGGTAGTCAGCACCCTTAAAGAAAAAAAAACAGGCCACTCTTATTTATAAAGATAAAAACTCCTAACTTTAGCTTATGATTTCTAAAATTATTCCCCCCTTCCCCCCAATTAAAACACTGCACATTTTTGTACTTACATTATGATTTCAGTCACATTTTTGTTAAATGCACAATTATTGTATGCAAAACCACGCTTTGAAAAGTCTTACACTCCAGTGTGTCATACTTCTCCTGAAATGTTGGCCTGATACTCTGCTAACCCCTCTCTCTAGTTTAACAATCAGTCTATTTGCCTGCAGCATTTTTTCTCCAACTCCCAACCCTTCTGCCTGCTAGACAAATTTTTTTGCTTATTTATATTGGCAAAGGGTAGAGGAATGTGGAGTGTATTTTAACTACAATGGAGGTGCTTGGAAACTTTTAGCATTTTGAACTGGTTTATGACTTTTAGCAATAGTGTGTCTTGGTTTTAGTGAGAGTCAGCAAAATTCTGCATTCATAAAAATATTTAAGAGGTTAAGTACAACTGTTGTTAGAAACAAATAGCATGTTAGTAAAGTTTACTGCCTTCTTTATCAGCTGTGAATGCAAGACTTTCCATTAAAATATCCCAGTCTACAGTTAAAATGTCAGCTTCCAGTATTTCGTCCAAAGAGATTTCCAGGCCAAAAGGATTCACGCAGTTTCCAGAAATCTACATCTGTCATTAAAACAAGGTGCATACAATGTCTAATTGTAAACATATTGACTTCTCATTTGCACTACAGTATAGCTTCAAGAGGCAGAAGGAACACAGCTCCTATATTCTCTCTTGCAATGAAACCAAAGTGCAAAGAAGGAAGAGTAAAGTCTAGGAAGATTGTCTACCTCTCCTTCCTCATACTTTTTCCATAATCTAACCTTTTTTAAAATGACATTTCAAAGAGCAAAAATAATGTTAATTTTCAGCCTTTATTCCAGTGTAAGATGATGGACAAGGTCAGTTTCTCTGGCAATTAATAAATTTCTTGCCTCAAAACATAAACAATTTTTTCTAGAAAGTATTTTAAAACTAGTTAAATTTTATGTTAACAGTATGCATATTTTATCAATTAAAACAATTTCTACTTATTTCTGTAATAATTTTCCGTGGCACTATATTTACTATGGCACTATGGCAACTGTCTGTATGATGCAGCCCACAGAGCCACTGTCCTCCTTCAGACTCCTGGTACAAACTCCATGCCCTACCTAATCTAACCACCTATGACCATCCCAGGAATTACAAAATTACACCAAAACTAGAAACTGAATAGCAATAAAAGTAACAAAAATTACTTTATATTACCTACAGGCAAAAAGATCCAATTCTTGCTTTTAAAAGACATACTGCCACCTGACTTCAGGCAAGTTAGCATTAGTCCCTCAGTTTTGCTTTTAACAACATGGGGCAGGGGAAGTGAAATCTGTTTCTGTACAGCAAGGTAACAGATTGAACTCATTAAGATTGGTAAAGCACTTATATCTCCTCATTTGACTGCTGCTTTAGATGTGTAAATATGTTGTATTATAAAAAGGGAGGTTAAATTATGCAGATCTCAAAATTGTAATAGGCTATGTGTAAAAATATACCAGCGAAGTTCTTTCAAACATAGGTTATGACAATCACATCATGATACTGGAAAAAATGGCAGAATGAGGACAATATGACATGCAATCATGGCAAAGACAACATCTGAAGAGAAATAGTTTGAAAGACACAACAGGGAAGCTAAAATACAAATATCATTGCTTAATCCTGAATTTGATACATTCAATTTTACAATATTGGTCAACAGAAACAAAATGTAGTTATAGATAGTAATAAAATAGTTCCAGAAAATTTTATTTCCCTGCATAAAAATGAACAAAAAGGCAAAGTCTAGAAAAAGCTACGTGTTGGACAATTAACTCCTAGTACAACTACTTTTACAGCAGAAAGTGAGATTCTTGTAAACTATATGATAATTAGATGACACTTGGCCCAAAAAAATTACAATAATTGAAGAATTAAATAGCAACAGCAACACTGTGAAGCTCAACATCCTGCAAGTAGGAATGGCAGTAATAAACACATTAAAAGTGAAAGACTTATCACCATCAACAGCCATTACCACATAGGACCAATTCAGGAGTAAGAAATACAAAGGGATCTACAGAAATAAAACCCACAATAAACTCCTTAAAAAGAAGGCACATTATTTATAAGGAAAGGTAGGGGTGGATCAAACAATTTATTTAAATAGAGAGTAATGATTTACCTTACCAAAAATCTTTTTCAAACTATGGAGATTCCAAACAAAGCCAGTGAAAGATACTTCAAATAAAACTGTTAAGATATGTGTAAATAACTAGAAAGTTGTGAGAAACTTTAAATATTATCAGCAAAAAAATTCAAATAATACACTTCCATGGAACATCAGAAATTAAATAAAGTTTGCAGACTTGCCAAATGATTAAGCTGTCGAAGGAGCACTTATAGAAGACAAACACACCACAGAGAAGCTAAATAATTTATCTTTATTCATTATTCACAGCGGATATGGAACAGGTTCCCAGATATAGCCTTTACAGGTGAAATAAAAGTGTCTGTTTAAATGGAGGGAACACTGGAAATAAAAAGGCAAATAGTTAACAGGAGGTTACACAATCTAGCATTTAAATAGCAAACATCAGCCTATCCTAGCACCAGTGGAAATGGAGGCTTCGGCTCCATCTATCACTTGATCTGCTGTGCACTGAGTATAAAGTTCTGCTCAGACCTGAAAAAGTGGAAAAGCCCAAGGGCTATTGTGGCAGATTAACTTTGGGTATTGCTTTGCAATTCATCAGTCACCAGTGCCTATCAGCAGGCAGCTAAGAAAAAATCTACTAACATTATGTAAATCTTTCTCTACCTAGAAGAAAACCTACTCTTAAATTTATGAAAACTTTTTTCCATCTTGTTCATCGCAATTCCTAGAGTGATTTAGAATAACCATCACAATTCTGAAAAATCTCAGTGGGGTAATGCACTAAACTGACTGGTATCAATAACTTTTCCCAGGTTCTCCAAAAGAAGAGCTATAATGAAAATTAAACAGTTATGAAGAAAGAGACTACAAAATAAATATAAACTTGGAATATACAGTTTATTTTCAGAATAGCTGTCTATAGTCAAGTAATTTCAGGCTCTAACTCATACTAACCCTCTAAATCAGAATGGAAGAACTATGTCTTACTAGACATGATAAAAGTAAGTCTTAGTTATTTTTCATTAAAATATTATTAATGCTATATATTAACTTTATACATTAACAACTGACACAAGGGTATTTGCAAAACTTTTTGGTGCAGAGAAAGGTAAATGGCTCCCTATTCCTGTTTTCATAAGCCTACCACTAAAACTCAGCTAATCCAACATAGGCCCTTCTCAACTCCAGTGCACAGTATGCATGGCTTTTCAATTAATCTAAATTCAATACATGGATGATCAGGAATGCAAGAGTTTTACACCTTCCTAGCCACTAAAAATAAATTAATTAATGGTGACATTTCTGTGAAACTTGGTTAAAATTCTTTATACAAGGGAAAGTAATTTGAAAACTCAGCTGAGACCATAATGTAATCCAATATTAAGTGTACACAGGGTACTCTCCCTTAAGCCAAGCATCACCACTTCTTGGTGTTGGAATCACAATGCTCTTTCACAGAGGTCAGCTTGTACAGTCCTCCCAACAGCTCAGTTGTTCAGGCTAAATGTACACGCTTTATGCCATTCTTTTCACTCAGAGCTACCTTATTATTTCTCATGAAATCCACAGAAGATTGCTTAAAAAAGAGCAAGGTACAAAAATCCCCTTGGTAATAGCTAAGAGTTTTTGCCTTCAAGCCAAGCTCTTTCTCATAAAGGTTCGATAACCTTGTTGTTTGACTGAAATAAATTAATATTTAGATCAAATTTGATTTTTCAGGTTAATAAAAGTGTACATTCACATGAACTTTTCTTCATGGAAAGTTAATTTAGTGGAGGAGATCAGCTTATTAGCCTTATTAGTAAACTTATGGTATTACTATCTTCAGTCCTTTGTTTCCACTCTGCCTGCATATCCTAGCTTTATATATTTAATAGTAATATGCAGCTTTACATTTTACTACATACAACAGCAATATTTAGAATGCACTTACCATAGACAGATGGAAAAACATCCAGTTAGACTAACTGGACTTTAAAAGAGGGATGGAACAGTCATACTGGAGGATTCAAAGAATCTTACTTAAGAAGGCACTTTAGTATTGCATTAAAAAAAACAAAAAGTTTTGCCAAACAGAAAATGAACAGAAAATGAGTCATGTGTGAAGATAGGAAGAAAGAAATTTAAATATGAAGCCACTATATAATTCTGGGTTTTGTATTCTGTGTACAACAAAGATGAGGGCAAAATGTTATCAGCCTCATGTTTGTATAGCTTGTCCCTATTTATGTCAAGGCACTAACATTATTTAAATGAGGCTTTCTGTATTTCATAGTGCAGTTTGTCCAACATATCCTTCGCTTGTCAGAGATAAATAGAATGCTGTGTTCCAGTACAAGAGAAAGCAAATCTGTTACTGCCGCGTTCTGGCTGCAGTCTATGTTTCTGAAGAGATACCAGCTATAAAAAGAAGTACCTATTGTTTCTACCAGGTTTTTCACACCATGTTGCTGGTTTCTCAGTAGAGCAGATCTCTTGCAAAGCTGAGAAAGACCAAGTCTCTGAATAACACTGTTAAGAGACCAATTAGCTTCCTATTTCCTTTGCAGCAGTCCTGAAATAGATTTTTAAATGAGAAAAAAAAAAAGGAGAACAGATTTTTTCTTAAAACTCTCTTTCACTTTGGCCATTTTAAACAGAAGCTTTCGCTTGAACTGTAACACAGCTTAAAAGAGAAGAATGCCTTTATCATCAACTGTATCAACTGTGTATTCCCCTGAAGGTCACTGGAGGAGAAAATCATGTAAACTCCAAGACAAAGCAAAGTGTAGATTTTTAGCTTAAGATAGTTTGGAAATTTTCTCTGTATTTATGGAATGGTACAAAGAATGTCCAGAGCAAATATAAATATAACAAAGGCCATGAAGGGTAACCTACTGTAATAAATGGTTGTTTTACGATGATGAAGTACTTTGCCCATTGGTATATGACAAAAAAACTTGCTTTTCTGGGTCATACTCCCAGTCCAGTATTATCATCTCCGAGTATGTTTCTAGTCATCAATGGAATGTAAGAACAAGTTTAACTGTTGTAGGATAGGTATTCTGACAGAAAATTTTATTTCTCAGCACTTCTGAACATTTTATTCATAGCATTGCTCCCTCTGGCCAAAGCATAAAATCCAAATAAAGAGTAAATCCTGCAGTAAATGTAATAAGTCTACTCAAACCAAGTAAAACCTTCAACTATTCACTGTTGTGTTATTACAGATCTGTCAGCAGGTTTTGTTGGCAAATCCAAACCCCTAAAGGAACAGAAAAAAAGATGAAGGGCATCTTGGCATGGAAACCAGACCCTGTAACTGTTGGCAAAAGTGTAATAGTCACCAAGTGCAGCAGACTAAAACAAGCGAACCAAGTGAAAAGGAAGATAATAAGTGGGTGATGTAGTTAGAAGGGGGTGATAATTCCAGAAATTTAGTCTATTTTGACTAAATAGTTTACCTCTAATCATTTTTTCTAAAAATGAAAATGAGATACGTAGACTGAGCAGTCTTCAGTCACACAGCAAAACAGAAGCCAGCAGCACATTTCCCATCTCTACGCTTGTTGTGATACCCTACATTCAGAGGTCTGCTGGGTTGTCTGGCTGCTGCTTCGCTTGCCCACACACAAGCCATGTTCATATTACCATAAATACATGCATTTTATTTCTGTTACGATCATCCTACAAGTCTTGTCAAACAAGATACTCAAAAAGATGGTGACAGACACCAATCCAACAAGTTACAATCAACAGGACCAAAGGAAAAATAACGACACCGAAGACTTGCATATGCAGCTGATGGGTATGATGAGCTATTGAAGCCTGGCTTTTGGGGCAATACAAGACAAGCTGAGGGCTCCAATTGCTATTCAGTCCAGGTATCATTTAATTGCTAACCTTTTGGAAAACAGCATTGACTAGCTCAGAAAAGCAGTCCAAGTGGCCTAAAAAAATCACAACACTATGTTAGGGCAAAGGTTGTCAGCAGAAATGATACAATGGGCATCAAGAGTGATGAAAAGACTGTGAAGAAATCAAAATGCACTAAAGACTAGTTGGGGGGGGGGGGGGATTATTCTACTAAAAAATAAAGGAAAAGCATTAAGAGTGTAAACTGAACACCTCCTCCCAGGTCTCAGTCCTTCATATGAATTTTAGTGGTGCCAAACAAAAAAGGTACCAGCAAAAACACCAGCTCCAAGAAGTTGCAACTGCAGGGATGTGCAAAGCATGGGAAAGAAAGGAATGAAAGACATCTCCCCAGGATATAATTTTTGATACCTAAGCATGAGGTTTAGTGAAGATATTGGTCAGCAGTCCAAGACAGCCATGTGGACCTGCCAGAAAAAGGAGATGAAATACGAGAACTGTGACAAAATATGTGATACATGCCAAGAGCCTAACAACTCTGGGTGAAGAAGGTGGATGTGTATTCTTGGAAAGTGTAACTTCTTGTTTGACTAGCCTTGCTTTGTACTGTTCCCATGGCACATTATAAACTGTACTGCAGCAGAGTAAATCTGCTCTTATATAACTACTTTAAACTGTGAAAAACTGGTTGCCTTGATATAATGCAAATATAAATAAAGGGTTGAAAGCAACTGAATATGGACAACTTCAAAACAGAAATTTTAGGAAGTTGCTACCAGTTGAAGAGACTTAAGTTAGACTGGAACTGTCTGTCCAGTGTTACCGCAGAATTATATTGGTTGAGGCATTTTGCTCTGTAGTGGGTTGGCATTATCTAGACACCTGGTGCCCACCAAAGCCACTCTATCACTTCCCTCCTCAACTGAACAGATGAGAGAAAATATAACAAAAAAGCTTGTGGGTCAAGGTATAAGGATGGAGAGAGATTGCTCACTAATTATCATCACAGGCAAAACAGACTCAACTTGGGGAAACCAGTTTCATTATCAATCAAACCACAAAAAGGCAATGACGAATAAAACTAAATCTTATAACACATTTCCTCACCCCTTCTGTTTCCCCAAGTTCAGCTTCACTCCCAATTTTCTCTACCTCCTCCCTGCCAGTGGTGCAGCAGGACAAAGAAAACAGGTCGCAGTCAGTACCTCGCAGGTTGTCTCTGCTGGTCCTGCCTCCTCACACTCTGCCCTTGCTCCAGCATGGCTCTTCTCACAGCTCCTGCCAGAGCCTGTGCCCTGTGGGCTTTCCACAGGGTCACAGCCTGCCTCGAGCACTGTGGGGGAGTCTCTGCCCGGGGCACCTCCTCCTTCTCCTCCACTGACCATGGTGTCTGCAGGGCTGTTCCTCTCACATGTTCTCTCTCTTTCTTCTGCTACAGTCACACAACAACCTTTTTTTCCATTCTTAAATAAATTAGCCCAGAGGCACTACCACTGTTGATGATGGGCTCAGCCTAGGAGCCAGCTAGCATTGCTTCTATTGGACATACAGGGAATTTTCTAGAAGCTTATCATAGAAACCACCCATGTAGAGTTCCCCTCCCCCTGTTACCAAAACTTTGCCATGCAAACCAAAAACATGATAAAACAGTCATAACTTCTTTAGGCCCTTAAGGTGGCTGTTGTTTTGTTGGGCTGGTCTTGCCTCTGTTCCTGACCAACAGGCAGAAAAACAACCAGTGAGGAAGAATGGGGCATGGGCAGTACCTATAGCAACTGCATGAAAATGAGGAAGAAAGCACGTCTAAATATGAATAATTCCTTAGTTCAATGTGATGAGTTTTCTTTGCATTTAGAGATGTAGCTTCAGTTTATCAAAAGTAAAGAAAATTTTCTAATTTTCAGGCACTTGCATGCTGAAAGTAACATGTAACAGACATATAAGTAAGGGAAATTTGATGCATAAGACTCGCATCAACACCTTTGTGTGCCGTTTGTTGAGTTTCTCCGTTTACATACAGCAATGCAGCATAATCAGTGTGGGGTTTACTTAAGCAGAAATAGCTATTCAGCAGTAGCTCTTGATACACTTGAAGGCCAGATAACACAGTCTGAAGGTCAAGTTCTGACTTCTTGAAGCCTAATTTATTCAAGAGGAGACTAAAGTACCAGAGCTAGAAAATGGCCAAGCACTTTTTTCAACTGATGAAAAAACTGTTTTTATTCCAAAGGATTTCTGCCCACAGAAGAAGATTATGATCAGAGTAGGGCACTAAACACTGCCAATTTCCTTGGTTACTGTATGAAGAATGTTAGATGTTCAAAGAAAGCAAGAAGAAACTGAAAAAAAAACATATCAAAGATCTGTTCAAGAACTGAAGACAGAGAGGAGACAAAGTGCAACGTTAATTGTACCACTAAACCTTGTCAAACTATACAAAGGACAAATAATGGCCAAGTGCATTAAACCACTGAGACTTTAAAATACTTTTAAAAAGCTCAGTGCACTTAATACTCACCCTCTCATGAGCATATAACACACATACATCTCTAGCCACCCTTCATGGCAGCTATGCAGCACAGTGCTTTACATTTTAAATTTCAAGACCACTGATGGTTTTGTGTACAAAATACTCTAGAAAATCTGATTCCCTGTAGAGACCAGAATCCCAAAGAATAGCAAAAAACTCCCTTTCCCTGCCTGCACCTGAACCATAGGGACTGCTAAAGTTATTCCCATTCTGATTTAATTTATACATGTGAGATCATTTCTGTAAACAATAAAAACAGAAGGAAGTTTTACTGGTTTCATGCTAGGCAAAGCAGGAACTATGACTGGTCAACCAATATATGATGACCATACCAGAATCCACTTTGAGGTGCCTGCTTGAGTATAAGGAGTCCATATTCAGTGCAAAAATTGGCCTAAAATTATTTTCAAGAATAGTTTCAGATGTAGATTTATTTGGCCTACATCATAAAAAAGGGGATGAGTGCTGCAGTACCCTCCGTTGGGAGGCTCTGTCAGTAGCTCTCTCCTAAACAGCTCCTGGACCTAACCAGAGTTCTTCTACAATGACAGAAAATGCTGCTCTGCCACCCTCCTTCTTCCCTATCATCCATCACTGAATCACTAGCCTCTCCTCCTCCTCTGACACAAGCAGGTGACTTAGTATCTCCAAGAACTGTACAACAGAAGAGTGAATTTCAGGCAGTTTATTAATCCTTTCAGAGCTAACATGAAAGTTGCATGTTCCCTCCAAGAAGGATCTGTGGTAGACACTTGTAAAGCAAGTGCCACAAAGTTTTATGTATTAGAAGAAAGCAGGAATTCCAGATGTCCCCAAACAAACTGTAGCTATGCTAACACATCTTAGATAGACAAAGGTGGCAAGAACTTTCTGTAAGCCTACATCCTAGGTAGGCCTCCTAGCAAACTTAAACATATAGACTTCTTTCAAAAAACACACTACCATTCTTCTGAATTTAGTTTGGGTCTCTTCCCATTCCCATATATATTCCGCCTTCTCAACCTTCCTTAACTCTTTTTCTGGCTCAAAATCTTTATTCAATTTGTAACAAACTGTGATGTTTCATCCTAGCAATTTATGCCTAAAACATAATTCTGTACTGAATTTCCAGTCACACCCATCCTAATGATTTACCTGTGATTATCCTCAGTACCTTCTGTCAGATCCCTCAATAATTCATTAAAGAAAATATTCCATTTTAAATAAAAACTTTAAATTCAAAAATTTCACCTCAACCATCACAGTTTTTCTGACTACTGCTCCTTAAGCCTTTAAGACTTTAAAGCCCACTCAAATCGATCTCCCACTGTCTCCATCTCTAGAAACCTCTCAGCTGTCTTCAGAACTTCGCAGGATGCTGCCCTTACATTACTGTATTACAGAAACATTTTACTACTGTGTTATAGAATCAAAGAATCCTAGAAAGGCTTGGGTTGGAAGGGACTTTAAAGATCATCTAGTTCCAGTCCTCCTGATGAGGACCTTCCACTAGACCAGATTGCTCAAAGCCCCATCCAACCTGGTCTTGGATTATATTATTTATTATTGTATTTATTTTATTTCTATTACTGTATGAAAGACAAAAAGGGCACTGGTATTGTTTGTGTATTTTTAAATTACTATTTTCCAAGCTGTCCTTATGAAGAGATGTTTCATACATGAATGCTTGGTCTGTATCCAGTAATTTTATAAAAGGTACCCATTTAATGACACCATTATCATGTCACTTAAAGTGCCTTATGTAAAATTCCTGGATTAGCACACTGGCCTTTCATCTCAGGGGTCCAAATGCAAAACTGAAAAATTACTTTCATGCTCTTAGCCTTGCAGACAGACATTACTAATTCTGAGTACAATTTGGCTTAAGTGACCATTTTTCCTTGGGGGAGGGATAAGTGTTGATTAAAGCAGCATGTGATTTTGGGCCAGAAAAATAGATGGAATAAAGATGCAAGAACATCTTGAAATTTTCATGCTCAGTCCTAGATTTGAGCAATCAAAAATCACTCTTCCTTTTCTCATCAATATTTCTTCCATTTAAAAGACACTACATAATCTCTTCAAAAATTGCTGGAAAAAATATTCAGCTGCAATAGATATTGACTATGTGCATAATGCCTTGTAACATCATCTGACCTAGTGTGTTATGAAGTTCACAGCTGTTGTGGAAAAAAACTACAAGACTCTGTTTTATATACCTTGCATACAACATCAAGTGTCTAAGTCTTCTACTTACCATGTAACAAATCTAATAGACTTGTGAGTGTTTATATTGAAGAAATCTTTGTTCTTTGATTGTAAAACAATGTCTTGAATGCATTACAACCTTTCAAATCCAATTTTTTAAGTACTTTTAGAGAAGTATGAAGTTATTCATACAAAAGATAAAAACATTTACTCTGAGTTGGATTAAGTATATGTCTAGTCTATACATACTATAAATCTGGTTGTGATAGCACTCAATATACATAATTCCCCATGTTCATTAAGCATGTAATTTTCCCATCTGTGTTACAAGACCCATTGGAACATAAACAAGACTCAGTAACTTTAGTTAAAAATATATTACTTAAGAATAAACCACATCAACTGTGAAAAGTATTTCACATCAGACTTCAAAACAGAAAGTATAAAATAACTTTGGGCAAAGTATATCAGACGTTTTGAATGAAAATGAGAAAAACCTAAGTGTTCAAGAAGTTGGCAGAACAATCAGATTAGCACATTGACAATGCAAAATTTTATCTTTTGTGAGATGGAAAAAGAAAGACTTACAATTTTTGCAGTATTGTGATTAAACTAGACTTCTTACACAATTACCTATTCCATGAATTTAAGAAATAATTCTTTGTAATGACTGATATGCAAATACAGTATTTCACAAGCTAATACTTAAGCTTCTCTTGACTATGCAGTGTTAATGTAAAAATCCTACTTTTCTAGGTCCTTCAGGTGCAACAAAAAGTAGAAATTGCATCACTTAAGTCAAAGGTTCTAATGTCCATAAGAAACATGAACAAATTTACACATGCACATATGTCAGTCACCCTTACCAGCATGACTCTTTCCTGCCCACCTTCCTGCCTTCCCTTCCTCCAGTATTCTAGTTCTAGAAATTAAGGCAGTGCTACACAAACAACAAAGCCCCTTCTGCAGAGAGAAAAGACACTTTCAGAAGGAATTCTACCTGCATAGATACAACTATCACCAGCCTTAACAAGCCTTTTAAATTTGGCACAGAGTTCTCAGTGAGGACACATGCCTTCAAGAATTTTTTGAAACAGTGTGCAACCCAATAGCTACCTAAGGCAACGCCCTATGCTGGTTCCTCCTGCTGCTTCCATTAATTTTATTTTGGTCTTAAAAAGTGCATAGATAAAGAGAAGCAAAGCCAGTAACTGTTGGCAGCTAATTTGATAACAGCATGAAAAAAAAAATGAGAGAGAATGTGCAGAAAATTATCTTTCTGTGAATTTGTCAAAAAACTCTTGTATTTTCTCAGACAGAATGATTACCTTTCAACATCAAAAAAAAAAAAAAAATCAATCCACTGAGATATACACTACAGTTAAAACTGAGTTTCCTAGCCTTCTGAATGCTAGATTGAGCAAAGTTACACCTCTCCCCTCCCACACAGCACCAAGTACTGCTGTGTGCATACCAGAGGAGTCTAACACAACTACACAGCACAAGAACAAAGACCTTACTCTCCTAACAAACAATTAACAAAATCCAGATAAAAATAAAATAACTATGACAACTCAAGATCTGAGCTCTGAAGGGGTGTTAGGGGGAGGAAGAGAGGACTGGGAGGTAGCCACAAGATTGAGAGGATGAGAGCTGAGAAGTTAAATCACAATTTTTAAAGGAGTATTTTTCAGAATAGTAACAGAGATATTGCAAATTGTTAGCTAACACCATGTTAACACTGTGCACATTTCACACGTATCAAAATGTTAAAGCTATTATACCAGAAAAATAGTATATTATCATGCTAGTAAAACAGCAGCATTATCTAATCTGTACTAATCAATCCCAAATATGTTCACAGGCTCCCCCTCGAACTCAAACAAAGAAATAATATCAGTGACTACCATCAATATCACAAATCAATAAAAGTTACGTGTTTATATAGTTCTTTAGACCCACAGGACTAATGCCATAAATATATGCTGCATTCTACATAAGCTGCTCATGAGAACCATTTAACCATGAGAACTGTAGCAGTATGTCTATGAACCTTCATTTTTCACAATGCTGGTACATTAAAAAGCCACTGAGTAACAGAAGAGTCTATTAACAATGAGTTAAGCACATTATGCAGCAATGAGGTTTTGAAAAATATCTACACATTTACAAAATAAATCGAACTAATTAATAACTTACAACTTGTTTGAAATAACTTCTCATAAGTTAACATATCTGGCTCAGCAGAGAGTCATATTTCTGTACTTCATTTCCATGTGTATTTTTAACTTCACAGATACCCCCGATGCATTGAGTTACACTAGGCAACCCTAGTGCACACAGATGTAATCATTTTGCACTGCTTACACCTTTTTATTGAAATAACAAAAAAAGGCAAGCTGTAGTGGCTATGGAAAAACACTGTACAGTGTCACCCTGGTTCCCAAAATACATGATGGGCCATCCACTATAAAGGCATTAGCCAGAACAGGTCAGGAGAAAGCACATTGTTTTTAAGGCTGATGCAAAACCTGTGGAAGCAGACTCCAATAATCCTTTGTTAAGAACAGTATCGTAGCCTTCAAAAGAGGCATATTTTAGTGCGATCATGACACTTTAAAAACTACATTCATCTGTAAGAAAAATAATTTCCTGCACAAAGTACAAAATTATTGTTACAGAGAAAAGAGCACCAATAAAAAAATTCAATTGTGGACATATATTTATAACCAAACATATTTCACATAATGAAATAAAAAATTTCTACATTTATCAGAAAATAAACATTATTATTACACTAGAGAAATGTAAGAAAAGGTGAAAAAAATAAATACAGCCATGTTTAAACATTGTTATCAACCCATACTAATGCCAGAATTAAAAGACTGATTTAAATGCCATACCCTTTTCTCCAGAGTTATTGGAATAACTGCAGGCAATGTTACTCTTCTGGAAGACAAATTCATGTCTGCTTTTCGCAGAACTTGCCAACCTTCATCCAGGTGATAACACGAAGCAGAACAAAGTAGTTAGCAATATTTCTTGAAACCTAATTCCTCATAACCTAAATATTGGAGAGTCAGCACAAAGACTAAGGCTCTAGTAAATGTCATTCCATTTATGTGAATTCAGTCCTACTCAAAGCCAATGACAGAACACACTGGGGTAGGACAAAATAGAAATCAACCAACCAAAGAGCTTGAAAACTTGTGTTCTGTCCTTGGAAATGCCCACATTATCTCTGGCTATAAAAATAAGCAGAACAACACACATTTCTATCATTCAGAGCTTTGTCTTTACTGTCAAAACAAAACCAAATCATTAAAGACTGCATTCTAACACCTCACACTGAGTGGTTACAGTCCTGGGGCTTTTTCTCTGGCTTTTTCCAGGGAAACAAAATATTTTTCAGCGCTTCTGATCTTTGAGTTTCAGAGAAGTAACTGAGCATAAGAATAGATTTAATGAATCCATGGAGTTTAATTATATGATTCTTAACTACCTTTATTCAAAGCAGAAGCAAAACATCCCTTTTACTTTAAGTAAAGCAATTACTACCTTTCCAATGCAACCAAGGCTTGAAAAAGTGACACATAAAATGTAACAAGGAATGACATTTAAGACTGTTTTATGAACCCAAGTTTTTGATCACCCCCATCCACATAATTATTTTATATATCAAATACATGCATAAAAATCTGTGTTCATTAGCATGGTTTGACAAAGAAAATCTGGGTTTATTCTTTCCTTCTTTGTCAAAGAAGGCAACACTTTGTATTGCTTAAACGATAAGGCAAGCTATAATTTTTTTAAAGGTCTCATAATGCACTTAATAACAGATTTTTTTTTCTGCTTTTATGCAGCATGACTAAGCAATATTCCTGTTGTAAACCAAATTATTAAACAGATGTTAGAACTGTGATATTGGGTATTTCTTTTATAACTCTTGACCAAGCAGTTCTTATCAGAAATATTGCTTTTTGTAGCTGAAGGTTGCAGACATTTTTAAAAAATTATTTGTATTAAGTATTCATAGCTTCTTGAACAATAGTATGTCAGATATGTAGACTGCTGTATTTCATAGGTAGTCACTGCAAGTATATTATTGATCATACACCTGATGTACAGGTCCTAAAAATATTCAGGACTGACTTGGTAAATATTACAATAATCCATACTAAATTTCACTAGAACATATTTAGAGGGGTTTTTTTCCCACAGAGGAAATGAGCACACTCTGTATCAATCCCAAAGTATTTAGAAAGGAATCTCGTCTTCAAGACATAAGAAACTGTACAATGACAAGTTAAAAATAAACAATTTTATTTTATGGGATTTTCTTATTTGAGAGCTTTCCAGGTGGCAAATACGTAACAAGTCTCTGGCACCACTGAGATACTTCAGAATCTGTGAATCTTTTAGTGTCAAAAGACATTCAAAGCATCTCTTTTCATGCTAAATCACCTTTCTCAAATCCTAAAATCAGTAGTACTGAAGTAAGTTCTGTTGATGAACAAGAGGAGCAAACACCATAAATACAAAAAATACAGTTCCCTCCAAAAACTAAAACCTGCATTGCACTGGCATTTTACCACCAGCTCTCAAATAGTAATAAAATACTGCCAAGGAATAGGAAGTAAAGATAAATATTTTCCTAAAATTTCAAAACCTGTTGTCCTTGATTGAGACACACAGGATGGAAAAAAACTGATAAGAAACTTATGCCAAGTCACAAAGAGAATTTCTTTAGAGACAGACATTTGATCCTCGTTGTTAGCTTTAAAACAAGAGCTTCTAATAAAACCATAAACCAATTAAAATACAGCATTATTATCAAACAACCCATTTCCGTGCCTCGTAATAAAGGTTCACTTTTAACTTTGACTCCTTTTACATTCAGTTTATAGCAGCAAAAGATCCATAGGATCTAATCTAGCAGTTTAAGGTATTTATTTCATTTTATTTTTGTCCAACTTCAGTCCAAAGTCTTTATGATTGTTTTTGATAAAATAAAAAGTACTTCTGAGATCAAGTTTAAAGTGTTAATTACGTAACAGTTGGAATTAACATCCTTTTCTATTAGAGACAGCTATGATAAATGTCAAGTGTTTGCAATTAGGTTTTTACCTTTTAGGCAGACAGTTTTTATTTCCTGTGGGAGCATGTTTTCAAAATTCTGTAATATAGCTCCAAAATTTTGCTGTAAGAGCCAGAAAAAAACTTGTGGTACCAGAGCTTGATCCCACAGGCGTTTTACTCAAGGAATATTAGACATGCACATAATTGCAGCACAAAAAACTCCCTCTATTCTTTTTCCCTTGGATCTTATGAAAAAATGTTTAGGTAATAGCAACTGTAGAACTTGCAGAATTGCATTAGTGACATCACCAGGAAAGAAACAAAAATAGCCCAAGCCATTTTTCCTTATCCCTGGGTACTGAAGGTCCTTGGCTCTTGAAAGCATGTGCAGCTTTTTGCTCTATGAATAAAATTGACCCATTTGTCTGCAAGGTGAAGAAAAGGCTCATTTTATTCAGTGAAATTATCTGCATTGTATCTTTTCCAATCAGATGAACTGACCAAACCAATCCAGAAAGTAACCAAAAATTCAAGTGTTTTATTTGACTTAGTAATAAAAATCTAATATTCAAATAATTATTAGGTTTTATAAAAAAATATTACAGTAATTTATGTATACTAGTGAAAGTAAACATGGTTGCACCCAAGAGTACTGAAAATAACATTAAGAAATATTTCCTTTTTTTAAAGTTCACAAACACACATTTAAGAAAATAAATTGAATAAAACACAACTTCTAAGTGCAAGCCTTGCAGAATCACTTCACCATGTGAAAGTCAAGAGGAGTTCTGTTGATAAATGTGAGATACAGAAAGGCTCTGAAAGCCAAATATGCCTTCAGGGGAACATATATGACCACTTTATTTTTTTTCCTATAAATAAAAGATTTTACTTGTCCATGGCAGGTGTGCAAGGAATTTTGCTGGTGCTAGTGGACAGGAAGGAAATCAGATCCAGCTCACTTGCTGAAATTACTATGTTTATGCAGCTTTTCACTCCTATTTTTGTCACTAAGCTACCAGATACAGTTGTGAAAACATTGTGCAGATACTTTTCAGGTACTTCAAAATACAAACCACTTCTACTTCTTGCCACTTAAGAAAGCGTGACTAAATGGAGTGGGCAAGAATTGAAATGCCCTTAGTAAATTAGTAACTCCAAATAAGGGTTTTGTAACAACATATGGAATAGAGATACCCTGCTAGAAGAGGAAGGTCAGTGATGTCCTTAAGGCACTGAATATGGAGTCACAAGAGCTGATCTATTCCTAGCTTGGCCAGATACAATGCAGGAATGCAAGCATTTATAGGTAACAAGAGCAAATCAGACTCAGCTTTTGCTTGGTAGATGAAAAAGAAAAATCTAGATAATATAAATCCAGTAAGGCTTATAAAAACTTTTGATGCTATTTTTTTGTACTTGTCTTTGAGCTAAGGCAGAAGTTTATTACACAAGATCAAGATAAATCAGGCAAGTTATTCTTGCTGCTATTTGCCCTTCATTGTGACAGCTCCTGTCTGCCTGGCACAGTCATTTTGTCTCTTTACCAGAAGAGCCCTTTAATATGTGACCATAGAAACACACACAGGGTGGTTTTAGCACAGGTACATTTACCTGCACTTGACAAATAACTACCTACTTTAAAACCACCCCACAAAAGAGAGGTTTCAAAGTGATTGAGCTGTTGTTTTTCTGCACATATAGTCCCTTACACAAAGAAACTAACAGGTCTTATTCTTCACACAGAGCATACAGTACACCCTCTTGGAGGGTCAATAAGGACTGGAGCAGATGCAGTTGCACTAAAACAGACTGTATTACCTGTAAAGCAACACAGACATTACAATGTACCTAGGAAAATTCACAAAAAAGTTTGAGCCACAAGGAACATAATTAAGTTTTCCACCCTTGCCAATTTTCCTCACAAACTGGGAGGATCTTAAAGCATTGTTACACATGCTCTTCGCAAAGCTTTTTCAGCTGCCTATTTTTGTGTCAATAGGTTCAAGCCTAATAGAAAAGCACACCCTCGTATTGCATGGGCTTCCCTTTCACTACATAGCAGTGAATTCTAGCAATTATGAGAATAAATTCTTGCAAACTTCCAGCCTGTTTCTCAACAGCTGATACCATTTCTGTGCCATTATCAAGAGCTTGCAGCTGTTCATAAACACCAAGTCTTAATGTAATCAGTAACAGGAGTTATCATAACATAACTAATATAAAAAGGCTATTTATAGCCCAAGAATGCAGTAATTGAAAAATCCCATTCTGATCACAGTACAATCTTGTGTATATTGATTTCCTGTGGATATAATGTCAAGCAAAGAAGCTAAAAGACAGACCTACCAGTATGCAGTATAAGCATATCAGAAACAGGCAGGAACACCTCATCAGTATCCTAATTAGAAGCACAGGGACATATCTAAGATAACCGATATATGTTTCTCTCTTGAGACTTAAGTATTAAATATCATGTACACTATTGGGCTAAAATATGAGCTGATTAGCTGCAAATGAATGTTCTGTGACTTGAAACAGGAGAAAAGCAACTTCACATTGTTACTAGAGCAGAGGTCTAATTTATTCTCCATCTTAATTTCTCCTCCCACACCTGCCCTTCTTGAAAGATTTTTGTTGGCCTGATTAGCATTTTTTTTTAATCTTCCCATTTGAGGTGACTCCCATCAGGACTATAACATGAGAGGCATGCTTAAATACTCTGGCTTGATAGTCTCCTTTTCTGTTTATTCCCAAATCAAAAGCAGTCATAAAAGTGTGAATGCCTTCAGAAGTAGTAGCTTTAAATATGCTGAAGACAAACACAGAGAACATGGGCATTGGTCAACTGCTATCTCCCACTTATCATTGCCAAATTTCACCACAAGTAAAATTTGTGATACAAGTGCCATCTTCTTAGGAGGAATAAGCAACTGCTAGAAAAGTTTGGAAACTCTGAGACCTGAAATCCCCAGCTGGCAGCTCTATCAGTTACTGCCTCTGCACATGCACAAGAAGAGATCAGCACGAAATGTCCACAACAGGGTGCCCTCCCACTGCCTGGCCATTGGTGTTCCTGTTTACAAGCACTAACAGACTGCTGTTATCCTAAGGACACTCATCCAAGTGATTTGCAGATGTTAAAACACAGATATAAGCTGTCCTCTATTACACGGTGTGGTAAGAAAGGAGAGAGATCTCAGGGTTATTGCCAGTTTCTATACATTTTGTTATGCAAGGGAAACTGAAAGCAGAGAGTGAAGCAGAGAGTGAATCATGGTATCAGCAGCGCCTGAAAAAAATGAGGAGTCCTTTTCCTATCCTAACAGTGACATCTGCAATTGATCCATCTAGTTTCATCTCTTAATTACACTGGCACAGTGTAGAGATTACCACTGCAAAGAGTTAAAAAGAGCATGAAGCAAAAATCATGGGGCAACAACCATACTGTATTAGTGACTCTGGAATTATCATGTGAAAGAACAACTAAGTTAATCAGTTATATACTGTAAACAGATACAAGAAAATATTAATGTATAAAGAGCATTAAATTATTTTATCCATCACAAATATTCAATATTATTCTACATGGATGATCAAGTTAATTCCATCTGGTGAAAACTGATCAGGTTCAACAGTGATGTTTATATGGAGGCATGGGGTTTTTCAATATCACATCTAAATAATACTTATTGTGTCAACATTTATGCATGGAAGCAGGATGGGAACAAGCCTCTGCTTGTTTCTATAGTTCTCAAGCTCTTATTTGAAAAGATAATAACTCCGAGAACATCAGAAATGCAGCAATCCAAGGATATGCTAAAAACTGCACCAAAACTCCTAGGAAAAGCTGCTCTGAATTTGAGCTCCATTCTTCAGTTAATGCCCCCAAGAGTAGAATAACAATGTTTTATGATGATAAAATAATGAAAATTCAATCTTACACACTTTTTAGTACTGTAAAATGTATGGTGAAGTACCTTGTATTTTCTCCTTCTGTTGCACACCTTTTCATACATGAGCTGTTGAAGTTGGTTCTGTAAAAAATGTTTTTACTGTTAATCTATAAACTTGTTGGAAGGACTTTTTCCTTTCCCTTCTGACTTTAAAATTCTAAGGTTTTTTTGTGTAATTTAAGGGAAAGCCATGGGGAAAACTAATATATGTTTAGAGGCTGTAAAGAAGAAAATATTTGAGAACTTATAAAGGACGACATGTGCAATTGTCTCCAGCTTGGAAGGAAATCTGATAAAAAACACACAGACTGGAATTACAGAGTAAATTCAAGTAATGCCTCTTTTGGTTGGAAAAGATGTCACAACCCTTGGAAATTGATTAGAAATTTATGAATCATTGCATTTCAAATAAAAACCCTTTTTGGTTTTGCACTGTTTGAAAGTCAAGAGTAAACAGGTATTTCAGACAAAAAATCTATCACGAAAACATTTAAGTACTGAAGACTTAGCCCTGTATGTCTGCTAGTAGAATTATATGCAGTTTTGAAGAATGAGGCTCCAAGCAGATGCATTTGAAGACCCTGAATTATAGCTGTAAAAAAAAAAAGTGGTGCTCCAATTACAACAGTCAATGCTCAATATTATTAATAAACTTAGAACAGTACACATTTTTTTTAAAAAATCTGCTCTTAAACATAAATTTCCTGTTAGCTCTTCTTTGTCAAAGAGCTTTACATGAAAATCTTTATGAATACAAAAAGCAAAGTCAATTCCACTACAATCACATGTATTGGAGGTCTCCATACAACTGATTTCCTGGAAAGACTATTGTGGGAGTATATTTAAATTCTACATGATAAAAACATCTACTTGTTTAGAACATCAAGAAAGACAAAAGAGGCAAGGTAAAAATTCAGATTTTCCTCACCTTGAGATTTACTTGAGTTTTATTTTTGCACTTCTAATTTAATTTAAAGAAATAAGGCACTAATTACCTTGAACTACTTTTGTCATGAAACACTTTTTGGCTTATCCTTGAGCAGGGCAAGAATTGATACTGCAGTGCAAATATTCAGATTTTGTTTTCAGAAAGCAAAAAAACACTACACTTCCATAAAACTACAGTAACCTCTTCTTAGCTCATTTGAGAAAAGACAACAAGAACAGAACAAATTTTCTTACAATTAATACTTTTCTGTACTAATATTTATTTTGATCACCATTAAAGACAAAAGTGCAGTGTTTTGTATTTTCAGTTCCTTGTAATTTCTTAGAGAACACAGGCTCTGAGGCACAATTACTCTTTCCATACAAGTTCAGGAATTCCACCTAATAGCAGCAGATGCTTGATTCCTCAGATGAAGGCAACATTTCCCACCATTCACCAAACTGACCATACTGTGTCCCCCTGACATGAGGGGAAAGATGGTTTCTTTTGGCCTATTCAAATAAAAGTCTTCCACCCTGAAACATGAAATTCAGTTTATCTGAACACATTTCATAGAATCAGAGAATCACCAGGTTTGGAAGATACCTTTACAGTCATCCAGTCCAACTGTCAACCACTGGCTCATGGTCAGCTGCTGTCAATCAGCACCCCAAGCCCTTTCCCACTGGCCACTTTCCAGCACTCTGTCCCCAGCCTGTAGCACTGCATGGGGCTGTTGTGGCCAGTTTGTAGGACCCAGCAGTTGGTCATGTTGAACCTCATGCCCCTGGTCTGGCCCATTGATCCAGCCTGGCCAGGTGCCTCTGCGGGGCCTTCCTGCCCTCCAGCAGATCAAAATCTGACCCAACTTCCCATGGTCTTCAAATTTGCTAATGGTAGGCTCAATCCCCTCATTCAGATCATCAGTAAAGATGTTAAACAAGACTAGGCCCAACACTCCTCCCTGGGGGGAGGACATTTCTAGTGACCAGACACACACTGGACGCAGCACCACAATTCACCATCACTCTCTGGGCCTGGCCATGCAGACAGTTCTCAACCCAGGGAAGAGTGCACTTGTCCAAGCTGTGGGCTGCCAGCTTTTCTGCATTTTATTGGTGAAAGGGTTGTTAAGCACTGGAACAGACTGTCCAGGGATGTGGTAGAGTCACCATCCCTGGCAGTGTTCAAGACACTTATGGACATGGTGCTTAGTGCTATGGTTAATTGAACATGGTGGTGTTCAGTCAAAGGTTGGACCCAAGAATCTTTGGGGTCTTTTCCAAACTTCATGATTCTGTGATTCAAAGATATAACACAAAACTCTTCCAAACTGCAAGGGGAGAAAAGAGATAGACAGCTGTGTTGGTGAGACAGACCAGATAATGTTCGGAGACATAGACATACCACTTCCCAAGCACAGAGGCAAATCACTATTCTGCTATGTGGCTTTTACCAATCTGCTTTTATAAACTTATTTTCAGTGAGTCAACCACACAAACATGCTGTTCAAGCCGCATGTTCAACGTTTTGAGAGGCTTATGATAAAAGATCATCAGAAGACAGTAAGAAATTCAGCTTAGAAAAACAAGAATTCAAAATAACGTTAATAATCTATTTTGAAGTAGAAAGATTTCAGATGTCACAGGTGCTATGAATAAAAGAGCAGATATTCATGACAATTTCTTTCTTCTACAGAAGCAGAAAATCTTTTTTGGAGACAAAAACAAGACAGAAGAGGCATCTTTTCTTTTTTTTTTTTTTCTCTTTTAGAAACACCCATTTTGATAATAGTTACCTACAAGACATAAGTAGAAATTCACTCTGCAATTTTCCTACCCTATGCTTGAACTTAAATGCACAGACTAAATCAAAAGCAAGCAATCTAAAAGAAGAATCACTGAAAACATATGTAGATCATCAGAGGAGAAAGAATTCTGGCAGCTGTCAACGCTATGCGCAAAAAAAAAATTCTTAAGAGTAGCTGGTTTCTCTTAAGAGTTAGTGAACTACCAAACTGTAACAGTAATATTTACAAAATTTTTGTATACAGACATGTATTTGCACGCAGAGCTCCTATGAAGTTGATAAAATAAGGACAGGGACTGGAAATACAATTTCCAAGCACAGCTCCACAGCCACCTGTGAGAAGTCAAAGTCACTGCCAGTTCACCTCTATTTGCACACCTGCTTAGCATTCCCTCTCTTTTTAAACCTGAGTAATTTTTTTAATCTATTAGAAGACTTAAACCTGAATTTCAAAGATACAAGTTTAATTTGGCCATTGTCATTTGGCCTTAACTTCAATAATTTTAGCTGAAGAATGTAACAACAGTCATGCTGAGTCTGAAAAATAGTCCGATGGTCCTCTTGGCCTAGTATCATTTCTCCTGCAGTGGCCATAAACAGACACCTAGGTGACAGAAACCATAGTCTTGTTAAAATGCCTCCACAAAAGTAACAGGAATATTTATCTCCATTTTTACGGTAGCTGAAAAATAGGTCAGGCCCTCCAACAGACACCAGCATTATGTTAGCTCACTTCTGTCAGGAAACCAGTTGTTCTTGTTCTTGCTTTTACCAGAAGGAGCACTACATTCTTAAATGAAAATCCAGGAGAAATGAGCAGAAATCACCACAAGAAGTACAAATGAACCTTTGGGAAGAAAGAAGTAACGTCAGTGAAGATATGAACTTCAACTTCTGAAAGACTGAAGCTAACACTTAGCTGGTTTAACCCATCAAGCCTGTCAATAACGTTAAATATGACTGGCCACAAGAGCAGGTGACCTTTGTGTGTTAAATCATGCTTCCCAGTTTCAAGTCCAAAGACTACCACAATGACTGCAATTTAGGCCTGCAACATGACTAATTTAAAGTATCTTTTAAAAAATGTGACTTTTACTCCTTTTGTTCTAAAAGATAATGTTACGAATTCTGTGTTTTTCCTTCTCTGCAGAGATAGTGCTTCCACCTTGCCCAAGAAGATTAAACTAGAACAGTTCTATCCCACTGAGTTAGCAACATTCAGATGCACACTGGCCAGAATGCATCAAATTAGTATTGCTATTGTAGGAGAAGTACTAAAAGCAATTGAAGTAGTCCAGAAAGACACCACAGCATATAGAGAGACACCATGGTGGACATGCAAAACAGGGCAAGATCGAATCAGGGCAGTTTCCCAGACACATACATGTTTTTCACTGGAGAAGTGAGGAGAAGGTTCCTCCTTAAAGTCCTAGCCACAACTTGGCTAACAAAGCTCTCTGGCAGGTGCACAGAAACAGCTGTGGCAGGTTAACTTCAGAAAAGTTAATACAACTACAAGAAACTTCAACTTCCGGGTGTATTCTTCATGCAAATCTAAAAATGGAATAACCAGCAGCAGGTTAAGTTCTTACACCTCCAATATCACCCTTAAAACTGTTAAAACAGGGATTATACAGACCACCAAAACAGAGTGTGAGGGAGGGAGTAATCTTAATCCCACAGATGTTCCTTATCAGAACTCTTTCCAGTCTCAAGAAGAGAAGACAGAATGAAACAGGTAAGCTTTCAAAGAGTGAAACTGATCTTTGACACCAGTAATCTCCATTAACTGGAAACTCTGTCTGATCAGTACTGTCAGGTCTTTCTGACCACTCAGATCTTGCCATGGCTTACAGTTTAAGGTCTTTATGGAAATATAGTAACATCACCATAAACAGATAAACACACATGCATATAACATATAGCCAGGTACATAGCATCTGCTCCTTCCCCAGCCATTTAGGTTTTTCCCATTATCCTGGCAAAATTAGAACTTCAGAAAAGCTGTTCAGGACTGTTAAACCCTCTGTTCTGTAACACTGATGACAGTAATTGGAGGTAGGGAGGAAGGGAAAAAAGAAATTAACTTCTCATTTAAGGACATAAAGAACTGCCTGCCTGCCCCTGGTTTCACTTAAATTGAAAAATCTGCAGAGCCACACAAGTATTCTGTGAAAGAAGAGTCATGTCTTAAGTCACAGATTCCAAAACCTCATTTTCTGCAACCATTGATGACCTACAGAAAAAAAATCACCAAATTACAGAAATATGAACACCTCTATTTTATAAAATAATTTAATAGGTAACTGAGCTTTTCCTCAACCTTTCATTTAACCAATTTAGAAACTGTCAAACAATAATTTATAAATCTTACCTGCTTTTTTCTTGAAGTTGCCTTGGGCAACAGACTGGCTGACAAAACTGATGCAAACGGCGAGCAACACAGCTCAGGAAAAGGATTTGGAATCGATGGCTTCTCCAAAATACTGTCACCTTTCTTTTTTCTCCTATTTCAACAGAAATACATCATATCATATCAAGCAATAATTGTAGCAGCTGCTGTTAAAATTGCAATATCCAACCACAGTACATGAGCTACTAAAGCACTAAGACCACGATGCTTCCTGGTTGCAGCAATTAGCTTTTTTTTTGCAGTTATTTTATTTAATCAGTAGGCTGAATATATTAACATACAGTGCCTAACACTACTTGAAAGCAATCCAAGTATTCAGCTCTGAATATAAAGTTGTTTGAGTATGTGTAAGTCTTTGCAGAGTAAGAGCAGAGATATATTTATATTGGCTTCTAAGGACATTAGTAAATATTTTGTTGTCCCTGTGTTTATGCCATTCCCTGTGTACACATATTACAACAGTAGATGCATGTAACTTCTCAGCAAAACTTTCCAAGTATATCACAACAGCATTTTAAACAAATGGAAACTTTTTTTTTAACCAGAATCGAATCAAAGTGACTGACAGGAGAAAACAGTGCAAAGCAATCCATTCATTTATGTTTTCAGTTAGTTTTGTATTGGCATCTCTGCAGCTCCATCATAAAATAAATGTCTCAGTTGTTGCTGTCTGCTGAAACAGGACTGTGTCAGAAGTACCACCAGGCAGCATTTGCAGGAGTAGGGAAGGTAATCACTACTGTACTTGCCTAAGAATTCAGTTATGCACCGGTTTAAAGTATCACATTAATAATGTGGTTGTTTAGACGGCTGTGTACATTACGGTGCATAGTTTTCTCACATAAAATATTGAAGAGCACTTTGTCTACTTGATTTCATCTGAAAACCTGCACCCAAAGCACCTGATGTATCTGCACCTGCCAACATATTACAAGAGTCTTCTACGTGTGTGAGTTAATGCCCCAGGCTTCATATTTTACTTTATCGCCTTCTTTATTATCATTCCAGATTTCATATTGTAATTAGTACAAAGTGAGGAAAACCATCAGAGTAACATAACAATACAAAATGAAGATACTTCACTTACAGAAAATCCTTACCAAACTGGTGAGGATTCATTTAAAGTGGTATTTTGCTTTAGGAGGAGCAAAAACCCTGTAATGCAGTATTTTAAGATTTTGTAAACTTCAGTCTACCGAAACTCATCAGATGCGGCATGAAAAACCCAGATTTACTAAGAATAGAGGCCAATGCTTTTAAGAACAGCCTGAGAGGCACCAAACGGGCTGCACACCGCTGACAGCGGCACTGCTCCCGGCGAAGCGGTTTCATCTCACCGACACTCTGAGAAAGGCACTGCAAGGATAAAGCAGCTGCTGGCTCAGCCTGACCAGGCGGGCTCGGCACTGCCGGCTCCTTTCACCCCAGGCTGAGAAACCTCAAAAATAAAAAGGGGGGTGGGGGGCGGGACACGCACGCATCCGCAGCGGCGGAAAGTGTCTCCGAGGCCGGCGAACAACTTTTGAGCTCCAGGGAAGCGCGGGCCGGTCGGAGGCAGGCCGCCCCCGCCCGCGCCTCGCCCCCTCCCCAGGCCGCCGCGCCCCGGCCCCGCCAGCGCCGCGTCCCGCCCGCAGGGCGCCGCCCGCCCCCCGACGGCAGCGGGCGGCCCCGGAGGGAGCGGCGGGGCGGCGGCGCCCGCCCCGCTCCGGCCTTACCTGTCGGGGGGCGAGGGCGGCGGGTCTGCCCCGGGGGGCCGGGGGGGCGGGCG
Source organism: Lonchura striata (assembly GCF_050655825.1). Taxonomy (NCBI): domain Eukaryota; kingdom Metazoa; phylum Chordata; class Aves; order Passeriformes; family Estrildidae; genus Lonchura; species Lonchura striata. The sequence continues at coordinate 18,193,676 of NC_140709.1, forward strand.
GGGAGAGCCGCGGGGGCCGCCGCCAGCGGGCTCCGCCGCCCGCCCTGCGCCGGGCGCACCGGGCAGCGGGGCGGCCATCGGCGGCGGCGACGTCCTGGCGGGGCGGCACGGCGGCGAGCGGCCCCGGCGCTGCCGGGCGGAGGCTGCTCTCGCTCCCGCTGCGGAGGAGGGGGAGGCGACGGGGAGCGGGGGGAAGCGCCGCCCGGGCGGCACCGAGCGCCTTCCCCGGCACACGTGCGAGGGCGGCGGCGGGGGCGGGCGGCCGCCGGCTCCGCGCTGCGACGGGGAGGCAGCGCGGGGCGGGCGGGGGCCGAGCGGTGCCCTTCGGCCGCTCCGCCAGGCCGGCGGCGGCGCGGGGCGGGCTCGGCAGGTGCGCGGGCCCGGGACCCGAGGCTCCGGCGGGGCCCCGCGCAGCGGGCCCGGCCCGGGGCGCCGCCGCCCGAGGGGCAGCGCCGGCGCGGCCCCTGAGCTCCTGCCCCGCGCCGGGCAGCGGCTCCAGCCGCGCACGCCGGACCGGCCTGGCACGCGGCTCAGCGCCGGCAAACATCTAACCGAGCGCACGCATCCCTCTGCGCATCGGGGTCTGATGGACATGCCTGGGAGAAATAAGGAATGACCGAGGCTGGGGGACAGACCCGTCACCTTGTGCCACAAAAGCGGCTCGTGAGGAGGCTGGGCCCAGCAGCCACGTCCAGCCGCAGCCTGGAGCACAGTGGAATGTGATAAGATTTTCCCTTGTGCCCAGGGCTGCTCCACAGCAGCCTGCTCCTGCTCTGCTTTATGTACACAAATCCCTCTGTGGCAATTTCATGACTGTCCTTATCAGCATTCATCCAATTTCAAAATAAAAAAAACCCTTGCTGTATGAAGAACAGTTTGATGACACCAAGCAGAGTGGGTAATACTGTTTAGGTCAGTCAGTTTGATAGTCAAAAACTGAAAGCCCTTGGTGAAGACAGCACCATGTAGAAACCTTCTGACATGTCCTTGGCATGATCAGGGGCAGTAACTGAGATGTGAGACTGGTAAAAATATATAATGTTTTGAGGCAAATCCTCCGCTGTTTTCCCGAATCCGCTGAAAAAATCATTACACACAAGCTAAGATTTCAATTCTGGAGAAAGATTTTTGTGTTATAGAAGCGATAGTCACAGTTTTCATTTTGGCTGAGTCACAGATGATTTTGCAGGACATTCATTTTCAATGAAATGAAAGATTTCTTGTCCCCTGAACAGCTCATTCTGTTACAGCAGAAGTTGAAGTCTGAATTAACAGTTCATATATACAAAGTCTGGCAAATATACCAGGAATTTTATAGTGTCAGATAATTGACTGGATTTGCTCGTTGCTTGTGAAACAGCTATCCTTTTACAAAACTGCAGAGACCAGGGCACTGGGGTTTTTTGCCTAATTGATTCACAGGTATAACTGTGGCATGTTAAACCTCATTGGCTTCAGAAGAATAGAAGGCAGGACAAATGGTATAGGTGCTCTAGGTAGAAAGAGATAAAAACCTACAAGTAGCAATTGTCAGCATTTAAAAAGTTCAGCCACAAAAAAAAATATATATATTTTGACTTCTCACCTATTGTGTGCAACGTGTTACAGAGCTGCAATCTGACATCCATGGTGTGTTTTTGTGTCTTTGGCTTAGTCATGTAATTGGTTTACAATACCAGGCAAATAAAAACCACACTTAGAATGAATAACAGCAAATAAATTAAATACTTTATTTTTCAAAATAACTTTAGTGGTAATCTAATTAGTCATGACAGCAGCAATGCCACTTCTAGAAAAAAATCAGTAAAAAATGTCATGCTAGTATAATTTCACTTGCATGTTGTAAGAAAGAAATTGTCTTAAATTGTTTTTTTCAATATCTCATAGTCTGTCCTGATGCTTGCTGCTGTCAGTGCTTTCTCTGGGAATTGCATTGCATGAAGGAAATGCAGGCAGTGGAATACTGAGGCACAGAAGGACCTATGTGATTACTCCAGTGTAGACGCTGGAAATGTTGTATGCATGAGAATGTGAAACTAAAGGTTCTCCTGCCTTACTGTCTCTCTTTGCAAACAACTGCAACAAAAATGGTTTTCTGAGCTTGCCTAAAGATACCTGAGAGCATCTGACCTAGAATCTGCTCAAGTGTAACCTTTTTTAACTCCTAGCGGGTAAAAACCCAGTAATCTCTGAACAGTTAATAGAGTTGATATTAAAAGACTGGCAGGTTTCTGCTAAGACCCAACATTTGTTGAGCTGTGTGACTTGGTTTCCTTTTCATCATAAATATGCTTAAGCTGCCTAGTGTAGTTTTTGATAATTTCTATGCTTGTGCAGCACAGTTGTTCTTGTTCTAGGATTTACCATTTCCCATTGTCCTGGGCTGGCTATGTGATGCTTGTATCCCCAGCTGTCTGTTCTGTTTATGTTGGATAATAAGTTTTGCAGCTTTAAGACTGATTCCGAGAACAAAGGTGGGAAAGAAGACTAAGTTTCTGTGTATTCTTCAGTGCTCAACTCAGTAGGCTTATTCCCCATCTTTTAATTTTTACCTTTCTTAGTCATAATCACATCCAGGTGTTTATCAAGTAAAATTAAAATATATATTGAGGAAAATTGCAACAGGTTCGTGCTATTCAGTATGCACCCCACTTCTAGAAAATCAAGCTCTCCAGTTCTCAAAAGCTTCTATGCTATTTAGAATCACAACACTTGATTAATGTGACAAAATTATGCCTTTAATTAGAGTAAACTCAATTATTACTGGCAAAGTGGAGGTTTAAAAAATCCAAACTACCTCTGATTATCTTTCAAAACGATAGAGAATTTTTGTTGACGTTTTTTGTCACCTTTCCATACATCCTCCTTTGCTTTTATCAAAATACTCGCAATGTATGTATAATAATTTTATCACAAAAAGCTTCACTGACCTAAGAAAGCTAATATCCTACCTTTCCACCATCATTTGTTGTAGCTGCAGTAATAGAGAAAGGAATTATTTCTATTTAAGTACTAGTTTGAAGCCACAGAAATAGCTGCTTTTTCCAGTGCAAGGCTACAGCCAGGCATGTCTTGTCTCCCTGTACATTTTCTACAAAAGCCCCCCAAAATAAATTGCACCAGCAGTAATGCTGAGGATCACCCTAAGAAAAAAGTAATTCATTCAGTAAAAAAGGTACGCCTCAATTTGTGTGTATTTATTATCTCAATGGACTTAAAATGTGTTGAACAAATGATCCTCAAGGAGCATTCTTGCTCCTTGAGCATTTCAAAAGCCCATTTACAAATTTGAAAATGGGCTCAAGTATTTAATGAGAGCCAAATTTATCCAGTGACCACAAATGGACATACCACTAGCTAACTTCCTGGCAGTAGTGCATAAGTCTTTGAAAAGTATCTGTGGTTGAATATTTTGTGAGGAGTCTTTCCTATTACTACAGCTTGAATTGAATATTAAGTTTACAATTATTGTTAAAATGTATATCTTTTATACAAGATGTATATCTTTTATACAAGGTTCCAAGAGATTAAATCAGTACCACCAGTCTCAGTCATTTCCCCAAGCTGCTTTTCAACCTAATCTGAAACTCAGTGTACAGCTACACAACCAGCACAGTAAAAATCCAGTGTTTCCCCTGACTACATTCCCTTTTGCTGCACTTACTATCAAGAAGCAGATTTGTGTTTTCTGTTGTTGTTTGGTTTTGGACCTTTCTTTATCCATTGAAAAGCCTGAATACTTTAGCATACTTTCGTAAGAAACTTGAGTAGAGAGATGGATTTTATTGCCAGCTTTGACAACAGTGTTTGCTATTTCAATAGCAAGTTCTGTGATTCCCTGTGATAGCTCTGTCAGAACACCCCCCGATGGAATTTTGCCTTGAACTATAACACAAGCTTGGAATGAAATCCTGTACAGGCTTTTTTAGAATAAGAATGATACCCTTCAAATCTATCAAATCAAATCAAGAGCTTGTGATTTCTGAATTGTTGTCGCCAAGAGCAGATAATGAGGTTCAGCACAGGGTTGACTGAGTGGCATGTAGGGCTTGTGAGCTGCAGGTCAGACATGTGACATGCTGGCTTCTGCTCCCTCGCACTAGGCCTGCATGAAATCAGTTACACAGAAGGTCTGTAATAAACAATGCATTAGGTGATGCAATCTGCTCTGGCCAACCTTGAACCGAGGCCTGAAGTTCCTTCCTAGAGAGAACTGTAATAGCACAGGGCGAGTGTTGCATACGTGGGGGTTACAGTGGCTACATCTGCATCTAATGGTACTTGGAGGCTGTGCACTCACTTCCAGAAATAACTGCAGCACTGTATTATGTGGTTCATTTGTCCACAACTACCCCTGGTACCACAACAGCTACTGCACTAGATGTAATCTTCTGGAAGGGAATTGACAAGTGGATGACTTTAAACATCACATAAATTATTAACCATTTAGATAAATTAAACAGGCGATGTTTCACAACAGCGAAGTACTGCTGATACTTTTTACAGCCCTATTTCTGGAACTCCACCTTACACAAAAAATGTAATTTGTGACCTCACATGCCTTCAGAATACTGCACAAAACCATGTAATTATTATGGAAGGAAGGTTGCAGGCAACTGTGCTATCTGGTATTCCATGTGTTTATCCAGCACATAGAAGTTTAGTTTCCATAGTGTGAGTTGTTGGGAAATCAGATTTGAGATCCTTTAACACTAGTCATTTTGTAGAGTGGGAAACAAAATACAAGCATTAAAAAAAAAAAAAAAACACCAACAAAAAACCCAACCCCCCAAACAAACCCAAACTAACCACAAAGAAAATAAAAACAAGAAATGTAGAGCTAAAATGACTTTTCATAAGCAGCCACACCACTCAGCCATTTCTGAGCTGCTGCCAAGGACACTGAAATAGTAGAACCAGACAAAGCACAGTAAGATACATGCAAAAAGGAAGGCAGATGTAAACTTCCTTTGGACTTAAAGAAACGCCATACCTGGGCAGACTCAAGGCATGCAGCACTCCACTTCTGTTAACAGAGTACAAGGCTGATGTATGCAATTGAAAGACAAAATTAATTCTGGTTTTGGAAGAATTTATGTAAAGAGATTTGTTTGTCTAAATGCAGACATTTCATACCAATTTAGATCCCAATTCTACCATGCCCTAAGATGGCATAGATTTCACACGGGTCCTGTGGGGGTGTTTCAGATCCCATTGGTTATTAAATATGTCACCAGCCACTTGTATTTAGGTGTCTACACTTCAATCATATTATTTCTTTTCTGCTTCTGTAATATGCAGCTTGCAAAAATCTAGCTGTGGCTTTAAGAAATAAAGTGTAGGAACATCAGGCATACTGCAGTGTGAAACTGGATTTTAAAAGCTTTCATCAGATCTAAGGAGATTTTCTCTAATTCTGGGAACAGTAAGAAATGTGTTCATATGCATATCTGCATACATGTGCGGGAAGGAGGAATTTTTCTCTTCCAAAATCACTGGAATAATCTAGCCCAGATTTGCACACCCAAATTTGCACCAGCCCTGGTTGAGCAAAGCAATTTCCAAATCAATCTACCTGTGCATGTGCAATTTAGAATGCCTTGAAAATGGGCTCTGAAACGGAAAGCTCTGCTGAACCCTGATGATGGAGTCGTCATGTTTCTGCCAAATGACAGAAACCAAACAAATGCTCATCAGTCCAGCTGGAATTCTGGAGGTAGTGCCACTGTATGATAACATACCTGCTACCACTTTAATACATCACCTGGTAGGACATTTAGCTCTCTTTGGAATGAATTAATCACACAGAGAAGGTCATTTTCTCTGTCTCAAGAGTTATTCCAAGAAATCTATATTCAGGAAATGAGATATCCAACAAACGTTTGAAAAACCAACCTACCGTTCATATTTTAAAAGCATTGTGCTGACTACTTGAAGTTATTGTATTAAAAGGTTATTAATGCAAATTTCTGTAATTCAGGAACCCTATCTAACAATGCCAATCTCAGCACTTACGAACCTAATTATCACAACATCAATGCACCTAACATTTTAATGTATTTATTCCCTTCATACGGATGAGTAAGTGTTTGCATCTTTATGTGCTGGAACAGGTTTAAAAATTAACCCTAAGGGGGTGTTCAGAGTACCTGACTTTAGACAACTATACTGTGTTGTATTGGCCATCACAAAGAAGAGAAACAGAAGACTCCAGATGTCAATTGAAAAACACAGGGAGTTTAACACTGGCAACCATCCCAGAAAAACTTTTTGTTTCCTCTGAATACACAGAAAACCTTAGGAGAACTGTCTTCTTACTGAAACATCTCTTTGCTGTTGAAAATTAGACAATGCAATTTGCTAAGTGATTTTCTCAAAAGCTAATGGAATTTGTTGCTCAGTAAGAAATGCAAACTCTGAGTCCAAAATTAGTACTCTAATAATCAGGCTGTCCTTCTTTGTATAATGAAAGATTTTTGTTTCTAAAAATAAAATTAAAAAAAGGTAAAATGCATTAATACTTTGCCACTTCAAGCAATAAATCAGCTTTAAATCTCATCCAAAATGCATTTTTCCTTTGAGCTGGAGAAAAAAATAGTACCTTTTCCTTTGATTTTATGTTAATCAAAGACCTACTCTGGAGTTGTTTAGTACCTACTAGAATTTAATTTTTTTTTTCCTAATAGTCATAATTTTACCATGACAAGGAGAACAATTTTATAACACTAAATGTAAGCAACTATCTATTTTGCTTTTGTGAATTTATGAAGGAGATACTCCACAGTATATGAAAAACAACATAGAAGATAATTCTAGACAATTATGTTACACGCAGTAACCTTATAAATTCTGTTTAACAGTCAAAAAGTCTTACAGAATTTCCCTTGGGGTGTCAGGGCAAGGGGAGAAAAATGCTGGCTACTAAGCATGTTCATAAATAATTTGCACCTGACTTCAAAGAAATTTAACATTTGGTGTATCTGAATATTTGGAAAGAAGGAGTACAAACTGAGATCATATCTAAAATTAAAAAAATTATTATAGCCAGCCCTACAAATTATGTAAGTCAGCCCTTTCAAATTCAACCTTCAGTGTTCTCCTCCACTTCCATAAATTTATCCCAACCCATTATACTTGTCTCAAAATTATAATATAAGAAAGGAGAATGTTTTTTTCTTTTTTTTTTTTTTACACTACTTGAACTTACTTTATAAGACAGTGACAGTGAAGTTTTTTGACAGTGAAGTTTTTTGACTTCAAATTCACTTGAGCTTTCATCCTACCCATCAGGAAGAACTACTGACTAATACATCCCCTTTCTGTAATGTCCAGGTCTTTATACATCCAGACTAAACTTGGTATACTTTCTTATGACTGGATTTCTGTGCTGCTGGCTCACTCAAGATGACATATCCATCCCACAGATGGACTGAGCATACAGGCGCAGTTCTGTTAAATTTGCCACAGCACACGACAAAGAATCTGTAGTAGCTTTATGGTTTTTGTGTTCTCATTATGAGGTGTGGGAGGACAGACAGTAACTAATCTGGCAAAAAGCCTACTGGTAAAAGTTCAAACCATTGAAAGTCTCTTAAAGAATTGGAACTGACAAAGTGAGTTTGAGGATTCTTCCTCCTGTAGTAGCTCTTCAAGGCCTCAAGCCCATTTTAGCATTTTGTCAAGCCCTGACTACAGAGCCAATACCACCTATCAATCATATTAAAGCCAAGATATATTGCTGAGGGTGATACATGAAACTTACTGACTGATATACTGGACTTTGTGGGAGTCCCTTAACCAAATTCCAATTAACATTCCCAAACTGCATGGTTTTATTTGGAGAAGGTACTTTGCAGTGTAGCTGGAGGTAGCCCATTGAATATTGCATTCGATCCAAATGTAATTGCAGTTCAGCAACGGGTGAAGGGAGTTAATTATTGCATGGGCTGAATTTTGCCTAATTGCAACTTGGATTCAGGCAAAAGCTGCTTGAATTTCCATGGGGAGCAAGAAAGATATATTTTAATATCTTTTATTATCACAGTACCTTCAGAACATTTCTCCTTTTGTTTATTTCAAGAGAAAAACCTACCATTAAATGATTTGTTAAAATATTAAAACCCCAGTTTGGCTGGCTCTCAAGCAGGAACGTAGGCTTCTATTATAACATATTGGGAGCTTTTAAACCAAAGCAATTCATAATAAATTTATTCAAATTGACACATTTCTGGTTATAATGTCTTCATTATTTCTTCAGAGTTATGAAACATGAATTATATCACTGTAACCACAACACTAGTCAAGGAAATATAATTTTCTGTAATGTCTGTTTGAACAGTCATCATGTAGTTCAAAGCATATATTCAATTGTTTTCTTCTCCTGTTCCTTATATCGGTGTTATTCCAAATACTATAGTAATATTATAACTTCATTGCATCTAATTCTAAAAGATATTCTTACTTGGCAGGTTCTAAAATATATATAGCAACATAAAAAATTAAAAATAATTACATCATTAAAATCTATTAGGCATACATTGAAGAGAAGTGCATTTCAGATTATTTGGTATATTTCAAACACTTTCTCTTTAAGCAGTACATGCATTTTATCATCATAGCCAGCAAGCTAGCATATATTTTATTCAATTCAGATTAAAACTGAATTAAATTAACATGGCATAGAATTCCTGAATCATGAAATCAACATAAACCAAAAATGAACTTTTTAAAAGCAAAATAAAAAGGTTCACCATAAGAATATTTTCTGTCTTACACTTAATTTATTAAATTATTTTAACAAGAATGAAGTGAATTATAATTAAAAAAAAAAAAACACACCAACAAAAACACCCACCTCTGATAGCTTCTTTTACAGTTGCTTAGGATGGAAAGATTTTTTTTCTCACAGTTTGCTGTCAGAAATGAAAGCCCGAGCTGCAATCATTAAAGGTCTGAATTTGCATTTTTCAGCAATCCAGAGAAATGAGAGCAGGTATTGTTATGATCATTATCATTATAAAGTTCTTTGTCTATGGATATTCTAACAAAGTTACTGGTCACTGTTTGTCAGATGCCTTGCCAGTTATCAGATAATCTTATAGTAGATTAAAAAGAACAGTAAATTAAAATTATAGCATTGTGAACTCATAGCTGTTAAATCCCCTATAAACTCTAGTAACTAGATGCAGTGCCTAGTGCTAGAAGCCAACCCAGAAAAACTGCCAAAGCTAAAAATAAATGCACGGATTTTTTTGCAAATAGGTGGTAGGATCTTGTCTCCTAACAGAGTCCTCTTTCTCTCTAGTCCTCTTTGTTAAGACAACTATTGGATAATTTCACAGAACTAAAACTGCCCTAAGCCAAGACCTCTCCAGCTTACTGTAATTGGACCAGGGATTTTTGAGGATGAATATTCAAGTCAAAATGATCCTTGATAGGACCTTGCTGGCCTGAACAAGGTCCCTTCTGGAGCAGTGGAAGGCAGTGTCCTCTCTGCCACAAGTCACACAATTTAGATGGCTCTTTGAGTAACTCAGCTGATTGAGTAAAAGAGGCAAACTCAGCTTTATTCTATGAATGAATCTTTACAGACCTGCTATGGAACCTGTCCAAGACCAGCTCAAGGAGATACCCCTGGAAACAGTGTGTCAGTGTGTTATCTGCTAAAAAGTATCAGGAAAAGTGGAAGCCAAGAAGTTTACTGTGCCTAGGGAGGTTTGAAGTATGCATATTTTATTTCCATTTTCTCTTACAAAGCACCTTTATTTGTACTATTTTTTTGCTATTATCAGATATATGTGTATCTCCAGTTTCCATGAGGAGTCAGTTTGGAAAGGGGAATCCAACACAGCATTCTTTGGTAAGTCTGGACCCTGTTTAAATACTGTTGGTTACTGTGGAAGACTTCAGTGGAAGGCTGCCACTGGTGGCTTTTTCCAGCCTTTACCCCAGGGCCAAGCAACAGCCCGTGCTCCGTGTGCTACCACATGGAGCAGGAGTGAGGCAGTAGGTCCTCACACCTGTGTGATGTTTTGGAGGTGAGGCAAAACTATATTCCTCTGCACAGGCAATCAACACCACATTTGCTTCCTTGTCCTGCACAAGATGGGAGAGCAGCTGAAAGGAAGTGCCTGCTTTTGGTGTAGGTTGCCTCACCATCACTTTGTCTAGCTCTGGCAGACGATGGCACAGTCACTCTTCAAAAGCTCTTGGCACACCTTGCTGCAAGGAAGTCATGGATGTGCCAGAAGGGCCTCCCAAGCAGGAGAGGTGGTGTGATGTTAGTCAGGCATTGTGGAGACTCTTCTGAGCCTGCTGCATAGATTTGGGCAAGATCTGACCTGAAAAGTCTTCTGAACTGCTTGGCAGCAGTCAGATAGGGCAGGTGAAGTATTGCCATTTTTTCCAGAGTTCAGGGAATTAATGCATTTCCAGTGTCCGGTGGCCGCACAACTAAGGGAACAGAAACAATTTAACAGCTACTACAATCCATTTTCATACTAGGATTCTATTCTTCAGGGAATAATAGTGAGAATATATCAAATTGTTGACCCTTTGCAAGTGGGCTTCAACAAAAATTAATTGTTGTGTTAAAAAAATGAGTTTTATGTTTACAGTGTAATTTGTTCCTGAAATGGAGGCTCAATTAGCGTTTCAATGATTTACTAAAGACGTTTTAAGCATAATGTCCAAACAATGCTACATAAATTAAACATGATGTAATTGAGTGTAGCACTAAGTGGCTCATCACTGTTGATTCATGTGGAAATCACTGAAATTCTACTGATCATTATGCATTCATTCAGTATTAATGCAGATACCATATGTGCTTCCATGGGGATTCTAGTGTTACTCAGCAATCATTAAGTTTTAATGTACCATTAAAAAGGCATCAAAAGACCCATCTAAAAACACTGCCACAAAGGTAGTTCATTTAAAGACAGTTAAAGCAGCATGTTTCACTTAAACTTTGCAATACAAAGTAAGGTAAGGTAACAATGAATCAGCAGAAACAGTTCAGGAAAAAATAGCATTTCATTCCAAGCCAGGCTACAGTGTTTGAACTAAAGGCAATACATTTGCCCTGTTCCAGATTTCTGGACAGCTGTTTGTATTTGTAAACATGCAGGTACATAGTCTTTAAGTTGAAATTATTTACTAAAATACTTAAGGTTTTAAGTGCTTTTGTTCACTGGCCAGAGAACTGAAAAATCACCTGTGAATCAGGTGATCACGTCAGTCAATAAATAGGATTCACAAGATTCTATTCAGCTCAATGTTTAGTGCTTTAGAAGCATGACACACAAACCTTTCTAGAACTTTGATCTTGTACAGAATAGGTATATCTTATAGGTGGCCCACTATAGCAAAAAGAGATTAAAATAATGTGCCTTAAGAAAAAAAATCCTCTTCTCACAATATTGAGAGAAATAAAATATAGGAATGCTCAGAGCAACATATTTCTTTTGGCAAACCTTGCTGATATATAATTAATAAAATGGCAAAGCGTACAAGCCTCAAATACCTCAAACTCCTGATGTTATGTAAGGATATGAGTGGAACCGAGAAGCGTGGATGGGGATGGATGAGTTAATATCTCTTTCAGGAAAAGTACTGGAGAGGATTAAATTAGGCAAGCAAGTAGAAGTTCACAACAAACAAAAAATCATTTTTCAGACAGTGTATCATTAAGCTGAAGAACTCCATGTTACACAGAAATGTGTCACTGTTCAAGATTTCTGGGAGTTGAAAAAATAAGTTGCCAAGCTCTTGAACAAGACTATTTAAGACTATTAAATACATAAAATCATATTCCCTTTGTCATTCTCAGTTAAAAATTGTTGAAGGTTTAGCATACCTGGGGGTAAGTATTACTTTGTGTGTTTTATAATCTTATGTTTTTCCCTAAGCATATACTTTTGATCATTGTCAAAAGCCAGAGAGTCAGCTAAATAAACCTACAGTTTTACCCAGCACTATTCTTCCTTTATACTCTAAAGCTAAAGCAGCCTATTGCTTGATAGTAGAATGATTAATCACTTGCATTCATGTAGCAGTTTTTGGTGTTGAAACATGGTTATGTCAGCCTAATCAGTTTTCCTTTTTTTTTAACTAAAGCAACCCCATTCTTTAATCTCTCTTCACGTGGTTTCCAAAGGTCTTGTTTTGCTGTCTCACTCAAATTGCCTCCCACTGTTAGATAAGCAATTTAAAGAGTCAGAATTCAATCGGAAATTCTGCTGGTTTTAACATCTTTATTTTTCACTTGGAGATTTATTTGATTCCTGCATATGTTGCTTTTCCCACTGATGATCAGGCAACTCACATTTCACATCACCTCCAAATTATGTTTTTAAAGCAATGTAAGTTTCACAAGACACACCTACTTCCTTTTCCTGACAATGTCTAGCAGACCCTTCATTACACCTTTTCATCTTTAGTTGGCAGCAATGGCTGTGTCTTTTATGTCTATTGAACTTGCAAGCACACCTGACAGTCTAAAATATTTTTTTTTACTTCTGACATTTTCTTTTAAAGAACACAACAGCAGAGTTTGAATAAAGTAAAAAAAAAAAAAAAAAATAAAGTCATTATTTACAGGTAGAGCCTTGCAGCACATGTCCCCCAGAACTCCATCTTTTGTGGTTCCTTCTCCTGAGAAGCCAAGCTCTAGGTGAACTTGATACATAGAGCTTGTGCCTGTGTCTCATGGTAGCTTCTGCTAAAGCTCTTAACACAGCTCACAGTAGAGCTCAGGTGAGGTTACACAGATGTGTAAGAGATGGTTGAATCATGCTTAAAGAGCTGGGGCCACCAGCAGCTCAACTGCCTTCTGACTATTCAAGACTCACCCCGGCTCTAGTGCTGCTCCTGAGAAGGGTTAACAGCATGCTATTCCTTGACAGTGAGGCACCTACCTCTGCAGCTGCCTGGGTGCCCAGCTTGCTCCCAGTCCTCTGCAATTTAAAAAGGAAGTTTTCTGCAATCCACTTCTTCAACTTTTGCTTCACCTCCTTGTTTCATTTAGATGCTGAAGTTTAGAATTGCAGCAGCTTGGCATTGATAGCGTAGGGATTTCCTATTTGGGACATGCACTTTGAAACTGCAGGTGGCCAAATACACTTCAGTTAGCAGAAATCAAGTGTTTAATTAGCTTTTAGCAATTGAAGCAATGGAATGGTGTCTGCTGATCAGGCCAATCATGCTGTTTAACCAAAGGTGACCAATTTCAGCTCCTGCATTTCATCTCCCCATTTAGTTCAAGTATTTAATTTAGAAAACTGCAATCAGCTTAACTATTTGAAATATTATTTTTATTGTATTATTGATAAAACAGAGCTATATAAAGCCTTAAGCAAATGTGAAATAAATTTATTTTCTCTTGCTTTGCCACTTCAGATTAAGCGTGACTATAGCCTGCTAGATGGTAGTCTTTCTTGCTCAGGATCACATAGTGGGGAAAAAAGGAAAAAGACATTAAACAGGTAGACAGACACATATAGCTGCGGGAAAATTACAAAATTCTGAGTCCAGCCATAGTTTATTAAATATTTTTAAACTAGAAATATTTTAACCATTCATAAGTACTCTAGTGGTTAATGTACACCAGCACTAGCACACTGAGTACACTAGCACTTGCAAACAGACACTGTGGGCCAGATTTTTTTTTTTTAGCAGTTGTTGGAGGTTCTGTGGACTTAACTCTCCCTCTGCCCTGGGCTGATTGTATGCTTCAATTCCTTTACTCCTTTGGATGTTCACCACCACTAACACAAACCTAGTCTTTAATATTCACATTCTTTACACTTTTCTGTCACTTGTGAAGATTTCCTTGGATGTCTGGTATTTTAACATGTTCTTGTTGCTCTGGCTGGGATGACATCAGATATAACAGGCAAAGCAAAACCTGCCCTGCTTAGTACTGAGAACAACTGGCAAAATAGATGAAGAGATTAAAGAAAAATTATTCCATCAGTCTGGAAGACTAGGAATTTCTGAAGAATGCATTCTAGTATTGTCTTAACAAGTACAGCTTACATATCATGTTTGTTATTTGTATTAATATTGACCCAACTCTCAGTAAAAAGTGTACCATTTGTTCTGAGAGTATTGAAATTACTAAGGGTAAATTTAAGAATAAGCTTTCCAACCCTACCCCTCAAACTCCTGTTATAAGCATTCTTTGGGAATGTTTAGACAGTCATGGAAACTAATGCTTTAGAAATCCCCAAGCAGATTTGTTGAAACAGAAGACAGTTGTTCTTCACCCAGAACAGCTGCTATCAACAAAACAGCCACTAAAAACACACTCATTGTACAATCACAAACTGTTAACAATCAAATATCACTAGTGTTTGTTTATAATGACAGTTGCTATGTTATGGGCACAAGACTGTTCTCAAAGTTTGGGAAGGTCACAGAGGAATTAGCAACTTACATGCCAATTAAACTCTTTGGGGTTCCTTTTGGCACTAGAGTTCTATTTCAGCTGAGAAAGATACAGCCCTAATTATTTCCAGGTCCATATGTACACAATCATTATGAAATAATACTAAAAATGCTACTACTAAGTTAAAATTTCCTAAAATTATTCCTTTTTGGATACATTTATTTTTCCTTTTCCCAATGTTAAGAGATTTTCCTCTATCCCTATATTAGCAAATGTGGAACATGCTGTTCAAGAAAAGCATCCAGATAAAAAAAAAAATAAAATTCCTTTTATCTCTACCTCATCCCTTATCCTTCCCCCTCCCATTATTTTTTTTCTCTTAACCGTCTTGACTAGTTTAGGAATAATTTTATCCATTAACAATTTTGGTGATCTTTTTTATGGTGATGGAGGGATGTGAAAAGACAAGTGTCATCTCCTCTTTCACTCTAAACACTAGTTGTTGTACTGTTAGTGAATGTGAGGTTTAATACAGCTAAAAATGAGAAAACTATATATCTCTTCCAAATATGCTCATTGAAGACATAAACCCACCAAAAAAGTAAATTGCTTGTGTTAAAAAGTAGGAACAGATGACAAACGTAATGGAACTTTATGTACAATATATTGCAATAGATTCTTGATGAAGAATTTAGTTAGTTAGTTTCCATATAAAGTAGCTCTTTCAAGGAAGACAAAACAAAATTAAGTTTTCAACAAGTATAAGTTTACCATGCTTGGAAATTTCATGTCATTTTAACAAGGACACTTTCCCTCTCACAAAGCTACCTAATCAGAAATTTTGAAGAAAAAACCATGCGCCCTAGCTGTGATTTTCAATTGGGTTATATAAAATAATCCCCCATAGAAGGCATGCTTTTCAATTAGAAGCTGTGAAACATTTCCATTGATATTGCTACAGCTTTGCTTTATCACCAAAATAGACTTCATAAGCAATCTGTCTACAAGTGACATTTCAGCTATGCCATCAGCAGCCAAGCACTAACAGAACACCACGGCTCCAGAACCTCAGAGGCCATTCACAGCATCCACGAACAGCTTTGGGCCCGTGATTGTGGCAGGTCTGGTCCAAACACACCTTGACTTCAGCCTCACAGTCAGTTAACCCAGACAGAAAACCAGAGCTTCTGCAAGGAGCTCTATTTGTTCGGATCCCAACATACCTGCTTAGTCATTTACATTTAGTCTTTTATCTTGCTGTAGGTGTCCAACACCTCATAAGATGCAGTCTGGCCAAGCATTCACACCCTACTGCTCAACAGCACTTTTTCCTTGCTTCTATTTAACAGAAGTATTACAAACCTTTTGGCAACTTAAAATAGGATTCTAAGTAGCTCCAACTGAAAATGTTAGCTTTGTCTGGTAACAGCCACCTGAAATAAACCAAGTTAAAAGTATTAGGTGCTGTCATGTGTGACACCATGCTTCTTGTCCATATCCACATAATTTTCATGTCTTATTGGAGATCCTCATGATGTATGTTACAAGTAGCTGGTAAAACTAAGGCACTGATTACTGAATGTACATAACAAAAATAGAGACACTGCGTGGTCCAACATCTTGCAGCTGCAAAATATGAGAGCTCTTACCTTGGCCTTACAACCTTTAGTCACAAGAATATTTCCAAAAGTTATCTGGTGGTGCTGTCCCGGCAAAACTGCTCCCTTCTCCAGGTACATCTGTAGTCTTAATTTTATTCTTCTGTATAGTAAATTTAAAAAGTGTATCTTCTATAGTAGCTAACAAGATAATTTTTAGTACCTCTTCGCTTTGCTAGCCCTCCTTAACTTGAAAGCCCTGTGAGTCTGGACTGTGCAGTGTGCTATGTGGATACCTGCTGCTTCTTCAAAGAACCGGTACCAGTAGGTCATAATGCACCTTCACTGGGGCCTGCTGTTTTGTCTGGACAATTACACTGACATTTCATTTACTTCAGTATCCTGACTTTCATTCCTGAACATTCTGACTGCCATGCAAAAGCAAGGGGATTGTAAGAGGTATTGTGTAACTACTTGCCTCCTGTTGGAAAACATCTGTGATACATGTTGTCCAAACTCTAAGTTTGGGCTGAAAAAACACTCTGTTTACCCTGCATGTAAGGTATCCACAACAAAAATTAAATGCTGTCTAGCTTGGGCTTGCAGTTACTAGGAACACTTACTTCTTACTTGAGCAGAAATGTTTTTATGGTTGAATAATGAATAAACACATCAACAAGAGACTCTAGTAGACTTTAATAAAAGAGTGTAAGAAAAAAAAAGCATCTGTAGAAATACAATAACAAGATTTAAAAATGTCTTACATATACATTTTGGAAGAAGAGTGAAAGAGAAAGTTTAGCTAAACAAAACTGCCAGCTAGTAACAAGTCTCATTGAAGAGTTTCACAGTACTATAGCATGTGTAGACATTTCAATTAGTTATCAAGCAAGTTCAGTTACAAAAAGAAGAAACCCTAAAATTCAGGCAAGGTGGTTTTAATCTCTGTTACATAAGATGTTATTTGCCTTCAGGAATTCACATGAAAAGGCAGTTTATTTTTAATATACAGGACTAAAAAACATACAGCAGCACAGTTTTGTAGTTAAAACTAAAGAACAAAGTATGGTTATTTAAACTTTCCCCAAAATAAAAAATCAGACTATGTTGATTTGTTTGAAAAAGTGAAACATCATATATATTTGTATTAGCACAGATGGAGATTAAAATTATTTTATGAAATAACTTTGGTCACCTTGGCAGTGAATACCAACACAGGAAAAAACCCTGTAACTCCCACACACCCGAAGTACAAGGAAGAGAATATTTTCACAATGCAGTCCCTTCTCTGGCAGTTTCAGATCAGCATGGTGTCTACGTTTTAGGCATTCCTATACTTCAAATATCACAATGAGCACATACATGAATACAGGGAGCAAGTTACAATTTTCAAGTCTATCCCTCAAGACACAGTGAAATCTAGAATATAAGCCCCAGTTAGAAATTAGAAAAGCCCCTATATCTTTCATTTCACTATTTTCAAGTGAAGGGTGAAACTTTCTTTTGCAGTCAGACCCTGAAACAGATCTTTTGAACTACCATGTGAGCTTCCCCCACCCACAGAATGAACTCTTGATTGGAGGCAAGAACAAGGAGGACATGGAAGTGGTAACACACATTGACAAGGGACTAAGATACAGGAGAGAAAAGAGGAAAGAACAACAATGAAAGAATGTTCTTCAAATCTCTTCATGAATTTCTATTTACTAAAAAATTCCTTAAAGGGTTTCAGCATTAACACCATACTTGTAATTGGTAATTGGCTCTGTACTAGGAAAGTAATTAGACCTCCTTGAGATTATTGCACAAAAACCTGGCAGCAGTTTGAAAATGCACATCTAGATCAGTTTCTAAAACTGAGTTACATAATGTTTCTAAAGTACAATATATATATATTATTAGAGAATAAAAACTAAATACAATTGCTTAATTTTAAATCAAGTCCAGCACACAAATATTTTAATATGGCAAATACCCCAGGACTTGCTGCATGTATCCATAATGTAGCTATTTAATAATGAGTGTGGTCATATTTCCACCCCTCCCCCAAAATGTATAATCTTGACAAGAAACTCAAAACATAAAATATAACATCAAACATTTTCTTTTAATACATATTCCCAATTTTGTATTTGATGCTTAATCTATAAATATGATCTCCAACATAAGCATGATTTATGTGGTTTTGTGTTGCTTTTAGATTGAAATATCTTATATTAATAAGTCCAAAGCAGTTCATTTTTTAATTCACTTCTAGTGAAAAAATATTCTATTTCTTAAGTATCAAAACTGGAATTTGTTTTTTATTAGTAAGTGACTACATGTTGATGGTTACTTAAAGATAGAATTAGTTCACAAAAATTATTGCTTATCTGAGTGCTAGGTAAATACTATATACAGATATTTAAAGAGTAGTTGAAAAACATTATGTCATGCTATCGTTAAGAAAAGGTTTTGATTAGTACAAAAATTTCCAATAATTTATGTCCTGATATTTTTGTGTGTGCTACCAGGAAAAACAATTACAGGAGAGTAAAAATATAATCAAAATACATATCCCAATTACTGTCTGCTAAAGGAACAAAAATATCTAATTCTTTTAGACAGAAACCAAGTATTGCATTGAATTAAGATTTCTACTAATTACAATTTTAATTTAATAAAGTTATATGGAGGCAGCATGTGGTATATTTAAGTTCATACAATCTGTTAACGCAATACACAGTCAAAAATTAATTATTTTATATAAACCTTTTAGGTTGCTTCCAATCTGTAATTTCAGCATAGTGCTACATATTGTTCAGTCTTGAAGGCTAAAATCAAGAGTCTTCAATTCTCATTCTATCATAAGCAAAGCTCACCTACACCTTGTCTTAAAACTTTTTAGCAGCATAGTCAGCTTTATAAAGAGAAAAAGGCAAAATATTACTATAATTTAAATATTCTAATAATCTTTTCAAGGCATCAAAAGACCCAGCTTGAAATTGTTATTACCGTTGACAAAAATATATTAACATAATACTTGCATTTACACATTCAAAAATTTGTAGTTAGTATTAAGTTGGCCTATGAAGCAGTAGTAAAGTGCAAAATATTTGGTATAATATCTAGGGATTAGCCTTAGCTTCTGTGGAATACAAAGGATTAAGCCCAGCTCTTCCATTGACAGCTATGGTGTTTGATGGAGGACCAACCTGGAGGCACAGTGGGGGGGAAAAAAAGAAAAGAAAAATATTAAAGAAATGTTAACCTAAATTTCCAGATTTTTATCTCGCTAATATGTTACACAATGTTACTTCATTTAGTGTTTTTCTCATTGCAATGGAAGACCTCCTATATGATTTCTTAACTAAGCATATATTCCACAGAAGTGGAAACAGAAGACATTACTTAGAAATGTATTTTATCCTGACTAAAACTTTCATATATAACTATTCAAAAGACACATAATTCTTAGTCCTTCTCCACACCTGGTTGCAAAGAAGTACTAGAAAAATATCACTAAACCAAACATTTTTTATTAAATATTGAATAGACCTGATTTCTTACTAAATGTTCAAACACTTTATACCATGATAATGTTTCTTTTATCAGAAGCAAACCATAACTTTTAGCACAGATAGCCAAAGCTTGATTTTCAGTGGAACTGCATAACCCAACAGCCCCAAATGGAGTTAATGGGAGCTGTAGATGCTCCACTACCATGAGAACCACATACCACAGCACAGAGTTTACTAAACACAATGAAAACATTCTCAAGAGAAAAATCATTAAAAAGAAACCTCACTTGACCCATTTTAGGTTAGTAATTACTGAGGGCCCTATTGAACAGGAAAGACCAGCAACACAAAAGGCCACAGATCTCAGCACTGCATACTCACAACATATTTAGTAAAACAGCGGGTGAAAAAAACTAAAGAACTTGGCAAGTTGTGCCAGGATTTTATTTTTTAAATTACTCTCAGAGCTGCAAGAAGAGAGATTATGGTAAAAGGTAAAAAGAGAATCAAGTTCCTAACAGACATCTCTCATTGTTCAAATGGATCAGATTATTGCTCCTTTTCCTTACTGCAGCACAATACTAGAAGCTATGAGGTGTATGCATTCTAGAAATCCTCTCAATTCTCAAAAGCACTTTTGGGTGCAAATAAATTATTGATAAAAAATGCTTCATTTTTCTGTCCCACTACTGCCATTTTCCATGTTAAACATAAAACGAGACCATGTTTTTATTAAATCTGCTGTAGGCCAAAAAAATCTCTTTCTGCTGTCAGACATACCTGTACCACAGCATACGCATTCTGAGAGTGAAAAAGAACAGCATGTACAATTTTATGCTTGGCAAAACTTCAGTGAGTTCTTCACTGCATTTTGTTTGTGTTCCAGGGGTTTTTTTAAGACTGGTTCAGATTTCTGTGTGGCAGACTGCTCTTCTTTATGGTTACAGTTTCTTCATTATTGTAATTTCTTCTTAAAAAGTACAGTCCTTTGATCACCCCAGTCTCAACATGTAATTTACTGACAAAGCACATCTCCCACCCACAGAAGAGAAAGGGAGGGGAAAAGCAATTTCAGTCATTATCTCTCTCCCCTTCCCAATGCCATTCTTGTACCTAGACTGATAAAGACTATATGGGTCAACTCTGCACTAAGAACATTTCTATTTGAAAGAATGAATAAATAAATGACGTATCATATTACTCAGAATGCAATTATGCACTAGAAGAAAAAAAAAATCTTAAAAATATATGCAAATAAAATCCAAACATTATTTCTACTAGAACAGATTTTACCTCTAACAGATTCTGAACAATACAGCATTTTCTTAATCTTATCCTGTTTTTAATATGATTACTGACATGTAGTTAGAAGCAATTCTATATTCTGTATTATATACCATTTTTACTGACTAGAGATCAAACCCTACTTGAGCATGCTTGCAACTTTTCCAAGAAACTCACTCTTCCTATTCACTGTAGAAAGGATGGGAGATTTACAAGTCTCAGAGAGGCTGCTGCACTACTACACTGAAACAAAAACCTATGAAATGGAATGTTCCACTATCTGACCATTCACTGCGAGATTTTGATCTGAGGGAATCAAAGGCTTCCATAAAATAAACAAACATGTCCCTTGTATCCAGCTACCACAAAGGATTAGGTTCTTTCAAATGGAAAAGAGAATTTAATTGAATAGAAAAGATAATTGAATACTGAATTTCTTTGACCTTCTGCAATGAAAAATTATTCCTCAAAAGAGAATGCAAAATACTAATGCGAGGTCAAGAAAACTTCGCAAGACTATGATTTTCTGGTTGCAAACTTGAAATAGTACAGACTTTAAAAATGTAGACTGTTTTACCCAATAAGAGATATGTAGGTTAATTTTAGGAGAGAAAGTTTTTAACAAGAGGGATTAGAGGAAGATGCTCCTTCCAGGACTGTTGACAAAACATTGAGAAATAGCTTAGTTATGATGCCGAACAAATTAAGGACCTGATAAAGTGTAATAAATAGGAAAGTTGTCTTCAGAACTGTGTGTTATCTGCTGGCAAAAGGTTGTAGCCACTTCAGGTCTAGAACAAAGCTGCTTAGCAGGTTTCTAAAGCCAGACCATTTCAAACCATGTAAACACAAACAAGAAAAATTTTATGGACAAGATACTTAACGATAACCTAGAGATTTCTATTTCATTTCAGGAAGATTTTAATTATGTTTGTACAGTATGGAAACACAGACAGTTGAAGCTCTGTGGGTGCATTCACCAGTTTATTCTGCAAAACTCACCCTCTTCCCCACCTCCCTTCCCATTGTTAAGCGATCTCCTGGCAGCAGTTTATGCCAAAACTAACTGCTTTTAGAACCAGGCATTAGTATGGTAATTTTGAAGGAAGTACCAAGAGTTCTTTGTTTTGGATGCAATGATGAAAACTCACCCTTTTCAATTTGGCAGCAGCTTCTCCAGAGCGGATTGCAGCCAGCAGGCTCTGGTGGATCTGTTCGGGGTCAGCACGCGGGAGCGTCATCGCGGTTTGTCTCTTGGTGACAGGCCGTGGGTGCTCAGGGGAAGCACCTGACTGCGCCTGACTCTTCTGCTCACTATGCACATGGCTGCCTTTCTATAAAGGGAGGAAGTGAAAGGAAAAGAAGCCAAAAAGTTTTATCTGAATTAGTTATAAATGGAAATCTGAAACAACCTGGCACAAGGTTGCATAGCAAACGGCTGCCATTCTAGTGTTTGCTTGGTTCAAGATTTCTGACATCAGCCACATTCCCAGCATAGCACATAGTTTTTCTCTCAAGTAATTCTGCTAGCAAAACTTTATAGCTCCATTCAACTGTGCTTGTGACATGGCCACCTGAAGCCAAATGGATCACACCACCCAGAATTAAATTTAAGAAGCCAACACACAGAACTGTAAAGAAAAAATTGTAAAAACTCCAAACATAAAAATAAGTATTACACAGAATACGTGACTATATAATTTACAGTTCTTTAAAGTAGGGGATGCTAATTATGGCAGGAAATAATTATTTCCAATCATCTGAATGATGTTGCTTTTATTTTTAACATTCCCTGCATTCCTGCACATCATTACAATGCTGTGCTACTGGTGGACAGCAGGTGGACAGTGTTGGTTTTCCCTGCACAAACACAGCGCTTTCTGGCCAGGGAGCGGTTCAGAAACAAGCCTTTACACCGCTTGCACGTGATGGCACTGGAGCCACAGCCAGTTAGTATTGGAAATAAAGTTTACCTTGTCCATTAGATTATTTTGTGACCCCGTTGTTACGGTCTGTAAGGAAGGACTTTTCACTTCAGGCATGGAGGTAGCTGAGGAGAATCCAGCTGCCAAAGGGACAGAGGAGAGTTCCACTGGACACTCCTCTCTCGGTGCCTGGCTAGTGATCGTACGTGTCTTATTGAATGATTGTGACCTTTTGACTGCAGATGAGACAGCAAGAGCAAAAGGGGATGGTCTTGAACTGGAGTATGGCTTTGGAACTGCAAAAGTTCTGAGAGTTTTTAGATTCAGTGGTGCTGGAGGACAGGAGGGAACATTTAAAGGCTTATTACTTTTAACAGAAGTGGAAGGTTCAATGATTTTTCCATCATCAACTTTTTCTTGATCTGCAGGAGGAGAGGGAATATTTGTTTTTTGTAAAGCCAAAGAAGTCAAATCAGATGATGAGATTTTTTTACCCATCTCTGTATTCTTAACTTCATTTTGAATTGAATTAGGAGCACAGACTGTGCTTCTGGCAAGTGCAGATGTCACATAGTGACCTGAAGCTCTTCGTTGCATCTGCAGATAAAAAGAACTAGGCTTCATTGTAGGACTTAATGGACTTAATGCGTTTGACTTGTCCTGAGTCTCAGAAGAAGCATTTGTATTATCCAAGTTTAGCATCAGTGGGACAGGCTGCCTGAAAGACTCTCTTTCCATCTGGTTGCTCTCAGTAGTAATCTCAGCTCCAGAGGTCACAGTATGTTCAGAAATGCTGTTCACTCTCTGCAGAACACCATTTGCTGCTGCAGCTTCATTTTGTGAACCAACCTGTAAAGGACCCACACTTTCTGACAGATGAGGAATTTCATTTTGCACTATGAATTCCTTGGGGTCTTCCAAAGTAGATACCTCTTGATCCTTATGATCTGATGGAACTTCTGATTCCCAGCTCTTCATCATTTCTAAGAATTTTGGAGGCACTATCTTATAAGTAGTCATCCCAATTTTTGGTATGTAATCCCTAGTAATTTCATTAGCAGGTTTGGGTTTGGGTTTAGGTTTGGTGTCCTGTCTATAAAAAGGCTGATCTTTTACTGGAGAGTCATCTGCAGTTTCAGGAGTTGTTTCTGGTGAAGCAAAATCACTGCCATTTATACAGATGTGACTCTGGTCTTCTATTGGAATTACTTTTTTATGAGTAACTTCTTGTGTCTTAAGATTTTGTTCCATTGAAGTATCTTCACTCTCTTGATGCATTCCATGCATCTCATGAGCAAGGGAGCTGTTCTTATCTCTGTTGTGTTGAGGAACCAGTTTTCTAAATGTGGATGATTCAACACCCTGAGGAACAGTGATTTCCTTCTGTGCAGTCCTTCCCAAATTGCTGTCCAAAGTCTGGATTCCAACATCCTGAGTTTTTACTGTGTCCAAGGCAGTTGCATTTGTTTTGCCATCTTGCTTTTCTGAAATCAGTTGAGGATAATTCCTATGACTTACAGAGGTGTCATTTTTACATGCTTGGCAGTTTGATAGTCTGTCAACTTCAAGCTTGTTATTCTCTCTAAAATCTACTGTTTTAATTTTGGCTGTCTGAAATTCTTTCCCTTCTTCTGTTGTTGGAAGGAGTTTTGTATCGCTATGATCTTTAAGTTAAAGAAAGATTCCAAAATTAATACAAATGCCAAAAAGATTCATGCTTCCTTATTACATCATGAAGCTCTGCATCCAGTGTATTTAGTAACAATTACTAGCTTCTCACTGATGCTAATATTTCCCCTAACCCTTTTAAAGATCTATTTATATTTGACTAATATTGTCAAATAATTGTATTCTAACTCAAGTATTTTTCCTTAATAAACAGGTTACAGATGCCATGCATCAACTTAATAGAAAAAACTATTCTAGAACAATATAAAAAGTGCTAATGAATTCCAGTTAATTTTATAGGCATCAGTGACTCAAGAGATCAAGGACTATTCAATATTGACTTAGATGCAGTTTTTATTTAGTTCTACACATTTGTGGCTCCTGTTCCTAAGTTTTAATGTTACAAATCTTGTCAACTACACCTTATGTATTTGTACAAGGTAACAATTGAAAAACATATGGACAAGAGCAATTGGCCAAACCTATTTTTCCTACCCTTTAGTTGGTCTGATAATTCAATATTCTACCCGTGGACTAAACATATGATCATCTCCCAAACACATGAATATTTTGGTCAAATTCTGACCAAAACACACTATTGGTAAAAATGACATTTTTCAGGAATAGTCATATGGAGTGGTATTTTGTAGGAGGAAAAAAGACTCACTTCATGTATGCTATAAAATGGTAGTTAAAATTTATATCACATACAAACAGGACTTGTGTTCTTATGATTTATTAACAGAGGTGTACTGAGTATAAAAGACTATAGAAGGCCTAATATATAAATCTGAAAATCAGTGTCACAAAAGAGCAAAATAAATCAGTCAGGTCACTAAACCCACAGAGAAATTTATGACCCATTAGATGCACAGGATGTCGTCATTTTGTTTCAGATCAGTGTGTCACTTTCTTTTTATTTGTGCTTCAAAATATTTGCATTTTCACGCAGAAAACTCACTCTAATTTCATAAGCAAAGAACAACTGATGCCTTCTTCTTCCCCAGTGGGGTGTGGCAGCCATGTCACCCCATGTGGCAGGATTACCTTTGTGGCCAACCTTCCCCCTCCTCAGCACTGTCCCACCCACACCATCCTATAACAGCATGATGCAGCTTTGACTACAGCTAAAACAAAAATATATTAAATACAAACCCAAAAAAAACCCAAACTGCAGCCAATTCTTGCCACCTCATCTCAAAGAAAATAGACTAGAGCTAGAGCAAGTGTAAAGAAAATAATCTGATTATAACAATCCAAGAGTTGACTATGTAGCCATTTCTTCAAAGGAATAGGAAAGTTCAAGCTTCAAGTATTAACAACAGGAAGGAACTACTCACCATCAGTTTTATTTTGATCTAAAATTTTAAGCTTCCTGTCTGTTTGAAATCCAGCATCCTCACTGCTTATCTTAGTCTGTAGTCCTCTGCAAAGCACAACAGTACAGTAAATATGCTAGTATCATCCATTTCAGCAAACACAAGGAATGATGCAAGAGAACTGGCAATATTCTCCAAACACAGATGGACAAAACAGAACTGCTCTGCCAAACACTGGAATACTCAACAGAATCAATTAAAAAAAAAGAAAAACCATGAGGAAATGCTGCCATGATATTTTACCAAAATGACATGCAGCTACACTTGCTTCTGTGTAAGCAGATGATCAGTCTTCCCTTGTCTTCTCCCCCTCTTGTTTACATGTGCAGTTTGAACAACCCACTTTCCAATAGCAACTCCATTCCAGTGAAGCCACAATGATTTTTCACTCGTATAAAGTGTTCTCACACCCCCCAATTTAAAATGTGTCCCTGGCTTTGTCCCCACCACGCTGCACGAGACACTGACTGTGAACACATGAAGTGAGCAGCACAGACTTCTCAATTCAAGAAATACCTTGAGAACAACAAATAAACAAACATACAACATGGTTCTTCCATTCTAAACATCTTGGAAAACATACAATGTCTATTTTCCTCGTTTTGTGGGGGACAAGAGAACTGCAAAACTTCTCATCTTTTTGGGTGTGAGGGGACGTATTAAGTCCTTGGCTTCAAAAGGTGAATAAAAAAGGCAAAAACACTTCAAAATTTCTTGATAAAATGTTATTAAAACTTCAAACTTTATTCAATATATTTTTATAATATGTAGTTAGAAATACTGGCATTATGAAGATTCCAAATTATTTGCCACATCAAATGCATTAGTTATCAGAACCAGTGCTTTGAGCTGACACATCTGCTTTGAATAATTTAAAATTATACATTTCTCAATAACCATCCATGCTGATGTTGTCTGTATAGTCCCAAACACACTGTAAGTGTCCCATAAATTGCTGAACAGGAGCATATACTCCCAAAATTATTGTTGGACGAAAGTTAAAGCTCAGTCCTGCACTCTGTTCTCTTCCTTAGCTCTGTTCCTTTTAACAGAGCTGGGTGACTGAGCTAAACTAGATGCTGAACTAGATTTTTAATAGGAATTTAAAAAAAAAAAATCAAACCAAAATCCACCAAACCCAAAAGCCACAAAACACCTGGGAGTATCATTACAGAAATTAGTGGTTTTGACTGTAGTATTTTGCAAATATCCCAGGCTGGATTAAAAAGAAACACTTTTCAAAGTAACTACACCTTATACATAAAGATCAAAATTATCTAAAGCTTTTCAGAAATAGAATGTCAGAGAAACCCCACTCCTCATTTTAGAATCCCCAAGATATTTCAGGTAGCAATTGCCAAACTCTAAAGCCAGAGTGTGCAGTACCTTCTACCTAACCATCACCAGGATTATAAGACATGAAAGGTTGCTACCAATTCATAGGGGGGGAGGGAAAAACATCCCCTGGACAAGAAGGCAAACTGGCCCAATAACACAGGCCTGACAAAATGCAAATTCAAGACAATTTATTAGATTGCCCAAACAGAAGAAACACCCAAGCAACTGGGACAGTATTCACCAGGACAGAATATCAAAGATTTTTGCAAAGCCACATTTGTCCTTGGACTGACAAAAACATCCCTTCAAATACGAGTTAAGCCTCTCTTTACTACCTTGAAAGTTCTTGGCTACTAGGGCAGTCACACGTTTTGGCTTCAGTACAATAATCGAAATAGTTCTTTCAATTTAATTTGGGAACAGTAGCCAGCTTAGTTGCCCCAGGGAACAGAGAAATAGTGAATTACATTAACACAATGGGACTTCTCTGGACAATCAACATTTATTTCAAGCAGGCACTAACTCATGTTGGAAACCTGCTGAGTCAGGTAGTTTAACAAACATGCTGAAGGGCAAAGGTACAGCATCACCAGAAGGGAAAAAGAGCAGTTAAGGAAACTAATGTGTTTATTCTTTAAAAAAGCTGAATTAACTTGTTTTCCTGAGAGCAAATGGATTGAGACAGGTCAAGACCACATATAAGGAAAAGAAAATATAAAAATTAAAGCCAAAACAAATATGCAAGCGATAAGAATCGTGCCCAAAAAAACAGAAAAGGTTGATGTATCCATTTTCCCCATCTGCAAGAATGAATTTGTATATTTTTATTTAAATAATTAATCCAAAATTCTTGCAGCATGCTGCTCTAGTAAATACACTGGGCATTTTAGAGCTGGATTCAGCTTTTCTGGGCTCCAGGTGTTTGAGTAGTAAGGAAAGGGAAGATTAAACAGAACTGCAGAACACTTCATTGTCATTTTTGTTGAAAAGCTGCATGAATTACTGTGCACAGAAGAGTGCTACAATGAAAGCTAAGCATATTAAGGCTCATTCCTCTCACAATTCTCTATTCTGTGCTTCACAATGAAACAGCACTCTGCATTTTATTTGCCTCCCCCATTGTCCCCCCAATGCTCCTGTCTTTGTCACAAAACGTACTTACTTGCCATCTGTGCTCATATTTTCTTGTTTTTCTTCTTTGAAGCTTTGCGAGTTGTCTGTGGGAACACTGCCAGGAACAGGAGCTGATGAAGCAGGATAATTTTTGTCGTTTTCCAGTGATACCTCAGCAGAGCTGAAGGCTGCAATAACCTCTCCTATCCCAGGAGAAGTATTGGTACTTCCACTGTCCTCTCCCTGTTGCACACCCATCTCCTCCCTTTCATCAATTTCTTCCAGGTTGTATTCTGAGCTCCTTACATCTACAGTCAAAAGAAAGGAAAAGAAAGTAAAAATACCCCCAAACTAACAAAACTGAAACCAACCCACAGCTCTGAATGCAGGTTGTAGATTAAAAGGGATTGTTCAAGGCAGCCTAAATAGTTTGAAGAAGGAAAACGGATTTTTTTTTCTTTGTAATTCATACAAATTCTTAAAAATAATTTAAAATTTAGGAGATTCATTCAGACTTCACGGAATTCTGTGTTTCTTTTCAATTCTCTCTCTTGACACAAGACTATGCTGATCACCATGGTACTGTCCATCTGGTTCTATATTCTGTACTATATTCTATCTATATTCTGTACCTACTGTAAAACATTTTCCATATTTAACTCAAGTATTGAATTAAGATTGTTATATATATTTTTAGTTATCTCATAACTCCAACTTTCATGGAGGTGGACAGTTGCTTTTACCCAGACTTCTTGTACTTCCATTAGCTCTCCAGTGAGTTTTAAAATGCACAGTTCCTCTATGTCAGAGTAGGAATATTCAAGAACTAAAGAGTAACCAAAATACCAAAAAACCAAAATTTTGTCCATGGTTTGAACAAGTTTCACCACCACTATCAAAAATTTCCCATAACCATCCTAAGCATATTAAAGTGACTTGTGCAGTGCTTCATATTACAGTACAAAAATAAAGTTCATAGGAAAGTGCTAATCCATTAAAATACTGACATTTGCAACCAGAGAACAGTTAAACTGAAAGGTTGAGTTGCTGGATTATGACACAGATAAATCAGTGTACTGTAACTAATAAATACACCTGACCAGGGTACTCCCATCAGCTTTGGGAGCACTGACACCTGTTAGGGACAAGCCTTGCACTTGGACAATTAGGTCTCAGTCTAAGCAGCATCAGTAAATTTCCAAGTGTAAACCAAAGTCAACAAAGAAAACAAAAAGAAATACTGGAAAGTTGCAGATCCCAGAGTACCAAAAAAAAAAAAAAAAAAAGTTAGACTGACAAAAATATTAGACTGACTTTTTTTAGCAGCTGGTATCCTACAATGCTTCCAGTGCCTCTAGAGAAGGTAGAGGTTATAGAAAAGTATTAAGAGAATGTATGTATTGGAGAAAAGCTCAGTACAGAACAGAAACTTTGGTGTTAGGGTCATTAGTTAAGAGTTCAGTAATACCAAAGACATTCATTCAAAGTTACAGAGAAACTACAAAAGCCAAATATTTTACTGTTTAATTCTTGGTTCTATATTGCAATCTTGTAATAGTGTTTTGTTACACATTAAGCAATGTGATCAACACATGCCATAGTGCTGAATGCAGAGGCAATTTAGATCCCCAAGGAAAGAAAGGCAAGACTGCAAAGTGGTACACGTGAGCTTTTTCCATGTGGTTTCAGCACAGGTACATACAAATATGTCACACTGGTATTACAGGTTTACTAGTTATAAGGGCCTTCTCTTCCTTTCATCATCCACCAACCCCTTTTCCACCTAGAGAACACTCATACCCAGCAGCCTTATACTTTGGGGCATCATTTGGGTGGTGACAGTATCATTTCATGTGTGACAAGTTAAATCTATATCTGTCAAAATGAACAAAGCATAACAGAATGTGAGCAAACACTGAACCAGCTAAGATTATCCCACAACCCATAACTGGCTCTCCAGAACATTGCCTCCTTCACTGGTGAGACCTATTATGCCATGGGCCTGAGCCATCACCAATGACAGGAACAAAGACTGAGATTTTCAGTCTAAATGCTCTATGGAAACCTGAATTAGACAACAAAGAATAGACTTCTGACAAGAGAAATGGAAGCATTCTGGAGCTGCTGTGGCTTTGTGCCCAGGCACTGCTGGCACTTCTCTGCTGCTTTTCCTCTGGAGAGGACCGTAACAAAGGCTGAGTTGTATCTATACTCCTGGGATGGAAACTTAGCTTGGGTTGTAGGAGACATTCCTGACATTCCTGCTATGTGAAAGTCTGTTCTTTGCTGTGCTAGAAACACTTCCAAGCGCTGGGGTCAACTAACCTGACCTACAAATGGATAATACCAAACAAAAACAGCCCTCACACTTTTTAAAGAATGCTCTACCTCATCTGTCAGCATAAGATCAGCCCTGCTTGCTAGTGGATTTTCATCTGTTACTGAGTCTCATTCCAGACCTCGGCTGTCACTGCTGTAGCAGAATAAAACCTGAATACATTTGAACACAAACAACACTAAACAGCCATCCTTCACTTATGTCATGCAGGTAAGTCCCTAGGGGAGCAGTTCAGATTCAGATTTGTTTCCAAACCCTCAGTCTACAGCATTTACATGCAGCATATTGCCAGAAAGAACTTACAGTAATACTGGCTATATAGTGTTGCCTTACTGCTTATACACCTTATCCATAGTTCTGTATGTAATTTAAATTGCATAGTTTATTCTCTTGGACATTAGTCACTGGGTTTTAAGTAGCTCTTAATCAATATAGTTAGAGTGTGTCAGTATGAAGGCAGATCTATAGGTAGTACACACACATATAAACACAATCACACACACCCCTGGTGACTGACATACCACCTACACGTCTTCTTTTTGTTCTAAGTATACCCCATGCCCAGCAGAGACCAGGCTGCTGCTACTCTGCACATAAGCACCAGAGCTGGAAAGCCTGACTACATCAAATCTGCTCTTGACTCTACTGCCCCTAACAAGGTGCTTAGAAATACTGTAACCAAAAGGATTATATCAAGGGATTTGTTTGATGGAAAGTTTTCTAAAAATCTCTGATTTCAAAATTCACTCTGAATACTTTTTTAACTTTCTTCCCTAGAAAAATAAAGACTAAGCATTAATTAAACCTTGGGAAGGTGAACAAAAATCATAACTGATAAAGAGAATTGTTGTTTATAATCCCAAATGTCCATATTACTTCTCTGTCAATGCTTATTCTAGTAGATGTGTGTCTTCAAACTACTTTTGTCAAGGTACACACTGTTTTGACAGCATGGGAAAACTGTCATTTCACAAGAGAAATGTTGCCTATTCCATACTATATAATGTATATGTGTCTACGTAGTGCATAGCTAACAGACATTATTGAACACTGCAAATTGAACACTTGAAGTGGTTTATTTTAGGGCAAAAGGTAATGCTGTATTTGCACCCTAGGTTTTTTGCTTATTTGCTAAAGTAGCACTGCACAACAGAAGCACTCTGGAATGCAGTTACAGCCAATCAAAAACTCACAATGCTTCCCAGATGCCTGACAATCAAAGCGGTATTAATCCAAGTGGAAGGAACTCCTGGGTTTTTGTAAAGTTAAAATTATGTCCAACTTTGCAATTTAAGTGATACTGAACTATTTTATCCATTTAAAACAATACCCAAACATGGACAATTTTCAGACTAGGAATAGGACAGGTGTACTGCATGTGATTTTGCTGCAGGTTAATATCGGTTCTCACAGCATGAGGGGCTTTGCTAAAAGGACCCTTTATACACAGGCCTCATGACAGTTTCAGAGATGCCACCAGAGAGCAGCAGTATCCCATGAGAAAAAAAAGAGGCAACGAAGCTGTTCTATGTGACTTATATGTACGTTAAAAAAAAACCTGCACTACATTAAGTCTTCACCAAAGGACACTGCATGAAGAAGGAAAACTAGAGACTGAAGATTGTCACTAACTGCAAAGGTAAATCCAAGGGCTCAACATAGATTGCTCTAAGCCCAGTAAAGATGATTAACTTTTTCTATTTCTTTCCATTAGAGCTTAAATTAAAATATTTAATTACAGAACTCAAATGCCTCAAGCAGAAGTTTTTAAATCTATGGAAAAACATACAAGCCATTTCTTTGATCTTCATGGTTGCTTACAGCACTTGGACATTACAGTAATGGGAAAGGAAAAAATTCTAGCACTGATCAACGATCTTAAGACAGAAACAAGAACAAGAAAACAAATAAAAATTATTTAAAATCACAGTATGATACTGCTCATCTTAGACCCATTGCATGTAAATGGACAGTTTTCAACACACAAAATTCAATACTAGTAAGCAAACCACTCAGATTATTCTCTTTCATCTGCTGCAACAGCAAAGACAAGGAAAGGTTACAACTTTGTGAGATCTTCAACCCCAGATTCCACAGTATAGGTTCATACTCCCAATTATTACATTACATATTGTTTCTACTCAATGTCTTTTCCAACAATTTACATAAATTGCCCTAAATGCAAACCAAGCCCAAGTTTACTGATTACTTATTTTTTATTTTCCCCCGTTTGCCACAGACCTAGCATCCTAGCAGATGACTTTCAGCTCTTGTGGTACATTTTTGTTTTATCACTCCAAACAATTTGACTGGCATCCAGAATAAAACAGCAGGAAGACTACTTAAAAATTCCTGTCAACTATCACAGCAGCCGAGTGCTTAGCCTCATATAATGACAGTGGCACTCCACAGGCTTAGCATTTATATACTTCATTCTTATTAAACATTGAAGAATTATTTTTTTCAGACTGCACTGGCACTGATTATTCTAAAAGCTTTTGCAAATTTTAGAAGACTTCTAGATGTTGTATACTGTAACTGAACCCCATGGTCTGGTGCTTACAAACAACAGTATTTCACAGTACAAAGTGCATAAATTTAGAAAAGCATTATGTTCAGCAGCTAAATAATTGTGTTTTAAACAGCTATACTTTCATAAATCACATTTTACCCATAACACCCAACAAATAATTTAATGTAGAAACAACTATTTATGCATTCAGTTTAGATTTACAACTTATGTTTTCAAAGGCTGTTCAGATGCCAACCAAAAGCCAGGCACAGATTTGCTCCTGCCTCAATGTTATGCAGGTCAAGGGCAGCACAAGGCAAGGTTCTAAAAACAACACTGGGCTTTAGCTCTTGAAAAGCTTGTTATGAGGTACAAAAAAAATATCACAGAAATTCTGGATAGTTCTTCTCTGTAATTTGTAAGGAAGAGAGAGAGAAATCAGGGATAATGTTTAGTTTATTAAATGTAAAGCACAGATAGCAATACAAAGTATTTTGCATTTATTTCTGTAGACAACAAAGGTAAAATATTATTGTTGTAGAAAGATGCATTTTTACTTCAAAGGAAAACTTAATTGATCTGAAGCATTAAAATGAGTTCTACATTTATCTGTAGTATAGTAATTTATTGCTACAAATGATTATAACTTGCCATGAAGTAAATGTTATCAGTACTTTTGTGGAAACAACCAACCTGTTCCAGGTTGCATTTCAGTGGCTTTTCCTTCTGCTTTAGTGGAGGCTGATTCTGTTGACTCTGTTACTGCAAAAAGTGAAGCAACAACCTTTACCATCTCTCAGTTTCAGCACCAACAAAAGTTCTAGATATGTTAAGATTATGGTCATACAGAATAGTGATTTCTTCAAGAAACACTTCTGAAACAATTGGTGCTCATTGTCACATTTTCCAGATATTTTAATCTCAACTCTTAGATATTTTTGAACCAGAAAACTGAAGTTTTGATCAAATGTAGGAATTATAAAAAAACAAGTGGACTTTCTCTAATATTCTTGTAGTCAGTCCATTTGCTATTATACTCTCTCTGATCCAAAGAAGCTAATCTTTTCTCCCCACCCCAAGCAGTCTACCTGAGCAACATAAACACAATGCTATACTTAACCTAACCATAATTAATTTGGTACTGTCTGGGTTTTTTTCTAATTTGCATGCTCTAAATACCTCTCTTTCTTCTTGTGGGAAAATAACAGAGGATTGATGAGGAGGACTCTAAACACACTCAAGTGACTTGCTGTAGGGGTGCAAAACCCCACATATATGATATTAATTGCTCTTTAATCATGTGTGTCTGACAAGTGGAACACCTGTGTTCAGATAACATAGGCCTGTGATAGACTTACAAGGCATCTTATGGGACATGCTGGAGATTCCTGCCCTGCTGTGGGTAAGATCAAAGCACTGTGGTAAATACACCTGTGCGAATCCCTGACACAGAGGAAGGGAGCAGGTTTGGCAATCATCTGGCATGGATGGAGCTCTGTGGTGCCTGTGCTCCCACTTGGGTTCCCACCTGGGCACCTCTGCCCGGGCGCTGCTTTGAGGCTTCCCCAGTTGGTGAGGTAACAGAAATAAATGCGTTCTTTCCATCTGCACTTTTGTGGTTGCTCACTTGAGGTTCTGATCTCATAAGGTGGCGTTACCTTAATGTTTAGTCAGCTATACTTTCTGTTGCCTTCCAATTAAACAGCATAAAAAGATTACCAGGCTCATTACTGCTTTCACTTTGATCTTCTGGTGCTCGGGAGGGTGGTGAGGGCGCCCTGCGCTTCATCCTGCGCAGCGAGGAGTTCACGGAAGCAGAGTCACCGGGCGGCAGGGAGCCCTTCCGCACTAATCCCACAGGGGCCTGCCAAGGGAGACACCGCAGGAAGATTATTTGCAAAACAGCTCCAGTAAGTGTTCTCCAAAAGTATTTATAATATTCATTTGGGAAAGAAAG
The DNA here is from genome assembly GCF_050655825.1 of Lonchura striata. Classification (NCBI taxonomy): domain Eukaryota; kingdom Metazoa; phylum Chordata; class Aves; order Passeriformes; family Estrildidae; genus Lonchura; species Lonchura striata. The sequence continues at coordinate 18,228,677 of NC_140709.1, forward strand.
AAGGCATTACCAAATGTATTGTGTTTTTCATCTTAATGCCTCCAAGGAGTTGTTTTTTTTTAAAAAAAGAATTTTTTTCTCGAGTAATTGAATATATTCAGATGTGCAACATAGAGCAATAAAAGAAAATCAATTGTTACATAGAGTCTAAAAGATAATTTGAATTTTTTTTATGCCCAAAGGCTATTCTACAAACCCAAAATAAATCTTTTCTAAAAGTAGCTAAAATCATTGTGGAAAGAAGTTTCAACTACATCCTAGCACAACAGCATTACACAGTGTTTCCTCCCCCACTCTTTCAACAGCAGTCTTAATTGGCCTGTATACGTAATTAGTATGAATTTCTTTCCCTCATTGAAATATCTGAACTTTCACAAAAATTTTTGCAATGCCTGATTTCAAAACTCATCAAGTACAACTGTCTTAGAATACTTAACAAAATTAAATTTAGTTAAAATTTAGTAAAGTTGCAAAAAAAAGTTATAGTACCTACTGATGTTACAGCATAGTAATGTCCTCATTATTGTAGCAAAAGTAAAAAATCTTAATTCACAAATAATCAAAACAATTTAAAAATGGACAAAAGATACCTGCTGAAAACCTCATATTTTTATGATATAGCAGACCAATCACATTTTATGCTGTTTTTAGAAATACATTACCTGTCTCAGAAAGACAGTGGTTGTAAATTTGCCTGCCATTCTTAACTACAGTTTGCCTTATGCTGAAGAAAATTATATCCACATCTATTAGAAAGACAATGTTCAGGATCCCAGCAATAAAGGAATGCATTTTGGAACTGGACACAGTTGCCTGTTTCTGTAGTAATTCTGATACCTATCACTTGTCTCCTCAACAATAAAATAAAATCCTGCAGTGACATTCATTTCTGTCTAGAAGGATCCACACAGCAGTTGGGTGTGGGGTCATCTCCAGAGAACTCCTCTGTGCTTCAATTAACCAGCCCACTTCACAAAGGAACAGAGAAGGCATAAAGACAGCCACATAATCTTGTTGCACTGACAATCCTTTCAAAAACATCAGACAATAGAATTGTTGATCGTGTCAATTTTCATGGAAAAGATGTTTATCATTTAGAAGGCTATGACTGAACAAATATCCAAAGATTCCACAGTAAGTGGGATATTAAAGACCAAAAGCTACACCATTTGGTTTTATACAATCAAATCTATAAAGAAAATGAAAACAGAAAAGATACTGTCACAGGGTGTTGTCTGTCAGGCAGTGTTTGGCAGCTCCCATGAGATTGCAGTACAATACCTGAATGAATGAACAGGGCTTTGAATGAAAAACTATCCTCTGAGCCACCCTGGGCATCCTCAGTCATGTGCTTTGTCCCACCCTGGTATCAGGTACAACAGATCCACAGATACTGCACTACAAGGAGCACCACAGCCCAACAACGTACACACAGTTCCACCCAGCACTTTAATGCCAAAGCAAGAAACTCAAACCTTTTCCAGCAAAGCAAGAGTCAGGGTTTAAGGGAGAAAACACAAAGCACAAGGTGGAATGTTCTTTTAAGAACACCAGAGGATAGGAACACAGCACTCCTAATTAAAAATACTTGCATGCTTCAGTAGTTTTTGAACAAGACAATTTCTAGATTAAAATGTCACACAACAAAAAACACTTTACACTTTTATAATTTCTTATTCACAGTTCCAAAATAGGTCTCAAAAAGTAAAAATAATTATCAGTATTCAGCCTTTGAATTTATTCAGGAGGGGATATCAAATACAATATTATTTCCCCAAATGAGGCTTTTTTTGTTGCTGAAGCATTTCCTCCTCACAGCTGGGCTGTTGTGTTTGTCTCCTCTCTGGCAGCTGTGCTCAGGCTGCAGCCCCCTGCTCTGCACAAAGGAAAATTTCCCCATTCCGAGGGCTGCACCTCTCGTGCTCCCCCAGCGACTCGGCTGGCACCGAGCTCTGCGCACGCTCGCCCGGCTGAGCAGATGCCACCAGAGTTCCCTTCTGCACACAACAAGTGTGTGTAGGGTGGGGGGGAATGTTCTCAGCATAAGAGCACAAATGCTACTAGAAGATTTTTATAAGTCTTTCTACTGCCCTTTGCATCCAAAGAAACAATTTGCAAAGAGAGATTTCAAGAAAGTACTAAATGTTCCAGTTAAGGTTCAAGTGTTGAACAGATTTTCTCAGGAATTATTCAACATATGAATATTAAGAGCTTTCAAATCCTAACAAAGGCTGTAAAGTGAAAATAGTACTTTAAACAGATGGAAAAAAATTAAAATTACGTTATTAAGACATATCTGACAAAGCTTTGGAATATACATCTGGGTGTTCATGTGTCATACCAACTGCCTATGATAACCAGCGCTTTATTAGTTACATTTAAATTAAAATTCTTGTTTGGATCACTAAAGTAATTAACTGTGTTTTTGCAGAAACACCAGTGAACTGTCATAACTTTTTTAACATATGCAGGAGTTCTACATTTAACACCATACACCCTCTTCATCCTGCAAAAAGTAAAGGTGGATATGAAAACCTTTTAGTCTCAAATTTGGCACCAAATCCCACCCAAAAGCAAGCACTAGTAGATGCCAGTGCTTCTCAAGTTCCAGCCTCTGTAAGCAGTGGCAGACGTAGTGCCTTGCCCTTCTTTTCATTTCAAAAAATGCAAAGAAAGATAATCAAAGCACAGTAATTTTGAAGTTGCAATAGAAGCAAAAAACCAAAAAGCACTTGGGAATGCCCCACAGTGGTAGCTGAGCATTTCAGTGTGCTGGAAAGCCTACCTCATACCACGGGTCACTGGACAGAGATTTTCATATCACATCCTACCTCTTTTGCTCCATAAATATCTTTGTTTAACAGAGATATATAGGTGACTGTATCATGCAGGGATAGCAAAGCGCATTGCTACTCATATTGCTAATATTTCTTTCTTCCCTTTCTATATGCAGGCATATGCCCAAGGAGTAACAGCAAAAAAATATGTATTTGCTCCTACAATAACTCATGCACTCAATTTCTATTACATGGCTTAAGCTTCCTAAAATACTTAAAACTTATCCTAAGTACTACAAAGGAAGTAATACACCTCTAACCCATTGGAATGAAAGACATACAGAATGTATTTGAAGAAACTCAGCTGGTGATATTCTGTCGAAACAACAAATATGACTATTTTCCCCTAGGATTTATCTTTCTGGTACAGAAGCAAATACAATAAAGGAGTAAAGTTACACATTTGATATACTGAAAAGTGAATGCATACAACATTCATCACCAATTCTGAAACATTTCAGAATAATATCAGATTATCTTCATGCAAACTTCAGGTAGTCCTGAGCACTCTCATCCCTGATCTACTCCAAAACTTCCCTGCTGTCCATCATGCTCAATGCATCATTGCCCAACACCTCCTTTAACGAGCTGACCATCAAGTTGCAGGCAAGCAAGCCTCTGGTGTAATTTTTCAGCTTATAACTCACCCCTCACAGAAATCCTAACTAAGCTGTCCTGGGACACTGGCTAAAAAGATCTTTTCAGAAGTACTTTATGGTTTAGTTTCTTCCCACCCTTCCCCCATTCTCCCATCTTCTTCTTCCCTTTCTTTTTTAAGAGGTAGCCTGGAGATTTAGATTTCTTTAGGAGCTAAGTTTGTGAAAGTAACAGCAATTCGAATTTCTAGAGTTGAGAAGTTTTATCCATTATTTTAAGCTGTAAATGTTTTAACTAAAAATCCTCACTTGCTCCTACCCAAGCATAGTTTACACATGTCCCTAACAATAACCTTACCCTGTTAACAGGGTAAGGAGAGAAACATTCATGGGATAAAATGCAGATGTATCAGTCTAGCTTTTATAAATAAAGCAGTAGGAAGAAAATCAGCTGAGGCATTTTGGGCATAATCAAATACTTTTCTTTTAAAGAAGTGTTATTACTAGAAAATTGCAATCACTTTTATGAAAACTGTGAAGATACACACACACTAAATTATACAACAACACTTTGCAAAAACCCTTGACAGTCCTCTCTACTTGCCAGTGTATTTAAACTTGCTAGTTCTAAACATACTTCTGACCAAAGTCATCTTGCCCAGAACTAGAACTGACAAATAAGCAAGAAATTTCAATATTAGAGACCAGCAGGCTCATTTCCCACTTGACTGAACATAGAAATTTGCTGGACAAACACTAACCATTTAAGCTTACTAAACATCTTCCAAATCTCATGTAGAAAAATAAGCAAATCATGCTAAGTAATAACTTGTAAAAGGTACTCTGTCTTCCACTGTACTATTTTCTCCCCTAAAAATAGGACCATGCCCCTAAAAACTAATTCTATAATCACCTTGAAATAGAGGCAGAAAAATTCCAACCCTCCTATCAGAATATTAGCTGTTCACACAAAGAGAAAGCAGTTTCTTTAGTGGAAAATTAGCAGAGAAACTGCAGATGGTAAACATTAAAACTTTTTTTAATACTGTGAGAAACTGGACTACAATATGTTGAGAATTTGAAGAAAGACAACAGTGAGAACCCTGTTCCCTTAAAGTTAGCTCATTTCACTGTTGTCTGATGTTACTACTTTGACACATTCCTCTCAAACCTAGGCAGACAGTTCATCCAGGCAAACCTGACATTTCACTTTGTCTTCCCTGTGGATGTTACAAAAGAGATTTGTCCCTAATGGCACCCATGCAGATGGTCATCCTGGTCAGTAGAAGAAATAAAGTACGTGTCCAGTCTGCCAAGTAAATTGAAGTGCAGGCTATGGAACTTAGGCATTGTTAAAAGCAGTATGATTTACTATGAGATGCTTCTTGTAGGGGAAAAACAGAAAAAAAAAATAACCTTTACAAAAAAAGTGTATCTTCACTTTTGTAAATTAGCTTCATTGGACACTGAAGTTGCAGCAAATTTCCCAGACATGCTAAATATCCCAGTGAACACACCAATCAGCCTGGTGAGCAACCTGAGAGAGACTAAGTCCTACCAGCAGGATACACATTTTCAACAGCAGAGAATATAACAGACCAAATTCTTATATTGTTCATAATGAAATACTTGTGATCTAGTGTGACCATTGTACTGGCCTCATTTACTGAGAGCTGACCAGGATTAAGGGAGACATTTGGAAATAACTTGGTCCAACCTTCTGTTGAAAACAAGGTCTTCGACTTTTTTGTTGGTTATTCCTACATCCTGGCAAGGAACAGCTCATACATTTCCAGCAAAGAAACTTCTGCCATTTCTTATGAGTGAGCTATTCCAACAGTCAGTTCTCACAGTGGTGAGCTTTGTTCTTCAGTCTGAATGGAATTTCCTCTGGAGAAGCTAATGCCCATTGGTTCTCATCCTGCCATATGCACCCTTGTGAAGAATATACCTCAGATCTCCCTGTAGCACCATCTAGATATCAGAAGAATGTGGTTAGGTCCTATCTGAGCCTTCTTTCCATTAAAACATTTATTTTCTCCAAATCCTTAAACATCATGGTGGCCTATTCTCTGTCTCTGTCTTGAATTACAGAAAACAAATCTGGACACATGGTGCAGGTGTAATATAAAATTACTGAGTATACTGGATTCAAGGAGGATGACATGACCAGACCCCAGCCTTTACTGGTGCCTGTATTGGTGCTTACTGGTGCTACTGAAGCTGTACTTCAGTCCAGATAAAGAATTTCATATGCATCTTTTTTAACTCTCACTGCCTCCCTGAGTGGCAGCTGGAGTACCTGCCTCTGCCCATTTTGGTGACTTCAAGTTTGTTGAAAGTGGATTCAGTTCCATGATGTAGATTGTTTATAAAGATATTTAACAGTACTGGCCATATTACAACTTCTTGGGAGCTCCACATTACAACCAGTCTGACTTGGAGCCATTATCCTCACTGTTTGAACTGCAGCCACTTTTTGTCCTATCTTGTGCTTCTTCTGTCCAGTTTGTATCTCACTTTTTCAAGAAAAAAAAATTGAGGTAGATGAACACCTTGCTAAAATAAAAGGTAGATGACTTCATCCTTTACCCTTGGATTTCTGCTTGCCACTAATTTACAAACTTCTTGCTCATGAATCTTCTGCCACTTGTAGTGCCAAGCTTGCTTTTGCATTTCTAAGAGAACCGCTGCATGTCCAAGAAGTATCTGTGTATTTCTTTCTGGGAATTGTTCTTTCCACTTTTATTTTTGAACTTAAGTTCTTTCAGTAGCACATTTAAATAAGACTATTTAAAAACACTTAAGTGTTTGTTTTTATGTCTATTCCTATTCTCAATTAGGAGAATGGACTTCTCTTGTACTGCAGGAAGGCTGTCTCTGAAGATGTCTCTGTACTCTTCCAAGCAGCAATTTTATTCTCCAAGTAAGTCTCCCATGGGATCCTTATCAAGAGTTCCCTGATCAAGTTGAGCAATATGTACCATGCCAAATTCATTCATTAGATGATAGAAAGGTAGATACCACAAGACAAAATATTTTACTTGATTTTAAAAAATTCAAAGGAAGAAGTGCTACATTTTCTGAAAAATCACTGTGCAATCAAATCCTGAGTGAGAAGTCACCTTAAAAAAGGCATGTCAAAGGCCTCTAAGTTTCAAGTGTGCTGCACAAAGTACTATAAAATAGAAAATATACACAAAAATATAACTTTATTTGTAAGCTATTCAACTTCAGTCAGATCACTTTGGATCACTAAGAAATGTAAGTACAAAATAATAAATCTAAGCAATTGTTTGAGTGACAGCCAAGCTGTCATACATTACTTTAGACATAACAGGATAATAATCATTTAAAGCATGTTAACATTAATAATCTATTTTTTAAGAAACTGAACTCAATTAAAAGAGAAATATGGTGAAGTAAAAAAGCCAAGACATTATTTTCTTACTCTCCCCAAAGGTTCCTTTTACTAAAATTCAGAAAGAAACTTTTATCTTCTTCAAATGATAAAGATTTTCAGCAGGACACAATGCACAAAAGCAGAACTTCTGTTAAACAGTGCTCTCTTGTGGTTCTGTGCATCAGTGAAAGACTAAATTATTGTATAAAGGTAGTCACAGTCTCAAATTTCTTGTCACCAAGTCTAACCCAAAATTAATTCCTCAGACCTGGACTTCATTTAGTTCTGCATTTGATTTTTCTAGCATGTCAATAAGCTCATATCCAAAGACCACCTTTAGATACTGTATTCAAAGGAAATTAGGAAATAATTTTTAAAATATAGATAACAAAAATTTTAACCTTGATCTTTTATTGGAATTCACAATTGACAATATGTGCAATACCAGGTTAACAGTTAATGCATCAGTTCTCACCAATTCACACACAGGCAGAATTTCTTCATGTCCTGGAAAATATATATACATACATACATATACACACACACATACATACATATAGATATACATATATGTTTATGTTACCCAAATATGTAGCCCAGATCTCTTTGCTTAAATAAAATGCAACCCAATTTTTAAAATAAAAAACTTATTTTAACTTGCTGGGAACAATGTTTAGACTGCTCCCCATGTCCGCTTTTTTCTACAATAGAGCATAAAGAACAAACTGCTCATTTTCTCATGTAACTAAAACATTCAAAATTAACAGGAATAATTAACTCAAATTACTAGTTATAATAAAGTGAGACCACCTTCTCATATTTCAATATATAAAGTATTCATCGAAAAGAACAAAAAAGTGCTTACAAGACTAATTTACATAAGAAGTTGGTTTTACCTTTTCAAAATACAGCAGCTATTTTTGGTGATAAAGTTTAAAAGGAATGCATCAATCAATTTCTATAGTTATTTTCTAGCTGAAATTTTTTAAGGCAATTACTTCATTTTTATTTTCCATTTATTTCAAGCCTCATCATATAGTAACAACAGGGTTATCAGGGCTGTTATGTCTGCACTTTTTTAGAGAAGTGAAGCAAATGTAACTGACCTGGTCACTCCTATGAAAGCTGTTGGATTTCACAATATCAGATGCTGGTCTGCCCTGGGCTCGCGCGAGCTCCTGGGGAGCGCTCTGAGAGCTGGGCATGGGCGGCAGAGGAGCTCTCCGCTTCTTCGGCATTTCCGCAGGCAGAGTGCTCGAGTCGTACTGCTTGCTGACAGTGTTCGATCTCGTGATGAACGTTGGCCTTGGCTTGCTCATCAATGGAGTTGCTGGGGCACTGGCAGCCTTGAGGTGTGGGAAGTAAAAAGAAACCTAAGTTGCATGTATTTTCTAGAAAATAATCAACAGTATTGATTGCTCAATCTGAATATGGTTCTAGAAGTTTTCCTTATACAAAGTTACACCTTACTTGTTCTCTTTTCTTCTTGTTTCGTTGAAAAAAGCTGAAAAATCCTTTGTTTTCTTTTTCCTTCAGAACATCTATGTTTTCAGATTGGTAGGAGCCTAAAATAGAAAACAATAGTTCCACACATTATTTTGTGCAGAGATTATTTCTCCTGCATTCTTACTATTTCACCGTGTCATAAACCTCCTGCAATGACACACAAAACACATCATAAACCACGTATATTCATAATTTTACTAGATGTAACAAAATTAAGAGTTTGCCTAGCATCCATGTTCTTCCTCTCCTTCTCAACTCGGGGAAGAGGAGTTTCAGCTGCTCTTAATACCAGCACATAATCGAGCCCACCCCACTTGTCATATGCTATGGTTCATATCACAAAGGTAGTAAAAGGGGAAAAGAGCATCAGACTTTTCAGCTCACCATTCCTACTGGCTTAAATTTATGGCAAAGTGTGAAGTGGGACAAGCCAGGCCCCAGCCTGCATATGGTGTAGCTATGGAGAAAGACCACCCAAACACTCGATCCATGCACACATAGCCACGTGACAGTCATAGTAACAACAGTCAAATCTATTCTCGTTATCTTGCAGAATTTATCCTCCTTAAATTGCTTTATTCATACAGAGGATTTGTAAATGTCATTACTGACTTTTTAAATATTTTGCTAGAATCAACTTTCTTAAAGAAATCCTATTGAATGCACATGCAATGAGCAACAGAAATCAGCAAGTCTGGTAAAAGTATCAATATAAACATGACCCTAAATTGAATAAATTGATCTAGGGTTAAACTATACAAAAATACTTTCCATACAGCTGTGTATATCCAATTCTGCGCTATCATTTGCAATATGCATTTAAGATAGGACAGAGATATTACTCATATCACAGTTAAGCAGAGGTTGTCATAGAAGCAGGTGCTAATGTCCCGTAAGTGCTAAGTTTCACTGCCTATTTCAATAAATCATACCTTGAAAAGATGGTAAATTTAAATCAACTGGTGATGTGGCTACAGAAAGACAAAAAGAAAAGACAGAAAATATGAATCTGAATCAAGGATGTAGTAACAACATACAAACACAGAAAGCCATGCTGGATCTTCAACATTAGCAAAAAAATGCAGAAGCAAAAGGATGTGCATCTTTACCACATAATACTTAAATCATTCCAGACCCTGAGCATGAAGACATGCAACACAATCTGCAAATGCATACATAAGTAGGGAGGCTTCACTTATATTTCTAAAGCAAAGAGAAAAATAGGTATGTAGAATAGTTTGCTCTGGTTTGGATGGTTAGGCAGTCCAAACTTGGAAAACAAAGAGGAATGTGAAATTAAAATATAATATTAATAAAATAAGATTTTAATTTAAATTCTATTAAGTAAAAGATACACCTCACCATTTACTTTCATAAATTTAATGGAAAATTCAGAGCTTTGAACCTGTCTACAAAATTGAAATGCTGAACTATTTCATATTAAGAGAACTGAAGAATATCTAAATTTCCTAGCAGGGCACTGCTGTGTAGAAAGCATATATGCCCCTGGTATGCCCTCCTAAGGATTTTTGGTTCCTGCTTCAGGTAAAACTCACATCATATAATGCAAAAAGCAGTTTTTCCAGGCTGTAGATGAAAGCAGTAAATAACCAGACCAAAAAAAAAAAAACAAACCCAAAAAAAAACCCAAAAAAAACCAAAAAACCAAACAAACAAACAAAAAAAACCACTTGGGAGCACATGTAGTCAAAGTAACAAATTTAGGCAAATTAAAATACATTGGTTTCCAGTGTGGAAGGGAAAGATATTTCTTTTTTGTTTTCTCTATGGAAAGATGAAATACTGTCCAAATTTGTCATTCTGACCATTAACAAGTAAACTGAGAAAACTCTTGACTGTAACCACCAAACAGTAACGTTACCATATTTAGGTAGAAAGAGGGGCAAGGCCACTCAAGTTTTAAGCAGAAATAAAATCAAGCAAATAAAACAATGGTCAATACCAGGAGTAAGTCAATCAATATTATTGCTTTCCACACTGAGGTAAAATTTCCTGTAAGAAATGTCTGAAATGGAACAAACCACACTGTGCAAAATTTTTAATTACAGTATAGTAAACCTGTCACTTGTTCAGATGAAGTTAAAATCTGGCCTAGGAATATCTGTACAAAATATTAGAAAGTTAGTACAGTGTGTCCCTGTTGGACCAGAATTAAAAAGACAATTATTATTCCTTCACAACCTTTAAAATTAGCAAGCAGCACTCAGAAATAACGACCATCCAAATACTCTAATGCTTTTAAAATTTTAAGTTATTTTAAAGAAAACTAATTTTCTCAAACATTTCTTCTTTTCAGGTCATCATGATGTCATGTAGGAGCTAAGGGAAGTACAGTGTTGTTGGAGTTTTTGTGTAAGGTGTGAGGGAAGGAAAAGAAGGCTTTACATTTAAGCAAGGACTTGTGCTCAGCTAACTCTGCTGGTAGTGAACACTTGGTTAGAAAATAAAACTTTCATACAGCACTTCTGAAAACAAAAGTCCAAGTACACATGAGTCAATTTTGTGGAAGAACAATGAAATATATATTAAATTTCTAGAAAATACTTTCCTAAGTAAAAAATCCAACAACATGTATGCAACTATTAAGCAATTATCTTTTATATAACAGCAATTTATGAAAGTTATCTTACCTTGACTGACATCCATGGCATATAGTTCTCTTAGTCCGAGGTCATTAAGAGATTTTGACATATCAAGGGATTCTTGAGACTGGTAACTCTTCAGTAGTAGAGTATGTGAAGGATCAAACTCACATTTACTACAGATAATTGGTATGAGTTCTTGAAGAGGTGAATGTGGACTAACTCTTACTACTGTTTTCTGTGTCTTCTTGTAGTTTATCACTACCCTTACTGTTTGCTAAAGAGAAGAAAATTACAATAAATACCAGCACAAATTCTGAAAGAAATGGCATTTTTACAACAGCCTCACAACAATCACCAGAATTCCACTTATGGCCAACTTGACCAGTGCTGTGGGTTCAGAAACATTACATACAAAACTAAGAACTGTTTTCCTATTTCCTTCCATGCAAGAAAAGGACATGTGAACAGACTGCTTTCTCCCTCAGCAGTGCCATTTCCCTGGGCAGCAGGGTCCATGCCTGGAGGGCTCTACTGGGCAGCTGCAGATCAGGTGATGTGCCACAAGCCAGTGCTTGTGAACACACGTGTAGGAGGAAAGCAGAAGGGCAGCAGAAGAGCTCTCCTGGCCCTCTCTAAGTGCTTCAGATAAATTAACAGTCAGTATTCTTCTACATAGCACAACGACAAAGGTGGAAGGAAAAGATTTAGGCAACGCCCAGAAATTGGTTCTGTACTTCTTAAAGCTCCTGCCCTCTTCAGGGTATATTAAAAAAAGCCAAGAGAGAACAGTATGTATTGAAGGAAAATGAACATACAATCAGAGGGTACATATATCACAGCACGACAGATGGTACAAGATGTTGATTTTCAGTTTGTTCAAGGCTGTCCTCAGCCACACTTCATCTGCAGAATTTTTCAAAAGGCCGATGAAGCATGGGATTTCAAATAATATTGTAATATTTCCTTCTTTCAGCAGCAAATATGTTTGCTGCAATAAACTGAGATGTATTTTACCTAAGAGAAGCTTATAAAAAAGAGACTACAGCATTTCACAGAGCTTCAAGGTGAGAGGATGAAAGAAAACAGGAAACACTGAAACAAGAGGTTGAGCTACCAGGTCAATTTGTTGAATACAGCAGAGTTCTAACTTGTCAATATGCTTAATTTTAGTTCTCACCTCTGGTATAACTGGAGCAGGTTTCTTCTTTTCCATTTGTTTTGCCTTTACAATCACCTTTTCTACTTCAAGCATTCCCACTGGTGTGTTGGGTTTGAATTTAATCTGGCTATTTTCTGCTGATACCAACTCTATGGTATAACTTGATGGATTTAAATGATACTGTGCACAGAGAAAGATCAGCAAGTCCATCATGGGCTTCCTGTAAAAGACAAATGGAACTGTCACAACAGATGACAATTAAGCAGGCTATAACGAGATGTGCTGCTTAAACAAACATTTAATTCAAATTGTCCTTTCTCTTCCAAGACTCAATAATTACTGCTAGACATCAACTTTAAATGTCTTCCTTCGAGCTTTAAAAAACACAATTTAAAAAAAAAAGCCAACTCTCCAGAAAAGCCACCAAAAAGAAAACGAAAACCAGTTTCTACAAAAGTATGCCAAGTACTTGAACAGAGTGGGAATTTCTTGTTGTGTGAAGCTTTTCCTGAGGTCAACAGGGACATGTGGATTAGTTACCTCATTTAACGTTTAGTGGGAACTTCTAACAGTGGTGATAAATACTCTGCTATTCATTAAGAACAGCTCTTTTGCAAAGCTTGGCGTTTTTATATCCATTTTGAGTTACAAGGGACTTTATTTTCAGAAACTCTGTGCATTAGCCACTTGGAAGATGCAGGAGAAATTAAGTTTGAGAAAGTTACATTTTAAGCAGGTTGTGCTTTAGGGATTCCAGAATTATCCAGATGCTTAATACCAAGGGCGAGAAATAAGCCAAATGACAATACAGTGGGCAAATGCCATTTCTTGAGAAGCTCTGTGTGATGTAAGATGTCCTTCCCACAATGAAGAATGGCCAACAGAATTTGTCAGATGTAGTCAGTACCTGTATGTCCTTGCTCCCTCAATGCTCAATGAAAAACATGCAGAATAGGGTATTAAGATGAGTATTTCAAGCTGCTACAGAAATACATTTAATAAAATTGTACTATAAACAGAAATGTCATAGATGTTCAGATAGACCAAAAGTAAGGAAAATGTCCTAACTTTGCATGGTATGGAACTATATTAGGTTATAGCACTATCAGATCATCCCTCAATAATTTTTTTTTTTAGTTGGGTAAGGAAAATTTCATTGTGACACCTCTGCATCTTTCAGTTACAACTATGAACAAGAAAATCTATCACCTGCTCTGTCTCACAAGGATATTATGAAAATAAAAGTCTGAAGCAATCAAAAGGTATGTTGAAAAAATGCTGAAGTGTCTCTGAGAAAATAATACAGGGTTAGGCTGGAATGGCTTTATCAGAAATCTTAAATTCTAGATGTAATCTCATAACAGAGGCAAGTATTCTGGTAACACAGCCAAGTGTGGAAATAGCTTCTACAAAGAACCATCAGATGAAGCAGAATTCTAGATAACAAAGATCATTAATATATTTATTAAGCAGTAAGTTAAAGCAGACTTTTCATATTATACAGTTCTATAAAAATAATTAAGAATGACTCAGTGTTAGACGTTATTGTGAATACTGAATTTTCCCCCTTTAATTTACCCTAGAATAGCATTCCTGTTTCTTTCATCTTAAAGGACAAATGTCCCATAAGCAAACTGTCTTCTGATTTCTAGCAGCAGGGCTGGACTCTCTGGTGCATATGCTGCACTTCCAGAAGATGATAACTGAAAGCTGACAGACATTTCCTTTCTAGAGGAAAGCTTTTAACTGCTTAAGTGGCAGGAGAACACTTGCCTGAGGAGACAAAGGCAGGATGAACAATAAAATAAAAAAGCCATACAGAAATGGTACTCCAATGTGTGAAAAAGCACAGAAGTTATCAGATGGTCTGAAGAGGTATAGGAGAATGCAATATACTCCCATGGTTTCATCTAGATAGTATATAACAGCCTGAGGAATACCATGCAAAATGCAGAATAATAACTGCTCCTCCCTTTTCACATTGCTAAACCAGAAAGTTTATTTCAATGCATCTCCTGTATATAGCACAATCTGCTTCAGTTACAAGACAAAAGGAAGGAATACTTTATTTCATGTACTTCTAATCTCTAACAAAACAAGTGCATTCATCCCACAGTAAGAAGGGCTGCAAATGCACATGTCCTCATTCCCCCATCTAGCTGTGGGCAGAGCAGGGCAGGGCCAGGGAGGAGGGAGCCAGAGGAAGCCGCAGACACTGCTTCTGTAGTGACCTTTCTGCTTACCAGTGCATCCAATAAGTTACCTGTTACCTTTTTTCTGGTGAATTTTTATACACTGACTGGCTTTAAAGGCTGCACTTCAGTTATTGGGGTAAAAATATCAAAGATAACCAGAGCAAGAACTGACAGGCAAGGGCCCCAGAAAGCCATCCTATAGAAATGCACTACAGTGACTGGGGCACACCCTCATGTTAACCCGAGTCACAATAAGGGACTGATAAGTGAGAATGATAAGTGAGAAACAGCTGCTAACAAACAACAGATACATGCAAATTAGTACATTAGAACGGTGATTCAGAGCAAATTTGCTTTCCAATGGTAGTTCCACAAACAACCTAACTTTTAAGTCCCTCCCCACTCCACTGGAGGCAATGGCTTTAGAAAGATATTCCTTCAGCAATAAAAAAAAAAGAAAACCTAACAAGCTTTTCCTGTAACCACGTCCCCCAAACCTGTAAAACTCTTTATCCCTAAAGCATTCAAGGATTATAGGTGGAAGAATACATATATCATAATACATTTAACAGCTTCCATAATTAATGTTTAGCAAAGCACCAAGATGAGGCCACCAGCTACCTCAGAGTACATCACCAGCTTGTCCTCCTTTATCTAACATGAGTAAAATATTAGTTTGCAACTTAACTTCAACAAATTATTCTAGGTTTTCTGGAAATCTCTGAGCACAAATGTATTTACATATTCCAACTTCTACATAATCAGGATTTTTATTTCACTAACACTGCTTTGTGCTACATAGCTCTTGCTATCCACTATGCCAAAGCAGGGAGCAAACCAACCTAACCTAATCTGAAAAAGGAAAGTTTCTTCTAGTGGACTATGGAATTTGAGCACACATCTGTTAAAACTCACCATTTTGCTTTTTCTACTATGAGATTTAAAAGGTGCTCTCACCTCAGGACCTTCAGAGCTGCTCACCCCCAATTGTGAATGAGGAAAGACGCAAAGTAACAGTTTGTCTGTTTATGTCATTTCTAGAGGGATCATGCCTATTTGATCACAATAAATAACTGTATATAAAACCAGAGCAAAGCTAGAACAAGAGATAATTTGAAATATACTTCACAGTGTGAAGTTGATGTGCAGGTCCTGCACATCTCCCCACATTCTGATATGAGCCTAGCAGTGCTAATACTGGTTCTTATTTGCAAGACAGTCACTTATGAAATCAATAACATACAGTATCTTGATTGAAAAATCCTGTAACTGTGGGATAATAAAACTGATTGGGAAATGAGTGCAATTCCTGATAAGCCTGTAAGGCCTGTCTTGAACACTGAGTAATTATACACGATGTAATCTGACCAAGTGAAAATAGATGCAACATTCCTTTCTGGTACTTTGTTCTGAGCAAAGCATGAGAGAGGGCCCATGGTACTCATCAGTGTGGACAAAGTAAGCAAAAAGTACAGGAAGCTCCTGGCAGTGTACACATGAAGCCTCATGTCTAAGAAGGTTTAAAAACAGAGGAAGGCATCATATTTACAGACTGCAATATTCCTTGCTATAAACATACTGAAAAAACAGCATAAAGCATCAAGTACTCAGATTATTTCAGAAAGTTTCTTCTGAGAAATAAAATCTCACATTTAAGTTATCCTGAAAATCAGAGTCAGGGGGAGGTGTAAAAAGACCCACTATAGCTGTGGTGAAAAAGTTGATTATTTGATGTCTAAGCAACAACCTCATGAACTGCAGCAAATGAGAGTGTACAAACAGACTCAAGCCAGGCTCCATCTCTCACTAAGAAGTAGGTATAAGCACACATTTACAGTACCTGGTTTGAATGAATAAGTCAGCCTGCTTGGTTTCAGTGGAAGAGACATGAGCTATACACTAACACATAGACAATATACAAATAGGTTATCTTATTTCAGCTTAGGATAGCAACAAACTGGCATCCAAATTACTGTTATCTATACACAGCCTTACACAGGACTCTTCCCAGTAGAACAACATTTTAGGTCCCAGGATTTATGATTTCAGCTCAACAGTAAATGTGCAGGTCTTTCTGCACAAAAGGTGACTTGAGAGTTACATGCACAATCTATCCTACCAATTAACAGTCTGAAATTTGCTTTTCAAACTAAAACCAGCTAAAGGAAAACATAATTGTTAAAAGAAATCCAAAGCTGTAGCTATAATTTTTTCTTGAAGCTTTACAGATTTTATCTGAAGCGATGACATGTTTTTTGATGAATGCTAGTCGTCTACAGGTAGCAGTGCTAAGCAAGTGCTGCTTTGTATCCAAATAGGATGAACAAACTCATCTTTAAAAAGCAAAACTTATGTGGGAAAATTCACTGAATCATACTAATAGATATTTTATAGAGATTTTTAGTGACTAGGAAAAACAGGTGTGGCTACACATAGTGAGAGATACCATACTGAATTTCTGAATCTTAAAAAAAATCTTCTGAAATGGCAGGTAATTGTACAAAGAAGTTTCCATATCTACCCAAAAATCATAGTAGTATCAAAGAATCATTTAGGTTGAAAAAGACCTTTAGGATCATCAAGTTATTAACCCACTAAACTATCATCAAGTCCACCACTAAACCATGTCCTTAAGTACCACATCTCTTTACACTTCCCTAGGCTGCCTGTTCCAATGCTTCCTTTCCATGAAGAAATTTTTCTTAATATACAATCTAAAGCTCCCCTTTAGGCTATTTCCTCTCATCCTACCACTTGAGACCTAGGAAAAGAGACAAACCCTAGCTGGTTACAACCTCCTTTCAGGTAGCAGCAAAGAGCAATAATATCCCTCCTGAGCCTTTTCTCCAGGCTGCACAACCCCAGCTCCCTTGGGAACCCAAAACCTCCTAAGACTTGTGATTTTGACACTGCACTTGGCTGCTCTTCTTTGGATACACTTCATGTTCAGGCTTACACAAGTCATGTATTTTACCAAATGAACATAACCTGGATGAAGGCTGAAGTAAACTTGAGCAAAAAGTAAAATTAAACAAAAATGCCATTCTGTGTAACATACCTCCCATTAACTGTAGTGTACTTGATCACATCTCCTGGCAGGACCACTGATAATTCAATATCTTTATCAATTACATTCTCTTTCTGTTCCATGATGAGGTTGGTTGGCTCTGTGTTATCAAATGGAGAAACAGCAATGGATTTTGTTTCAGATGGAGGAGGTGGTGCTTTAGATTTTCTTCTGAAATAAATAGATACAAATTAAAAATCAAGTATGCATTTATACATATTATTCCAAACTTGCAAACCAACAGGTCTCAAAACAGAAATAAACAACACTTTATTATTTTCTAAAGTAATATGTGCAACAAAGGGATAAGAGAATATCTGAAATATACTATCAGTAGTGACAGAAGACAAAACTGGCTAAGGCATCCATCACAAAAAAAAAAAAAAAGAAAAAAAAAAAAAAGAAAAAAAAGAAAGCACTTAATAAACATAAAAGCAAAAAGAATTCTTTAATATACCTTGAAAGAGTAAATTAGTTGGTTGTTTTTTCCTTCCTTGAGTTATTCAAAGACCCTATTTGTGCATTCTCCAAAGAGATTTACTGGATTAGTATAAACAGAAATATTGTACTGTGCAGTATGAAACCAATTGTACTACCACTGTGCTTAATACAGGATAGATATTGGAGCAAATAGTGACTCTTTTCCTCCCCAAATGTTTATTTTGGATATTAAAATTATTAAAATAAATCCTACCAGTTCTACATTATTTCACTTCTATATAGTAATAAAATAACAGTATAACCAATACTACTGTGTTGCAATATTTCCTGACATTTTACTCACAATATGCTTTCACATATTCCCCTCACCTATGCTGATCTATTTTAATTTTCTCTATACTCTTTCCTATGTCAGTGACCAGACAGTTTGCTTTTGAATACAAGGACTGATCACTAAATAAGCTGCACTTATTTCACTAAAAAAAGTTGTAAAACAGCATAAAACCCTCTATATTTCTTAACATATCTATGTTACAGTAAATTCTGAATGCAGGACTCTCATGTCCTAAAACATCTAGTTATTTAAATAACTCTTCACAATTAACCAATATATTCAGAAGAAAAAGATACTATTAATTAAGAATTGTATCATTAGAAACAAAACCAAAACAAAGTCAAGACATATCTCATCATAGGTTTTGATTTTCTTATAAACATTATTGAATGAAGCCACATTAGCAGAAAGTTAAAATACATTTCAACATAATACACACAGGCTCCAAAAATATGCTCATCATTTTAGATGGAGCTAAACCAAAGTTTGTTTACTGTAAACCTAAGGAAAACAATTAACCCCTATAATTGTCCTGCAGAATTAAAACAAAAAGAACCTAGCATACAACTAGAAACACACACCTTTCTTGAGAAAACAAAGTTTAAAGTCACTCACAGCAAAGAGCAAACAAGGTCCAGAGCAGCATTGCAAAAAACAACTGTAATGAGGCTTCACATGACTGATCTGTTGCTGAAAGTGCTTAGAGTTTTGAACTTCAGAACTCTGAATAATTAACTATTTACAGCCCCTCGGAGCTAATTGGGAGTACTCACAGGCCTCCAAAAACACTGAATGAGGATCCACATTCAAAATTTATACCTGTTCTCTCAACGATTTAAATTAGTTTGGTGTACTCTCTGTGCAATTCATGATGTGCAACACAAGCTGAAAATTTGACTTTGGTCTCTACAGCAGCTTGTCTGGGTTGTTTTAGGGTTACATATGCATTTCAAAATTTATAAATAAAACTTCTTTGTATTCCTCCTCAGCTTCTTTGGGGGTTTTCTTGCAAGATTTTTAGCTTTGATGTAACTGCCAAATATAAATTACTAGCAAGTATATAGCATCAATACAACTATTAGAAATAAATAAAATCCCAAAACCATAAAAACGTATCCCATGACATTAATACCAAAATGCCCAATGTGAACTAATACTGCTTGTCCTCCCTTCTTTACACTTTCTTATATCTTTCACTTCAAATGACTGTTCAAAGCTATTTATCACAGAATTCACTCTTTGAAGAAGTGTCACAGAAAGACTTCTTTCCAAATGCTAGGGGACTCTATTTTCCATTAAGTAGACAAATGCAATTTTATCACTGGAACTGTATTATCAGCAGAGTACTCAATGACACACAGCAATAAATGTGGTTTATTCACACAGTGTCTAACTAAATCTGACCAAATACTCTCATGAAAACACATGTGCAACAGTTCAAGTTGCATGTATTTGTAAAGAACACGCACACACAGGGTCAAGAGATCTAACAACGTTGCAGAAGCCTCGCGTCCTCCATTGCACAGTCACATACCCCACCCTGCTCTAGAAAATCAGAATGTGCTTTATGGTTAGTTATGCTTACCCGTCCCACCCCACACAAAGGAGGAAAAATCCCAAGTGTACTTTCTCAGAAGTCATGCCAAGATTTTGGCAGCCTCGTATTAAACAACAGGGATTCCAACACTTTCATTTTCTGTTTCCCGATGCTGTGTTTTTGTTTCTTCAGTTCTCACTAATTCTCTCATCTCTCCTCCTCAGCCAGAACAATTCAGGTGACCATGATTACAAAAGCAGGTGACGGTAAAAATACACTTGCAGAGGTAGGTTTTACATACAAACCCTCCTCTCCCTGCTCTGCAATTCAAGAAGCCAATGAAAGTGATTTTCTCACCAAGGCATCCTCCACACATCATTTTATCCCAACACCAAAACTAACTCCAAGTCTATACTACCAACGCAAATACTTCTCTTTCATGAAGAACCAACAGAAGCCTGGTTCTCTCTTGTCTCTTAACCTATACCAAGTGCTCAGCAAACTAGGGGAGCTGTTGATTTGTAATGATTTTACTAAAAAGACAGAGGAAGATGTAAATCTAGTTTCTTCTCCTGAAAACAAAACCTGTTATTTTTAGTAAGACAAAACACAATCATTTAATTTTAACCAAATGAGGTCACAACTCAGTAACAATAAGATCTGCTCTGGAAATTGTGCTGCAGTATCCTACACAATGTGGATCCTCACTCATTCCTTGTCCACTTGCGTCCCAGTCCCATCAACTGGCTAACCTTCCCTACACAACAGGCACTGAAACTGCCCAAGCTCAACTCTCCAGAAGAGATGTGGTCCCCACTGTTTATTACCAGATAAACAATTCCAGCAACATATTATCTTCTATGTCAATTTTCTGTTTAAACTGCTGCTTGAGCTAAAGCAAAAACAAACAAACAAAAACCCAAACAAAAACCAAACAAACCCAAAAAAACAGAACATGTTTCTTCTCTGATTCTTCCTAGCATTGGAGAAGGCTGTAAGAGGGACACCCGCAATGCTCTCACAGGGACCCACAAACACACGGTGCTGCAGTCCAGGCAGTTTCTATTTCCCTTGTTACCAGAGCACCTGGAGCTCACTGCTCATGTCAAGGCATTCAGCTTTCTCTTATCTGGTAGAGATTATATTGTTCCCCAGAGAACTGATTCATATATCTTAGAAATTTAAATTTGTGAAGTCCCACCTGCACATCCTGCCAGTCTGTGTGACAACACAATTCCTGTATTAAAGAATTCTTTCAGCCAAATGCAAATAGAAGACTATCATTTTAGAGAAAAACAGTGCATCTTTAACTCAAATCCAAGACCATAAGGTCAACATGTTATGTGCTTCAGATCCCGACAGCATCAAGGAATATTACTGTTTACAGCACTTAACTTCCTATTTGGAACACAGTTACATGAGAGTATACAAAAACAGCTTCATAACACTCTCACTGAAATTATTTTGAATCTAACCTCCAACAACAAAACCTTTTCTCAAATTTTCTATAGCATTCACCTAGGACAGAAAAAGTCGTAAGGATCTCACCTGCAATTCAGTTATCTCTCAGGCACTGAAGCAGTTCATTAAACATAGTGCATTAAAAACCTTCTAAGCACAACAGATACACTTCAGTTGGTTGACTTAGAGCACTATGAAGAACACTGGTTTATTCAAAAAGAAACTAGTTTGGTTTCTTTTTTTAATTAAACTTTACAAAATTAGATTTGCCAAAATTACAAGCAGCTCTTTGTTTTATTTTCATTCAGTCAGGAAAGGATTTAACTCTACTAAGATCATGAGAGGAAAAAGTCCACTGTAACAAAGCTTCTTCTAGAGCTTTTTTTTGTCTTCAACCTCTCATCTCAAGCAATTATAATTCTCTCCTGACTATTGCAACAATACTGTTTCACTGGCGTGTCATATAAGCAGACAGCCAAAACTTCACACATAATCTTCTCAGACAAGGAACAGTTGAATAAGACTACAGGCCTATATTAAAAACCAATATTGATTTGGGTTTTTTTAACAATGATACATCAATTTCGGCCAACAGGTACACAAAATATTTAGGCTCCTAGTTTCACCTATAAGCATCCCCAACCCAATACTCATCTTTAACACTCACAGAACAAATTTGTCTTCTAGACTGAGTTTATTCTGTTCCCTCTTTGTGGATAATAGCTTCACAGTATCACCACTGCAAGTCTCCAAGATCAAACACTACCTGCTAGGAAAAAGCTTAGAGATAACTGCAGCATTGCTATCTGATCTGCTCCTCACAGTCCAGCACATGACTTAAGTTGTCAAGGCAGGTCACTCAAAAAAATCACTCTTATATATTTCAGGAATAAGTATAGATGAAAAATACTTCAAAAATAAATTCTATTCATCTTCACTAAATTATTAACAGGCACACAGGTTTCTATACAAAATCTGGGGGGCCATGAAGTGCTTCAAAACAGATTTATTTTAAGTAAGACATATGGTAGTATTCTAATATTTTTCCTTAATGCTCAGCAGCCCAAATATTTGATTTACCAGCCACAGAGCATCTATCTAACATGACTATGAGCCTTGATACTGGGCTTTCATCTCAACATCAATATCACTGCTTGAGATACAATCTCTCTCTTTATTTCTATTATAAAAGCACCAGTTAGATGTTAAGATCAAGATATAGATCAATGAGAGTCAAACAATGTCCATTCTGCAGTTCTCCCTTCAAGCCAGGCTTATGATACATATAGGTCGATATAAAGGAAAAATATTTGCTGTATCTGCTGCAGAGAGAAATATGATCTTTCAGATTCTCAACTCATCCATTTAGTTATTTGGGGAAGAACGTGAGGCCATACTGTACAAATACTGAGTCTATCAGGTGGCTCAATAGGTATCAAAAAAAACCCCAAGTTCAGCAACACACCTTAATTTCAATTTCCACGCAGAGGAACAAACATTAACAGTTTGTAAATTTTTTGTGGTAACAGGTTATTTTACAGGGCACTTCTCTATATTAATTCCCAAGAGTGAAAGGATACAAATACAGTAAATAGTAGAAGTATTTCTAAAATAATATGACATAAAACGAGGCACTGGGTATACAGCTCTGTCAACACAATAATTCATAGTGCAACTGATACATCAACTAACATCGTAGTAGTAATGCTATGGGTGAAAATATTATTAATTAACAGATCTTTGAAGATGATGTCTATGAATTTAGTCAGTGAGGTTCCAGCAAACAACAAATCATTTACAGATTTCTCTTACTCATGTATTTATTGTAATATAAAGAAAGCAAAAAAATAAAATAAAATGCATTTCCACTCTCTTTCAATAAATCAAGTGGATCAAGAAGAGGAGGCACCCCCGAAATCAGACATTTTTTCAAAGATCTTGTGAAAGAAAAAGTTTCCCTAGTCAATGGGATGTGTGGATTTACCCCCTAGTTAGCCTCATTGCTCTGAAGATTTTTTTAAGTCTTATTCTAGAGAGAAATAAATCACAGGACTGGGACGGTAACCATGACAGTAAGGTGAAAGCTTAATGGAATCTCTGGATGTCTCGCTCACACTAAAAGCAAGAAAGCAGCAAATGAATCCTTCAGTTCCCTCCAGACCATTTGGAACAGACACTTGGCCCTCTGATTATCTATCCCCAGTGACAGTCTTGAAAACAGAAGCGACTGCATTTGAGCCATAATTTATTAAATGTTTTTTATCATTACAAGGAAAAAGAGGCAATTCTGAGACAACATAAACACAAGTCTGTATTATGGTCATGTTGTTAATTGTGCCCCTTTTAGCATTAAAGAGGCACTAGCTCTGGCATAAATATATAATTTAAGTACAAATTTAAAACTTTCCTAGAAAAAGTATTAATTCATTGCCCTTCAAACTACTATTACAATGATCTAGTCAAGCTCACTTAAAACTTGTGAAAGACCCAACTGCTGAGAACAGAAAGCTGCTGACTGTTGTCTTGTACCATCCAACAAAACACTGTTAGCTGCCCTCTAGGCATAAGAATCACTTTGCTCTTAGGAAGAGAGCCAAAAGCTCAGAAGTCTAGCAAGCAAAAGAGGATAAAAGAAGAAAAAAAAATCTCCTCTAAATTAGCATCAAGTTTATTATTATTATTGAGGGATTATAGAAATGTGTTCTGATACAAAAGTTTTGTTACAACACATTCTGTTGTGCCAAGAGTAGTACTACTTTTACTCCTGGGAAAAAAAAAAAAAAAACAACAACAAAACAAACAAAAAATGAAGTAGAAAATTAGTTCCAATGACATTACTTCTAAAGAGTCTGAGAACTTAAGACTTCTGAAGTAAATAGGGCTATCACAAAATATAAATACAAACCTGGTATGTCCATGTAGAAAGTAGATACTTTTATCTATTTTTTCAACCTTTTCTCAAAGTAAAAAATGCAAAAAAGTAACCTAGATTTGCTACCAAAGGGAAGAACAAAAAATCTGAACAGCATTCAAAACTATTAAAATCTTGTATGGCTCAGTAAGCCTTTACTATATTTGCAGCTATGAAAACAGCCTGACAGAAAAGAAGGACAGCAGGGAAGAGAAAGTAGTAAATCTGTAACAATAATTGAGTAATATATAACTGACTGAATAAACAGGAAAAGAAAACAAAGAGCAGCTTGATCTGTACGGGGAGCTTAACCTTTGATACACTAATAAATCTAACAAATACTTAAAACTCAAGCAAACATATGCTACCTCCACTAAAAATAAACCCTCAAATCTTTATCAAGAACTGCTAAAGAGGTTGCTCATACAGCTGTTTTTCTCCTATGACTAGTAAGAAAGTTCAATTAAGGGCTTTCAAATAAAACAAAACCTGAATCTCTTCTTCTGGTCATTACTCCCAGTCATGAAAGCAGGTAAATGCCACTGTCTTTTCAAAGCCTGCAGACAAAGCATCTAGCTCTGCTCGTGGCTTTTCCAGCTGCTATTCTGAACATCAATAGAAGTAAGAATTGTCAATTATCTGAGCTTTGCTGCTATTGCTTTTTTCTCCTGCTCAAAATAATGTTTCAGAAGTAACACTGGAGGCAGGGAATGGATAGATTTAGAGGCTGGGAAAGGAAAGGAAAAGAAAAGCAGAGCCACTCGGTACCACAGCAGCCAGCAAGAAAGAGGCTAATACAGACCCTTCCCTTTTTTCTCACAGACATACATGCCTCAAATATAGGTACGTGGGTGTAGATGTAGGTGGGTGACAGATGAAATGCTGCAGGACAGCAGCTAAGAAGCTCTACACTAACAGGGAAGACAAAATCCAACCCCTCTCCTTTTACCTGCTGTAGAAGGCTGGGTTCAACTGCAACAGTAGCATTTCCCAACTGAAAACTCAGATACAGGAAGAATGAGAAAGCACAGCAATGCAACTTTAGAAAGCACTGCAATTTATTTTCATATTTCCTGCAACTGTTTTGACTAGAACAAGCTTTCTCCCTTTTAGAAAGTTCTTCATTCACCAGAAACTTTCTCTTAGCAGTTATATCCTTTATCCACTTAGAGTTTGGTAACACTTAAAACCTCTTGTATATTAACATAACCCAAAAATAGGAGAATTTATTAAACTGAAGAACAGAGATGACATTAAGTATTGGAAGGGAATGGGACATAGGAAAAGTTTATTGTCCTGAGCAAGATTAAATAGAAATATCTCTGTGTGTATTTCTATGTGCACTTACACACAGATGCTAGGAGACACATGGTGGATGTATAGAGAGTTCCTACACAGACAACCAGGTCTGCAAATAAGGCATCCTTGCTCATTACAGGAAAGAAAGAGAAAAAGAGGTAAGTTTAGGCTGAGAAATTGTACTAAACCAAGCTTTTCTTCACTAGATTTCAAGAGAAGCATCTTGGCAATTAGTATCAGGAAAAGTTTGATGGAATGAAGAGGTTTATCCCAATATATGAGGACTGTAGCTACAGTTCCCCGAACAGAAACACCAAGCATCTTGGGCTAACACTGCTTGCAAAACTAAGAAATGCTTTGAGTACCCACCTGCCACCAGATTCTCCTGCTCATCCTTGACAGCTGGCTCCTCAACATTCACTCTCCTGCCTGCATCTTCCTCAGAGAGCAAAGTGGAAAAACCTTTTACCTTCAGGAACAGGGTCACATTTACTACCTCCTCAAATGCCAGCGATGCTGCTTGAGCCCCAGCCTCATCTCAGGCACTGTGTGAGGGGCAATGGGCAGTATGAAGCAGAGCCACAAGTCCCATCCCAGATCTCTGCACAGCATAAACTCGACCAGCAGTTTTCACAGCCACCTTTGCAGCCACTGACTGCAGGAGCTCCCTCCCCTTTGCCCTACTTTAATTTTACCTCCCTCATTGGTTGGCAGCTCAGGGCCCCAGATGAATGCTCCTATTTTGTCTCCAAACTCATCCCCAACAACACACAAGAGCTGTCATTATCCCCTTTCTCTGCTTATATCTGCACACCCAAAATCCCCCGCACCCACTCCTTACTGGATTCTTGCAACAGGCAAGAGGCGAGGAAGAAATAAGATATTTCTTTGAAGAAAGCTGGCTCCTTGCATGATGGTAACACCAAAGCTA
Organism: Lonchura striata; assembly: GCF_050655825.1. Taxonomy (NCBI): domain Eukaryota; kingdom Metazoa; phylum Chordata; class Aves; order Passeriformes; family Estrildidae; genus Lonchura; species Lonchura striata. The sequence continues at coordinate 18,254,960 of NC_140709.1, forward strand.
TTCTGGGTAACCACTTCCATTAGAGAGCCTCTGCACTTTCTACAAAAATGTATAGGCCTTCAGCACTATATATAAAGTAGAGAAAATTTCTTATTTATATAATAATGATTATAATCATCATCAGTGTGCTCCAGGGAATGTAAAGAAACTTTCCTAATAAATGCTTTGCTCTACTATACTTCACTTACATATTCACCCCTGCATCCTTTTCAACTTTCTCTACCACAGCCACTTTACAGCCAATATACTTCACTGCTGAGTTTTTAATGTTCTAACAGATGACACAATGCCAGCAGCATACTGACTCCTACATGAAGTTCAAGTGAACACTGTTTCTTAAATTCTTTCTTTGTTGCTACAAACAAAGTCCATCTTGGCATTGTGCAGTTATTTACGAATTTAGTCTATTTAGATACTAAAAAATATTTTAATGCTTTCCATGATACATGAAACCAGTATACAACATACAAAAAACATACACACTACACAGCAAGGACTATCATATTAAACACTAAAAGAATCAAGTTTTACAAGGTATTACAAGCAACTAGTGAGGTTTTTTGTCCCCAGCAAAATTTTAGATCAAAATCCGATGCAAATAAAAGAAATCAGAAAAGCCTTACAGTCCACATGAAATAACAGCATTCCTCACTTAAAATATTCTCAAAAACCTCATTTGAGCTTCTAAGCACCAAATATCAATTTAAAAATAAAATGGCAACAGGTTTTGTACCCAGAAATGTACAACTGAAATTTCAGCAGTCTGTCCACACGGATAAACATCTTTACACACCCTCATCTCTTAGCCAGAGACAGGATTTTAAAAATATTTTTTGTAGAATTACTACATACTTTTTCTGAAAAATTACAACAGACATAAATTCTTCTTCCTTCATACAGGCCTATATTTAAGTTCTGACAATTTATGTACTGCTCTACACCTGAATTCCCTCCAAGAGCAAGGACTTAAAAGATATATAATTATTGGTAAATATTTTTTCCTCACAGCAGGTGTTAAGACAACACAACACAAATAGTACTTTGAAGCCATTCTGCTCAGCCTCTAAACAGGGAGAAGGAAGAATAACAGCTAAAATTGATTACACTACTTTTCTGCTTACCTCCAAGACAGCACAGGTGGTTCTTCTCCATTAATATCAGGTGAATTTCCTTCAACAGCATATGGAGGTAGAAGGGAGGGTGTGTGTGTGTGCATGGCAAGCTCACTGTTGCTCCCTTCGGCTACTGCTGACATCAGTAAGCCTACCTATTTATAATCCCACCACCTGACCAAACAGCCTACAGAGTACATCTAGAGATTTGTACAGCCTGTAATCCCAACATATCTACTTCAGCCAATTCAAAAGAGAGTATTAAGTAGCTTTGTTATGTCTTCTGTGACTTTATACCATAAAAAGAATCCAATCCTGTTTTCCGCACCTCTTTTATTTGCACAAAACAGGTTTAATGGGAATTTTTAGAATTAGGACTAGTCCTACTATCCATGCTTTTTAGCCTTCCCCTTTCTCTGCCTGTGAGATATCCAACTAAACACCTCAGGTGAGCGTATTCTAGGGATTAATGGAATATTTAGACAAGAGAGGCAAATACCCATTTCTATTCAGTTAATTTCATCATCAGTACTACCTACAAAACTATTGAAATTTAAGATTTTTACATATCAATTTCTCAAGCCAAGTACAATATTTATGCTATCACAAAACCAAAAACAACTCAGAAGTGTTTAAAGTAGGATAATTTACAGAAGCTTGACCTCATTGTCAATTAAAACCAGAAGCTGCTTAAAAGCAGCTTAAAAGCAATTCTTGATTCAGTCACCTCTTCCTAAAGTCAACCCTAATGCATTCAGAAATGGGAAGGCTGCTTGCAGCTGAGTCGGCCCAGGGACTGGGAAGGAATGCAGTCAACAAACTCTTAGGGCAAGTGCTGTCATCACTGGCAACACCCTCCAGGTTTCTATCATTGGTAAATGTTGCTTTCAGATCTGTATCAGGCCATAGTGCGTTTTGAAGTTGCTTGAGTAGTGCTTCAGTGAGAGGAAAACATCTGTGTGAGTGCCTGCATGCTGAGGAAACAACATTACTGACTGTCCCTTACCTAACCTTTTCTACCTGAGAAGTCCTATCACCAGCATCCACCCACACTGATGCCAAACAAAACAGAAATGTAAGTCAGCTTTGCCTGTGTGAGGTTGAATGAACAATTCGACGAATCAGTTGTGTTCCAAGTCAAATGCACTCTGCAACCAAACTTCAATAGTTAACAATAAAAGAATAAAAATCCTTTCACTTGATTGATAAGCTGGAGAGGGCAATAATGCAGATGCAGCCCAGCTTGCAGGACAGGACTGCATGTAGGAAAAGTTTGGTGCATACAGGGTATCAGCGTTAGCTAAAACACCAACATATTGCTTGTGGCTGGTATGTCCCACACAGGCACAGTATTTGAGATATTTACTGGAAGCCTTAATTATTATCTGAGTCCAAGGGCTACAGCTAGAAATATACAATTAATACTCACAGTAATAAAACATCTGATATTTTTTGTCCTGCTGGTATCTTGTGGTTATTTTTCATACAGTTTATCTAGTTAGCAATATCCTCCTTATCACTTTCATAGATTAAGCAGTAAATTTATCACTGCTGAAAAATCATAGGGCTTTCATTCAGGGAGTGACCAATGGAATTTAATACTACTGACCATAAACAAGTGCCCAACAACTCCAATAACTTGAAAGGACAGAAAGATTTCCCATTTCTACAAGTACATACCTGGCCATTTTCCCTTCATCTGACAGAGGTTACTTTTACTTTTTCTCCAGTATCACCCAGCATAGATTACTTGCTTTTTGGGGTTTTGTTTTTGTCTTTTAAGTTCCCAGAATACTTGTGGAAGTTAAAATTGTAAGTATATTAAAGATGAGGAACAAGGAGAGCTTACACAGGGAATTAGGAAAAAAAAAAAGAAAAATAAAACCACCACATAAAGGAATGGAATTTAAAAGTTTTGTTAGAATTTGGTTTAGAATTTTGAAGTGCTTCTCATTTTTTCACAAAGCATCTATTTAAATTATAAATCCTAGCACTGCTCTATAGCAACAATTCCTAAACTGAAACATCAATTGAATAGTATCAGCAAGGAAAGGCAATGTATGTGAATGCACCATAAACTTCAATTTATTTTATAATTTCTCATGTGTATATTTAAAAGAAGCAAAATAATTCTATTTTGCTAAATAGAATGACATTATAGGGCTAAATACAAAACACTTCCCAAAGAGGTCCCTGTACAGGTCACATTTGACTACAGATCTTTCATGCTTTTTAATCCATAGAATTGTTTCCAAGACGAAAAAGTTAAGACTTGTATATACTAGTGAGGAAAATAAAACAAAACATTCCAACAATTCATTCTTAGATCTTTAATACTTTCAGATCCATCTGAGTGTGATTACCCAGAGCATTTAGTACCTTCGCAATTGAGAGACAAAAAAACCCAAAACCACAACTCCAAAAGCCCAATGCACTGTTAGAACCCAATGGATGTGCATCAATAATGTGTGTATGCAAAATCTTCCCAGAATTATCTGTTTTTTTAAATCCCCAATAGAGAAGTATCTGTAAAGCTGGGAACTCTTTGAACCTATTGTCTCTATTGCTATAAACAAAAGAACGTTTTTTAAAACTATCTAATACTTCATCTAACCCTTAAATAGTAATGATTATTTTTTTAAATAATATCCATGAGAAACTGAAGTCTGAAAGCAGCAAGAATAGCAGGAAACACAGATTACCAGGGTAAGAATGGCATTCTTCCAGATTAAATTCTTGCTTTATTAAATACTCTGTTTCTTCAGTTGCTTTGTACCCACTGAGCTGACATCTCATCTGTTTTGGACCAACACAGTCAAGTCTCCAGGGAAAGGCAAATAGTTTTGTTAAATCAAAAAGAATTGGAGAAGAGAGCATAGACAAGAGGCCTCCAAATGGCTTGGAAACAGACCAAGAACTTCTTTTTCTTATGCAAGTCACACATCAGTGAGGAAAGCTGATTTCAGATTGTATCATCACTCAACAATAAGTGGGACTTAATTATTTTACCATTAGTTAACATTTGGTTTAAGGATTTCATGCATAATCATTAGACAATTCTGCTGCATGTTCTCCTTTTACTTACTTGGAACAGTTAGAACACAACAAATTGGCACATGAACAAAAGGTAAATATAAGAACACAATGACGTGGTCTCAGCACTCATGTCCCTTAAGCCGTATGTCACCTTTGACCATCTCTCTTGATTCTCTCTGAATGTTCTGTTTACTCCTTCCCTGTGGATATGGCAGAGACCAGAACCATGCACTGTATTGTCATCAGAGACTTATACACTGGTGAAATCCTGGTTTCCCTCTTCGTCATTCCTTGCTAACATCTAAAGTGAATTTAATCTTATTTTATTATCCATTTACTTTTGAGAAGCTTTTCTGCAAGTATTCAGAGTTATATCTCCTCCTATTACAATTAATAATAACTCTTTACTGTCATCATAGTGTTACCTTACTATTCAGCTGCTTTCCTAGATTATTAACACATGGAACTAGGAGTTCCAGCACAAATCCCTATGGAACTCCAAGGTGGCATGGCCTCACCCTCACAGCAGAACACTTCCCATCTTGCTGTTCTTACTAGGACAAATTATATAACCATGCATGGTTTACTATTTTATGCCATGTTTGTTTAGTTTCCTAAAAATCTTTGGGGTAGAGACCAGGAGAAGCTTTTTGAAGGAGAAGCACGACTGTGCCAGTGGGCTTTTCCTCATACATTAGCTCAGCAAAGCCCTTAGATTGTTTTCTCTTTCCACAGCCTTAAGACATTTACATTGTAGATACACTGCTACAGCAAAGAGTTCTTCATTTTATTCTGTGTTTATTGCATGAGTGTGCAAAGAAAGATTTTGATTGTTAAATTCAGCCACCAAATTTAGTTTGTCCTGAATATGGTAAGAGCCCTCAACAAAGCTGTCCTAGCTGCTGTGCAAATCCAGAACAAAAAAGAGAGTGCCTATTCAGAAAACACCTGTGACAGAGGACAAGCCTGCCTTTTGGGCTGCCTGTTGACAGTATGACTTTGATAAATTGATGCCTGACCTTTTCACTTCTCTAACTCTATTACAACCTTTTATCCTCATTTTAACATTATAGATCCAACTAACACAAAAGGTAATATGCAAACACTAGCACATTTTCTGACCTTACTGAGTCATTATTTCATCACAGCTGCAAAGGATCTGCCTCACTATTCCAAAATTACTTCAGTATTCCCTTCTGTGCCAATTCTGTCCCACCCCTCCAAGAGCAAGTTCTGTAACTTTTTCCACCTTCTTCTCATCTATGGCTCCACTTGCATTACACCTACAAACATCTGACAATCAAGAATCCATAACATTTCCTGGTAAGTGCAAGGTAATACACAACAACTTCCCTCACTGTTAAAGTCAAAGAAAACCAGAAATCAAGGAACTAGGGCTGGCTTATGACAATTCAGCTCAAAAGAGGAACACAAAGGTTAAGGTAAAAGTTGCAAAATCTCCAGCATCTGATAAGCAAAGTGCTTCAATTCATGCTCCCTAGGTTAGAGAATAAGAGCATACTAATAGATGCTATCCAGAAGTTTTGTTCACTTAAAACCAAAAAGAACTACAAATTGCAAGACAATCCTTCTCAACTTCCGAGTTTTGGTAATTCAGACATACTTGAGAGAACATGATGCTAAAATTAAGAGGTCATTAATAATGCAAAAATTATCATTTTGGGAAGTAAGCATCTCCTCCTCCCAGGTACACGTTACAATACAGAAATGCCTATGTGAACCAAATATATCATTTAAGGAGAAAATGACATGTTACTACACGTTGCTAGATAGTACTGACATGGGGTGAATGGTTGAATAAAAGATAAGAAATAAGAGACAACCAGGGTTGTAAACTGGGGGATTTTTTTTCCAATAATTTTCATGTCAATTTGATATAGCTAGGTAACAGATGGTATATTATGTTTTTCCTGCCTTGACACAATTTAAAAACAAGTTACAGATGGCTATAATGAAATCCTCATTAACACACTTATATTTTCACAGTTCAGTATAGCAATAATGAAACTTTCAGGTCTGGAATTTCCTGTCGGTTAATTAGTGGTTAGGTTAATAGCCTGAGGAAGTGCACAACCCAAAAAGTTTCTTTATTTTTTAATCATATAATTACTATATTCATATTTCTGGGAAAGCTTTCAAGATAGATTTAAAATCACAGTAAAGCTACCTTTATAGCTCTCCCTCATTTTGTGAAACAACTGTATTATTTTATTTAGAGAGCATGTGGGCAGGAAAGCCAAACAGACTTAATTCAGCTGCCTCTGGGAAGTTTAAACTTGTTTTATTTTGAAGATAAGAATTCAGAGAATTCTGCCAAAACACATTACACCGAACAACCTCTACAGAAAAGCTAGGATCAACAACTATGGATCTATTGCTACAATGTTATCACAAGATCATTGATTAATGCTTAAGTAATTACTTTTTTTAATCCCAGTTTATAATCATCTACCAAGGCTTGAAATATGACATATGGTTAACAGCATACCATGATATCCCTAGATCTCTGATCTAGAAAAAGGAAAAAACAAAATAGAACCCCCAGAAATCTTACACTCAGGGTCCTTCCACAAGTTAAGGTGCTGCCAGCTGTAAGTTGTATTATTAAAGAGTATGGCTCACACAGTAGTGAAAGATGGGGAACTCAGCGCAGAAACCCCTCTGGATTCCAGTAACCACACACTAGTTACTAACTGGTACCAGTGTGCCCTCACTACTGTGCTCTCTGCTGTGCACTGCAGGCAAAGGCTGCAGCCAAAGCCCTGCCCTGGCCCCTCCGCACCCCCAGGTAACCCCACAGTGCTGCAGGATGCCCAACACGCTCCTCGGCACAACACAGCCAAGTCCCAAAACATTACTGACTGCTGTTGTTGACTTTTTCCTTTTTTAACTGCCATCACCAAAAAAACTAAATTGAGACATTGTCACACCCTTGTTACCAAGCACAAACGGAAACAACCATAGAGCTCTTTGAAGTGCAAGAGCTTCAAAAGAGGATAGCCACTGCCAAACCATCAAGAAAGCAAATAATGTGGAAAACCTGACTTGTAACTGAAGTTACATAGTTAAGAAGAGACAGTATCCAAATATTTAAAAGTTGTAATGCTAAAAATATCTTTTAAGCCCAGCAAGCTCACTTAAGACAAGGAATGGCAGGGAAGAAGAATTTGGATCCTCTAAGAAACGTATTATTATTATTATATTATGATGTAAGATTTTGCAGCCCTCCCATTTCTTCACAACCTATTTTGACATTAAGGAGAATTGAAGCACTATTATCTTCCTTAACCAGCAGAAGTGGGAGCCGTGTACTGTAAAGACCTTCCAGAACATTAAATGTCACCACTGGGTTCAACAGCCAAGTACACCCAAAAACCAACTGAAAAAACCCACAGTGTTTTTAGAGATCTTAGAACTACAGCTCCAGAGTTACAGTGCTTATTGAAATCACTCCCAGAGGCCTAGAAAGCCAATAAAATATATAACGGAAAAAATAAAGTTCCTGCAATGATTTTCTTCTGGAAAAAATCCTATATTTTAATTCAGAAACTTTCAGATCCAGTTTCACATACAAGTTTCCATAATCATATCCATGCCTTGACAGAACAGTCTGTACTGTGACAGATCTTTCTATGGCAGTGAGAAAATTAGATGTAGCTTTAGTAAGAAGTTAAACAAGTTTCTTGTTCTGAATATTTACATGCAGTATAATGTAGTTTTTATAAACCTGTAACTCTGGCCAAGATCAGTAACTCTTGCTCATCTCCTTCCAAAACAAAAAGTTAAAAATAATTGCAATGTTTCAATGCTAAACAGCAGTTTGTGAAGTAAGGAAACCATGTTTGCTTCACCAGCACTCTCTCACTTCATTCTTCAGAACAGTGCATCTGGTGCAACAGTTCTTTTAATGTTTTGAGTTTCTGTACTTATCAGATGACAAAAAAGAAAAAAAAAATAAATTGATTATTATATTACAGTTATAAACTTTGTCATGCAAGTTTAGGTACTTCTTCAAAGTGAAGTGAACACAAGACAATGGAAAAATTATACAGTTAATTGTACTACAAGGATAAATACTAAAATCTGTATAGAAAGTCCTCCCCATTTTAATGATGAAATCAAACAACTCAGGTAAGAGTTTTGTTTTACAGAAGCTGAAACTGATTTACGTGAGGATCTTCATTCCAGAGGGGTAAGAGGCTGTCTGGGGAGCAAAAGTCCATTGCTACAAAGATGGCGTGTGGGAAGGAACATGGCTCAGGTTCCCTGTTACCCACAAGACAGGAATGAGGAAGAACAATACGATTCTTTCTTAACGCACACATGCACGCACATAACCTTCTTAATTCAGATAAGCATCTATCTTTGGTATCAGTATCAGAGACTGGGAGTGTACTACACCAGCTTCTGGAAGGGGCAGCTAATCATGTTTGAGAATTCTATCATTCTTTAGAAGAAAGCTCAAATTAACAAAGAAAAAAAATATAAGGAAATATGCCTTCCAAAATACAGTCTTTATTCTAGATAAAGCAGAGATTATATGGTACCATTACAAAACAGTTTAAAATACCTCAAAGAAGGTAAAACGCAACAGGTCAGCATGATGAAAATGTTATTTGTACCAAAAAAATGTTTTAAAGGCTCATTTGGTTTTCTCTGCTTCAAACCCTAATTCTAGATTAATATACAGAAGTGCAAGTGCATTCAGTCTCTATTACATGTGGTTTTGACCCAGCAGAGAGTACACCCCTCCAAGCCATCAGCAGCCACAGATTCTCCCAGGAGAATGCCATAGGAAATGGTATCAGAAGCCTTACTGGCCAGGTAAGGCCCAGGGAAGCAATATCCACTAGACCTTGTCACAGAAAGTACAATAAGGTGGTCAAGCACAACCTACCTTTACCAAAACCATGTTGGTTGACAGATCCCCTGGGTGTCCTGTACATGCCACATGATATCACTCCAGATAATCTGCTCCGTAACTGTCCCTCACTGCATGGGCATTCAGCTCATCACACAGTGCTGAACTGCCTGTGCAGACTTCTGCTCTGTGTAATGGCATAGAAATGCTTAACAAAATTTTGTATACTAATAAATTCCAAGTTCTTAAAAAGCTGTTCACGTAACTGGACCATGCCCTTGATTTTCTACCTACCCAGAAAAGATTAAAAGAGGGGGTGATACAAATATTCAAACACTTCCATTTGTGTGGACTACAAACACTGAAATTCTACAAAATGCAAAAGGGAAAAAAATAAAAAAAAGAAGAGAGAGAGAAAGGAATATATTTACTCAGTAGCAGTAATAGGCCTCTTATACCACAGCAAGTTCACCAGTGTTTCCAGGAGTCTTGTCTTGATGTGCTGCTAGAAAAGCATTACATTATTATGGTTACAGTCACAGAACATTTGGTCTGCTTTATCTGCATTATCTAGTTTTGAATTTAGGAATACAATATACCAAGTGTTTATGACTCAGTGTTTAACTGTAGCCCTGTAAACACTGCAAGCCTCCAACAGAAAGGCAAACAGCTACAGTAAGTGACTATTTCTGGCACTATTTTTTCCTATAAAACATCAAACAGTCCAAGTTAGAGACAGCATATCCCAGAATCCAAGGAACAGAATGTATCAAAATTTTTTTTCCTTGGGTTTTTAAGTACCTATCAAAAGGATATGGCAGGGCTTACAGCACAGCCATGAATTTCACTTTCTCAAGAGCAAGCAGCAATTTTCTTTCCTAGTGAAAAGCCACTAGAAACACTAACAGGGCTTTTATTTAAAATTAAGACTAATGAGAATTTGATACAAGTATACAAGTTTTGAAATAAACTTTCTTAAGAAAAAAATTACAGTTCTTTTGTGATCTGTAGTACTGAAGGAAACATTGTGCCAGGCAAAATTCTAATAAAGGAAGGACTCAAGTCAGGACCTGTGATACAAAAGAACGTACATTTATGTGAACATTTCCATAGTCTGTCTTCTGTTTTAAGGAGTAATCAGAACTGTCCATGACTTATACCTGAGTCATTTTAAAAACAAAACCCAAAATCTAAAGTACAATTAACTTGTTCCTTCCATTGCAATTTAGAGCAGCCTGAAGCCTGAAGGACTTCTGCAATAATATAATATATTTATAATATTAATACACTTATTATATAAGTGTCTGCAACTTAAATCACAGACACTTAAGTTTACACACTACCACTACCTCAGAAGCTTGATGTGCAGTAGAAAGACCAAACAAGCTTTCTAAGTAAAGACAAGTAATCAAAAACTTCTCTGTCCCTGTTGCTCAAATCCACTTCTACCTTTGGTTGTTCCTATGTGGAAATCCAGACTCACCAAAATGTGTATTTAACTGCAAGTATTATGACACTCAAAACTGTTTGACAAAAATAAAGTACAGTTTTTAACTGTTTCTGTGTAAGCTTTCTGTTCATCATCTTGCTTAAATACACACTGCATTTATAATAAATATAATAAAAAAACATAAGCCTGCTTTACAAAGAATGGAATCATCCTGACAACACTGAAAGAAGAAAACTGCATTTTTATCTCTCACTTTCCAGCATTTTCTACAAAACTTTCCAACAAACAGTACAACTACGAGTATGGACTGTAGCATCAGATATTTCCACTGCTGGTTTTAAGGTTCTGCAAGAACTCAGATAACACGTTCATACAGGTCTACTTACAATTTACACACAAAATATGTTAATTTGGAAAAAGAAGCATTCACTTCCCAAAAGAGACCAAGTATAACTTTTGTAATTAGGAGACAAATGTAAGCACTTGCTTATCAAAAAAAGCCTAGACACATTGAAAGTATATAGCTTGAGACTTACCATGGTCTGACATTTTTCATTTCTGTTGCTAAAAACAGAGCGCTCAGTGAGGACGCAGAAGGCAGAGGTGTCTCAGTAACGCCTGCTGCGGCTTTGCCAGCCCAGACTTGCTTTGTCCCTTAGTCACTCGCCCGGCCTCCGCACAGCGCGAGCGGCTCTGGGGCAGGCACTGAACCCGGGCAGCGCCAGCGGCCCAACCGCACAGCACGCGTGGCAAGCGTCCTTTGTTCAAATGAACACTTGTGCAGCTAGAAAATCCTGAAAGCATGGTCAAACTGCTACAATAACGACTCTTACAACACTAAGAGCACCGACTCAAATACGTATCCAAGCGCCAGGGAGTGGCAGGCCAGCATTAGGGGTGTTGGGGAGAGGTGGTGGGCAGTGGCCATAAGCCCAGGGAATGCTGCCGAGGCCCCCGCTGGGCAGGGATGTCACTGCTCCCACCTGGGCAGCAGGGCTGTTCTGCTGTTCCCTGACAGAGTAATAGCAAGAAAATAAAGACAAGTAAAACCCTGCCTTTCATTTAGAGATGTTACTAAACCTAAGCTGGCTGTGAGGAAGGAAAGCTTTTCGTCTCCAAGATATGCCAAGCAGGGGTAGCGCTGAAAAGTTACTTCCTACGTGCTTGCCTGTTGTGAAATATCTTCCACATTATATTACTTCCTATATGTGAAAACCAGTCTTAAGCATTCAAGTACTTATCCTGCCACGATTTGAGCAACTCTGTAAAATGGTGCAAGGCAAAGCACTACTACTTCAAAGCATAACGCTGCTTTTAAAAGCAAAGTCGCTCTGACATCCTTCAGTTTAAATCAACAAAAATGCAGACGTCTTGAATACAAAATAAAATATCTCCACAAGCAGTATTGTGTCTACCTAGACAATCTAATTTTAAAGTTAAACTATCTGTCTAGAAAACTGACTACCTGGAAATAAAATATTTGCATATGTAACATTGCTGGAACTGAACAAGACCAATTATCATAGCCCTTCAAGTTACTGCTGAGAAGTGACACATTTGCTTTCCAGTTCCAGTGTGATCTTTCCTTTTCAATGACCAAACCAGGCATTGCTTAGTGATTTGATCCACTAGGTGAATGAACTGGTATTGCTCAGAAATTCTCTTTCTGATTCTTAATCTAAGAAGGTTTCAGCAAGGACAAATAATGCTAAAGATAGGCCAAGAAAAAAAGTGCTGTACTATCCTGGTTAGACCAGGTCTACAGCTAGGAGCACAGACATTTTATAAGTTCACAAGTAACTTTCCCACTGGGGATGAGACAACAAAAACCAGTTGCTTTAATAGAAGCCATGAAAAGGAAAGCCACAGGGTGGCACTGCAAGTAAGATGTATTTTGAAACTACTTGGCTGTTTATTCTTTTCCAGACAAATCAGAGCGTATCTAATCCCATCTGTATAAAACAGGAGGGGTTTTTTAGTTTTCCTTCAAATGTATTTTCCAGCAACAACTATCCCTAGAATATAAATCACATCATAAAAGAGGCACCTACTTCAGAAATGTCTGGGTATTTTATAAATTAATAAAATGGTATTTAAGAATATTAACACAAGAATGCTATTGTAAAGACAAGCTGGGAATTGATAACTATTTTAGGTTTGTCAGTTCATTCTGAAGCATTTAAGAAAAAAATCTTTCCAAAGCATGTGCATTTTCACACAAAAGCTAAAGAATTTTTTTTATACCATGACTTTTTATTAATGTTGAGATGGCAAAATCTCAAACAGATCTCCCTCTGAAAGGAAGGACAGAATTAACTTCTAAAAAAGTATATGAAAAAGTCTTAAGACAGCATTCAATACTATCATATGCTTTTAAAACACTTTCCTTCTCATATATAAAAGAATCATACTTAATTTCATCCAAACTAGATGACTAGTACAGTAGTAATTCAAAACTAATCTTACAAGTCTGTTTAATCTGCTTTGTTGGCCTCTTCTCTCCCAAATTTCAAATCTCAGCTATTTCAGTTAAAGCAGAAACATTTGCAAAAAGTACTATTCCTGTTCATTTAGTGAACTAACCAATTTTCAAAGGAGAGTTGGAAGTCATCCAGGATCGCAAGTTACTTTCTACTTTCTAAAACAAAAAATCCCTTCAAAGTATAAATTTGGTATTTCAGTAGATTCTGAACTAATAGACACTATATGACTATGAACAGCCATTTTAGTTGCTCGAGTCCTAGATCAATTTAAGTTTTCAATTTGAAAGTACAATCAGTAACAATCGAAAATAAGCAAATATTGTATTTTTGTTCAGTTGCACCATAATAAATTAGAACTCCAATTCATTTGCTATCGTTTTTCTAATTCCAGAGGAAAAGAATTCTAAAAAAATAGAAAGTTTAAATTTTTTCCCTCAGACAGAAGTTCAAGAGTGGACTGGCAACTATTCCAACTGCCAACACAGTCTTCCTGCTAGGAGATTGCTCCCTGTATTTTTAAAACTATTTATATATGGAGATTATTTTGCTATTAGATGTGATAACATTAATATATGGACAAAAACATATGCCAATATAGCTGTGACTTTAACATTAGATAAGGCAGATGATTATGCAATAGTATTGATTGCCAAAGCTATATAAATTTGATTTGAGCATGTATTTGTATACTTTGCGGACTCATACTAAAGCACTCCACATGCTAATAAAGGGTTTCTGCCTCACAAAGACTAAATTAAAAAGTTAGTGACCTGGAAAAAATAAATTAATTTTGGTGCCAAAACATCAGTGCCTGGTGTCAATATTGCTTAAGAATCATGTATTTAATACAAAAAGTAATTAAGGCACCTCCCATTCATACAAAAAAAAACCCAACAAAACCACAACCCAAAAATCACCAAAAAAAACCAAAACAAACCACCAGCCAACCACAAAACTCAAAGGAAATATCAAGATTTGTCTGTTATTATTTCCTCTTCTAGGAATGGGAGAGCAAGGGGTTCTACTGAATTGTTGGTGTGTAGACACTGAGTAACTGTACTTCGAACACTTCAGTCACTTCATCACTTCAACATCAGCTATGATACTGTTTACATACAACACTGCAAGGTCATGCGCTGAATGCAACTAATGGAAGTGAACTCCATCAATTCTAAATAGAGTAACTATTTAAGCAAAAAATGGACACACTGGATGCAATCTAATACTCTTCCAACAGACTAGTCTGTGCCCCTCTATTGACACTTATGCCATTATTAATCGACAGCTAAATCAAAGTGGACAAATTTGGGAAGTAGGTACATTGTTCATCAAGGCCATATCCTTAAAAGTATGAACTTTGAGGAAACTGTTCTTAGAAGACATATGGAAGTAACCAGTATGTCTTTTATTTGAATTATGTTTTCTTCTGCTTTTTTAATTTCCTTATTTAAGGCACATTAGTGCTCACAGTTAATTTGTGCATATTTTTCACAGCTTTGGAATAATGCTTCTGGACAGCAGAAACTAGCCAGTGCATTAAGCTTTCCTAGTTGGACATTAGTAACTGGAATACCACTTTGTCTCTGATATGCCATTACAGAATTTTCAGCTCTAGACAGGAGGTCACACACACGTACAATCCCACAATGGAAAAAATAAAAAAGAAACAGTCACATTTTGACTCATAAAATCAAATACCAAAGAGAGGATTCTACCAATCCTAGTCCTGTATCACCCAATGTGGAACAAAAAAAACCAAACAAATATAATCTATGTTTTCACATCTTAGGTATCTCAGAACTTCAAAGTTAATTATTTATGCAGATTACTAAATACTTCCCTTCATTTTTCAACTATCCTTGAACAGAAGTATTTGTTCAAAAACATAAAGGACAGAAAATAAATGCCTGTATAGCTCTTGTCACTGCAATGCAAAACATTTATGTCCAGTTTGTAAAAACAGCAGTAACACACCATTTAACACTCTTCCTAAATCAGTATTTAGTCCAAATTTCTGCACAACCCACAAGAATTTAGATAGAAGAAATTTTAAAAAGACAAACAAAACCCTGCAGACAACTATTCCTAGCCAGCACTGTGAAGCACATTCTTACATTCCCATAGAAAGTTAACAGGATGAGGAGCATGGCTCCATGTTCCCTTGAGGCCAGGCACAACTGAACTACTGGACAAAGAACAAGTTCTGGTCCCCATCACTTGCACATTCACATAGATCATGGGAACTCATTTTCTCTGGGTCACTTGGCTACACAGCTGTGTGCGTGTCATTTGTTTTTAGAACACAAATATTTTCTTTCACATGAACAACCAAGTACTACATGATTTTAAAAAAATCCAAAAGAGACAAAAATATCTATCTGTATGGCATGCTTTTTTAGCATAAGCTAACCACACATGCCAAGCCAGTTTTGTAATGTTCAGTGAAACCATCTTATGATTCTGCCAAAGTAAAAACTTAAGACAGCTGACCCTTATCGTCATAATCCTCCAAGGATGAGTCCAAAACCTATGATGCAGAAGTCCCATCACACTTTGACAATCCTGTCCCAAAGTCATAAGCACTTTAACAATTTCAGTAGGACTGAGGAGTGATGGTGGATAGAAAATTGATACAATCATGTTACTGCCACTACCATAATACATAAGTGGTTCTGTGTTCAAAGTTCTGGGACAGCCATAAATGATGTTTTTTGGACAAAGCTGGTCTAGTATTGAATCAGACATATTGACAGGGAGCAGAAAAATAGGAGACAGCTTTGTGACTTAATTTATGTAAAGAGCCTCAAACAATGCATGACCTGCTACTAAGAGATACCAGAATTCACCTGTCATACTGCAATTAGGAGCTACAGTAGGTAAAGCCAGAGGAAACGGAGTGATTCTCAGGCTGGCCCACCAGCATCTCACCATGTTCTCTACCTAAGGACCAGCCATTGGCTACACAACCTCACTGGGTCCCACTGCTAACCATGATGCAAATCACCAGATCACACCTTCTACATACTGACCAGCAGCCTGGCTGAATCTCTTTGCTAAACAAAAAAAACCCTAACCTAGCTAAAAAATGGGTGTTATTCAAACGCTTCACACCAGTGCACTATTTCTGTGCCTAAGGTCGCATGGTTTCTCAAGCTCACTATCATTTATATTCTCAGAATTTCATTTTCTGCATATTTGCTGATGTGAAACAGGGTTGAATGGGGGACACCTCTGCCATGGTAACATTGCAGACTGTGTGAAACATTTTTTCACACTGCAAATATGACCCAACAGCCTTTAAAAATATTGTATATCATTAGCTTTCTGGTGTTAAAGGTGGCTAATAAGAATATCAGGTGACTGTCAAAAGCAAAGAATAGTAACAATGACAAAACCTTCTGAGAAAATTGCAAGAAAAATTCTACAGCTGGGCCAAACTGTCATTTCTCTCTATCTTTCTACAATTACATGACTGCATAACTTTATCACCATTGATGTTAAGTGATGAAGCTAAGTAACTGGGTGAAGGAAACAACAGAAAAATAGAATAATTTAGGTTGGAGAAGACCCTTAAAATCATGAAGTCCAGTCATAAACTTAAAACTGCCAGGTTCTTCTCCACTGGAGGGATGAAACTGCTTTTTCAGATTGTCCACTCCTGTTCATATTTTTTTTTTTAATAATAAAAATATGAAATGCAATCATCCCTTCCATTTTAGCAAAAGAACATACCAGCTTAGTTGCCAAGGCATTCAGTTACAGGCCTTAGTACCCCACCTTCTTTTATCATTTAAAATCTCATTATTTTATTGCCAAATTCAAATCTGAAATTCCCACTTAGCTCAAGGGATGTAAATCATCTGCTTCCTTTCTTGGCTTCCTGTGTCTCCAAACATGACACTGTTATGTTCAAATCAGACTGAATTAGGAAGCCTAGACATTTAAAGTGACATTAAGCAGACAACACTGGGTAAACCCTTCCAATTCTTTGATATGACAGCTTTATCTCTCATCAGTCTTGCTTATTTCCAACAAAAATTATAATAACATAATACAATTTAAATAAACCAACAAAGGAGAACTCTGTTATTTCACTGGATTTGCTGTATATCATTAAGCTTAAAAGCAAACTGAATGATCTCTTATACTTACTATTATTTAAGTATTGCACTAACTGCAGCAGGAGTCCTTACATCTGCTGACCAAATTAAAATAGAAGTCAGGGTGTATCAGCTGGGACTATGAAATGTTATGGTGCAATGCAACTATTCTACTTACAAGTCAGTCAGTCAAAACAGCTCAGATCAATAAGAATTGATTCAGGCCAGGTTAGACTACCTTCCAGAAAATACTGACATTTTCTGATGACAAAGCCAACATTTAATAATAGGAACCAGTGATATTCCTGACTCCTGTACTTTAAAGCTTTAAGTGAAGCATCAGAGGTTCTATGAAAAACATTCTACTTATGGTTTTCTTAAATCTTTATTTGTACTATTGAGTATCTTAGCATGTCAAAAGACAAGTTTGATCAGTGAAAGGATCCATCAGAATTTATCAGCTCCTTATACTTAATTTCTTCTTGATTTAATTCCCAGGATATCAGTTATTCTTCTGTTAATTGTAAAGGTCAAATAGGACTGCATGGAAGCAATAAGCAGCAGGAACTAAATAAACAGAAGACCGGATCTTTAATGCAAATGTGTTTCCTGAAGGAAAGGAGTAAATCAGTGCAGATAATGTAGTACAGAAGCAGGAAAAAAATTAAAAAAAAATAAAAATCACATGTTCTGAAACAATCTGTTCAAAAGTTTTCCCCTGGAACATAAGCAGCTCTTCAAAACCAGTGCCCTGCTGAGGAATTTACGTACTTGCCAAGGTTTAAGTTACTAATGAAATGCAACAGCTATTTGCTTTGTGGATGAAAAGTCATAGTACTTACTCAAAATTAAATTAAACCAAACAAGTAAACAAATCACAATTATTTTAAGGTACAATACAAGTGCAGTGTGAGAGCTGCCTGTGTGAGTGTGTAACTGAGATGAGCAGTCCAGAATACATCCCCTTTCATTAGAAGTTTTAAGAAAAAGAATACTGGCAGTACAATTAAGAGGCCTTCAGAGTACTGAACCAGTTCAAATAATGCTTAATGCTTTTCAAATCCATCAGTTACAAGGTCATACCAGGGTAATTCCACAGCATGTCTCCTGATAACCATGCTTCTGGCCTGTTAAAGAACCACACATTTATATGAACAGGTAGAATTTAAGTTTATCTTTAACAACCAGAGAGCATGACTCTTTAAATACCATGTGCATCTTCCAAAATCACTGTTCAACCCTAAAACATTATCCTTATTTAATAAACCACTGCTACAGACAGTAGGATATCTGATAACTGACAAATATGTTTTCAAAAATTAGTTTCTGGCCTCGGGAAAGGTTCCCCTTCACAGAAGTTTTTTTCTCCCTGCATGTAATATCATATCCACCCAAGTACACCCAATGTAACTTGATAGAAACTCATTGTGTTTCAAAAAAAGACTTCACACCTGATTAATTTCTACAACTGCCTAGTAAAGAAATGAAACATATGTAAGACTTTGAGACTTCTGCCTCCCCTGTGAAAAAGCAGAAAGAAGTAGATTAGAGAGGCCTTACTTCTTCAAAAACACATCATTACTTGTATTGGAATACAGTCAAATCCTAGTTTTAAATATAAACTTATTTTATCAACACTTTTTTAATTAAAAAAATACTGAAAAGTAGGTACCATAAGAAATCAGGAATTATGAAAAGGAGATACCCATAGGTATCAAGAACCTGAACAGAGCTACCTATGAAGTTCCTGTAATATCACTCCCTCAAAGAACTTCAGTAAAATGTAAATAAGTGATAGAAAATAATGGAATAGTCACTATGAGCATCAAACTTCATGAAAACTATGCATTTGAAAGATGAATTTATGTTTCAGTACAAAACACAATTTGTATTAAAACAGTATTAAGCTTTTGCTGCATCAATATTCTTTCAGGAGTGAATTATATCTACTTTCCCGTAGAGTACTGCACACCTGACTCACCATTGCTGCCTTTTCCCTTTCTGTGTTCCTCTGCTTCCATCAGCAGCATGGCTTCCCATCTGATTCATTGTCAGGATTCTCACTGCAGGGAGGCTAACTGCACTTGAGTACAAATGCTAAGAGGATGACAACACTACTAATCAGTGTAAACTGTTTCTGCCAAAGAAAAACTTATTTATATTTCCTAAATAACAATCTGGGCCATTCTACAGTGCACTACAGATCTAGCACAGGTTGGAACAGATAATCTTCAAAGGTTGCTTCCAAGCCAAACAGTTCTATGATTTCCCTGAAGACAAAAATAAACTGGTAGAAATCAAAAGCAGAGAAGTATTTTGACATACATTCTTCCTGAGGACGGAAAGTATACATGCATGTAGTGCTTAGAAGCATAAAAACTATTAATTTTAAAAACAAAGGCAACACCATTCTAGCTGGCATTAAGAAACAGTAGAACAGTACAAACAGAAGAAAGAAGTCCTTTAAAAGAGAATATGAGAATAAACCAAAAATGGTTTAGGCTATCAAACAAAAATTTAAAGAGGCTACAAGTGAAAGCAAAAAAAAAAAAAAACCAAACAAATCACAAAACAAAACAAAAACAAAAAAAACCAACAACAACCCAATCAGGAAGGACACTGGGACAGGGAAAAAGCCACCTGACCATTTCCAGATGCCAAAACTAACCAGACACAGCTTGAACCAACAGGGTTTAACAGGCACCAGGGAAATATTTCACATCCTCCTCAGTAAAATCACCTTTGACTTAAATATAGCAAAGGGGTTTTCTACTTGTTCTGAGCAATCATAGAGGTAAAAATAACCCCATTCTGTTTGTCCTATTGAATAGAGGATTAAAATAACTGGCAAGGCTTTAAGTCATGAGCTTGAGGTGGATTCACTAGGTCACAATTGGAAAAGGAGTAACTGCCAGTCCTTGATAAGCACAGCAATTACCATTCTTTTATATACAGAACCACTCTAATGGAGTACAGCTTCCTTAAAGAGCAATAACAGCATATCCTTTGATTTATACAGCAGTCCTGCAGCAATACAACCAACATCCTGTTTTCATCTTAAAGTACAGCTGGGCACTTTGTCTACAGGCTTTATTTATCAGTCTCCATAACTGAGTGCCTTGTCATTGTAAGAAACAGCATCCTTCAACTTAGCAGCATTTTATCTTCTTGGTTCTTTTCTTATGAAAATTCTTATATGGTACCCACCTGACCTATAGAGCAAATAGACCTCTACAGCAAACTTCGACACAATATGACTTAAGTTTATAAATGTTAACTAAATACAGTAACACACTTCTCCCACCCAAAAAAGTCAAGAAAAGAATTTGCCCAAGAAAATTCAGACAAAAAGGGTTTTCTTACTTCATGCCTTTCAAAGGAAAGGACAAAAATATCTAAGCTGCTAGATCTCCTAAAGCCTGTAAAACACACTTCTGTAAATTCACTCTAGATTTAGAAGCTTTCCCTGAATATAACAGCAAATCTCTGTAAAATGCCTAGAAGAATATATGTCTAAAACATCTGATCAGACATAGCATTCTTTATTTGATAATTCTGTATTCTGTATCATCACAAGTTGGAATCCTGTCAGAAATGCAGTATTTTCCACATTCTTACCCATGAAAGTAACCAGCCAAATGGCATTTTGAATGATTTACATGCTCATACTCTGTAACCATGCAGTAACTCATGAACATGCCATTCACATGTTGTCATACTTTAGAAATAGAAAGAAATAGAGTTGAGTGCTTAACTCTACCACTTCTTTTGTTCAAAAGTTTTAGAAGAAATTGTTGCTTACTTGAATACATTAAATCACTAAAAATGAGGAAACTTCTGCTAGCTGTAAGACATGCACATTTTTTACCCATTTATCCTCAAGCAAGTGATAAGTTGCGTATCAGCACAATCTCAGTGAAAACAAAGAGGAAGTTACTAATACCAATATAGGGCAAACTTCTTATTTAGAAGTTAATAGCCTGATTCAAGAGCAATAGAGAACCTTGGATTTGTCTGGCCAGAAAACAGCCTGTGGTAGGGGCAAGGAACAGGAAAAATTACTGCCAACACTGTGCAGCAGAAGAAGCCAAAGTGACAAGGATGCAGATCAGAATATCACCTTGACCTGAGTGTCCACTCCTGTCCTTAGTGGTAGGAGATGGTTCAGGGACAAGCTGCAGATAGTTTATTTGCTAAAATCTCCAAAATTTGTCATTGTTTCCCCACAATTAACTGCAGCAGATCAGTGCTTCACTTGTCGTTATAAAACTGAAGTTAACAAGTGGAAAACCAGAGCAGCCAATTTGGATAAAAAGCTCATGAGCAACTATCTATGCAGACCATAGAAGCAGAAGAAGGCATAAATAAGGGAGCACTAAAATTCAGCTGTACATCTGTGAACTTTTCCAAAGTTCACCCTCACCCCGCTGAGTAAAACTAAGTGTCAGTAACTTAAAGCACATTGACCTCCCGCAAGTAGCACATTTTCTCTCTCCCAGTAAGTATGGGTTAAGTTTTGAATGCCTCCCAAAAGAGGAAATTCATGAAAATAACTCTGGCTTCATATTAGAGAAGAGACTCAAATTGTGGCTAATGGCCATCCCACTGTTCTTTTGACACACATAAAATGACAATGATCAGAATTTTAGAAATTTTTATTACATGGATATAACGTCACTGGCATAATGCTGTTAGCTTAAAGCAGAAAGGCTCTTTGAATACATAAATTCAAAGCTGACACTTAAAACATCACAAACCACAATATCCTAAGGTGAATACAGACAAAGAAACATAATCCTTGTCTAACATTAAAAACAGAAAAAGGAACTACCCCAGACTTACACAATTTGATTACCAGCAACTTATCACAGGCTTCTTCTGACTGAAGAAGAGAACATGAAGTGGCAACAAACTGAATCTACCAGCTCAACAGCAGCAGCAGCAAACCTACTCAGTTGAGAACAAGACACACAAACTTCTTCTACCTGGAGAGTCCATAAGGGAGGAAAAGAGGTATGCAACTTCTGCCAATTATTCAAAATCCAAGCAAAAAATAAAAAAAATCAGGGGAAAAGGAAGAAATAATCTCCACATCCAGTGTCACCTCTTTGAATGAATCAGCCTTTCTCATAGACCAAGTGATCAAGCCACTTCTTTCTTGCTGTCACTTAAAGATTTAAATGAAAATATTTGTTAGTCAAAGTCATTGGTCAACACAATTGTACACAACAGCGGTACAGCTACGTCAGTTTGAGAACGTGACTCACATTTTCAGATGGATCTCATTTCATCATCAGAAGCCAAAAGTTTTTAAAGTTGAGTTAAATGACTGTTTACAATTCCAACCAAGCTATGCCATGTTTAGCTATGCCCTTTTGTCTTTGATATAGGATCATATGGTCTTTTACAGACAGATGGGAGATCTTTCGACCGTGTTGAGCATTTATTCACATGATACCACAAACTGACTCAAGGAAACAGTCAGTGTATGACTGAGATGTGAAATATTATGTGACAGGATGTGGGAAAGGCCAATAAGGGTAGATAGAATTTTCCAGACACATTAAGCTTTTAAAATTATTTTAAAATTAAAGTTAAAACATTATAAAGTACTTCTAAACTTGGAGCTTTTGTTCTCCTGTAACAGAAGGGCTCTTTGAATACTTAAGCATTTTTCCCTAGTGATAGTATATTGTTGACAAATTAATTGCACTCTTCTCAATGAACTAGGGTAGAATTTTGCAAGGATATTTCTACATTAAGTTGTTAAAGCTGTTCCAAGTGGCCCTGACAAACATTTTTACAAAATAAACAATTCATGGACATGTCATTTCCTACTGCCCATCTCCACCATGAGCAGGAAGAGGCAGCATCAGCCTGTCAGAATATACACAGATTTCATTCAGGAAATGTGAAGCTGCTCTTTTCTAGTGGAGACAGAATGCAGGACAACTGCCTCCTATGCAGAGGGGCAGAGTGGTGACCAACACTACAGAGATCCTTCCACAAGAGCACTCAGGGTACCAAGTCATTTCAAAGACTCCATCTATAGGAGTAGTATAGTATAGGATGAAATCTCAGCATTCATGTTATGCGTCATTATTTCCCAACAGTGTCAATTTTAACATAAAAACTTATTCTGGATTAAGTACTGGCAAGCAGTCTTCAAAAAAAAAAAAAAAAATTCCCATAAACCTGTTAGCTGCAGACTTTACATATTATAACTACAAAATCCAGGAAAATTTTGGAGCAAGTAAAAGCAGGAAGAAAACCTAACAACAGGAGCCCATAAGTATCTTAACCTAAAAAAAAACCCCAAAACTACAAGAACCAATTGTTTGAATCTTTCTAAAACTATAAAACTATCATAGTACCACATCCCTATTTTTTTTCTAAAATAAATCATTAGATATTTTTAAGGCTTCATCCAACATTTACAATTCATTGTATTTCTCTCTTCCTTTATTAACTTAAGATTTACAGATAAAGATGCATTACAGCAGTGTATTTTGGGAGGAAGACTAGAAAGTCTGTAAGAATGTTTGGGCAGTGGAAATATAAGACCAGTCAAAGAAAGATGCTTAGAAATCAGACAAATTCCAACAGTTCAGACAGTGATGTCAGATCCTTATTACTTTTCCAAAATAAGCCTCTTCACATTCTCTCTTACACTCCTCACTATCGACAACCAGCTCTGAAGAAGTGCTTATAAAACACTTTGGTTTTGCCCATCTACATTTTCACCTTGTGTTGCTACAAAAGTGAACAAGCATTGCCTGGTGTATTGAGAATATCTCAACAATACCTAAGACAGGACAGGGGGCATTTTGTGCCCTGCACTGCAAAAGAACCATCAAAACAAATCACAAAAATTATCTAGATTTCAAAATCCTCTGATCCCTGCACATATCACTTGGCAGAAAACCAGAGTCCTCTCCCTGCTCTAAAAAAGAACCCAAATCAGCCATCAGGAAACAAGAGAGAAGCATGAGGAAGCTGAAAGAGTAAAGGCACATCTAACCCAGTTCCATAAGTTCATTTCTACAACAAATTCCTGATAATCTATCATGCAGACATCATACTGGCCCAACAAAGTCATAGGTAAACTGACTTGATTGAATCAAGGAAAAAAAAAAATCCTATTTCTTGCCTGTAGCTATAGCACTGCCTGACTTGAGACCTCAGCTTCAAGTCCTACAATATCCAAGGCATTACTCAACTATAGATAAGTGAGCAAAAGAGATCAGCAATTGCAAAGACAGTCAATGACCCCACTTTACAATGCCACATAAAAGGGGATGGGAAACTCTTCTCCCCTTCAACAGTGTAGTGAAAAATATCCTCAATCCTCAGCAAGTACAAGGAAATAAGCTAGGTAAGACATAATACACAATTTTTAAACACAAAAGCATATTTATAAAAAGAATCATTTATAGTCTCAGGGAAGAGAAGAGGAATTGGATACAGAAAGAATGGGATAGAGGGGGGAAAAAAAAAAAAAAAAGTAAGGAAAGACCAAGCTGCAAGACCAGGCTCTTTCTAACTTTCTAAATTTCTAAAAGATTTAAAAGAATGCACAAAGCCAGAATGCTAAAAGATCCACTCAGTTTGCTGGGTTCTTACCCCATCAGGCAAAAACTAAGTACATCTTTCTTTAGTAGTAGCTGTAGACTTACAAACTTACTTAAGATTGAGCAAAAAGGAACTTCATCCAAGCAGTGAATGCCTTAAAAAGTGAATGAGGTAAATATAGCTCAAGGAGGGTGCCAAGGATGGAATTAGTGAGGCTGATTTGTAATGTGGGTGGAAGGAGAGAATCAAAATTGCAGGCAAGAGGAAATAAGAGACCATGAATCAGAGACCAGCAGAGGATACAAAAAAGCTTAGGCCTAGAGACTTCAGAGGATAAACCAGAAAAGCAGTAACACTTCAGAAATGAAAGCTGGGAACCTGGGAACAACTTTCAACATATAATGATGCCTGATTTAGGAGGAACTAAATAATCTGAATTTTAAGATTTTTTTTAATTTAAAATTTTAAAAATCAAAGCCCAAACTTCTGGCATGGGTTGAATTTCTGATTTTTACACAAATGTCTTAAAATTATCAGAAATGCCACCTCTAGAAATTCCACCTACTACACTATTGTAATCAATTAACACATACCTTGTCTTACTAACTAAAGAAATAAAACCCTCATCTATCCATGCAAATTACTTCTATGTTCTCAAAGCCAGAATGGTTACATTTTGAATTCTGCACAATATTATTTTTTAATGAGGACAGAATGTTGAAGTCCATAGCTACCAGTAAAGAAGTATTTCATCTTTGCCTCAGAGATACACCCGGAAGAAAAGTTGCAAACACTTTTTCAACTTTGTTACTAACAGATATTTTGGCTCCTCTTTTTTTTAGATCAGAGACAAAGCATTATTCCTCCCACATAAAAAGAGCTTTCTACATTACTGTCACAAAAACAGTTAAACAATAGCCAACTCAGTAGATTATCCTGTACCTGCAATATTATGCCGTTATTTTGTCAGTCTAGTTCGACAGGACAGAAGGACTGAGCTAGGTTTACAAAAGTAAAGAGCAATACAACGATACTTAAACAAATGGCAGACTAGGGAATGATCAAAAAACACAAACCAAACTTGGCACACCGTATTTTTCCCTAATACCCTTCAAATTACTTTGATGCCTACATTTAAAAAGATTCTGGGCAAAAGTAACACTACTCTGTTGATGGTCAATTTCCTTGAACATTCTTATTTAACTCACTTAATTCAGCAAAGATCCCAACATATCAAATAGTGGGGGAGGGTGGAGACACAGATGGACAAAAAACCCAAACAAAACAGGCCAACAGCCAAACTGAATGAAACAAAAAAATGTAATTTGTTTTGTGGAAAAAAAAAAAAAAAAAAAAAAGAAGAAGCAGTTCCTCCAGAAAACTTTGTCAACTCTAAGTCTGTATTAAGGGCAGAGGTGAAAATGCTTATGCTCTTCCCGCTGCACAACATTTAAAAGTTACCTGTCAAACCCCATGTATAGAAAAGCTTCAGCCTTTGGAAGAAAATCTGTCTGAAGGCCTGACATTAAAGTAAGGTAAAACGGGAAAACTAATCAAGAGAAAACCAAGGCCCATAAAACCAAAAAAGAACATTGTTAAACCAATAGCTCAGGAATATTAGATTGAAAAGTGATTTGATTTTAAAGAAAAATAAACATATTTCTAATGCTCTTCTTTTGAGATAGGATGGTGTTTTCCTTGTTGGAGGCTTTTTATCTCTTTCTGTTGGAGGAAAATTCAAGCTCACAATATTTCTTATTTAACATAGAGGAACAGTTTGCATTGCTGGGGAAGGAGAGGTTTGTTTGTCTATTATTAAATAAGATTTCAAACCAAGCTCTATTTCCAGAAGAGAAATGAAAATCAAATAAGCAGGCAGAAAGTACATTCAAAACACAGCTAAGAAAGCTTCCAAGCTGTACTATTTCTTCAATGAGAACCTCTGTAAAGCTAAAGCTTGCAGCAAAACCGATGCTTTCTCACAGAAGAAAGCTTAAGCCCAGCTAAAAATATTCACATGCTCTATTTTCTTTAACTGAAAATAGTAATCCTCAGAACCATAGACATGCAGCAGAGTTGACGTTAATATAAGTTCCCAAAGGAGATATTTCATAGATAGATTAGGGACCCATCCTTTAACCACCTATGGCACTCTGGTCATTTAGAACAACCAAACAAATGCACATGCCCCTTCTGAACTGGATAACCTCGTAGCAAATAAAAACAAATCCAGGAACCCTGAATTCTGTAAGAATTCCCATGGTATTGCATTTCTGCATAAAAAAATATTTCTTGAGGCATGAAAAAAATGCAGTTATATCCATCAGTCTATTACATGAAGATTTTAAGTCAGAACACATCTACCTGGACTCCAGTTAATGTTTAAATTTACTTCATAAAGAGCTGTATTTTTAACTGTGGCATTGTACCTCAGGAGATAATTTAGGTGAAGCATCAAGTTTTTAATTGGTTGCTACAGCTCAGAACAGTATGGGGTGGTTTTCCCCTTGAGCCCTTCATTGTTGCAAGCTGCACAGTCAGTTTCCTCTTCATTGTGCTAATGCTGGGCACAGCCACAGAACTCTACGGGAATCTAGGAGCCAACATCTCAGCTTCTTGTCATCCTCTAATGCCCTGACATCAGCTCTTTTAGAGCTGCACACGGTGATACAGTGAAGAGCAACTTCCTCAAACTGCAGACAGCTATGTGAACTTAGAGTAGCAGGGCAGCTTCTGGGCAAGTGAGAGCCAGGTGAGAAGAAAAGAAAGTGCACAATCAGATCTGGTTTAACTTGCAAGCAGCTATAAAAGAGAACACCTGACATTCCTTGTATCCACTACATTAACACAGCAACTCATTATACTGATTTGTTAATTTCTAGAAAAAAAGAATAAATATTTAGTTGAGCATGCTAACCTTGTTACAGCTCAAAGGGCTGGCTGGATAATCTGGCATCTGCTGTTCCCCAGCACACATAAAACTACAACAGTAGCAGCAGCCCAGTACAGCAGACAGGCTAGAAAATCCAGCATGCTCAGAATTTTTTTTCCAAGCTACAGTCAAGATTGTCAGTCATACTGCACTTTATTAAGGGAGACCTACTTAGGTGTTGCAAGATTGCAGGAGAAACAACTTGTTTGTGACTTTATAACATTCCTACTCAATTATTTTGTCTGTCAGGTGATAGAAATCCTGTGAAGATTTTCAGTTTCCTCTGGAATCTAAGGTTTTGGTCCCCTACAATGGACTCCTCTCTTCTTCCACCCAACTCAGATGAGCCTACTCAAAACAAATAGTGATCTTCAGGTTTAGGAAAACACTGTGATCCCATTTAAAGTAGATTTTAAAAAAACCCTAGTAACTGCAGAAAGAAAAGAACATACCCTAAGGTAACCACAAAAGCCACCTTCCAGTCTCAAGCACTTTTTCCCCTCAAATGCATTTTATACCTCACTATCTAGCTTTCACTTTTATTTTTCACAGGATACCAACACACTTGGACAAAGCTTGGAAATAACTCTGCTAATCTCTATTTGTGTATTACCCTCCTACACATTTTTTCTCCCTAGTATCCGCATTCCACCCCCTAATGTTTTCTTGATCTCATTCCCACAGCAACACACTCCAACAGGGAACATTACCAGTAACTATTCCATATGCACCCAGCTATGACTTCAGACTTGACAAAGTTTGAGTAAACAGCTTTTAAATTCAGCATCAGTGTCATTCCACTGTTTGAGATTGCCTTGCTTAAGGTAGATACATTAAGAAGAACAATATAATCACCTCAGGAAGTGTTATGTGTGCATTTGGAACTCAGCTGGCAAATTGGCCCCTGGAATGATTAGTATTCAAGTGGCTCCTGATGGGCATCCACCCACAAAGGAGCTCCTTCAAACATCCAGCAAGCTCTACAGTCCCAAATTCTCAAAATTCTTTCCATTTTGTTATTGTTCATTTACTTGTTCTTCATCAAGGTCACGGGGGTGAGAAGAACATGCTAAGTATTATCTTGAAGTCCCAGGTCTAAGAAATGAAGCACATCTAAGACAGACCTATAATGGCCTAACCCCTGATCCTAGACAGTGCTACCAATTAGTAGCACGAGTACAAAAGGTCTTGTACTTAATCATAAACACGTGTATACAATACACAGAGCAGATAATTCATTGCAAGAGACAACCGTAGTTTCACCCTTATGTAAATTATTTCACCAAACTGAGCAAATTCAGACATGTACCCAAGTCCCCAAGCCCACTCTGGGGCTGTGGCTCAGGCATAGAATGCTTGGTTTGAAGCTATTGCTACATTTGCTTTCCCTTCCCACACTGCAACAGGAAGGACTTTCATTTATACTTGAACAAACCTGTGGCTGTGTTTGAGCTGACTCAAACAAACACTTGAAAGAGAAGGAAGAGAGCTCAAATCAGTATTCCAAGCTTGACACCAGACATTTGCCAAAACTGCACCACAGCTGATGTGATTAAAATGATTTGATAAAAACTCAGTTGTGTGCAAGAGAAAAGGTAAATTTCTTGGGTTTTCTGAAAACATCCCTTACTTCCCGAGACAGCCCTGAAAATCATGTAAAAAGACATTTCTCCTGTTCTCCTTAAATTTTTCAACTACATCCACTACACCAAGCAACAGGGAATGGGAAGCTGAAGACACTCAGGAGGAGCGTTTCTGGCACTAAGCTAATCAAAGCTGTTTGGCCCCACCCCTTTCCCCACAAAACCAGCTCTATCTTCAGCCCTGGAGAGCAGCTCCATCTCCGAAACATGTTTTTGTTAGACACACAATCACAATGATAAAAACAAAGGGGGGTTTGCTTGGGTAAAGCAGATCAGAAGCTCCTATTTTGTATGTAAGCATAGAGCTTTAAATATGGTTTACGGGAACAAATTAAATAAAAAATTCTCAGAAACATTACAATTTAATTAAAGGTGAATCTCGAGATGAAGGTTAGTATTTCAAAGGATATGAACATTACATTTACCAAAATTCACATTTGCTCCAATATTCTAATGGCATATTAAGCCATAATAGTTCTTCATGGTAAAATCCTGTGTCAACTGCTGACATCTACTTGTAATGTAAAAAAGTATTTACCCCAGGTTATGGGATTGCTGTCAAGCAACAGTAGGAAAATTGTGTTCAGAAGGAGGGATACCAACTGCAGGCACTCCTTTTTTTATTTATAAGTATTAAATCACATATTTTCCTCTCATTTCATAAAGCAAATTCAGCTCTGTGATGAACAAGAGCAGACTTTCAACTGGCCTGGCAGGAGCCCTTTGCCATGAGTGCTGTGCAGACTCAGGGTAAGATAGATGAGCTATAAAACTCCCTAACTGTCCAGCCAAGTCTCTCCTGCCAGGAGAAGAAACTGTGTGTCATGGCCAGGCAGTTACTGGACACACCGCCTATTCATCATATTCCAAAATATTCCAGTCAGTTGCTGGGCACAGTCTCTATTCACCATATTATATATTAAAAAAAAAAAAAAAAAAATCCAGCAGAGGCCATTTTTTAAAAAATCTTTTCTTATTGACATTGAATGTACACAGAGAATAACATGGCCATGTTTCTCACCAAATTCAGACAAATATTTTTATCCACAACCAGTTTTAGTAAAAAATTTTTCAATAGAAAAGCATAATTCTGCATGCAAAAACAGAGATATGACAGGATCCTTTCCCAAATCTTGGGTCGCTGTAGATCTGATAACAAAATTCTGTATTAAAAGGCCACCAGTGATCAAGTTATATAGGAGTTCCGAGCTTTAACTAACATCAGTGCTTGAAAATTTACAAAACACTACCTTCTTAGCAGTTAGCATAAACAAACCTTCTCAGCTGTTAAGAGTTACCAGCAATTACCCTACAGAACTTCAAACAGTGATTAAAGAACATATTGGCTGGTAAACAGTTTTCAGCTGCAGATTAACAACATTTTCAACCTGGCTAAACAAGTTAAGAAGAGATGTAATGCAGTATATTACATCAATTGGTAATACATTTAAAGAAAAATGTTATTTCAACTGAAATTCTTCCCAGATTGCACAAATTTTCCTATAATCTCAGAGAAGGAACAGTAAATGCGTACTTTTCAAAAATCTGTGGACTATTTTCAGTAAAACTGGGAGTTGTCTTCTTTTCTGGTATATCCACATTTTTTTCCTCAAATCCAGCGTTTCATGAGCAAATGAGAGCATCTTACGGAAATAGTTAAGACTGTCAATAAAGAACTTTTGTAGCAAGAAAGGCATTGCAATGTGATTTTCTAAGTACTACATTACATGTGAACAGCTGATAAAAGGCCTAAAAATCTCTCTGCAGGGCTCATGCAATGAGCCCTACTGTGAGTTGCGTGTTTCTCAAAACTGAGAAGTGGATGCTGGCAGATGCTTGAAGTCACATAAAGGGAACTTAGATGTCAAGCAGCAGCCAAAATTCACTATACCAAACACTTTATGGTAGGCAACAGGCCTAGACGAGCTGTCAGAACAGCAGAAGTTTTAATTGTGTTGTTTTGTTTGTTTTTATGCTCCTGCTCACAAGGAAAGCAGACGACTTTCAAGACATACTGTTTTTGCCATTCCCTAACCTGGAAAAAACACTATTATCCTACATTCAGTCCCTTCCAACCCTGCTTAAGTACACAGAGTCTTCAAAATGTAGTAACTGTCTATACTGCAATTATACCATCTACATCGATCAACAACATAAAGTCAATTTCTCAACAGCTACATATAAATGCGGAATAATGACAAGGCCTTAAGTGAATAAATTCCCCTCCCTTTGTGAGTCTTTCATATTCACTATAGCCATGACTTCAAACTGATTTGGTTACTGCTGCAAATACTACAATAAATTGCCGCCATCTGCACCTGTTTATCCTGTAGCCGCTGGGTCAGTAATCCAGGTAATCAATTTTTGCAAATAGTATGGAAGCTTCAAAAAATGTTCATGTTAAAAATATACCCACCATGTATTTTGTCCATTGTACTTACAGATAACTTCAGCAGTCTTACCACTGTTTTGATTCACTCCAGTTCCTAGTGAAGTCACCGAGTAATTTTCTTCAAACGTACCTGACTACTTAAGGAAAAATCCTCCTCTGCCTGATCTATAACTGGGGTAGTTTTACTTAGGATTTGAAAAATATATTCTTTAACGTCAGATTTTCTGCTATAAGCAAAATAAAAACAGAGGGGCCTAAAACATAAAAAGAAACAAACCAGCCCTTTTACTACTCCAAACAGATGCTGCTTGTTTATTTTCTTTTCCCCAGCGTCGGCAGCTCCCAGAGCACCGAGGAGGGCGCAGCCCTCCCAAACCGCCGCCACTCTCACCCAGAGAGCTGGAAGTTGACTCCGCACACCTAAGGATGCTCCGACCGGCAAGTGCTGGCCTGCAGGGATTTGCCAGAGGCGCAGATCCCGGCAGTGCCGAGCACCCGGCAGGCACCGGGACGGCAGCGCTGCAGTCCGGCACAGGCACCGGGACGGCAGCGCCGGCGGGCGGGCTGCGGCTCGTCCCTGCGGGAACTGCCCGCGGTGCGTGGCACGGCCAAGGAGGGCGGCGGCGGCCCAGGGTGGTCCCGCAGCCCCGCCAGGAGAAGCGGCCCAGGTGCCGTCGAGGCGGCGCTCCCGGAGCCGTTGAACGGTCGCGCCGCTCCATCTGCCCGCGGTCCCGCCCGGGGCCTCGCCTCCCCCCGCCGCGGAGCCCCGCGAGGGGGCACGGGCGGTACGCCCGCCCCCGGCGCTGGGGAGCCGCCTCTGCCGCTGGCTGCGTCCCAAGCAACGCACCTCAGAGCCGGGCGCGCACCGCCCCGGCCTCCCTGACCCGAGCTGTGCCCTCGCTCTCCCCTCGCCTCACCCAGCCCCGCGCACGACCCCGGCTCCCGCCAGCCGTCCCTCCGCAGCCGGGGCGCCGCGCTCCCGCCGCGCCGTGAGCCGTGCTTACCCGGAGGGTGGCGGGGCGGCCGGCGGCCGGGCGCGGCCGTCCATGCCGGCGGCCAAGGGAGCGCAGGGCGGGCGCAGACCGGGGACCCGCCCGCACAGCGCGGCTCCCCGCCTCACCTGCTCGGGGCGGGCTGAGGAGGGCGGCCCCGCTCCGCAGCCCCCGGCGCCGCCTCGCCCCCGAGCCCGGGCATTTCCCGCTGTTTACGGCGCGGACACTGGGCGCCTGCCCGGGTGCGGTCACGGGCTGCGCCAGGCTCCTGCCGATCGCCGAACCACACCTTGGGCGTAGCGGAAAAAAAAACGCAGAAGCAAGGGAAAAAAAAAAAAATAAAAAAGGCAAACCCGAACTTCGCGGCGAGAAACTTGAAACGCGGAACGTTCCCCGCTCCGGCACGCACGGAGACAGAGATTCCCTGTTCCCGTCCCAGCGCCTCCCTCCCGCCGCCCCCACACACCCGCTGTCCCTCCAGCTGCGGCCGCAGCCGGGACTCCGCTCGGCCTCGGCCGCGGGCTGTCAGCGGCCGGCGGGGGCTGGGCCGCTCCTCTCGCCTGGAATTTTCCTCTCCCCGAGCGAAGCGTCCCGGCGGCCGCCTCAGGCTCAGCCCTTTCCCATTCCAGCCACCAGGGCGCGAGGCGAAATCCCTACAGGTGGGGAGAGCCGGGCGCGGAGCCCGGGGCCGGGATGCGGTGGGACCCCACGGTGGGGGATCAGACTGTTCTGCTGGGCCGAGCTGAGCCCCGGCTGTCACGGGTGACGAGCTCCCGCCGTCAGGAGTGGGCTCAGGCTGAGGTTTGCTCGCTGAGCATGAGGGCAGCTCCGCTTTTCTATGCGGAACAGCTGAGCAGGTCGGGCACTAGCGCGCTGCCTACCTGTGTCAGCACAGAGCGCCGTTCCTGCTGTGCTGGGACCAGACGATATTGGCCAGTACACACAACTCTTTATAAGGTTAATATTTTGCCCAGTGTTTAACAAAAGTTGAAAAATAGCCAACGTCAAAGCATTTATACCTTTCATTTTTTTTTTCTCTGTCGGAAAAAAGAAGAACGTTGCATTGAAGAATAAAATCCTTTTTCTGACTAGTTCTAAGATTATATATATGGAAAAATTAATATAATTGACCATTTGATGTCAACATTCATAATACTCGATGTTAATATTCTTCATAGCTAGTGTAATACTGTATATTGTACAGCATTGTAGAAATGCTGTACTTTAATAACGTTTTGCTTCTCCCTCAGATGCCCTTCTCATCTGCAGTGTGCTTCTTCAACAAAGACTTTTTTCTGCTTTTTCACTGGAGACTAACCCTGAAGCCACCTCTTTTTGACAAACCCCAGAGGTTATTCACACCCTGAATAACCACATGCCATTATCAGGCACACCCTATTAATCTGTGTATGTTTCTTAAACCAAAAAATTAATCACTGGTGAGTCAGATATATTTTCCATGGTCCAGTATTCAGAGAGGCAGGGTTCAATGAACTGATCCATTAAGACTCTCAGGAACAATTTCACTGAGGACCTTAGGTAAGTTTTGGGCCCTTTTCTCTTTTGACAGTCCACTTTCTATTCTCACACTCCTCAAATTGTTTGGCTACATCCTAGGTTAGGATGACGGCTGATAAATTATTTTGTACGTTGACTGTTCCTGCAATCAGGGCACCGTAACTTTCTGCATTTAGTTTGTAGCATTAGTTTAAGTACAAAAGAATTCTCTGCTCTTGAGCAAAACCATAATGTGACAGCACCTTCTAAACTAACGAAACTCCCATGCTGCAAAGGTGTGAAATGATTTAGCAGTATAATGATATTTCAGCTGAAGACCCTGTAGCTGATTGTGTATTACTTAGAATAATTACACATGTTGGTGTCATGTTGCCATCCCTTCTAATAAACTTTGCATCACCACCAATAGATAAGGAGCTTTATAATCTCATTTGAAAACCAATATATGCTATAGTCTAATTCTTTTAGCAATTATTAATGCCACAATGATTGCAATCTATTGAATAGCTCACATGGGCTCATAATAGAAACTCAGCAATGCCAGGCAGAAAAGTGACATTAGGGAAATAACAAAAAAAATTATTAGTGGTGACAATTTCCAATAGAGCCTGGGAGATTATCTAAAACAGCAGTTTACTGAATAGTGCCAATCTCACTTTAGGAGGGGAGAGGTTATGCTTATTGCCTTACACTACCACATGTTTTATCTCAGTTGTTAACTAAGCACATCTGAAATTCTGATCACTAGAAACACTGTAGACTTTAAACTTGAGTGCCTACAGGCCATGTTCTGCAGTGGCAGTTTTACAATAACTAGACTTAAAATAGTTGGGTTTTGAGGTAGTGGAGCTACCATTTTTCTTTGTGGTCTCAGTTTTTTAGAGACAGATTCTGGACTCCTGTGGCACTTTGTTTCTTTATCAATAGACTATCAGTTCTGTGTTCGAGTTTCAAAATATAATGACAGAATCAAATTATCTTTTTAAAATATTTCTGTTTTTATAAAGTTTCCAGCTTTATCCTGAGCTCAAGACACTGTTCATACAAATCAAACATAATTCTCATACACAATAAACAGAAGGCTGCATCAGAGAATACTAAGTTAACACACTGAGCATTGTCTCTTCTACTGAATAGCTAAGGGGTAAAAACCCACTAGAAAACCTTTAAAGTTCCCTAGATATTTCAAGCTGACCCATGAAGATATCATTGTAACAATTAATGAAGTGGTAGGTTATTAATTGCACTGTTGCAATAATGTCATCTTTTGTCCATGCTTTGAGGTAAAACAATCATTTATCTGGAGGCATTAATCCATGTGGCAAGCTGCCACTTGGTGAATATACGCGGTGCTATTGTGTATTTAGTATAAATGTTTGCAGATTAATACCCAGTTCTGATTACTGTTAGCATAACCTTCAAATTTTGTAGGTAGTAAGAACTGCTAATTGCAAATGGTATTTGAAGGAGAACTTCTGAGGTAGAGACATGAAGTTCCAGGTATATTACTATCTATAGGATTTTTATACAAGTTAAATTACTGAAAACAAAGCCTTGCCTGTTCTAAAAAAGCAGCAATATCCCATGGCATTTTTCATAACAGAAGTCGTCCTAGATGGCTTCAGTACTTCTGGTTGCTCTTCTCTGTTCAAGAGATTGCCACAAATGTGAATACAAATAATTTTTGAATGAAAGATGCTGTAGAAATATAGTGGATAGTATGATCTTCAAAGAGGTATGCCCATTATTGCAAAAAGTGAAAGCTTTTTGAATTGTTAAATAGACCACAGGAGCCTTACAATACTTTTCACTATTGTCAAGGTCTGTTTACAAGCTCTTTTTAAATTTCTTAATACATAACAGGTTATAGTGACATTTTGTGATTTAACCTGAATGCACTCCTAATGTAGTTTTGTACATTGAAAATCATACTATGTCACACTATAGTTGTTTTGAATATTATTATGCAAAGTAGGTGTCAAATAGATTATGGAATTGAAGGGTGTTTTCTTTGTTAAATTACTTTTCTGATGCATAATTAAATGCATTAAAAAGCTGAACTACTTATTCTGTACGTTTTATATAGGAGACATGATAAAAATCAGGATTTTACCCTTATACTATAAAGATAAAGCAAGGAATATATGATTCTTCATTTTGTTTAAATGAAAACTAAATCCATATGTAATTCTTTTTCCACAGAATAGTCAATCAGCCTAAGCTGCATCCTGCTGAACAGTTGCTGTTTCTGTGTTTGCATTCCAGAATGTGGGTTAGGTTTTGGGAGCATGCACACACATGTACATAGCTACTGACAGCATTGCTTAGGCACAGGGACAGGCTTGGGAACCCATTTAAACTGTGCACTTAACTGAAGAGGTCATATTTAAGACCTGCATAATGATACTATCATGTACTTTCATTACTACCACTGTGTTTTCACTCTGATAGTATTTCTTGTTTGCCGTTGGATCATGAAAGCAAATGTTTTACTGCTTACAAGTCATGATTTCTAAGTTAATTTGTTGCTGAGCAGTATTTTTGGGGATAACAATTAGTGAGGTATTCATGTGGATTAACGTTGGAATTGAGTAATACTAGAAAGCTTCAGACAATGCTGAGTAATAAGTGATATAAGGTGTAGAATCACATATGCTGTGAAGTATTCTTGCAAAGTTAATTATCTTTTAAAACAGCTTTGTCTAATTCTTTCAAATCATGATAGCCACAGTAGTTGCAATGAAGGATAGATGAGAATTAATTTAAATGTTAATCTTAGCTGGGGTTTAGAAGAAAGTAAAAGTTCATTAAATTGCTCTCGTGCACTAAATTTCCATGTTTTGAATGCACATAGTGTGCAAAATCCTCAATACTGAAGTCTGCAAAGTCTAAACAGTAAAAAATATTTCTGAAGAAAATCACCTCTGGAAAGAAATATCTGTTCAATTGATTAGTAATTCATTAGTTTATGGCTTATTGTATCATATAAAATAACACTACAACAAACATATCTCCTTTTTGTATTAGAAAAATACACTTAGATACAAAGGAAATTGGGGATTTCTTCTACAGAGATAATGTAGCAATAGCTAAGTTGTAAGCAGATGAGTTATTTTAGGTTCTGAAATCTATATTGCTATGGTTGTACTGTGTCAGGAAAACAAGATATATTAGCCAAGGAGAAGCCTTATGCTGCACAAATTTGTATCTCTTGGTACCTAGCCAGCTTGCTCAGAACTAGCCTGGGTAACTCGAAAGCTCTCGTGCTTTCTGGACAGCCCCGGAGGTGCTACATACAGAGTGGAATTGAATGCCGTATGTTAAGATGCTTTGGAAGCATGGAGAGGAGTTAAATGCTTCACTTGGATGATATGAGCTGTGTACTTTGATTAAACAACTGAATTAATGGGGGAGAAGGAAGAGACGTTCCTCCATTGGAATGCTAACAAGAAAGTGAAGCTGTTCTGTGTGCAGTGTGCTTTTGCAGGTGTGCTTTAGGGACGTACAGCTGGAACAGGCCCTGTAATGAGCAGGGACTTTACCTTTATTAATGTTCAGCTCTTTATTAAAAAGATCAGCTCAGCAGGGGGCTGTACACGGAGCTTGTCCCTCCTGTTGTAGCTTTCCCAGTAGCCAAAGGGTGAGAAGGTGTGCAGAGTCTGTCCCTGGAATCTCCATGGCACGCTGGTAGCTGGAGGTGAAGAGGTGTCCAATCTGTATCTGAAGTCCCAGCAGACTGTCACTCTCCTCCTGGCACACTGGTAGCCAAAGGCTGGGGGGATGTGCAGAGTCTGCTGCCAAAATCCAGCAGCAGCTATCCCTCTCCTTCCCTCCTGGTAACACCAGGAAGAGTGTGTTCCTTTGCTTCTGCTTCCCACACCCCAGTCCAGTCTGGTCCTCTGCAGGTTATGCTGACAGGTTAGACAAAGCCTAGGGATGGGGTTCCCTTTTCCCCAACCAGCACATCCATCCAGCCCCCTCCACTGTGCCCAGCTTTCCATTTAGGGGTGTTTTTCATCCCCAAAACCCCCTCCCATGATTCCACTGGTCTCCCTATTTTGCATCCCAGTCCTAGAATGGTAGTGAGGGTGGGGGGGTAGGTGATTCCCAGGAGCAATTAGCTAATTAACATTTCAATGTCAGTACTTAGTTCGAGCCAAGTGTCCCAGCAAGGCTGTTTTGTTCATAACAGGCCCCACAACTGAGCTCCAAAGGGACACATCACATCTGTTTTAAACACAAGATAGTAGTGAGATGTTCAGCACAGACAAATTAAAGATCATTTTCATCACATATGCACACAGAGTGAATTCTAAGGACCTGGAGGAATGTATTTGTTGGGAAAAAGCTCATCCCACGTTCATATGCTGGCAGTTTCAAGAATACAACACTGCACTGAGTTATATTTAAGTCACATTGTAGGCACATATTCTGCTTCATAGATCCACAGATTATTAGTGTTCTAAGCTTTTAGAAAGCTGGATATTTTTCCCCCCAATAAACAGTTGAATAGAAGTAATGACTATATACTAACGCAAAGGTTTCAGAGTACCTGACAGAGTTCACCAAACTTTTCAAACACACTGGATAGGAGCCCAAGGCTCTGTGTTACAAATGAAGTCTAGTATAAGATTCATTACAGGGAGATGAAACAGTAGTTACAGAAATTCTTTGAGGTTTAAATCTGAAAATTAGTACTGCTCTGAGTTTGAGAGCTTGCATAAATAATTTCAAGTAATTTCAGAGTCAGCTTTGACTGCTTGTTTTCTGCAGTTTGCCATTGTCTCCTTGTAGAATTACCTCTTTAGTGAGCATCTATGCAGTAGTCAACACAGCTTGTGCAGGCATGTCAAAGACAATTTTAAATTAGCATATGCATGAAGCTCAGCTCAAGCTAACAGCTCAGTTTCAGAGCCAGGTTTGTGGAGAATGTAGAAGTTAAATTATTTCTGTCCTTGGCTATGGTTAACAGCAGTTCACAGGACAGAATAGCTCAAGGTATATTCTCTGGTAAGAATCCACCAGTATATATATCACTATGTATGCTCTGTAAACAAAAAATGGTAATTAAGCAGCAAAGGATATAGCAATATGCTCCTGGCAACATGGACTGAGAAAGCTGTCTTGCCTTTGTGAGATATTGTATAAAAACATAACTTGAATCCACACCTATTTGCTACTGATGTACCAAACTGCAGTGTATATATTCAGCATCATTAAATGCTTCTAATTTAAGCAGCTAAGTTTTAGCTACGTTTAATTTTATTTAAGAAATGTTTGAAGTATTGTCTAGCACTAGTTTTCCCATTTGTTTTTAATGGAGGGATTGTGTCTATAATGCCATAGGGTGCACTCTTTCTGGCACCAGAGATGCTGTTCTTTCAATATTCCTTCCTTCCAAATTGCTGTGCTAAAATCACTGCTTACTATCCACTAAGTAAGGCATAGTTTGGAAAGTTTCATTTGTATCTTGCCACAATCAGGATGGAAAAAAAGGCTTAACAATCTAGTTTGGATTAGTTCTGCTTACTGTGGCATAAAAACGAATACAATGATGCTTAGAATTCTCACATGGTAATTACTATGTATACAGGCAGCAATTTACATTGATTTTTACTGTACATTAACATCTGTCAATTCACTCTAGTTAAGTATGGTGTACTAATAAGAAACGGAAGTTGCATTAAACTCAAAATATTTTCACAAAAAATATAAACATTATATAATAAAAATATATAAATATAATATATATAAATAAAGCTAGAATAGGCCTTTAAATGCTCCATATGGAACCTGCAGAAGAAATGCCCTTAGCTCACCAATTCTGATTCGGGCATTAGGCCAGATTTAGAAGACTGTGTAATGTTCTATTCTGAGCAGTATGACTGCACAATTAAAATATCTGAAGATTCAGCTTTTAAGTAGCTCATTAAAGGTATTTTTAAGCTTTTCCTTTGAAAGAAAAACCCAACTAAATACAGCAAAAAGATTTTGAATGCATCAGTCAATCCCACCCCATGACCAATGTATAGCTCCAGTGTCATGCATTTGTGCCAGGAGATACAAAATTGCTGTTATCATTCTAAGTAGAGCTACAGGACACTGAGCTGCTATGATAGCACTATAGCTATTTCTGACTTTGTAGAATGGGGCCAATGTTTTTCTCAGAAATAAAGGTTAGAAAATGAAAAGAGCACTCATTTTATCTCCCCTGCCTCTTCCTGGAGAAGACTGGGAGTAACCAGTAAAGAAATTCATCAAGAGTTCTTAAATACAAAGCACCATCTCTTGCTCAGGAAGTTCCTGAACCACAGAGTGCTTGATGATAGATGATTGATTTTTGGGAGTATATATGTTTTCCCTTCCTTTTCTAGTGTTCCCTCAACATCCATTTTTGGACATTGCCTGAGAAAGGATACCAAGTTAGATAAGACATTCAATCTGACACTGAAAAGCCATTCTCATGTTTTGTGACTCTTTAGATATATTTGGAAGTCTGACTTTAAAACAGCAGGACGTCACTTTTTAATAAAGTTAAAGGAGTCCTATAGATATATGCTGTTTCTTTGAACCTACTGTAATTATTATTTCAAGATTTTGCCTTCGGTCTTATTTTTTACATTGTAATGCACCACACCTTTTAAGCACTTAAGCATTCAAAGAGCTGGTGAAGGCAGTTTGGTAGTGTTAGAAGGTGAATTACAGCTCTGCTGAATGATTTACTTTAGATGCTGGGTAAAGTGGGGATGCTGAATGGCCTCATTAACAGCTGTGAGGCCTGTGTGCTCCAGAGATGGCACCAGGACAAGGAGACCTTTTATCTCTCTCTAGCAGTGTATGAAATGCTTATTGACTGGGCTGAACCTTCAAAGTCAGGCCATTATAGGCAAATACAAGATCATGGGCTTCATTCCAGACTAAGATTCACAAAAATAAACATGTATATGCTAATTAATGCATCAGAGTGTATTTAGGCCAAACAGTTAAAGAGAAAAGATTGAAACAGAATTGAGCTGCCTAGATGTAGAATCAGAAGAGGAAAGGAAGCGTAAATAAAGAGTCACTGTAAATAATTTGCAATTTTTTTTTTTTCACCACTTAGGAAACTGCATTTGAGAAATAAGCAGTGGTAACTCTGATCAAAATTATATCAATTTGAGCTGAGGCACTCAGCCACGTTTTACGTGAACTCTTGTCTCCTGATTTTACAGATAGAACCCTCCTGCATAACCTGTTTTAAGTAATTCAAGAGGCACCCTAGAAAATCCTTGGCCCAAGGGCAGAAAATTTTGGAAACATTTAAAGTGAATGAAAAAGAATGGGAAGATAAAGCTGCACAGTGGCTCAGAAGCTAGATTTCTGTGAGGGTAGAAGGAAATTGTTTTAAAACACAGACTGTGTCTATGAAGGTTAAAAGGAAATATGGCATTTTTCAGTATAAAATATGAAGACTGAGATAAAAGAGAGAATCAACAGGTTAAAATGTCTGGCAAGGACAGATTACATGGTTAAAGAACATAAAGGTATAGGAACAAATTCATGGCACAGGTGAGAGTAAAGTCCTTGAGCTGGACACTTGGTGAGGCATTAATCCCCAAGTCACTCTGTCCCCTTTAGAACAGAGTGACTCTTAGGATAGATTGTATAACTATCATAATATTTATATAAGAAACAACAACAACTATAATAATAACCTGTTCCTTTTCTAAACTTTTCCAAATCACCTTTTTTTCACTTCATGGTCCACTGATGAAAAAAACTGCTGAGTGCATAAAGAAAATTGCTATTGAATTTTGCCACAACTTCATCCTTCTTCAAGACAGAAAGATCTTAATGCTAGTATTCGTCAATGACTTTGATCAACAGTCTTCAGCAAATCAGATTTGTTACTGTCTCAGTGTATGAAGAAAACAGATGGAAAGCAATGCAGCTGGATCAAATAGCTATCATTCTTATATAAACTTGAAATGTATTGAATGTGAATATTAATTATGTACTTCAAACTGAAATGGCAAAAACTATTAAATTTCTAATATCTAGACTACTGTAATTTCTGGTTGGAATTGATGATTATGAAATTATTTTTTTTGTCCATATCTTTCAATAAAATAACATATTTTTACTCCTCTTTATGATAAAAAATTTATCTGCTACAAAAAGACAAAAAAACACTCTAGTTAATGAAGACTTAAACCAGTGATAGTTAACCTAGATACAATTTATGCAGTTATTATGATGCTTCTGAATTGCAAATCAAACTATATATGTGTTTTGTTGGAAGCAAAGAAAACAACAAAAGTGAATCTGTTCTATTCTAAGTCATGTCACAGATATGTATGTGTAATACTTCTCCAGTTGGACATAATAGAAATTCCTCTTGAAAAAACCAGAACCTCTTCTGCACTATTCTACTGACTCACCAATTCAGAACAACACATACCACGGTGAACTCCAGCCTACTGGCTTCAAGGGCAAGATCAAGATCCTCAGTAATTCATAAGGGTGCAAATTTACCTGATGTTTCAAGGTGCATGCAGAAGTGTTCTCAAGGTTGCTGAAAGTCTCCTTTTTCAAAAGTACAGATATTGAAATCTCCTATTCCCTTCAAATTACGCAAAAATAGGCAAAAGACAGGACTTAAGAACCACCTGGGGAATCATGAGGAAGGGGGAAATATCTTAAAATTATTTTAAATTTATAAAGAAGCTTTTAATTTTTTCTTTCTTCTTCCTAGTAAATTTTATTATTGTGGACAACATGTACCTTGCTTTATATATGACATAATACTATCATTCATACTTTTTATTTTATTAAGAATTTACATCCTAATGCTACATACAGCAGGTTTTTCCATGCATAGTTTGTGACTGAGACTATAACCAGAAAATTGTGCTTGTCCAGACAGCTGGAAACTGCTGTCCTATCTTCTGAGTGAATTTTCACCAGGGTGTCCAAATGTGCAATATATCTGTGCGTGGATGGCCACTGATATAAATTACTGATCATTGCAAAGATCCCTCCTTACTGATGATTTTTCAATGTAATTTTTGAACACATGCCACAGTTTACTATAAGTTCAGAGAAAGACAAATCACAATGCCAAAGGAGAAAGAAGCCAGGAAGTAGATTTTAGAGCAACAGTTTTGTAATGCATTGAAGCTGTACTGTTACAGGTGTCCATTTTTTCTAGTTTTAACTGTGTCTTTATTACCTGTGAATTAAATAATGAAATATATACTGAAAGTTACTTCTGTTTAAGAGCCCTAGAAATCTGGGGTTTATGATAAGAAAAGAAGCCCTTTACAATCTTCAGCAAACTAGAATATGGGGGAGATAGTGAGGGCAGCATTCAGAATTCATTATTATAGTCACTGTGAAGAGAATCCTCTCTTAAGAGCTGTGGCAATTATGTGTAGCTAAGAGACTAAAACCTGGAAGCTCGCCCTGATGACTGATGACTGTGAAATCAAATATGATCCAAAGTAAAAACCAAGAGTACAGCACAGAAAAGGTATCCAAGTTGACTATTATATGACGGAGAACACTAGGAATCAGTAATGTGCTTAAGCCATAAGAACTTTACCCTGATGCTAGAAAGAAGAAAGTGAAATAGTATTTCTTAAATCCTTCTGTGCAACACAGCTTACCTTTTGTGTTTATCCAGCAAGAATACTCATCCAGTTTACTATCTCGTGTTTATCTGGCCTTTCCAGAGATCTCTCCAGGTTGCACCAGATAGCAGCTAGTATCACACAGAGCAAAATGCCATAGCAGATATCCATCTGATTGGAACTGTACCATTTCATTTGCAAAGTCTACTTCAGTTACAGATTAACAGAAAGAATTTAAATTATTGAAGGAGAAAATTAGTAGCTGGTAAAAGAAAAAAAGTAAGAAAAAAGCATGCTGGAAATTATAGGGGAACCACACGACTTGATTTACTATATGTTTTAACTTTTGCATACAGTTTAGTATTTTTATGTGAAAAGTCTCATCAAGACCAAATATACTTTCCAGAGATTATTAATTTGTCCAGTGAAAAAACATAGATATTTAACTGAATTGTAAGTCAGCTCAAAGCCAAGTCAAGTCTCAAATTTACATAGTAGGCATGATGAAAAATGTGACCTATTTGGAATAGTGGAATCATAATCTAATCTATTTAATTTTATGGTTGCCACCATGGAACTGGTAAAGGCATGGGGACTCACAGTAAAGACACAGGGTGCTAATGCCTTTCCTCTTTTTTGCTACAAATCTCACTCCTCATCTGCTTCAAGATCTACTTCACCAGCAGATCCTTCCTGAATAGTACCCATCTGCAATACATGAAACAGAAAGCATGGGTAGAATACTCTGCCAAATTTAGAACAAACAGCAAGTTACAACAGCTCCTCCAGTCCTCCCTTTCATTACCCAAAGGTGTACAAAAGTCAGGTAACTGTTGCAATTTAATCTCTTTAGCAACATTTGATCCAGCAGGCCTAAGAGTATTTTTTTTTTATTCCCATACCGAAATGCATGCATTAGGCACCATAAACACAGTATTATAGAGGCCATTGTAAGGATGGGTAGGTTTTACAGAAAGTTATCTGTGTCAGTCAGCAATAAAAGCTTT
Source organism: Lonchura striata (assembly GCF_050655825.1). Lineage (NCBI taxonomy): Eukaryota > Metazoa > Chordata > Aves > Passeriformes > Estrildidae > Lonchura > Lonchura striata. The sequence goes on from NC_140709.1 coordinate 18,299,690, forward strand.
CCTGAATTTCTTCCACCTGGTATTCACTGTAACCCAAGTCACTTCACAAATAAGGTTCATAAACCCTTTTACTAGAAGTATAAATAAGCAGAAAGGTTTCAGTATTAAAAATACGATTAAGAGCAGCAAGTCTTAGCACACCATCTGCAGTGATTGCACTCAAATATTATGTGAGTTCCACTAAGGAATAGTCAATGAGGTTTGTCAGAGAGCTGAGGAGATTTCAGAGGAGAAAGCTATGTCAAGCAGTTTGTGACAGTATGAAGAGACTACAGAAATATATGCATCCAAGGGGAGAGCTTTCAGGCAGTGGAAGTTGAAATACAGCATGCAGTCACTCTCAGTTTCATGAATACACACTAGATTATTACATGAAAGGAAACTGCAGTTCTAGCAATTCTGTGTACTGCAATCCAGGTGTGTTTTCTGCCAAGGATGACCTCCTGACAAGCACCTTATTTTCATCTCAATGCCCTGGATTCTCCATTATAGATTTCATAATCACTTTGACATAATGAATACAGACTTCCTAGAATATTACCTGAAAGTTTGTCCTAAAAGCAAATCCCCAAAACCAGAATGCCTGTTCCTTTCTCTCTGTTTCTTGAAAGTCTATTCTCAACTTTTAGACTGCTAACTTTCTAACAGTCATCTTCACTTCCAGAGGCCACCAAGGATCAACAGCTGTATTATGAATAGGTTCTCAAGCATTCTGTGCTTCAGCTTGTCTCTTGTGCAGACTAATACTGTTCTGCCAGTGTTTATTCAGCAGCTGCCATTGTCTGATACAATGGGCCTGGGTTACCATTTGTCAGACTTGTTCTTCCAGCTAGGCTACATTCCTTGTCCTTGCCACTTCCAGGATCAGGAGATACTTTATGAAGATACTTCCTGAGGCTGCCAAAGGGGCATGCTCTCTTCAAAAACAAGAATCACTTTCATACTAAATTGAAAACTGAAACAAATGCTTTGAAAAATATTTGATTAATAGCCCTGATATAATTATCTTTTTCTTCTTGCACTTCTTAGTTCCAAGAAAATAAAATATCACCTTTCTCCATTCTAACTTGATTTCATTATGCCTTTTCCAAAATTTTCGTATTTGTAACTTTTGCCACTCTGCAAGTTCGGTACAAGCTTTGTGAAGTAGCTTTATTGAAAAGGAGTTCAGCATTTTGCACTGTGCACAAACTATGTCTAAAAATTATTAAATTTCAAAGGGCTAGAAATTAACAAAACACTTTATAACTAACATGAAAAAGTCGTTCAGCTAGCAAAAGGTATTTTTACTTAGGAAAATCTCTGACCAGCTTTTACCACTCTTCTCACAACCACAGTTTTCATCTGTTTCATATGTACTCAGCTAGAGGTTCTCAGAATCTTCACAGAAGACAGATATGCTCAATAAAGCAATTTTCATAAAGCTCCTGATTCATGCACCCATAACTGATATAACCATAAACAATCCTTTCTCTATCAACTAGAGAGTAATGATGTACTGAACAGTATGAATGCCCTCTGCAGGTAGAACACAAAACCACTGCAATTCTGGACTTTTATGTCTGCCTATTTAAGTGGGAGCTACATAAACAAGTCCTTGTCAGCCTGCTCTGACATTGTCTGACAATTTTAAATGGTACAGTAGCATCTCCAGGTACTGTCAACAGGCAGTTTTTAATCTAGCACACACTTTTCACCAGTCACCAAGGCAGCCTGTGTCTATACTGCTGAATTAGACAGGAACATAGAGCCAGATCAAGCCCTGGTGTGGTTTGACTATACCAGCTACTATTCTTTCCCATACCTTCTGTATAATGCTACCTGTAAGTCTTTACCAGTAACAGGAGGTGTTGTGCATCCTTCCCTTAATTCTGAATATTTGCATACATAAATTATGCCTGAAGCCAGAGCAGTGCTCTATTTTGTCCAGGGGACATCAAGGGCCAACTGATGCATATTGTGGATATAACCCATTCTGTGCCATTTAGCCTCTGATCTAGAGATCAGTTCCCCCTCTCTAAAGCCTCAATAACCTACTGCAAGAGGCAGGTTTTGAAATAATCAATACTGCATTTTCCTGAAAGGCCAATTTAGGGTTGGGGACAGCATATGTTAGGTAGCACACAAGCAACAGGTGAACAGAGCTTCCTGTTGAAGCTGTTATTAGAACAGATGCTAAACTACTAAGCTTGTATAGGCCTGCTCTGAGCCTACTGCTGTCTTTGTCTGCTACGTGTTGCCAGAGGTTTCAGAGCCTGTGTCACAGCAATCTCCTATTCTTTACAGGAAAACAGCAGTCAGCAACAACTGCATGCCTGAACTCCATGACCCTCAGCCCTATGATCTCCATCTCAGCATATTCATGCTGGTTTTCTGACTGGCCGAGTCTACTGTGGATGAGATCAATGAAAATGTAAATACATGCATTCAGTTAAGAGAAGGATGATCTTATCCCTTAGCCAAAGATGAATGTGAATGTGAAGTGTTTGAAGACAATTATGAAATCAGAGCAGGAAACAAAGTTTTAAACACAGGTTTTACTGGAACAAGAAGACTGATGAACATCATGTGGAGCACTGTAAATATAATATACAACAAAAGTTAACAAAGCAAAAAAAGCACTAACAATCAAAACCTGAAAAAGATGAGAGTGTGACAGCAATAGATCTATGGGTATGCTTAACTTAGTTGCCATCATTTTTGAGACTTTCACAGGAAATTCTGACCTCTTTCATAAGAACATGCCCAAAATAGCTTGCCTTGGGGTAGATTCACTCTAATGGATGGCCTTGACTTCCAGCTGCACATGAGCTGCAGCTCTAACTTCAAGTTCAGTACAGATTTTTAGGTGTATTCAAAGATTCCAGATGTACAGACAAATTACTTGCTTGTACTTGTCCCTAACTCTGCCACAGAAGTTTAGGTAATTCATACAGTCCACAAAATCAGTACACACAACAACTCCTGTTTGCTTACTAAAAACATGAATAAATTACTTAATTCCTGCATTTGAGAAAGCAGAGTGGTATTCTATATACAAGAGCCTCAGTTGCCACTACAATAAGAACTAAGGCATAGAAAACCATCTGATTAGCTTTAAGTTCAAAGACATGACATAGCATATGTAACTTCCAAACTGGATTATTGTGACATAGCAGTTACAAAAATACTTTTCTTTTTCTGTCTATACGTACAGCTTACCAGTCAGATCCATTAACATTGCTTTGGACTTTCTGGATAGTCCGATTCATTCTCAGTTTATCAAAGGTCTTGAGTCACACTTTAAGTTCCACAAAAATCACATTGTATGTATGTATTTATACACAGTTCTGAATTAAATCCTGATGTAGATTTCAGCAATTTATTTTTTTTTCTGCTGAAAATACAGCAGTCTCTGTAGCTGACATCAGAAAACCTAACAGAGACATGCTTCTCATGGATGCTGCAGGCGTGCCAAGAACTAACCAAGGTGAGTGCAGGTCAACTATGAGAGCTGTGATTACTTGAAAATGCTTTTCTGAAGGTCCTGTATTGTTTCATTAGCATTAGGGTACCCTTAATGCAATACTGTATTAAGGTCCCTACTTTTATGTGCAACCTAAGAGAGAACAGATAAATACTTATTTTTCTCCCCTGACACCTTCGTTGAAACACTAATGGAAAGATTTTTTTTAAGTCTATAATAGGTTTAGCAGCAAGAGACAAGGACCAGTACCTTGCTTTATTTGCATGTTGTTTTACAAGTTTTTCTTGTTTCTAAGCTGCATGTTTTACTTTCCAAAGAATGCACAGGTGGTTTTGATTTTGTGTATATGCCCACATAAAATTTCCACATCCCAAACTCCAGTGTAGTGCACACTACTTGCATTTTCCTGGAAATTATGAAGCCCAAACTTCTTTACTTGTTATAGACTTCTTACATTAATTGTGAATTCTGTAGCTGTCTCCACTGATATGCAAGTTAGCACTGTACACAACATGTCTGTCCTGCCAAAGACCCATCTAATTCATCCCTCCTGCACAAAATGCCACCGACACTACACCACTTGTCACTTTTTAAATTTTTCATCACATTTCTCTCTCCAATCCACTACAGCTACCTCAAGGCAGTTATTTCCAATGTTAATCTTTTAATATTCAAGCAAAACATCTTCATTAACTCGCCAATATATTTAATTAAAAATAGACTATATGCCTTGGGTGGGGCTTACACAGCTCCCACATTAGGTTCATCTTCACTCTCTGCAACCTAAACTGAACTGGGAATTTATCAAGGTGTCTGCACATGAAATATCCAAGAAAGCAGGGACTGTAAAGCTGCCAAATTTCATAGCACCTGGGCATACTATCCACAGAATCTGCAATATAGCATGTCAACAGGTTGTCACAGCCATAGACTGAGAGCAGGATGGCAGAGTATGTTAAATTTACTGCATTTTAACAAAGGCTAATGCCTATTTTCTGAATACAACACTAACACTGGAATTTCTGATTTGCAGAAGGTTTTATGTTTAATGGACTGTGTGTAAAATTCCCAAGGCTCTGAAGATTACTGTGTATCATTGCAGCTAAACTTCAGCTCAAACAGAGAATGTTTCTATTTTTTAAAAGAAGCCATCATTTGCATCATATTTTTAACCATCATCTGCATCTACCATCACCCCTCCAAATATTATTACATTTATGCTTAAATCTACAAGACAAATCATCTCAGTCTGACTGTGAGAAAAGCCAGAATTTAAAAATAAAGCTTTTAGTATTTGAACTGAAATTAAGTAATAAAATAAGATGAAAATTAAACCAAAAAATTATTGCTAGAAAAAAAAAAAAACAGTAAAAATTCAGAGACAGAATTCCACAAATTGCCGGGTATTCCATTGCTTCATCCTTATTCATAGTTTCATTTAATGAAGAAATGTATTAGCCATTCTATAAACAACAAAAGCAAACCCAAACAACTAAAAAACCAAACAAAACTGAACTGAAAAGGCACCACTCAGTCCTGATGCAACTAATTTTCGAGCACCATCTGCTGGTCTGCTTCAAAAACAACCACCAAATTTCCCAATAGCTGGCAACACCTGAATAATCATTAGGTCTATATTGACTTACCTGTCAATTTAAAATTTTAAATATTTATTAAAAGCTGACACGAGTCATGCATTGGCATCATACCAGAGGAAACAGTAGAATTCACGTAATAATGAAGGGCTATAGAGGGGATGTGTTAAGAAGTTTAAAATGCCTGAAGTTACAAACACATTCTCAATTCCCAGTTTACATCTAACTAAAGAACAACAGGAACAATGTTGGGATTTTTTTTGCTCTAGTTTTGAAAGCCTTAACCATCAGTGGAGAGTACTTGCAAGTTTTCAAAGAAGTTCCTTATTCAGTTCAGGAGTGTCCTCTTTTGATGTCCCACTAAAATTTCAGGATGTTTTTCTTGTTGCATCCTGCTTTTGTTCCAAGATATATGCTTCTGGAAGCACCCTACAAGTTTTACAGTCTTTCAAGGGAAAAAAAATTACAACAGAATACCCATATAAGGAAGAACTGCATTTTAATAAAAGAATGTGGGATCAGACTACCAACAATTAATAATATAAAGTAGAATGCAAGGGAACTCAGAAAATCTTACAGAATAAATTCTGCTCCAAGAAGTCCAGAGTTCTTTACTTTTAGAGATTGAGTTATGTATATTAGAGGAAATATTATTCTTATTATTTCTGTCTATTTTCTATTGCATTTTGAATGCTTATATTGATATCCTGGTTCAGCTCATGTTTAATAGCAGCAGAAGCTGCCAAAGATTTGTTTCAAGTTCCCTGCCATCTTTCTGCATTTCCTGCCCTTTTAGGCAACAGTTGCAGTGGACCTCACAGCAAGCAGCATTATTATCTTTCTGTTGTTATTCTTAGGCAATACAAGATTGGATATTCACTGAAAGTAGGTAAAAATATTCATCCTTTATTTAAAATAACAAGCTTTCTCTGCCATGCTATCTGTACTTTTCATGTGCATGAAATTAAATGCATTCTCTTATTCAGTGTCACAATGAGTTAACTTCTCTGTAAGTACAATGGCGTGGGCCTTGAGAGCACCTGCAGGTCCATGGCTACACCATTCCCTCTGTTCAAGCTTCTCACACTCTCTTCTCTACCTACAAAGTCACAAACACTGATCCACCTTCCTCACTTTCATGGTCTTTTCCTATTGCATCTTAAAATCTTACAGTGCCCTGTAAACCACTTCATGCAATAGATTAGAAACACACGGCTGAAGGGAGAGACTGTGAGGAAGAAATGTACATTTTGCCAGGGATTTCCACGGCTTTTGTAGCTGAAGCTAAGTGCTACACAGCTCTATGGTCTAGATTCCCCTGCCTTTCTCCCTATGGGCTGGGTTAAGAGCTGAGACTAGTACCACAGAACCCACCAGCAACAATTTGATAGGCCATCAATTCTGTATTTGCATTTCACTGTTGAGGCCTACTCTTTTTTTATAGAATCTGGATTAAATTACATCTGATTTTTGAAAGATTGAAAATGTCAATTATCCTGTAATTACTGGGTAACTGTACACTTGTCCTACCTTTCCAGGAAGGCTTCATGGTGGTTATGAAGTTCCTGGGAGGACCAGCACACTACAGATTGTTCTTGGATAATAAGATTTCTGCATAAAATGAGCTATATAATAATATTTTTGCATAGTTTAAGAATTAGTGTCCTCTGAGATAGGGTAATATTCCATTCCATTGCCCAGTCAGTAAATGGGAACAGATTTAATATATACTATTAAATAAATGAATGGGAGTCTGAGAACATCATTTGTCTCACACTGCAGGCCGACTAACATTGTTACAATAGTTTGGTGTCAACATACAGCATGCCACTAATTTAAAATGCTGGAAAACACTGTGTTATGGTAACATATTATATGCTACTTCCTTCAGAATTTCATTTTAGGGATCTGTATCTTAAGGGATTTCTCTCTTCTCTGGAAGACAGCTAAAACATAGTTCAGGAAAGATAATAACCCTTTTGTGAAAACTCATGTTATTTTAAGATGTCTGTTATTCTATAGTAGGCTGATGATAAGAATATTAACGTAAAAAAGTAGAAAATACTTAGCACTTCACACATCAGAACACTGAGCTGTGATATAAAAGGACCTGATAAAAATGACAGACAATTCTTTGTGAAAAAATAAACCACAGAAAAACTAGAAAGAGAAGGAGAAAATAAGCAGAAGTGAATTTCCGTGACCAGAACATTGTTTACATGTGATAATGTTTTATCCTTTCTTTTCAATTTTTTTTATGTGAGTGCCTAATCAAGTGACTTCTGTCAAATAGCATGGGAAGCATGACTGTATGTCACTCAGTAATGTATTCTTGCAATATGAGAGAAAAGAGCCTGAAACTTACTGCTGCAGTTCATTAGTAATATTCCTTTGTGACAGAAAAAGGCATGATAAAAGGAAAAGTTAGTGCTCAGTATAAAGGAAAGAGTTTTAAATATATGTCTCTGTAATCATGTCATTTTATTGCTCCGTAGGGTATGTTCCATTTTTTTCCAAGCAGTCAGTTTAAGCTTTAAAATATTTGTCTTTTGCCTCAAAGTTTTTTTTTTTTTGGTTTTTTTTTTTTTTGTTGTTGTTTTGTTTTGTTGTTGTTGATATGAAAGATTGTCAAAATTAGGCAGCTGTCATTCCAGCAAATGTCACATGACCCCACCTATGCCTCCTTTGATGTGTTAATCATTGTTCCACAAAGGCCAGAACTGCCCTGTGTTTGAACATAATCTGTATAATAGACAAGGTACTGCTTTTTCACAAGAGTTTTCCTGCAGCACTGCAAAAACTAGAATAGCTACTAGTTAGTTTGACTACTAATAAGGCATGTGGCACCCATGTCCTTTTCTGGAGAGCCACAAAATGCAATGAACCAAACAGTGAGAAGGTATCTTCTAAACCTTTTTTCCCGCAAATATAACCAAAAATAGAAGCTAAGGGACCCACTGTCACCCACTGACATATTTATGTTATCCACTGATGACTGCAACAGGATATGATAGAGAAACACTAAAATATGGCCACGGTATAATAACTACTGCTTGTGTTACTGGCACCTAGGAGGCCCCGTAATCAATCAGAAGCCACTGTGCTAAGCAGTGTATGAACACAAAGCAAAGTATGAGCCAGCCCCTGCCTCCAGAAAACAGAAGTGCCAAGAGGTGGTCACAGCATCCCACTATGCAATCTCAGGCAGGTGCTCTTGGTGGGACAGCAAATCACCACTGTCAGCTGTCCTGCCTCCATCAAGACAAAGGACACTGCTGAAGAGCCTGCCAAGTGTGCTGCTCGTGGCAGACCTAAGCTGCTCACTAAAAGATAATTTACAAGACCTCATCTCAATACAGGTTTTATAGAATGACATCTGTCATTTATTCCTAGAGTGTCTTACAGTAATTTTTAACTTGTTTCTAGCTTTCTTTGTCTTTAGTTCATTACTTCTCTATTTGTATTAATACAGTAAGTCCATTCTCTTGCAGGGAATTTGCAGTGTTTAGTGGATACTGTCTCTTTTAGGAAATCACATGTGAAAATTCAGACCTTCCTGAACTTTTCTTGAATGCTATTTTGGAATTCCATACAGCAACTATAGCTTTTCCATATGGTATTGCCTTATGAAGCACCTAGAATCAACATCTAGTCAGGAGAAAACAGAAAGATAAGCAGAAAGAGGAATAACCATACAGATTACTTTCTCTTCATAAAGAGTTTTGAGTCATGTATTAAGCAAGTACCTAAATTTCAACTTCTCCAACAGCACTGAATAACAGAAACTAGAAAGCTGCTACTTATTTCCTTCACTGTCCTGAATTCAACTCTTGAAATCTTGAATGTTTTAGAATTTACATCAATTCTTGAAAAAAAAAATCCAAAACCCAATAATTGCTTTTAAAATTAGATCTTATAACAGATATAACTACTAAAAAAGTAGAACTCTTCTGTGCATTGTTTTAATTTTTCAGTCTCATGTTTTGCACTCCTAATATTTGATTTGTTTACCCTACCACTTTTATTTTCTCCCTTTTACCTCATGTTCCCACCAGACTCCAAAGAAATCTTCACACTACTTTTTAAGTTTTGTTCTCCAGTGAGTCACAAATACTAGTGTATTAAATAAATAACCTTCCCCTATCTGATGCGGAAAATATATGTGATATATGTATGTTATATGAGATAAAAAGATTTTGTGGGTGAAAAATATATAGAAATACATCCATTTAGCAAACCTGAGCCATTTTGCTTCCCCCTTCAGAGAGAAATTTGAGGAGGAAGAAAAATTCTCTAGAAAGTCTCAGGTAGTTCATGGAGTTTGGGCATCTGACAAAATTTTAGGAGGAAGTATTTTGTGAATGCTCAGAATTCTGTGATTGCTAAGAAGCACTTTGCTCTAGAAAGTCATAAACTGTCAGTTTAGCTCCTGTGAGAATGGTAATTGTACATCTGGTGTCCTGAAATGCCTTCTCAGCTGGAGACAGGAACTTGGAGAAACAGTGAGTCACACTACCAGCTTTGGATATGAAAATCCTGCCAGCATGTGCTTGTAGAACATTCTTCTCCCTCCATGCAAACTGTGGAGTTCTGTCACCACTGAGCATTTGGAGCTGGGGATATTGCTACTCCCAGCATACCTCTGCTTGAAGTACTAAGATTGTGGTGAGATCCTGCACACGCTAAGGCCAGTGAGAGCATCTCAATGTTATTCTGGGGAGTCTTAAGTGTTTGCAGAAAAAAATCATTATCAGAATTTTTGTTATGATGAATTATCTTTCTGTATTTGGACCTCCTAGGTTCTAAGAAGGGATTTACCAGATTGCTGTTATTTGTCATTTCAATAAAGGGAAGCTTCACTATCCAATATTGGAAAAGAAGGGATGGTAGGTTTTATAAAGCCATTAGGCAAATAGCAGTTAACTTTAAATTCCGGCATCTGTGACATCCAACCTCCCATTTTCAATATACTTATGTCTGGGAGAACCCCATCATCACCTGGGAAATTCACAAATGAAAACCTCTGAGCATATGATTACATTAATTTGATTAGTTTTGGCAAAAGGAACTTCTAAGAGCAAAAGAAGCTTTAGCAGCAACAAAAACATTTAACTGACCGTTACTACTTCAAACTTTACACTTCAAAAATTAAAAAGAACAGTGAAAAGAAATTCTTTACATTTCCATTTATAAAGTAGAAAAGCATATAAAGACTCATCCTTCATAAAGGACATGCAAACATGATTTAATAACAGCATAACCTCAAGCAGATTGAGATGGAAATTATTCCATTGACACTCTATAGTTTATAATTAATATCTGGAACAAGGTAACCTGCTTTAAGATTAAAAAAAATCAGAAAAATAAAGAACAACAAAGGTCATGAAAGAATTATGATTGATCAAAAAGATCTCCTTGGCTGTCACAAGAAAATATTATTTGGGTTTGACTCCATTTGGCATAGAAGAAGGTGAATCTATTCAGTAACAATTCACACAGAGCTAAGACAAAATCAGCTATTACTGAATCTAAACTGATGAGAAATATTATTCGTGAACAGTATCAGGTACCTGGAGAACAAATAAATTATCACCCTCAAAGTTGACATTTTGTAGAGAAATGAAAGCAGAGTAATACTCATGCTTCCCTCTAATTGTTTTACAACTTAAAAAAACAAAAACAAAAACAAAGAAACAACAAAAAAAACCACAGTATAGTTAAAGCATTTATTTTGGAAGCACTACTTTTTTTAAAGTGTGTTATTCTTAGAAGTATTATCACCAATTAGTGACCCTTGCTTACACATTTGTTTAGCTGGAAGTCTTGAATGACATAGCTTTGTCATGTAAGATGAAGACAAAAACCATCCCCATTAAGCAGCATAAAAATGAAGTAGCATTACATATCTAGCTGGTATGAGGAACCATAAGGATCACAATAATGCAAAAATTAACTCAGATTCACATTCTGATTTGGTAACAAAACATTTTGAAAATGACAGCATTGATATGACTGAGGATACTCATACTATTCAGCCTCAAATGAGTCCTATTCTATAGGCATGTGAGTATTTATATATATGCTTATGTATATATGTATATTTATAGACATACATATATACACATGAATCCTTGGTTAAATGAATTTTAGAAAACGCTAACAAATCACCAAAATTTGACAAACCATGACAAAATCTTTAGTCATACACTGAAATGAAACAGAGGACTAGAATGATAATTAGGTTTAGAATGTTAGTTTCCATTCAATTCCAGAAATAATGAATAGCAGTATAAATGTAAGAATTGAGCTGCAATGTAATTTCCTTCTTCATCAATCTTGAAATTTTTACAAAGACTGCCTAGTTGAATTTTTAAAATCCACTCTTGTGAATTTATTTGTGCAGTATTTTTCAATAATAAGACCACATATTGTAACAGTTACAATTAAATTGTATCAGTTACAGTTCAGTCAGAATACAAAGTTTCCTTTGACTCAAGATCCAGTAAAAGGGAAGCTTTCAGCTCTAAAGGACAGTTACTGCAAAATCAAATACAGAATTAATAAGGGTCTTTTGATTTAATAGCAGAATTGCAGTACACAGAAATCCAGAAATACATTTTCTCAGGACTTCATAAAACCCCCATACTATAGTGTGCTAATAAATACATATTAAAGATTTTAAAATTAATAAAAGCTAAGTTAAATCAATGAAACATGGGAAAGTTTTATATTCCAAAACATTTAATTTATCACTTGTAAACAGCCTTGCAGACTAAGGTTAAAAAATGCAACCTTTTTGGTAGGCTTGCAAGTTATTCAAGTAATGTCTAATGAAAGGCACCTCTGAGATTTTGTGTTTAACAGTTAAAATCGGAATCTTACCTGAAAAATGATGGCAGCATAAAATCAAGTATGTAAATACCATTTATATAAATTTTATACAGTTTAAAATTCATGCATCTCAAAACATAAAAAAAACTTTATTCCACTCTCCTTTTAACTGGTGTGTATGGCTCAGGGTGCGATGCGCCCAGTCTAGTCTGGAGGTTGGTGTGCTACTATGGTGGAAGTGTGCTGTTGTGCAAAGAAACGTTACTAGGGGAGCAGTAGAACATTTCTTTTCCATGGCTACATGTCTGGGGATGCAAGACAGTCATGACAAACCCAACTGCCATCACTAGCACACCAAGAACAAGAATCAGGCAGGATATGAGGTTATCTGAATGGTTCCACTGCTCCTTGGATAGCCTTAGATAACACGCTGATGGGATGATAAAAACAAGTGGGGTAGCACTCAAAACTCCCTGTGTGTGGGAAAGAGAAATAGAAAAAAACCTCATAAGCATGTTTATTTAGATGTGAAGAACAAACACCCAAATTTTTTAACAGTTGTGATTAGACTGATGCAACAGTAAAAACAGAGAATAAAGGCCTTTCCCTGTGTTGCTATATGGAAAACCTTTAAAAAAAAAAGTCCCAAAAATATGCAAAAATATCTATTAAACTATTTCCAATACCTAAGATTTATTTAAATGCTTTTGCTTTGCTGACACAGAATAATATTTTAACATTGCAAGAAACATTTAATCTTATTACCCAAAGTTCCTCAGCTTAAGAGATAAAGTCCAAACATAGTTCTTCAATACTTGAACTGAATTAAAATATTTAAGATAATTCTATGGAGGAGTTTAGATATAACACTGCCTTTAAAAGGAATAAAATTTTTTGAAAAGTGGAAGCATCATGTCGCAGTTCAAAGAATTCTGATCAGTTTTGACATTTATAACATGATTTAGGTTGACTTCCCTATGAAAGCAAAGCTCCTTCTGACAGAGCAGAACCTTTCCTCTCACTAAAAATTCAGCTCCTCTTCAAATGCTCTCTTAGAAAGGGACAAATAAAAAGCACTTTCAAAAATTCTTTTTATAGTAAAGCCACTGTAGATTAGCATATGAGTTACATGCCACAAGAGCACAATTTTATGTAGAAATTTTGAGTGTTTATTTTGTTACATAGTTACCAAACACTGTGTTTCAATTTAATTATGGCCAGATAGTAATCCAGCCTAAGTAATAACTTTACATCATCATTTGTACAAAACTTCCAATATTTGTATGGTAGAACCTGTTAACAGTGATCAGTATAGACATCAGAAATAGGTACAAGCACAAAGTATCTCCTCCATGAAAATTAAGGTTTAGGTCTGTGAAGTAACACAAACCAGCACCCTAGTAAAAGAATAACAAAGAAAATTCTGTGGCCCTTTGACTCCCATATGACCCAATAGTTTCTCTGGGGTATTACCACCAGGAAAACACAATGGCTTGTGTTTTGTTCTAAAATCAGAAAGCTGGGAAAGAGTAAGCAGGGTCAGAGAATTAGTATCAAATGGAATCTGTGGTGAAGAGCCAAAAGACAGCTCTTCTGCTGACTGAAAGCCAGCGGAAAAGACAGATCACCTTTCTTTCACGTGTAAAATACGCTGTCTATTAATTTTTCCCTATTGCTAGATATCAAGACTGAACAATCTTTCTGAGCACAACTATTACATCCAATAAATACCCACAGTTGCATTGTCAAATTCTCTCGTAAAAAGGAAAAGTAAAAATGATAGGACCTACCCATGCAAATGCCTGGCTACCAACTTCTATTTGTAACTGAATAAAGCTATCAGCTTGACTACTGATTAACTGCTTAGGGAAAAAAAAAACAAACAAAACACTGCATTGATGAATGCTTGGTTTTTTTCACTTGATTTTGATTGTATATTTCCAGTGACCATCTCTGTGGTCTAGCTACTACTGGTTCTTTCTTTCTACCTCCTTCTGTTTTTTGCCCCTGTGGCACAAGACAGTCACTAGAATGTGCCCTGGTGTTAAGTAATTTGCCAACATAATCAGAAGCAGGGACTAGAGAAAGAAATGCTAAATTCAGTACCTGTGGATTCAGTGATTTCTGATGTGGCTTAACACATTAGGTAGGTTATGGCCACTTGCCTTATCTACAAAACTGTTCTAAAACCCTCCTCAACCACATGAATTTTACTTTTTGAACTTCCTTTCACCTTTAGTTATGTTTTTGAAGCAGTAATTTGTTCTTCTAACACTACTACTGACTATGTCAAATTATGTAAGATTTTCAGTAGAGCTGTGGTTTTTAGAAAGTTATTTATTAATAAGTGATTTATTAAATAGAAGAGTAGGCAGGTTCACTTACATTCAGCTCTAAAACTATTCCAAGGCAATCATACACTAATGATACACCAGTTGCCACAGCAATGATAACTACTGTCACAACAACATGGAAAACTGTTGAGAGGTTCCCATGGAAAAACACATTGGCAATCACCTGAAACAGAACAACAATTTTAAACCTTGATTTTTCTCCTTATGTTATCCAACAACTTACTCTAAATCTTCTAACCTCAGGAAACTATAGGAATGGGTGAGAATACAGTGGCTTAATTTTACTTACCTTGCTTCAAGAAAACATCTTCATCTGCTTCCAAAAATTACTCATAACAATCTAACTAAAATTGCAGAACACTTGCCAAATTGACTTAGTTATACCTGTAGGATTTCAGAATTTGCTCATTTCCCATTTGCCCATTACAGAATAAATCCACTTACAATTATTCATTGAATTGATGAATTTCCTAGATGGAGATACTTCTAAAATGAAAAACTATTAAGATTGAAAAGTATGTATTTTTGGCTATTCTCAATACAGTAAAAACAGTGTCATTTATGCCAAACTTGAAATCTTAAGCTGTCTTAATATTATTAAGTAATTATTAATATAATGTTGACTAACATTATAATAAACGTAAAATAACATTATATGGCCAGGGTCTAAACAGTACAACTAGTTCCCCGTACTCACTGCACATAGCAGGACAAAATATGCTGCTGTTTATCACAGATCAACCATAGACTTCAGCTACAATATGTATTAAGAATGTGACAATATTATTAATATATAACAACAGTGTTAAGGGGAAAAATGTAATAAATTCTTACCTCTCTGGTCACGAAACATTCAAGGGGGAAGGTCAGAATTACAGTAACTCCATAACAAAACCTTCCAAATGTAGCAAGGTTGTCATCTCTACAGTAGTTTTCAAATATATCTCCTGAGGTACAGCAAAACACCAATTAGCCTGAACTTCACATTTACCTGTATTTGCAACTTGAAGTGCAGGTTACTGGAGTAATTGAGATTTTCTGATCCCCTTGTCTGACATGTAACTAGAAACTAGTTATAGTCACAAGTTATGTCCAGGAGCAACTTTCAGCTTATCCTGCTGGTTAAGCAGTGTTTTTACCTCAAGTAGCATTTATCTACAAAAAGTATTTTAAAATATACATATCAGAGTTTGTCATCTGTTATCTTCCCCACAACATAGATTTTGTATGAGATGCTGGTGTTTGATTAAATAAATATGTGACAGATTCAAAAAGAAAGCTTATATGTAGAAGATAAATTTTCCGTAAAAACTCCTAGAACAAAAATTACATTAAAAAAGGTGAGAGTTGCCTGTGGAGAACTGAATTTCCCCAACAGTATCTAATCACAGCTAATAAGCTGTAGAAAAGAATTTCAAATATTCTAACCTCAAAAGCCCATTAAAAATATATGGATTATTACCTCGGTAATCATCCTATATCTAAAAACAAAAGCATCACTATAAAATTCAAATAATCTTGCTTGGTTTTTACCACAAAGAATCTGTAATAATGATCTCTGAAGCACAAGAGACAGTGCAAGACAGTGACCAGATGATCTATCAGTTCTCTTTTATGTGGCTACGATACTGTCTCATGATTTACTATTTAAATAATCGCAATGGCACTGAAGAAGCAATAAGGTGTACTTTAAATAGCCAAAAGATTTTGGCAGGGGAGACTGAAGGTGAGATGGAACCTGCTACCATAGGAGTCATAAGCTGAGGAGGAGGTGCAGGCAGAGCTGTCTGTACCTGAAAGCACTCAGCCAGCCTGCGTTCAGTCTAGCTACAGCACATCTAGGACAGTGACTTACTCTGCTGAACTAAGCACTGGAGGCAGGAAAAAAGGACAGAGAAACCAGGAGTCCCTATCTTACAACTTCTCTGTTCTCAACTAAATGCTGCTGCTCATCAGAAAAGGAAAAAGTTTGGAAGCCTTCTCCTACAATCCAGAATGTCACTATTAAGTAACAGAAAATATGCTTGCTTATGAAATGTGTATCCTGAAGAAAGTAATGCACTAAAACCAATTTATACCTTGTTCTTATGAACATACCTTTTTCACATCAGAAAAATGATGTTAAATAGCATGATGCAACATTGGTTATATGTATTTTTGTGTATTAATATACCCACAGAGGGGACAGTAGGATTAGTAACACCAGAACAGCTGTTGAAAAGATAGGAAGTATCTTTAACTCTAGACTGTTGTATTAGTACAAACAAGAAAAATGGTAAGAAAATATACACAGATATATACCCGATACCCTGTAGGAAATTTTTGTTCTTACTGCTCTCTGCTGCTGGACCATGTGGATAAATCATGGCTGTGTAGTCCTCAAAGTGTTTTTAATGATTCAAATGGGACTTCCACTAGTGAGGTTTATGCTTAAGAATCTGACACCTACTAGAATGTAGATGACGTTTTTGGATCAAGTTTTGGTTGTTGGGTAACTATGATGAATGTACTATTTCTGCCCAAATATACTATGATATTTGCATTTTTACAGTCACCGAGATGTTTACAGAAAAAATCAGACAGGAAAGCAGAAACATAAGGATTATAGCAAGCACCAAAATTGAGGGATCAAGCAGTTTACCTTCTGTGTATCCTGTAAAAGTCATATATCCACTGGTAGCAAACACTACACTGATGACAAGAGCAAGGGCCACAGACATATGTGTGACTTGAGACCAATTCTTTAATGTGGGTTCTTCCAGAGACCCATATATTAGAAAGCTGTTATGATGGCAGATGAATGCTGAAACACACATGACAGTTAAAGCAAATGTATGAATTCATGCATAAATGCACAGAGACACAGTGCAGTTTGAATCCATTCATTATTAAATACAAACATTAATCTTGCAATGAGTGGCAAAGATAAATGGCTTGCTTAGTTGATTTGATGAAGGTTTATATTCATCCCGAGATGATTCTGATTACATTATCCTTAAATGCTATGCCATTTCCCACCCTACACATCTCCATTCCACAGCTATTTCCTCCTCCTGCTTTTCTTTTACTTAAGAACCCAGCAGCAGATTTGAGAAGTTGTTTTTTTTTTTTTTAAATCTACAGAGGCATTTGCTATTGTCAGACTTCATATGGCATCCATTTTAGGCAGCAGCAATCATTGGGATGCCTCAGATTATCACATTGCTAACAAGAAATAATATACCAGATCCTGCAGGCAGGAACAGATTTCAGAATGAGGACTTTTCTGTTAGAGGTTACCCAAGGGAATGCAGAATGATCCCAGCCCCCTCAGGTTACAGTTAAACAAAGCCACTGATGCAGGGCCTTTGGGATGACCTGCACAGGTGAACTGCACTCACCTGCACACTGTCTCTGCTACGGTGGCAAGCCTCCAGGGCCAAAAGGAAAATGGATGAGGTTAATGTCTTACACAACAACAATGACATTCATATGGATCATTCAGACAATTTTTTTTCAACACCAGTTTAACATTAGTATTACAATTTCTAGTTTCAAAATATTAAATAGTTTCTTACAACTGATCTTAACATTGAAAAAAAAAATCCAAACAGAAAAAAACACTTACCAAATGACATCACCCCAATGGCTTGTACTGCATTTGGTTTTGCAAATATCCATGCATTTTCTGATTTGGGTCTAAAACAGACATTTGAATAGGTTACCCTCTTTTCAAATATTACTTATTACTCCCTGACAGAGCCCCAGTGTTTATTAACAAGCTGAAACCAGGGAGATACCTTTCTCATCTCCCTTGTTTTGATTAAAGTATTTCCATAACCAGTGTTTCCAGTAAAAATTCTCAGCCTGTTTCAGTTTTGTAAATAAACTCTTCAAGTCAGCATATACCAAGAAACAGCAAGATGGAAGGTAAAAGCTGTTACTGATTCTCACTGAATATCTCAACTGAAAATGACTCTGACTATTTAGAGGCAATTTCTACCTTTGAATTTAAACATGTAATTGATGCACTCTAGAGATACCATTTTACTAGGCTAAATTTTACTCACTAATCAAGTGAGGGAGTTTGCCTTTCTTTACACCTCTTCCAACTGTTCCTTATAGTAAAGAGATTCCACTACTTCCCAAAACATAAAAGAAATTGAAAGAGAGTACATGGAGACTTTTAGGGTCAGGCAAATATGTAATACTCCCCACACCTCCTCCTCTAAGATATGCTCATAGATTTGGATCTGTGATAGTTGCAATGCCTAGAGCAGGACCATAAGCAAACTTTTTTAAAAACCATTTGCTGCATGAACTTCATCTTGGAATAAAGAGCCAAAAAGAAAAAAAACAGGGAAGGACACAAAACATCCTTCTCCAGAAATACAGTTTGCTAAAAAGATCAAATGAAATTCATAAGCTAGTTAAATATTGAATTTGTAATATTAAAGCATAGACAATGAAAAACGATCCAGAGAAGCTTGCTCTTAAAAAGCTGGGTACTGCTAACCTTGATTGCTCTGTTTTTATTTAGAGGGAAAACTGCTGCCACCTAAGGCCTTAAGATGCTCTTTTCCTACTGCCCTAGGAAGCAGTATGGCACTCAGGCCAGTTCTGTGAAGGTAACAATGGCAGCTTTATCTCTCCCTCTCTTTGGTGATCTCTCCCTCTTGCTGGTTTTGACAGATGCAGTGGCATATGCTATGCCAGGTTTCATTGCTTTCAAATGTTTAAATTACACCTCCAGCCCCTAAAAATAAACAGATTAAAATAAAATTGTCAAAATAAAAATATAAAAAGTTGAAGTTTCCTCTTTCAGAACTCATATTTTACTATTTCCTGAGTTCAAATAGCCAATTCTTCCTTTTTCATATTAATAAAGCCCAGATTTAAAGTACCTAATGCACATTCAGTTCAGACTTTGAGCAGCTTTTCAGCTCTTACGATGCAGTTGCTAAGTTTAATTTTGAAATTACCAGAACCTGAACACAAAATCAAGTTCCCTTCTTTTGTCCTCAAGTACAGTATATTGTCTTGAACTGTTGTAACATACTGCTTCGAGTCTTCAGCAGCTGAATATGGCCCTCCTGAAATATTCTCCGACTCAACAAGTAGATATAAAATAGTATGGATGAAATAGAGCTATCTGGTATTTGTCTTGAGAAATAGGAGTTCTGACCCCCTACAGCTGCTGTGGTTCCTTATATGTTCCCTTAATATTAGAGCACCGCTCATTTCAAATCACTACACCTAGAGATGTGTTTGGAAAATTAATATTAATAATTTTGAATGTAATATTTTTAAGGAAAACATTCACATCTGATTGGAAAAATTGCAATAAGATTTCAAAATAAAAAGAGTATAAAGGAAGTTAACACTCCATTTATTCCATTCTGTAACCACTAGAGGTCAGCTTTGATAATAAACATACAAAATGAAAATTGTTTTATATTTTCCTCTGAATCAGAAGTTTTCTTTGGCTCTTTCCTAGTAGTAATAAAGTTAGATTATTTAATACCTTATAAACCAAATGTTTTTAAATGTAAAGAAATAAAGAATGCTTTTGCCTGAAACACATTTAATTTCTGTGAAAATGGTATATCCAGTGCAATGTTACAGCTGCATTATGAGCTCCTACAAATACAGATTTTAAAAGGTAATTCAGAAAGTATATGAATTTCACTCGAAATACTTTTAATTAAGTGGTCAAATAATTAAAAAAAAAACACAGGAGCTGGTTTTCCCCTTGCACAGTGTTAGCTTATGCACTAGCAATATGCAAAAGACCAAGATATTGTTTTGCTTTACTGATGAAGGACAAATCAGATTAGGAGTATTATTAGGGGGAAAAAAGAACAAAATCCTGCTTATTTACCAGCCTAAGAAGATAAATTCCTTCTATTCTAGTTGCAGAATAAAGGAAGAATTCCAGATCCCTAATTTGAACACTACCAGCAGCTTGTACTGTCCCACAATGTATGCTGGTACAGATGTGCTATTTTCTTCAGCAACTCATAGACTGCTGCATGTGCTTTGAAAAATATTTTCATATTGTGGGAATAGAGGGACCTCATGCAGTGAAAGCACACAGCCAAAAATTTAATTTCTGAGTGTTTGGAACAGAGAGTCAACAGTTTTAGAACTGTGATCACATCAGTGAGAAATAACTCCCAAGTTCAGTCTGCAGAACAACATGGGAAAGGATGCAGGTGACATGAAAGTGTCCATATAAGATAAGACTTCATAGAAAGACTTCTCAGAAAAACTGTGCCAGAAAACAGTAGGTGTTAGCTGTAGAGGAGCCATATAATGAATGATCATATAAAATCACTCACAAGCCAAAGGGCAGCTAATGTAAACATCATCTGTCAAAGAAAACATACACAAATTGATTTAATATATGCATCTCTGTAGCCAGATGCATGCACACACTGAAAGAGTATCACAAGAATACAGGATAACTTCTTGTGGTTTTTCAATCCTTCTGCTACTGTTCAAGATTTTTTTCTTTTTCTTTTTTTTTTTTTTTTTTCTGGTTTGAGGGGACCTTTGTTCTGACCTACATTCTTGCTAGGAGTTATTAGGGGAAGATTTTAACTGCTGCTTATACAAGAATAGCATTAGCTCTGAAAATCCGTGAATGACAGATTCAGCTAGCTCTCTGCTGCTCACTCAGTGTATAAAAGCATAGACTATGCCTGCATGAACAGGAAGCCTTTTTCACACTGAAGAAATATGAGTTAGATGAAACAATGAAAGGTAAGAGAAGAAATACATTTTTGAACAAATGCACTTGCTGACAGCTGTACTGTCTATCATATATAGTAGAAGCTGAAACACAAAGTAACACCTGAGATGGAATTTACCTGTAGCTCTTGGAACAAAAATAGTAAAATACTGAGTAAAAAGACAGTCTAAGGGAGTTCACATACGGGGAAAAAGTCTTAGCTGAAACTAAGCAAGACAAACTAAGACAAAAGCAAGACAGACTGAAGGTAGTGAGGCCTAGCAATGACGAAGACCTAGAGGGTAAGAAAATAAAACTTTATTAAGTCTTCAATATATGTAAGTGAAAATATACCATAATAAACAAATTAAAGTTCTAAAAAGTTTTGAAAACATTATCTACATAAGAATGGGGAAATTGAGATGAACGAACCAGGCAGAGAATAAGACATCCTAACACTGTAAGCATCCAGATCATGAGTAAGAGTTGGGCAAATGTTTGGCAGTCTAAGATGGCCTCTCTTTTACCTCTTGTAAAACACCTGCAGAATAATAGTCCCCACTTTAAGATTGATGATATACAAAAATCTTTTCTGTCATTTATATAGAAATGCTGCAATAGAAGAGTGCATGAGAAGCAAAACATCTTTAATGAAGATAAGAAATATCCCTGATCTCAACCAGCTTGTGGCTATAAAACACTGACTTGAAAAGAGAAAGGTGATTTCTAGAGAGGAATAGTCATATTTTTGACAGGGAAGCTACATGAGGGAATGCACAAAAGACTTCCATCGTTTTGGATTAAAGATCAATGTCAAACTGCCAAGTTTGGGTGCAAAACAGCAGTTAACAATATAATCCAGAATCACCTCATAGATTCTTTCAGGTTTAATTCAATGATTAAATATTTAGAAAATTAATTGTAACATTTCAATTTAATTCTATTCTAAGGTAAAATAACTTTCTAGGTCTTTTTGAACTTTAAAAGTTTGAAGATACTGAAAAGTTCACAGATGCTGAATAGAACTTTAATCAATACAATGGAAAGAAAATAAATACAGCTCACATTAGGCTTGGATTTTATATTAATCAAAGTCATCTTGTGAAAGAACACAGACAAGGCAAAGCTATTATGTCAGCCCAACTTAGATACAGCTACATCTACTCTTCTTTCTTCCTTAATGAATTACTTAACAGTTCTGTAAATATAAAGTAGCTTGGTTGGGTTTCTTTAATTTCATCATACATTAAAGTCTACCTTTGCTTACTACTATATTTTTTACGTGAAGGAAAGAATCAGCTTTTTACTTTAAAGTTTTTTTTCCTGAGCCCTTGGTGTTTTATCCCTGGAATCAGCTGCCAGTTCAGTAATTCTCACATTCTCTTTATGTGTAGCAGATGCTCTTGAAGTTTTTCATAGACATTTATATATTATGGAGACACTGACATCATAACATTCTTCCTAAAGAACACCAAATTAAATTAAAATGATCCTTCTTTATAAGCAACATAAAATATTTCTTTTGACAGGAAGGGATTTTAGTTTCAGGCTAGAAGAATGAAGTTATTTCATACAGTATTAACATGCTGCACTTTACAGTTCGAGTTAACTGTTACCTGTTTTTTCTGATCACAGTACATAAATTACCAGCCATAAGCAGATAGGCATAAAGATCGGGTCAAAATGTATTTTTATCCAACATCTTAAAATACTGAGAATAAACTCTTAATAGTCCAGAACACTGTATTCTATCTGGAGGTTTATTATTAATTTAACAATATCATTCATTCAGTTAACAATAATCCTATGGATGATAGTTATCAAAACCAAAACTGAAAAACAGAAGTACCTCAGTTTTATATTTGTCATAAGAGGTAATAAATTAAATCAAGTAATCCCACATCTTAAATACATTTTGCTTTTCTCATCAGAATGTGACAATATCATTCCTAAAATGTCCTTGGACAACCAGTCCCACACACAAAGCAAATAAAGAGGGAAACAAACAAAAAAAAGAAGCAACATTCAAAACATTGTAATTCCTGTTTAAAACGGTAATAATCTTGTTGTTTCTAGATGGTCTAAAACATTGCAGAAAGTTTCAGATTATTGCAGAAATTGCTTTATTGCTTTGTTGTCCAAATAAGATTAAATTTTCAATAGAACATGGACTGCAGTAAGCAAAAAGTGTTTTCTCATTTCCACATAATGATCTTGTACCTCTCAAAGGGAAGAAGTATTCACCTTGAAAAATCTAAAGGTAAATGAAAACTGATTACTACTCAGAAAGTAATTATACAAGCAGGAAGATATCCAAATGGGATTCCAGTGGAACCTAACCTGAGTCCAGTACTTTTGAATGTATTCAGCAATGACTTGAATATGGAAAAAAAGCAAAAAATGTCCTTAATTGAAAGCATGAAATGTGCAATTAACACAATCATGCTAGAGAATGGGATGAAAAAAGAAAAATCATGAATATGTTGGTAACTGGAGAAATCATCTGATAAAGCAGCATTCAATTCTGTAATGACAAATTCTACAGTTATGCAGATGATAAAAAAACTTCTCAAGAACAAGGCAGAGAGAACAAACAAAGAAACAAAAAAATCCCAAACTTCATGAGAAGAGTATCAAAGAAAGGAAAAGTCACTAGCAAACAGTTCTGCAGAGTATCTCCTGCTTGGTAGTTCTACTAGACTGCAAACCCAAGGCACATTAATGCTATTTTCCAAAGAGGCTAACATCAAACTAGGCTACATAAATAGAGGCATGGCAATCCCCAAGGGATACAGTTGAAAGGAACCTTACAACACTGCATTTAAGATACATCATCTTCTCTGCTCTTCAGAGGGAATATCCCAGGCAATTGGGGCACCAGGATTCCACTTGAATTTGCAGAAGACTTAAGGCAGCCATTGAGCATGATTAGAAACACCGAAAATAACAAAAAAGAGAAACCCTAAAGTAACTGTGCTTATTTAGTCTATAGAAAGGGTCCCCAAAGGGGCTTAAATTACAGCTTTTTAGAGGTCTTTTTCAAGCACTTGAAAAAGCATAAATAGTTTGTCGTCCATATCCAGTGTGGTTAGGCCAAGAAGCAACCAATATAAAATGGAGTCATACACAGAGAGAATTCATAAGAAAAAGCAAGTTAAGGATTAGAATGGGAAACCATGGCATTGTCTAGTTTGATCTTGGCAATCACCCGTCATCAATGGCAGGCACATAATCAGTTCTGACATATAACAATTGTGGGGATTAAATATTCTTGTCCCCATTGAGCCTTTATCCAGGATTGTACAAATTCTTTTCCTTTATGACAGATACAAGGCCTGTGATTTTGTAATAATGATTTTTAAAAATCTCATTGGGAACTAACTTCTATTATACTTTAATAAGGATTCAAAGTAAATGTGTTAATTCACTTGTTTCACTTGTACTATGATGAGACCCATATTCAAATATAGCAATATTCTTTCTTTTCATTGCAAAAAAAAGTCATACCATTATACAACAAAATAGTAGATAGTTTTAACAATTAAAGTATATGCCTATGTCTAACTGTAAAGTAAAAATAGCAAAGATACTAAAAATAGACATTAACAGAATGCTGGTGAGGAAAAAAAAATTACCAACTGTTTTATCAACTTGCTACATGCATTTTTGAAAACAGGAAGTGTAAAGGCAGAAATGGAAGTCTCTAAAGAATTAAGAAGTAAAACTTCCAGAATCACTCAAAACCAAACCGCATATATTGTAAGAAAAAATAAAATCATGCATTCCATATTTTTCAGTGCATCACAATTGTGAAGAAGAAATGTTACCATAGTAACAAGGTTAGCAGTAATTATTATATATAGTTTCTTCCCTTTTTAACAGGGAGTTTTGAGATTAACCTTTTAAATACTCCTTTGACACAGTGTGAAAAACATGCTGCTCCAGAAATATGGTGGTGAGGGAAGTTCCACACTGTTCTGAGAGAGAGATTTTGTGGATGATAGACAACATCATCTGGTACAACTTAAGAAACTGCTATTCCAGGCATCTTCCTACCATTAAACCCAAATACCCTGCAATTAACCCATGTACCACTGCAGTAATACAACCGAACAATTGTGCCTAACGGGGATGAAACAATCCTGGTGTAAGAATCTACTTAGGGAAACATAAGAAGTAGAACATAAATCTGTTCCAATAAATAAAAAAGCACATTCAGAAATAGAATTTGTTATCTTTATTAATATATCTCTACATTTAAAGGATGAGAAAGACAGCCCTTCTAAGCCTTACAGGAAAAATAACACATTCCTAAGACTTTCTTGGAATACAATAATAAAAATATTGTCACAACACATACTTATGTGTACTAAATTGTCTAGAACATTCCAATGTCTAATGTTAAATACTACTTTCAGAGTATGCATGAGTAAGAGTTTTTTGTATTATACAGTTTTCTCAAATGGCAAAATAAAGATTTTCCTTATTGTGTTGTTTTTAAAAAATTCACAGTATTTATATTTTATTTTTATTATGAAATTCTTATATTTATCTTATCAGAAAAATAAATATTCCTAAGATAGTAGCTATTTAATGATTGTAAATCATTAATCTGACAATAATGGAAAAAAAATCTCAAATGACCGACAATCTCACACGTTGATTCAGGACCCACCTTCTACTAGCCATCCATAATTTCCCATTTATCTCTAGGGGTCTTGAGACCTTTGCTTATACCCAGTAGAAGAAAAAATGAAAAAGGATTAATTATATTTAGCTGTTCATTTTGTATTACTGTTGATAGAGATTTTTCAATTATCTGTTCCAAATCAGGCATGTTTCACAACTGTGCAGGTAAATGCAATAGTGAAATATGAGCTTATATATGAACAGAAGTTCACTTTGTAGCAAGTGTAAGAATACTCACACTTGTGGACTGAAGGTTACTGTTCTCACCATCACAACAACCAGGATGACAATGGTTAGAATCAGAGAAAGAAGAGATACCTGTAAAGGTAAAAACATGACTTCAGTCAGTAAGCTGCTGAAAAGTGGTCCTTTGAGTAGTATAATGAATTTGTTAATTATTTAGACAAAGTTACGACTGGCACTTATTTTCAATGACATACAGAACAATAAACCAAAAATCAACTGCTGTTATGATTTACCTTTCCCAATTTTGCTATGTCTCGATATAAAGATATAGGTAAGGTAAAGATGATGGTGGTAAGAAGAATTATGAAGTGACGGTCGGTAAGCACGTTATCCACCCCAACTGAAGCAAAAAAGAAAATAATTTATTTCTTTAAGAGACTAACCTAAGGAAAAGATTAACTACTTTTGAAAGGTTAAAAGTAAAAAACTGTTGGTGATCAAGCTTTTATTCTCTTTACTCAGGCTAAGTAATTCTGCAAACTGGGCATTAACTAACACTGGGAAAGCCATGCACAGCATGGGCACAAACACAAGAATTCTGCAAATTCAAACCTAATGCATAACATATGGGATATATTAAATCAAAATTGCAAAGTCTGGATTCCTACATATAGATTGGTAATAATGTCTTTCATTATGTCTGGGTCAATGCTGGGAGACTGCAAGTAAAAAATTCTACTGCTTTCTGCCATTTAGTCTTGAGAATTTTTTGATACTCTGGGTTGACATCAACTACAGTGCTGTTTAGGATAGCACTGCTCTCTAAGAAATGGCCTAAAATAATTCTGAAGTTTCTTTTGGGCAGCTGCTTTCCTGCAATCAGCCAGCTTCCACTTGCAAAGCAGATTACCATGTGAAAATACCAATGTTGTTATAGTATTCCATGCAATCAGTGGGACTTTTTTGCATAACTGGTGGGTTTTTTCAAGCCAATGACAACCTAAAATAAAATCTCCAAGTTTCAGTGAGGCCACCATAAGTCATTGGATTGAATGAATACTTGATGAAAAATTATGGCTGGAAAGTGACTGGCAATTGACATGGAAAACTCAGTGTTTTGTCTCCTCTTTTCTTTGGGAGATTATAAAGCTTTCCCACCTCTTTCCAGTCAGGTATTCTAACGGATAAGTAATAAGATTTGCCATGCTGGAGATTCCCCCTATTACAGAAGTCATATTATATATAAATTATTAGATATTCACTGTCACTATCAATTTGATCAGGTATTCACAGAACAACAGAGTGTTACAATTAAAACTACATTCACACCTTTCAGGTTTCACATGCTGAAAATTACAGTTCTCCTGTGGAAATGAAACAGTTCATACTAATTCACATTTTCACTTCACTACAGACATATTTTCTCTCAGTTTATTTTCCCAGTGAAGAATGTTTTAACTTAGCTGCTTTTTTTACTAAAGTAGATATCAAAAGGTACACAAATTGCTCCACTGATGTTGCTGTGAAAACTTAAGAGCACAGGAAGGAAAACAAGGGGGCATGAGTTAAAAAGCATTACATTCATTATATTATTCACAACTTATCCAGAACTATTAACTAGATGAAGTACAGTTTTGTTATTTAAATTATTATTATTATAGAAAGTATCTAAAAAAATTTACAAAACCAAATAATCTTGTAAATACACAACTGTGGAAGACTCAATTCTATTTGTTTAGTATTTCACTGAAGCATCTAGTCTCTTCACTGACACTGAGTCCACTGATAGCCAAGGACTAGGATTCATAGCTTTTATTTGGGAAACAAACTCAAAAAAACTCACTCATGGACATATACTTAATGTTTTTAATTTGAATTAAACTTCAGAAAAATGAAGATAAATAACAGGTAATTCCAAAATACTTATGATAAGCTTCTGTTCAATATAAAATCTCCCATTCATAAAATTTTTAAATGCATCTTACCTCCAGGAATTCTCTGAAAAACTTTAGTTAAAGTGTCTCCTGTTATTATGTTGTAACTGATCATAGCTTAAGGAAAATAAGTTTTTTGTTAGTACAAGTCATATGCAAAATATTTGATTAACACTGAACACACATTTTGTAGACTTCAGGATTATATGCCACGATCCCTCTAATATTCTGGCTAGCAGCAACAACTTGTAAGTTTCAGGTTTAAAAAAAAAATTAACACTTCCTTTTTTGTTTTTGTTTTTTTTTTAAACAAGTACAACCTAAGCATTAATGCAGCTTGATAAGCAAAGCCATTGTGCTGAGTAGACATATAAACTTACTCCAGAAGAGGATAAAAAGGCTTTATAAAACTGCTTGTTTCAAATAGCAATTCTTTGTCGGTTTACTTTCAAATGCTTGCTTCTATTTAGTAAATTTCTGTGTGTTGTCTAATAATCAGTTCTGCAATTAAATGCAAAAGATTTTCTAGCTCATGCAAAAAGCTAACAAACTTTAAACGATAAAAAGGAAGGAGAAAATAGATTAAGACATGGACTTTGATTCCTCCCTCTCATTAATTATTGCTGTGGCCTTAACACTCATTTCATTCTTATCTAACTCTACACTAAGAGCACGTAAATTTGTGCACATGTGTATGCATACACAAAATATATTTATACATTCTCATGGTCTTCAGCATTTAGACAGCATATATGTAGGTATTGACCTTGACTATACATAAATACTCAGTGCTGTGAAATTGTAAGTCAACAACTCTACTTATATAAATTAATGCAAACACATACAAGTGCATAGCCATAGCTATGACTAAGACCTTTACAATTACTTCTCTGTATTATCAAGGGTTTACAACGGAGTATTGGTTTACAAAGGAGTATAATTAAATGTGTAACACTGTTGCCCTGCAGTAACAACTTGACACCCTTAAAAATCTCAGCTATCTGTAGCCAGACCCAAAATAGGAATTTTGATGTGTGACTCCGTGATCACCAAGTCCAGACTCTTGATATCTCAAGTCATCCCATCTTGCAACCCCACATGTGAAAATATTAAGACTATCTAAGATTTGATTGAATTTTGTTGCTGCGGCAGGGGACATATTCAGAACAGAACTTTATTTCAAACTTCTGGTCTAATAAATTCCTGCTGAGATGTTAGCTTTTTGTTCATTTACTATTTCTTCTTCCAAGGGGTCTCAACTGCCCAATTTCCGAGTACTTTGCTGGATATGAGGCTGAACTAATGTTTTTGAAAAGCAATGACATAATTTTCTAGCAAGACCTAAACAGTGGCTTCTCCAACTACAGTAACATTGCATCTCTGAAAATATACTAAGTCAGTATACTCCTAAATTTGTATTTTCCTTTTCTTTCAGACACATCAACTTTGTGCTGTGGTATTCAGTCTAGAACAGAATCTCCTTTGATATTTTTCTAGCTACTTTTGTCATTTTCATATGTGTGATCACGCATTTCTGCATTACATTTCAGTTCATTTCTATTATTCTGATCCTTCAATTCATTGAATTACTCCTCATTCTTCAGAATCCACAAAATAAATTTAATTCTTTTTAAATAGCAAAGAAGCATATACAGTACATTCTTTACATAGTTCTTAATATTCAATCAGTGAAATGACAAAATGTAAAAAAGCTTGTTACTTATAGAACTTAAACATTTATATTGTATGTGATCTTACCAATAAATGGATATAAAAACTGGAGAACTGAAAGGATTAGATAACCTACAAGACCATATGTTTTTTTGACCAGCTCTTGATAGGTTTTGGTACTGGACAGATTTCCTCCTTTGATCAGTAATATAATGGAATAATCTGTTAAAATATATAAAAAAAGAAGATAAAGACAATATGAACCAACTTGTGGTTGATTACTTTTCAACTTATTTCACTCCTCTAACCAAAAAAAAAAAAAAAGGCCGTAAGAAGAAAAGCAGTGACACTAGAAAGAGCAGGGATGAGAAATCTCACAAAATCTCTCAATCCTCTAAACCAGGACCTATAGGTTCATATCAGAAGAATACTTAAAATCATAGTACAATTAAAGGTTTTCATTCTGCGGTCTATTTTTAAAAGTAATTTACAACCCTCTCAGGATTCAGTCTCTTAATGAGTCCATTCTTAACAGCGGACCTAAACAAGTGATTATGAGGGCACAAATAAGAATATTCTTTTAAATGTTACCTCAACTAGGAAACTAAGGCTTCATGAAAACAAATGCAGTAAAAAAGCAGCTTCATATGTTGTACAGTATAATTCTCTACTTCTACTAATCTGCTGAAGATGTTAGTGAGGTAAGGAAAAAATTAGTCATTTTTATTGTCATAGATAATACTTGTTTAAGGTATCATTAAGCTCAAGATAAGCTAAAATACTGCATGACCAATTTTATCTTTACAACAGAAACTGCCTCCAAAGTACCTGTGATTAAGGCAACCACAAACAAAAGCAGTATTCCTAGAGGAAAACCAGCTTCCTTCATCGAATATGGCAATCCTGCAAAGCAGAAAAAGAGAGATTCTAGAAGACTCTTTCCAACCATTTATTTGTGAGAATTAAGATGCATAAAAACTCAGATTTAAAAAAATGCTAGTAATCTCCAAAATTGGACCAGCATGCTTCATAACCTCAAAAAGATAATTTTCAGTGGACAAAGTGTTGCTTAAGTATGAAGTTTAGTCAGCATCTCCCCAACCTCTCTGACCATTATGGCCAAGAGACTCTGGGGTATTTATCTCTAAAGTGTGGTCACAATTGACACCTCAGCATTTTTGCAAAGTAAGCAAGTAAATACAGAGAAAAATCTTAAAAAACAGCAGCAGAAAGTAAAGAATCAGTATTATTTTTCCCCAAGCTGGACAGTCATGCATGAATAAACAAGGCTGAACACAGGATAGTGAAGAAAAGTAGATTTACCTATAACGCCTGATCCTATGATTGAATTAATAATGTTAAATCCAGCTGATGCCAGATCACTGTTTCCTCCTTTATTCTTGGGCTTATTAAGGAGGGCTATTTGGTCATCTGTTTCTACCTATTTCAGGAAGACAAGAAAAACATTATACATGAGAAAAATAAGTGAGACCAAGTATTTTTCACATAGTCTATTAAAGATTTTGTAAAAAAATGTCATACACTCAGGTTTGTAGAGGCATTTTGCTAAATAAATCCCATTTTTTTTTTTCAGTGAGAAATCAAAGGGGTATTAAGCAGCTAATTCCTCTATAAGTCTGACCCATAATCTTCTGTAATTCTCCAAAAAATAAGTGGAAGGAAAAAAATATATATAAACTCAGAGGTAGGCTACTAAACAAAGGCATTCTTAGTCATGTTTCAAAGACAGAAATGTGAATCAAGTATTTTTGAAAGTATTTTGGCTAATACAATTGGTCAGTAAAAAAGTCCCTGAATCAGGAAAATTAAATTATTTTAAGACTTACTAGTAAAGCATGCCAACATCTTAACATAATCTAATCCAGGGTTTTATCCAGTATTTTAAATATTTCTGTGCCATTCAATGGTTTAATTAATTATGAATTGTTAATGACACTATCAAATCAGCTGGTCCCAGAAAGTTTCTGTGGGAAAGAACCAAACTTCAGAGCTCAATATGTAGCCAGTAGCTTCAAAAATTAATGTTTGCATCTTCGGAAAAGAACTGTTTGACAAACATGCAGTACTCCTCTCCTAAGATCACCACTGAGCTGCCAGAGAACATTTTAGAATTATTCATCAGAAAGATCGTATTTTACCTGAAGTTGTGAAATACAAGAGAGGAACAAGAATTGAATGAATAAAGTGCTTGCGGTGTTCTGTGTACTAAGTATGAAGGTAAAACCAACATTTCATAGATGCAGAAGCCTATTTAACATATATAGCAAGTAGTGTAAACTCAAATGCTTGTCACTAATATTCCTGGGAAAAAATAAAATTACTGAAAAATCTAAGTAATCTGTAGATAGACACATAAATTGACAAGCATAAGATTGCCTGCCTCTAGTAGGGGTGCACATTTAAGTGGAACCTTTAATCCTCAAGCAGCACTAACATAATACTGTCTCAGATAAAAGGCCAGTATAGTGTGGTATCCCATTTCTGAGTGATGACCATGAAAGGTGCCTAGGGAAAAGCATAGGAACATAGGAGATAGCTAGTTAGCAAATAAATTTCCCCTCTGAGCTTTCCTCAGTTTGTGTATTTTGGACTTCCCAAAGTGGTTAGGTTCTTGGAGCACCACACTTCTAAATGGACAGCTGCTTGATTTTTCCTTTTTAGAAACTATGCATAAGTTTTAGTATCTACAATATCATGTAGCAGTGAATGCCACATTTTAATTATGCATCCTAGGAAGATACTGGTAATTTAATTTGTACCAAACCTGCCATTCAGTACTTTCACTTGGGCGTCCCCAAGTCTTTTGTGTCATCACAGAGAAACTAAACACTATTTCCCATCTTCTTCATATCACATAGTTTCATAAGTAACATTCTCCCTCAGTTGTTTCTTACCTAAACTTGTGCTAAATTTTTATTTCACCACTGATTTCAGCAACAGAAGCATCACTATGATTCTCTCCTGAAATTTTCTCCGCTAACAGAACAGTACAGGTGAAATTGCACTGAACAGAACAGTCCAGGTCCCTCTCTTCATTTGTTATGAAAAATAACAGAATGTGCATTGCTAAGCCCTGTTCCTTTTCCCCAGTTGGAAGGGACACATTTCAATGAGCAAAAAGGGCAACAAAACGTTGTGACACAGGTGAAACGGCTCCTGAGTGGGGAGCAGCGCTCCGGAGGTGTCCCTGGCCTGCAGACAGGGAGGGATGCCAGCAGCGAGCCCAGAGCTGTACAACGCGGGAGAGGCGAACGCGAGGCCACTGCCTCTGGCAGGGCTCTGCTGGGCTCCCTGCGGGCCAGGGCATGGCAAGCACCCGCCGCGACAGTGCAGCAGCGGGCACGGCAGGAGACGATGGGGCACGGCAGGAGACGATGGGGCACGAGAGGAGACGATGGGGCACGGCTGGAGACGATGGGGCATGGCAGGAGACGATGGGGCACGAGAGGAGATGATGGGGCACGAGAGGAGACGATGGGGCACGAGAGGAGACGATGGGGCACGGCTGGAGACGATGGGGCACGGCAGGAGACGATGGGGCACGGCAGGAGACGATGGGGCACGAGAGGAGACGATGGGGCACGAGAGGAGACGATGGGGCACGGCAGGAGACGATGGGGCACGAGAGGAGACGATGGGGCACAAGAGGAGACGATGGGGCACGGCAGGAGACGATGGGGCACAAGAGGAGACGATGGGGCACAAGAGGAGACGATGGGGCACGGCAGCAGACGATGGGGCACAAGAGGAGACGATGGGGCACGGCAGGAGACGATGGGGCACGGCAGGAGACGATGGGACACAAGAGGAGACGATGGGGCACGGCAGGAGACGATGGGGCACGGCAGGAGACGATGGGGCACAAGAGGAGACGATGGGGCACGGCAGGAGACGATGGGGCACGGCAGGAGACGATGGGACACAAGAGGAGACGATGGGGCACGGCAGGAGACGATGGGACACAAGAGGAGACGATGGGGCACAGCAGGAGACAATGGGGCACGAGAGGAGACGATGGGGCACGAGAGGAGACGATGGGGCACGAGAGGAGACGATGGGGCACGGCAGGAGACGATGGGGCACGAGAGGAGACGATGGGGCACGAGAGGAGACGATGGGGCACGGCAGCAGACGATGGGGCACAAGAGGAGACGATGGGGCACAAGAGGAGACGATGGGGCACGGCAGGAGACGATGGGGCACAAGAGGAGACGATGGGGCACAAGAGGAGACGATGGGGCACAAGAGGAGACGATGGGGCACGGCAGCAGACGATGGGGCACAAGAGGAGACGATGGGGCACAAGAGGAGACGATGGGGCACGGCAGGAGACGATGGGGCACAAGAGGAGACGATGGGGCACAAGAGGAGACGATGGGGCACAAGAGGAGACGATGGGGCACGGCAGCAGACGATGGGGCACAAGAGGAGACGATGGGGCACAAGAGGAGACGATGGGGCACGGCAGGAGACGATGGGGCACAAGAGGAGACGATGGGGCACAAGAGGAGACGATGGGGCACAAGAGGAGACGATGGGGCACGGCAGCAGACGATGGGGCACAAGAGGAGACGATGGGGCACGGCAGGAGACGATGGGGCACGGCAGGAGACGATGGGACACAAGAGGAGACGATGGGGCACGGCAGGAGACAATGGGGCACGAGAGGAGACGATGGGGCACGAGAGGAGATGATGGGGCACGAGAGGAGACGATGGGGCACGGCAGGAGACGATGGGGCACGAGAGGAGACGATGGGGCACGAGAGGAGACGATGGGGCACGGCAGGAGACGATGGGGCACGGCTGGAGACGATGGGGCACGGCAGGAGACGATGGGGCACAAGAGGAGACGATGGGGCACGAGAGGAGACGATGGGGCACGGCTGGAGACGATGGGGCACGGCTGGAGACGATGGGGCACGAGAGGAGACGATGGGGCACGAGAGGAGACGATGGGGCACGGCAGGAGACGGGGCGCTCAGCGACACCGAACTTCAGCCGCGCCGAGCAGCCGTCCTTGTCCTTCCCCGGCCTCACAAGCTGAGGTCCCGAGTCCGCATTTCCCCCCCTGCGTGGCACCTAGGACTTTCTTCCTCCTACGAACTCGGGGGCAACTGAACAGAGATGAGAGGGCCATCGCTGCCGGCCGCTGCACCGCGTTGCGGGGACGTTCCAGCGGCCGGTCGTCCTGAGCCGCTGCCACCGGCCGCGGTGCCCCTGACACCCATGCCCGCCCCACGAGCCGCAGAGCGCAGAGGGAAGTCCGGCGAGCGCCGGCGGGCCCGCTGACCCGCGCACAGTCCCACACCTCGCCTGCCCCCCGTGTCCGCCCGGTACCTGGCGAGCGGCGGCCGGCGGCGGCTCCATGGCCGGCGGGCCCGGGGCGGGCGCGCGCGTCCCTCGCGGGGGGCGCCGGTGCCGCCCGGCCCGCGCGCCCGGAACGGGCTCCCCTCGGGCGGGCTCCCCTCGGGCGGGCTGGCACGGGCTCCCCTCGGGCGGGCTCCCCTCAGGCGGGCTCCGAGCGGCCCGGCACGGGCTCCCCTCGGGCGGGCTCCCCTCGGGCGGCCCGGCACGGGCTCCCCTCAGGCGGGCTGGCACGGGCTCCCCTCGGGCGGGCTCCGAGCGGCCCGGCACGGGCTCCCCTCGGGCGGGCTGGCACGGGCTCCCCTCGGGCGGGCTCCCCTCAGGCGGGCTCCCCGCGGCCGGGCTCCGAGCGGCCCGGCACGGGCTCCCCTCGGGCGGGCTCCCTCGGGCGGGCTCCGAGCGGCCCGGCACGGGCTCCCCTCGGGCGGGCTCCCCTCGGGCGGCCCGGCACGGGCTCCCCTCAGGCGGGCTCCCCTCAGGCGGGCTCCCCTCGGGCGGGTTCCCTCGGGCGGGCTCCGAGCGGGCCCGCGGCGCCTCCGCCGTGTGGGAAGGCGGCCGTGCGCCCGTCCGACAGCTCCCGGCCCGGCCCGCGGCCCCAGAGACCCGCCGGACCGCGCTCCTACGGGCGGGCGGGCGCTGTGAGACGGCGGCCACTCCTCCGGACGGCCCCTTCGCTGGAAACGCTCCAGAAAGTAAGCGCTTCTCTGCTTGAACTTGTAAGGTTTCGAGTTCACTCGGTCCCTGTTTACCCCGAGAGCGCCAGGAAACCTTTCTCGGTGAGATATGTAATAAAAACCAGGTCCGATGTCACAGCTGCTAATTTCTGGTTGCTTTTCAATTCAGTGTTGTTTGGAAGACCTCACTATTCTCCTCAGGGAGTATAATCTGCTGTAAAGAGTGATCAATCAGATATAGAACATACTGAGGTTCTAATCAAAGTATGGGAAGAAGCCAAACTAATTAAAAGATGCAAAATGACAGTGCTGAAAGTTTAGTTGCTAGATATCAAGCTGAGACCAGTCAGTGTCCAGCAGAATACGCTTTGGAAATGTGGAACGAGCCACACAAAGAAACACATCTTAAACTGAAACCCGTACGACATAGTAGGCTCTGATAAAAAGTTGGAGGCAGTAATTAATTTTCTGAAGTATTGCTGGACAAAAAATGTAGGGCCTACAAGAGCAAAAAAATCTACCTAACTTTAGGAATTTACTCCAATTACTGGAGGGCATCATCAGAATGTGGACCCAAAATTTTCAACAAGATTAAATCATGATGGGGAAAAAATGCCTGAAAGATGACAACTAAATAGCAGAGAAAATAGAGCGTGCTAATTTCCTTTCTATAGTCTTAAGAACTCCTATATTTGATAATACTTTGCTAGGGTAAACTGTGGTGGTTAAAGGAGCATATGTGCTGTGCCTTAGTAATTTTGTCCCTAAAGATCTATGATGCATATGATTTAATACGGAGAACAAAGTGCACATAAAGAGCATATATGACATTGTTGTTCAATAGCTTAAGCACATTAGCTTCAGCTCCTTCCAAAAAATCTCTAATCATCTCCATGACAAGCTACAAGCTGACATGTATTCTTGTGTGACTAGTCAGATGACATGACTCAGCAAAGAAACTTTGAGAGGCCTAAGATGCAATTCTTGTGATTTGTAGCAATGTTATTTCTTTCTTGGACTGCACAAAAAATTCCTTGTGAAACCGGAGAATTAAGCTGTTTTAAAGCAGACTGCAATAAACCATACAGTAGCTTTTCAAGATAGTCTTCTACCAGACTCTCTATGTTTAGTAGTGTAGCAATTTCCTCACAAGGCCTCTGTATCTAACACCCACATGCTCTACAATAGTGCCCTGAATATGTGATTTTGTTTTAATTCGTATTTGCAGTGTGTATTAGTTGCCTTAGAAGGTAATATCTGTTTTGTGCAAATACTTTCTCCTGTATAACCTTATAATTAATCAGATACATCCTTCAGGCTTTTTTTGACAAATCAAGTCAAGCTCCCACTCCCCTTATGCAGCCCTTAGTACATAAGGGGGCTGGTGCCTGAATATGCCACCCATCCATTTAAGAGTCCTAAAATTTTACTTCTATCGGTCACACTGGCATGATTCCGAGTAGTATTTATAAACTTACAGTTTTAATTCAGTATACTAACAGTGAATTAGGGAAAGGAATAGGCAGTTCCCAAAAGATTGTGCAGAGATGCTTTTCCTATACCATGAGAGTAATTTTTGATTTCTTCGATTGCTCTGCGCTTTTTGTTGTGCTTTGGAATGTGCTTATTGTCTAGAATGCTTAATACTGGTTTTAGTCTTAGCTTTAAGACTTGCAGTACATCATGAATAAAATTGCAGGGTGCACTGCAAGTCCATAATCCATTGTTTACATTAAGTTCTTTGGGAGTTTGCTGTAGGACAGTTTGTACAATTGTTTACCCCTCTGGTTGTGGTGCAGGATCAAGCTCTGAAGGATGCCAACACAATTAAACCACAGGAGACAATTATAAAAAAAGCCAATCAAACAGATGGCAGCTTCAAAAAAGATAGGCACAAAGGAATTTGTGCCTAAAAAAAGAAACAGAATAAACCATAAATTTTCATGAAATGTAGAAACATACTAAGGAGACCCAAATGTGTTAGAGCAACAAACACCAGAAAGGAATCGTTATTAATACCTTTAGTACTTATGAGCAGAAATTCTGCAAGAGAATCCTGAAGATCCACAGAAATGTAAGGCTGGTTGGGAAGAGCAGTCACAATAAAACCAGAACAGAGGGTTGTTTTTTGTTTACTGGAGAGTATCTTGAGAAATTTTTCATGGCAAAACACTTTCTACAAGGAGGACTAGAGAGAGAGTATGCCTTAAGTTGAATTATCAATCGAGTGATTGGAAAATATAAGCAACAATGATTTGGGATGTAGTAATCTTGAAATCATAAATTAATTTGTGGCTGGGGAAGATAGTGCTCAGTTTTTGCTTCATGTCAATGGTACTAGTGGTATTGGAAAATGTCACATGTGACATGAATATGGCTGCCTGAAAGAACTCCAAGAATGATCCAGGAAACTACCTACAAACATGCCTGACATCCCCACTGGGTAAAGTGTACACAATAAATAATAGGATGAGATGACATTGAACAGTCTTGGCAGAGCTTTGTAGAGAAGCCTACACTGTTGCAATGTCTACTTTGCCAGTGTTACTGCTTGAGAACTAGATTTCTAAATGCCAATGAAACCATTGTCACTTTCACAAGCATTAAATATATTAAAGCAAACAAGATATTAAAAAAAAACAACAAGGAAGAGTCAAATCTATAAGCTCTTTGTGTACTCCAAGAATGTCTGAATCATCTGAAACCATTTAAGATTAAAGATATAAGATCAGACACAAAGTAGGCCTAGAAAAATGTCATGTGATGCAAATTGACATATAAAGACTACATTTCCTTTTATCTCCAAATGAAGGAATAAAACAGAGGAAATGAGCATTCTTTGTAAGGAATGATTGTTATAATCACATGATACTTTAATGTCAGATTCTGTAGTCCTTTGTAAAAAGGTCAGCAATATTTTATTTTTTAATAGTGTCTTTGTGGCAAACATATTTAAAAAGGACTAATGTTTTCAACAGCAAATTAATTTAGTTGTGAGATACATAACAGTCTGACAGAAAGATTTTTGGACCATTTTTAAAAAAGATTTTGTTGAGAAATGTTTGGTGATGCATGTGAGAAATGAGTGGAAATATGGAGAAATATGGAGAAATATGGAGAAATATGGAACCTGCTCAGCTACATTGTACCCCCTGCAAGAACAATCAGCACTACAGGGGGAGTGCAACCTCCTAATATGACAGCTGTGGGCAGTCTGCCTGCGTTGCTTAGCTGATGAGCTTAATAAATACCAAGCACCTGGCCTCCTCTAAGGGTATATAGAGCTTTATCAAAGCTACCCAAAGGATTATGGTTTGAGGAAAATGTTTATATCCTAAAATTTCTATACTGGTCTTCATAAGAACCTCTAGTATTTGTGAAGTTAGTGGACAAAATAACTGACCTGGAAGTTATTAGTACAGTTTTTCCTCTCCTGCAAGTTGAAGGTACCATAATCTGTTTTGGAGAAACAAAGTCTTTAAGCTTATCATTGATAAGTCTCCTATAGGCAGTGTTGCTAACATTTTGTTGATGGTTCTCATTGTGGATCCTGAGGTTTTAGTCTTACGTGATAACATTTTCTGCCTCCTGTCCTGCACTGTTATGGTCAAAGGAAGCATATGGAGGGAAAACAAAATCTTAAACTGCAACTGGTTATGCCTTACTAGTTGGTTGTGACAAATAATATACCGTTTATTTAATTTATCATGTAAAACCAAGTAGGAGAAATTGAAGCTTTACATATGAATTTTTCTTATCACAAGTTTGAAATGTAAACTCATTGTTTGTCTCTCTGATTCATTAACTTATAAGATCTGTAGCTGGGAAAATAAAAACTGATATTCTTCTAGTTCAAAATAGCCACAATGAAACCTAGAGAGCACACTGCTGTTGAAGAACTATACTAAGAACTCATGACTCTGGACTGGGAACTGCCTTGTTGTGTTACTCCCTGTAACTCCTCAGCTAAAGTGTATGAGTCCAAAAAGAACTGGTTATTTGCTTTCCTAGAAGTTTCTTTCATATTTCCAGGCGCTTGGGAGGTTTTTCCTTGCGTACTCTTGAATCACAGCAGCTCTACAGTTGTTTCTTTACTATAATTGAAAAAGTAATTAAGAGAATAAATGGTTGCTTAATATTCCAATTACTTGAAGGTGAGTGTTGTGACAGCTGTGGGTTAACAGCTAACTCTGCTTGTGTGTAACTAAGGGTCTAGGATTAAAGGGGAAACCACATTTTTACCTGCTGGACTACCCTTCTTGGGGGTGGGGAAAGAGGTTGAACAGGAGTCAGTTGTGTCTCCTTGATTGTTTACTGGGTATGAGCTAGAATTTGAGTGAGGAGGAAGCTACTAAAATTGGGATTTGTTGGAAGTATTGCTAAAACATTTTAGATTAAAGGATCTAAAGACAAGTAGGAGAACTAGAGGCAAGAAAGTAAGGCACAAGCAACTGATGACTTACTAGCCATCAGCTTGCCTGAAGGCATTCAGTGTTCAGAGAACAAAAAGTAAGGCCACAGCAGCGTGTTTAGCAGGATTATATTTATATTTGCGTTATACTTAGAGCTGTTTTTGTGACGCATTCATAGTTTCTTTGCCTCATGCCTGGTATTGATTTATGCTGAGTGTAATGGCACTGTGTTATCCATTTCTTAGCTTAATTGATGCAGTTCTGTTTCTGATCTGTAGCAGAAGATGCTAATATTGCATGTGCTGGTATTCTGCTGGGTGTTACTGATTCACTGGTTACGTGAAGCCATGTGCAATCCTCAAGCTTTCACAACAGTATTTTTCCAGTGCCTTAACAGATCCTATACAGAAGTAAACCAAGTTTCTTTGATTACTGCTTATGTGCTTTTATTTTCAAAGAATTAAATTAGGTGTTACAGTATTAATTTCTGTTACTAGTGGTTGTTGTTTCAGCTGTGCTTTTTGTTCTTTCATCCTTGAATGTCTTCAGAACAAATCCTAGTCAATGGCATAATTCCCTTCCTTTTTTGGGAATATATCTTCTGTATTTTCTGAAGTGAACAGATTACTTGCAGTAGCATAAAAATGCTGCCCTTAATATGGTAAGCTCCTGGTTTATTTGAGAAACCAGGGTAAATTTATACAACATTTTTCTTCTAGTGTAGAACACAATATACTGTTAAGTATAAACAGACTGCTTTCCTCATCTTTTGACATGCAAATCCCTTGCATCCTTAATACACAATATGGATTCTTTCCTGAAGTTCTTTGTTTTTATCTCCTCTTTGCAGAACCGAGTGGTTCTTGCTCAGGTATCTCCTCATACCGTTAATTTCTAAACTATACCGCGAGGAGCTCGCCCAGCACGGGTTGAGGAGCAGAGTTTTTTGCTGGGCCCGGAATTCCGCTCACCGCCGCGCTCCGCGCTTCCGCCGCCAATTGCCCCGGCGGGGCCCTGCCGCGCAGCGCCGGCCGGCGGCGGCACCAGGGGGCGCTGTGGCACCGCGCCCGGGGGCGCTGCCGCCCCGCGCTGCCCACGCGGAGCCGCCGCAGGGGCGGAAAGGCTTCCCCCGACGCGCTGGCACTGCAAAGAAAGGCTCGCAGCAGCCTCTGAATCCATTGTGGGCGTTCTGCCGCGCTCGAAAAGATCTATCAGGGATGGAAAATAAAGATAAAAATCAAGTGATGGAGTATCGTATTATGAAAACATGACAGAACTTATGTAGAGTAATTAAGATGCTTGTGTTAGAGATTAGTCGAACTGCTGTGTTTTGTTGACTTGTTCAGGACCATCTTTGTAAGTTGGCATTCTTTACAATTGCCTGTCCAGTTATGAGTATTGACCGCTTTCAAACTCATGTTTCTCTCTATTTCTATGCAGAGTGGTGAGATAAGATATTGCAAATCTGATCAAGGAAGTTGGTGTTTGCATGATGTTCTGTAAGTATTTAACTTTTTTATGGTGTAAAATGTTACAAGCAGTAAACCGATTATAGTTTATTTATTATGTACCAAGGGCCAGAATATTTTTGCTATCCTTTTGGAAACTATGAACTCCCCATATATTTTCACCTGCTCATTACTTAAAACTATGAGTTATAGAGACAATATAATGATGAAATCTTGGGCAAAGAGCAGTCAATGGTGAAACTCCTAAATGCTCTATGATATTGTATGAATATAGCAGAAGAGCAAACTAATTCCGTATACCTGTAGGATGTAATTGATTACTCTTATGCTTCATGTGTGTTTTTGTTATTTGTAGATATAGCACTCTTGTTTTATATATCCTGTAGTTGATTCTGCAGCAATGAAGGTTTGGAATCCATTAGTAAGTGAAAGACTGGTTTCTTTTGAGTAGGAGTAGAAGAGCAGGTAACTTTTGCTCTGCCAAAAGGACTAGCTGGGGGAAGGAAGGAAGAGGGAGAAAACTAGAAAGGACAGTGGGAAGGGATAATTTTTAAATGGTTGGGCAAAAATAAGTAGGAGGCAATCAGGCTTATCAAGTATTATTTTGCTAATGACTTCCCTGCCATTTAGCTTTTCTTTTGACTACATTTGCAGCCTCTTCCATTTTTTCTTTCAGAAGCATTTTCTGATTTGCCAATCCTAATGTTTTATCTTAGTTAGGTGATTAAGTGCTTCCCAATCACTATTCACTTTGTAATCATATCTGATTGCTAATTTTAATCCTAAATAAAAACATTCCATTGTAAAATGCAGCCAAGAAGTATCTGGCAAGAGCTGTTGATTTTATTTTAGAGGTTGAAGAGCTATATGCAAATATAGTTTCTATTGAAGTTCAGTAAAACAGTAGATCTCCTTTTAAGTATCTACTTGATATAAACCAAGAGATTTGGTAAACATGTAGAGGGCAGTATTTGGTTCAACATACTCCTACTGGTATGTAGGGGCTCCATTATACCATACAGAGATTTTCCATTAGCAGTAGCATGTGGATGTACCTTACAAATCTATCCTCTTTGTCAAAGCATTTATGACAGATGGTTACAGTGACACCTTAGTTCTGTCTCCTGCTTCAAAATAGACTTGCTGTCAATTAATTCAGACTAGGAGTGAATTAAATTTGGTTGTCTGTTTTTATTGGTTATTTAATACATGTTATTAGCTTTTCCAACATGTTTGTAAACATTTGGCAGAATAAATAATAACCCATAACTGAGTTTCTACCTATTAGTATTGTGTGATGAATTAGATAAAAATGTTGCATTCAACATTCCATTTAATTAACATCACAGAACAACAATAAATATATATAGCAATATTTTCTGAACACTGGCAAGAATTAGGAATGAAAAGGATTGTATTTTAAAAAAGGTATTCCTGATTTCAGCATATTATTCTATTATGATGTTGCACATGCAGTTCACTATCTGTGCATGAGTTTCCTACTGCTAAAAGGAGGGCAGCAATATTTTCTATAAAATGAAACTACCATGAAGAAAAAGCCATTAATATTTTATCTCAGATATTAGTGTGGTGTGCATTATAGAAAATGCTTAAAGTAAACAACAACCAACCACCTCTCACCCTCCCAAATCTACTTTATTTGCATTTGGAAAAAAGAAGGAGAAATAAGTATTTTCAGTAAGAAGTTAAAGGATAAAATCCCTTTGAGCATTGAGCTGAATTTTTTCCACTTTTGATCTGTTTGGAGAATGACTTATGTAGGAAGAAATCTGAGAGAAGTTAGAAGTTGCTAATGTGGAGCCTGCATGAAGTTGCTAAAAAGGAAAGCTATGTAGGAAGAGCCTATAATTTTCATTCCTATCTTTGCACTTGGATTAATGCCCAGAATAGTGACAAATAGAGCGTCACTGGGGAAAGTCTGAGAATAATCTCCATTGGCAATAGCAACTAACTGAAGGAAGGGATAACTGCAATTATAACAATAAAGTATTTGCTAATGAAAACAATCCCTTTCTATTTTCAGTAAAAATAACTGACAGGAGAGACTTCTGTAGCATTTTCAATGGGAGGAAGAAATGGGAAGGTTGATAACTGTGAATATATACATGATATATATACACACATATCTATGTTCAACAGACAAGTTCAGCTGGAGGTATTACAAAATATCTTCCACCTTTCAAGGCCAAAAATATAGTTTTTCTAGGAGAGTTACTGAAGAGGCACTGTTTTGAACAGCTTGGCATAGCAAGTGCATATATACCTGAGAATATAGTTCTCATAGATGTAGGCGTGGTAGTGGTATTTATTTAATTTGTACTCTCTGTAATTTAATCTTCTTTATCTAAAAAATATATAGACAGACATACTCTAAGTGTTAAGTACTTTCCCACACATCTTAGTCCCACTTTGCTATTAATGGTATCCCTTCAGAGCCCTGACTTTACCCTGTGCTCCTCAAGAAACACTACCTCACCTGCTGTACCATTTCTGCCTTCCTTCAGAAGACCTAGGCCTACAGAAAAACACCATGTGCTGTCTGAGTTGATAATATCCTTTGAGAAAAAGGATAATGGACTTTTCTGGTTTTCTTTGAAGCCTGAAGGAGCAACAGTGGCTGCTGTGGTTCTCATATCCCTGATTCAAAACTCAAGTCATTCTGTCTCTATTTTGCAGGTAAAGCATTTTTGAATGTAAGA
Organism: Lonchura striata; assembly: GCF_050655825.1. Taxonomy (NCBI): domain Eukaryota; kingdom Metazoa; phylum Chordata; class Aves; order Passeriformes; family Estrildidae; genus Lonchura; species Lonchura striata. Next base: position 18,343,790 of record NC_140709.1, read on the forward strand.
TGCAGTGTCTCTGACTTTCATTAGGAAAGGTTTAAGAAAGTGAGGCTATGCGAAAAGAACAACAAAAAGAGGGACAAATGAAGGAAAATGGTAGTATTTTATAATAAATAACTCCACATGTGATTTTTTTAAAGCTTTGTTGGGCTTGGTTTTATTTTTGTTTTTTTAACGTGGTTGCACATATGGAAATGGAAAGCAGACCATACCAGCTAGGTTTGTGTATGGAACACAATGTTACTCTAGCACTACACGAAGAAGAATTCCTCATGTGTAGGGAAGTAATATTCCCCATGTGTAGATAGTTGTATTAAGTTTGTGGGTTTTGGATTCCTTGTGGTGCTTTTGAAGCATGGTTGACCTAAAAGGAATGTAGAATTTCAAGAAATCCACTGCCAGTTCTGGCCAAAAGCATGCAGAAACAAGACATGGGATTTGAACAGTAGAGGTATATTCCTTATCAAATCGAGAATTTTCTTTCAAAGATGTCAGCTTTTAAGTATTCGTGCCACTGTAGAATTCTCTGACCTTATGACTTTCCTGAACGCTGTTATTGTCTTAGGAAAAGGATAAATCATGTATGAGAGAGGGTCTGTTGAGGTTGGGTCTGTGTTAGAAGACCAGCAGGCCACTGAATTCCCTTCATGTTTGTTATAACAGAAAGATGTCTTCCAAAACATCTTCCTTTATTATAGAAAAATATGTTTAATGCAAACATGTATGTAAAGTTAGATATATTATTTTTTTAAGGTTCTTGCATATCCTGCACATTCTTCCCTAGTACGTATAACATCTGATTATGACTATTGAAACAATTACATTTTCTTTAAAGAATGTCACAATCTTTTGTGTTTTGGGTATTCCTTACTGTGCGTATGAAGTAAAATGAAAGCATGTATAGTAAATAATTGAAGTAAAATATAGTAAATATAAAATTTTAAAATAAGCACCTATGTTTATAGGAATAATTATCACTATGTGATCAAATATTTTAGACAATTTAACATACCTGCCTTGCTTCTACATATAAGGAGGTAGAATTAAAGCAAACCTATACATATATATGTATTTGTGTATATTTTTATAGTAGAACCAAGGGTTAATAGATACTAGCTGGTAAAGAAGTCTACTTTTGGGCTGAAAGGCTGCAGTCACTCAAACTAGTGGCATTGCTGGGGAGGTAAGGACATGCTGTACATATTAACTGGAATGAAATACCCTGTTGAAGCCTGTTGTTGACACCCGTTCTTTAACAACAACAAGAGTCTGTTTGCAAGCAGAAATAGAAACCTGTGATGATGTGGCTGAGTAAAATACAGTTCTCCATATTATGTGCAGTTGCTAAGGATATAAACCTATCAGTGATACCTCATTTTAGGAGTTCAGAGAATGAATAATAGCTTTGTGACTAACTATTAATGACATGTATTGAAAAAGAACTGTTGGGTAACAGAAGGTAGAATCATTTTACTATATGCAGCGATGAACATTACCTTGCACAAACAGTACAGCCTTGAAGTAGGGTGGGTGGAGGTGCAGCTGGGTGGGAGGCAGAAAAGGATTGAGAGAATATGATTTATGGGTGAGAAATTTTTACATTAAAACTTAGCACTACAGATGCTGCAGACTGAGCAGTGAGGTTCTAGATGCTCCCTGCTTTCAATTTTGTATTAATGACAATTATTTCTACAGCAACCATTAGTGACATTGCAGAAAAGACTGCAGATAGTTTTTCTATTGTTAGACATTGTTGTGGATTACAGCTATTTTATTGTTTTAAAGATGATCCCCTACCAATCCCTTTCCTCTTTTCCTCAATATATATTTTTACTAATATAATATATGCAAATAAGCATTGCAATTGCATAATCAAAAATTAGCTAAACAATTTTGCCCAAGGTTTCTAAATGTTGATTTTGTAGCATAGCAGTAGAGATAGCACATTATTCAAATGTTTTAAAAATTATTTTAAGATTCCTGGTGCTGCCTTAAAAGCATAAGTACAACTGATTACAAAATTGGAAACACCTGCAGGATTGAGGTGATGACAGTAGGCTGCTGGTGTAGTTAGAATCATAGAATCTTTAAGGTTGGAAAAGACACCCAAGATTATCGAGTCCAACCTTTCACCAACCACCACAATGTCAACAACTCACTAAATTTGGTCCAGAAGTGCACCAGTGTTGGTCACAGTCATTATAGGTGGGATAAGCATAGGTCTGATAAAGCCAAGAAACACACGTTGTTATGAAGGAATTGAGTATCTCAATTCCTGTTACAGCCAAGAGATAGAATTGCATGAGAAGTTTTAGTAGGGTCTTTCCCCTTAAAATGTTTTGCTATTATTCTGTGAATAATTATTGTTGAAGCACGCTGTCATAGTAAGAACTTGTCTGACTACTTTCTCTTCAGGCAAAATAAATATTTAGTAGTCCCGATCGACAGTGTCAGTTCAGAAAAGAACACTTAATTTTTTTCTTGCTGAATCCTCCAGCAGCGAAAAATTAGGTCCAAGCGGTTCTCTCCCATGCTGGTTTACTGCAATGCCACTCCTTTCCTGTGGCTCTTCTGTGTACAGAAGAGACTGCAGGCTATTGAAACAGGTAGTGGTGAGCTATTGCATTACCACGCCAGCACACAAGAGTGCAGTGTAGGGGCTGCGCAGCTAAGAGCACAATGTAACTGATACAGTAAGTCTAATTTTAGGTGCAGGAGGCTCAACAACTTCTTTACAAATAACAAGAAAGACATACAACTATCTCAGTAGATGTCATAAATGAGTAATGTTCTTTTTGGCGTTATTTTTTTATCTGTCTTGTATTTTGTGTATGTGTGTACAATTTATTTAGAGTTACTTAATTCACTTTTTATTCTCATATTGTAAGACAATTCAGTCACAATTTCCATACTTATTTGGCAGCTATCTGTGTGTTTTAATAAATTTCACTGTGTTACATATTTTTAATTGTTGTTTAATAATGTAAGAAAATACTTATTTCACTGAAGATTAACACAGTTTACAAAGCAAATATCTAGTATGACACATTTTTAAGGCATTTTCTTGTAGGATTTCTTTTAAATAGTTGTTTCTGAAAATTTTATTTCCTTTAAACTAACAGCAGCTTTTGTACATGCAGCATTTTGACTTGTTAAGACATTTAGTTTAGTCCTGCAACACGTAGGTTGCAGTACCTACATAGGCATAAATAGTCTGAGTGAGCATAGAATGACACCCTGCCAGACACATGTGTAAATTGCCTGCTACAGTACTTGTCAAATCACTTATAAATAGCAAGGGATCAATTTATACAACATGAATCTTGTTATTGGTTAGCCTTGGTTCCAGAAGTATGCACATATCACCTTTTACCCTATTAATTGCATACACTGGATTTAACAAAATAAGCTAGGTGGAGAAGGACCTTTACAGTAATACATCCTTGACAGCAGAACTCTGCTTAGTGTTGTAGAAGTTGACCTGGTCCTTCCTGAGCTGCCTGAAAGTACTTAAGGCATGGAGGATTAAAAAAATACATTTTCACAAGGATATTTCTTGTGTTGTTGCTTAATTTCTCCCTCTACATCACCAATCTGAATGGACCAAGGAGTGGGTTTTTTCTTTTTTTTAAATTGTTTTTTTAAATGGCACTTACCTTTAGATCTATTTGGTCTGAAGGTCACTAAAGGGAGTTAAAACTTGAGTGACACAGACCTTTATGGTGTTGGATACTCTAAACATGCATGCAGAAAATGCTGACGCCAGAAATGTGAGTTCACTAACTTCAACAATTTCTGTGGATAATGCTCTTAAAAATACATACGTAATTAAAATTAAGAAGTTAATTAAAAAGTGGGATTATGAATAGTAAGACTCTTTGGTCTTATAACAAGGGTCCATAGCCTGTAGAGTCAGAATTTGAGCATGCTCCCTACATGCTTTATTAGCAGTTCAAAGCAGAAAAAGTGGTTCATGACAGAATTTGATTTGCTTTCAGAAGGAGTCTTAACATTTTGACTTCTTGTTGCAGTACTAGTATCAGAAAGAAAATCCAGCATAATCTCCTTATGTAATACAGGGTCAGTAATGGTAAACCCAATTGTTTTAGATTTATGTTTGAAATATTTGCTTTTAAACACTTACACTTGGCTTCCAGATTTCTGTGTGTTTGTGGAGACCTAGTTCTGTCAAAAGTGAAATGGTGATAAAATATGCATAGTATTGTTAATAGTACAAAGATAACTCAGTACAAAAACCTCTTTCGAAATTTGTGCCACAGATTGAGGACACAGTAATTTAAACCTGTCTTTAGATAGTTGCTATTTTAAATCTGTGTGCTCTAAGTAAGATATGATTTTATAGTAGATGAAATTTTTTGTCTAAATTTTGATTTTTATTGTTACATATATTAAAATGCTTCTGTTTCTTTTGCTAGGCTTTTCCTGTTCAGTTATAAGTACGTAAAAAGCATCAGTTTTCTGCTATAGTAGATAGAAATTTTCTGCACTTGTTGTCTACTGCCAGTGGTGCAGCTACTGGCAGTAGATAATGTTTTAAGCATTTGCATCAGTGAGCACATTTTACAGGCACTTTGAGCTATCCTACCATACATTTGAAGGAGACATTTTATCTCTTTTAACCACAAATTGAATTTACTTGCAGGTCTCCATTTTATAAAATATAAAAAGATTTCTGCCCAATTCAGTTTTGTGTTTTAAAGTATCCCTTCCCAAGACAAATTGAAAGGCATTTGAATTAGGAAAACCCTTTATTTTCTGTAAAAAAAGGGAGGTTCAGTATGGGATATGAATACTAGGGGGTGCAAGGACTGACCTGTAGAATTGTTTCTAAGTTTTCAAAACTACATACAAATGAAACCCAAAAGTTGGTAGGAATTAAAAATTATTTTGATTTCTCAAGATAAATTTGTCTATTCCCTTCCTAGCCCATTTTTAAAATTATATTATTCAAATCAACTCTCCTCTACTGTCCCATTTGGTGCTGTGTCATGAATTATAAAGTTCTGTCAGATCCAGTGCTGAGTGCCATTTTTCACCTTCTCCCATTAAAACTGTGCAGAAACAAATATATTTGGAAAGGACTTTAAGGACATGGGAAAGTTAATTTTGTTTTCATTTTGGAGGCTGTCATTAATTGCTTCTTTTTTTACAGGGACTTTTATACCTATGTGCAAGCAGCACTTACCAGGTCTAGGAAACTGCAAAAATGGGAATGATAGACTAGAGAAGAGGCAGTGGGCATATTGGAATTTTTTCAGTTTCTGAAGTATATTAAAATAGGACTATTAAAGGCATAGTATATTAAAAAATGCTGGATTGTGTAGGATGTTGCAGAATGTTTTGGATTTTTAACTATCCTTGTAAGACAAACCTCTATGCAAAATGCTGTGTTTTTTGCCCATGATGATTTATTCTCTGGGGAAAATAAACAGTGTATTGTCACAAATTAGTGAGATTTCAGTGAACAATGAATAAACAAATAGCTTTCCATGTTTTTGTGTGCCCTGCAATGTCTGGTCTAGTGGTGTCAGAAGTTTATGGGTCTTTTTTTTTTTTTTTTTTTTTTTTTTTTTTTTTTTTTTTTCTTCTTAGAGCACTAGAGGTCTCTAAATTTTGCCAGTCCTCTGTCTAGGTCTGTCCTCTTTTTCTGTGTCCTGTATGGGTATTGAAGTTCCATTCCTAGGAAGATTTATTTGTGTAATCCTATATATAATTAAGATTTTCTTGCACAAGATTTTTGTGTTTTTACAGTTGAGTAAAGTCAGATGGAACTTGCTTAAAGTTTATGTATCTGGAAAACAACACAAAAATTTTAATATATTCCTATATAGGTAGAGAAGCTTTTAGATCAGACTCTTACACTCCTGAAGCTATTTAAGTCACTTCTTTGTTGTAAAAAGGTGCATTTCCTTTTACAAGTTCCAAATTAAAAATTCTTTAGCCTATAGAATTAAAACTGCTTCTCATTTAAGTTGAAAAACAGGTGTGATCTAATTTTTTCATCAATCAAGATAAGTTCATAAGTGTTTTTGCAGTATCTTCTGAAATCCTTGCAAAACCTTTTGTACTTTTTGATAAATAACATCTGTATGTGAAATTCATATGCATCAGGATTTGTGATACTTTTTTGCCAAACTGAGTTTTGCAGTGTACATTTTTAACATGAGTGCTTAACTTTTATACTCTAAAAATGAAACTACTTGTAAAGTGGACTCCACATGGTGTCTCCATTCTGTAGCAGAGAATAGGTGTTCACCTCCTCTATTCCTGGCTCTATTCCTATTCTCTATTCTAATGTAAAGAGAATAGGGAGAAAACAAAGGGATCATGTCAGCAATCTGTCCGCTAACCCAGCAAACAGAGATGGAAATGTCAGCAGTTTCTCTGCCAGGAGGGATGAATCACTTGTGTCCCTGTCTGGGGAGAATCTCATGGAGCAAACTGATTTGCCTGACCATGTGCCCAGAGGTGCTGCCCTGGAAGGGAAACTGGCTGTTGGCTAACAGCCACCAGGTTAACCTGTAATCTTTTCTCAGATGGTACCACAAGCAAATAAATTGTCTAAGAAAAGGAGAGGGTGGTAGAATGATAAAATCCAAACATAAGTTACACTAAGGCAGAATTCTTCAACAGTGAGATGTATATGATTTAAAGAAATATCTATTAATATTTAAAGCTGTTCTACTGGTAAAAAAAATACTGGAGTCAAGCAATTCAAACTGCATGGTAATGGCGTTGAATCCAAAGAGATTTTTTTTGTATAGTGTTTTAAAAAAAATTAAGTATTGCTATTTTATGTTTCTTGAAGGACTTTTGTTATTTTATTCTTTTAGGATTCTAGTAGTAATTCTAATAACTACCCCTTGTGAGAGTAAAATAAATTGTGTAAATCATAGTGTATAGAGTGATTTTACAGGGCTGTAGTTCTTATGCAGATATTTTGAGATTGGGCATTAGACTTTGCATCTATTACAAGATTATGATATTGAAGAGAATACTATGCAAGCAATATTATCTCACTGCATTTTAAGATTGTAAAATTAGTATCTTCTGCCTATAATAGGTAGATGATAATTGCATTGCTTTAGTATTCAGTTGGATAATTGGTATGTGAAGCACAATTTTCATTTGTCATTATTTAAGGTCTAAAACTGTTCCTTGAATCTTTCTTATTTTTTGTCTTTTTGTCTTATAACTTCAACTTTTTCTACTTTTTTCTCCTTGTGGTCCATCATATTCTGGAGAGAATATGATGGACCACCATGCTCCAGGTTATGATAAATAGGTCTGTGTTACTGTTGGCCAAAACCAGCCACCTATAATTTGCATGGAAACACTTCATTGTATTGAAACATCTCAATTACATTTACTTTTGGATACCTGTATTTTATATATTACTGATTTTTGCTTTCTGTATCTCAGAATGTCATATAAGCCTGTTAGAAGACTCTGCAAAGCATTTGATGTCCACACAGTTACTTTGATCAAATGAATCTGTATTCAGAAAAAAGTGATGTTTGGCAAGACTTAGTTCTCCTTAAGCTGTTTCGATGCTGATCAGTTATTTTAGCGTCCCAATTCTAAACTGCAGTCTTTATTTTCTATTCTATGAGTTTATTCAGTATCAGTGTCAAAGTAAAAGCACATATTTATATGTCTGGTATCCTTAATGATTTGAAAATACTTTGTATTAATAAAAGCAAAAGGTCTGAGTAGGTAGTAATTAAAACAATAAAGAAATCACAACAATATGAAGACTGAATTTAAGATAAATATAAGAAGCAGAAAGTACAAAAATGTATAGTAAGGAAATAGTAATATTTCTGTGCTAACGGCAACCTATTCTTCTACATTCCTTTGAGGCACCAAGATCAGACCTTTATGTAATCAGATCATGCATTTGTGTTCTTGAATAATATTTGCATTTTAAATGTATGTTCACAAAGAATGGCAATACATACTTCATTTTAAAAGTGGGTTAGTGTCCTGTGACTGCTCTATTTCCCATCCTTCATCTTTATCAGTTATTCCTTTTATGTAGTTTAGTCTGTGAAAGCAGAAGTCTTGTGCTTATAGTATTGAGTGTTCTTCTGTAGAATGACACATTTTGTCATGAAAATAATTTATATGACTTGCATGGAACAAGTAAACTTTCCATGAGAAAAGTCTAGAGCACTTTGTCATGTAGATGTTACATATATATTTGTGTAACATACATTTGGACTCTGAACACACATGGAAGTAAAGAAAATAAGTAACAGTCTCAGCCAAAAGTCTGAAGTCCTGCAGAGGAGCTGGTAACTAAATACAGGCCTGTTTACTTCAGCATTTGTGCTTTAACTAGAAAGCCATCCTTTGAAGCAGAGACAGGGATGGAGCTAAATTTACTCAGTATAGTTTTTTTAGTATAACTTATATTAAGTTTTTGCACCTTTGTCTTCCAGAACATTTTTCAGGACATGACATATAAATTCCTTGGGTTCTTTACCCCTTTTAAAATGGGTGCTGTAATGCCCTTTGGTCCTTTGGCAGTTTTCTTGTGTTTTCTGGTGTTTTGTTTACAAGGTCTTTGGAACAGAAATCATTTTGATCTGTATAATCTTTCTGCTTGTATTAAGCATCATATTCAATAGCTAACAGCAAATACATCCTAGTTAAATAGTAAAAGATACAAATACAATGAAAAAATTTTGCTATCAGAGGAAAAGAGTAATGAGTTTGTCTCTGTAAATAATGTTTGAAAGACACCTTTTATGTGGAGTGTTTGTTGGTTGCAACATGAGTGCCTGGATTTTTAATATACTCCATGCAATAATACATATATTGCTTAGTTCATTAACTCACCTCTTATCTCTTACTTGAAGAATGTCCTGTGAAATTACACTTCTGTACACGGTTTATAGTTTGAAAGGAATTGCCCAACCTAATCTCCTGAATTGTTTACCCCTACTGTTCTTTTATATTTTTGCATATGTTTTAGTATCTTTCTGTTGTTTGTTTTGGTCTAAAAAAATACGAATACTCATTATCTGCTGTTTTTTTCAGTTCTGATGTGGCTCTGTATTAAATATTAGTTGATGTGTAACTGGTTTTTTTTCACTGAAATTCAAGGAAAGTAAGAGTTTGTTCTTTCACACTTGTTTAAATTTTAATTGCCTTTCAAGTAACAAACAAGCTTCAAGCTAAGACTTGCAGATGTTGAAAACTAGGTCATCTTGTTTATGCACAAACTCTGCTTGCTGTACTACTGAGTTATGGTCTATAAAAGCACATTAGAAGGATTCTAATACAATTAGGCAAGTCAATAAGAATTTTATAGTATCCTTATTGCAAGTTGCCATATGAAATAACCATTATTTTTTATTAGTTATTGAGCTACTATAATTCTGGTTTTTGCTTAATTGGTTTTTCTTTATTAATCCAGAATATGATAGTTAATTTTTAAGGAGACTCTTCACTAAAAATGTAAGACATAGAATCAAAGACTGGTATTTAACCAGAATTGATCCAGTGGTTTCCATAATTTAAAATAATTTGTGGGGCACCTTATACACAGGTCACCACAAAGAGAACAGGGTCATACAAGACCACATAATCATACTTGGCCGTTACACAGCCATTGTTTTAGCCATGACATTAATTTAAAATGTGGTGATTTAAAGGTTCTTACTTCTGTCACCTCATGTTAATCAGACCATATGCTGTCAGCCATTCAGTTTGCTAAAGTGATGCATAAACAGGCCAACAGTTTTGGTCTTCACTGCAAAATCTTATATTGGACCATTAATCAGAAGTAGAGGATAAGTGGTAAAATGGTGATATCACATGAAAAAGATATTTAGTGTCACAGCAGCAGTTTGTACATAGTTTATAATATTTTTTTAGATTTAAGCCCAATATTAGAGCTTCATTTACCCCTACTATTATCCAACCTTGTTCATAAAAAATAACACAAAGCTATATGAGAACTGAGAGAAAATTGTTAATGTTTTATTAGTCTTAACTCTTCTGTATTATTTATCTCAGATTCTGTAAATGAGTAGAGTGCTCATGCTGCTGTTCATATTAATATGAATTCAAGAGCCTCAGTGTTTGTCTCCAAGACTTACCTTCCTTTTGTAATTTTTGTATTTCATATTTGTCATCTTTTTATTACTCAGAAATAGGATAAGAATAGTTAACCTGGGATCTTACTGCAGTGCTTGGTAGGTTGAGTATATTGTCCACATGAAAGCTTTTTCACTTTCCCTGCTTCCTCCTGTTCTTCTTGATATCTTTCTGTCTGCTTCTGCTTTACAGACATGAATTATGTAGATGATCTGGTGCTATTTGTGTTTATTTTTTTATTCCTTCACTTTCTGATAGTGTGTGGGTATGCTCAAAACAGCAGAATTTTAAACTCAAAGAGGTGATAGAAGAGAAATGGAGAAAGTTGACTTTGTTATTTAGAACTTTACTCATTTAGAAAATTTATTATTTGAGATGCAATTTGCAAAAACAACTAGGCTAGGTTGATAGAGTTCTATTTTTCACCAGATGACTGGATTTTTATCAAAACCTTTTCTTCATGACAAATGTCTATCTCTCTATTTAAAGCTAAATAACTGAAAACTGGAAAAGATCCTGTTTTCATCTGAAATTTGAAGTGTTTCAATGTGAATAACACTGTAGTTAGTAAATAATTATCAGGTTTGATATCACTGCTTTAAATTTTCTTTGTACACTGTATTCTTTGACTTCACTACATAGTCTGCTCTCCCTTCTTTACCCCACTTCATCATGAGGAAAGAAATAACATTTCCTAGTTATTTTAATCATCACTCCTTTACAGATCAAGACATATTATAAAGAAAAGCTTGAGGTACATTTAAGAGCACATTTAATAGCAGCCATGTAACTGTTTCAGGATTAAAGCAGAATTTAACCCTTGCTAGCATTTTATTGAAGTCTAACCCATGATTGCTTATATTCATTTGTGCACAGATCTCAGTGGCATCACTTAAGTAGTTATACAGTGCAATCTGTACTTATGCCATAAAGTGATTGTATAGGATCCTCTGATCTCATCTATTTCAGAATTATTAAAAAACTATACAGACATACTGGCTCCTACGTCTTGTCAGATGCTAGATTGGAACTGCAGGTACAGGTGATATGTTTTCTTGGAACAATTATTGCAGTTTGAAAAGTAGCATTTGGTCACAGAAGCCCGTTTTTTGGTTCTGAAAGAGAACAACAAACTTCAGAATTAAATACCATTGAAAATACCTGGCCTCAGGTCATATGAGAAAGGAAATAGTGATAACTACAGAGAGCAGCACCGAGGGAGGTTATAGACAGGAAATAGAGGTGCCAAGATTATAATTTACTTGGGGAGAGTAATAGGTAAATTGTAGCTTGTGGAAAAAGAACATGTTTCAGTCAACACCAGTAGAAAAATCAGAAATAACTTAGTTTGATCTTCAAATTCTGTTTCTGGAATTTGAATTTGGTAGGGAAGGGAAATAAACCAAGCCACCCAATTTAGTGAATGATTTACTTAGATTTTCCCAATTTAGTGAGCAGCACTGAAGCAATACTATTATTTTAGTGCAATTTTAAAGGCATTTTCTTCAGAGAAGGCTTATAGTTAAGTTCCTCTGAAACTACTTTTCATCTATTGTATATTCATGTATTGCGAAGAAAATACAAGACTGTTAAATAAGCTGGGATTTTTTGATTGCTGGGAGGTTTTGTTTCTGATATATTTTTTCCTCTTTACTGTTCTCGGAGGGGTATCTTGATGGTATTTGTCTTATAACAGTTGACTTGCTTTAGAGACAGTTTAGATAAGTAGGTTCTTTGCCACTGATCACAACCCCTTGAGACCTGCCATTCAGTCAGTTCTTAATCCACCTCACCATCCACTTGTCCAGCCTGCATTTTCTGAGCTTGCCTCAGAGGATATTATGGGGGACAGTGTCAAAAGCCTCACTGAAGTCCAGGTAGACAACATCCACGGCTCTCTCCTTGTCTGTCCAGTCACTTGTCATTGTATAAGGCAATCAAGTTAGTGAAGCATGATTTCTTTTGCTTGTTGTCACTTTTGTGTAACACTGCTGAATTGTTATGAAATTTCCTCAACTGGATTTTGTATATGTACATATAATACATGCACATAATGAGAAAAGGTAAAGTTGTAGGTTGTATTTTTGTCTCCCATTTTTCGTTCAGAAACCTTTAAGTAGTTTATATACAAATACAAGGTACTAATTTGTAAAAAAATTGTATGGTTGATAATTTAAAAAGTGTATTGTGATATATACCCACAAGATGGCAGATTAACTTTAGCACGTGTGACCTTTAGCATTTGTTAAATATTGTGTGTGGACATGAAGATTTTATGGTTATTGATGCCAGAAAGCTTCTGTCTGCCTGTTAAATGGATATATATTGGAAGGAGAGTGACTATGGGCAGAGTGCATAAGCACCTTGCCTTTGTGCAGTTGTAAAGATTAATTAAAATTTAATCAATTAGTACCTGAGAACAATGAAGCACTCCCAATTTCTCCTGACTTTATAAAAACTATGCCTTTTCTGCTAACCACTTGAAAGATAAAATGTTTGTTGTTTACAAATGATACAGTGATTGATGGAAAAATGTCTGATGTAATCTATGACATCTGTGACAAGGTGTCTCAGTGAAGGAGGGAAAAGCTGAGGATGTCACCTACCTAGGCATTACTTTGATACTGTTTCCCACAGCATTCTTCTGGAGAAACTGGCTGCTCTTGATTTGGATATGTGTACTCTTCTCTGGGTAAAAAACTCGCTGGGTGACTAGGTCCCAGAGAGTGGTGGGAAATGGAGTAAAATCCTGTTCACTGTGATGTTCCCCAGGGCCCAGTACTAGGGCCAATACTATTTAATATATTTTTTTATTATCTTGGCGAAGGGATTGTATGCATCCTCAGTCAACTTGCAGATGGCACCAAGTTGGATGGGAGTATTGATCTACTTGAGAGCAGGAAAGATCTGCAGAGGGATCTGGGCAGCAGATTCTGGTTTGATGGGCCAAGGTCAATTGCATGAGTTTCAGCCAGGCAAAGAGCCAGGTCCTGCATTTGGGGCAGAACAACCCCAGGCAGTGCCACAGGCTTGGGACAGAGTGACTGGAAATCTTTTCAGGCAGAAAAGGACCTGGGGGTACTGATTGACAACAGCTCAACATGATCCAGCTGTGCCCAGGTGGCCAAGAAGGCCAATGGCATCCTGGTCTGTATCAGCAGTAGTGTGGCCAGCATGACCAGGGCACTGGTGAGGCCACACCTTGAATCCGGTGTTGAGTTTTGGGCCTGAGATGTTGAAGTGCTAGAGCATGTGCAGAGAAGAGCCAGCCCACATGAATGGATCGGTAAGACATCCAGGTGTCTTGTAGCTCTTGCCCTTACAGGAAAATAGAGGTCCGGCCCAATTCAATAATGCAGCCTCAGAAAACTTGCGTACCTCTGATGTAGCTCTGATGGTAAATGTAAACCACAAACCAGAGAATTCTGCAGCTTGCTTTTTAGTCCTCACCCTCCAATGCATCCATTTCAGGGAACTTGCTGAGCACTGAAAATCCTTACCAGTCAGCATTTTTTTTCCTGAGGAAACCCAGTGTGCTGGGAAGAGAAAGGAGATACTGTGTCTTGTCTTGTCTTGCAAGCTCAGCCTGAGGTAGGGACATGCAGCCACATCTGAGAGCTGTGAGCTGCTGCCTAATGTATGTGTAACCTGAGGTATAAGCTAGATATCTGGGATGAGGAGAAAATGCTTTGCTCCCATTCCATTTAGGCCATCTCCTTTCTTTGCTGGCATGCATTTCACCTGCCTGTTTCATTTTTTATAATGTTTACTGCTGCCCTTCACTGAGTGGTGTTGTGCTTGTACTTTATTAGGTTCTCTGATTTTTGGTCAGCTGATGTTTAAAGTCAGTAATAAAACCGGCAAAATGCTACAAGCTGGCCATTGTTAAGAGCAGGCAAGCAAAATGTAATAGTCTGTGTGCATTTTCACTGCACACAGTGAATAAAAGCAATGTGTGTTAACAGTTGCAGCCTATTTTAAATTCTGTTTCTGTAATGTCGGCATTTTCAGCTTTTGGTCATAAAGCATCCTCTTTTGTGATTTTATAACTAAAATAGCATTTTGAAGAGTGTTAAGAATGTTAATTCATAAAGATTTTGAAGCCACTTTGTTTCATTGATTCATTTCCATAAGCTATTATTAATAAATCTGGAACTTCCTTCAGATTTTATGTTTTGAAAAGTGTTATTATTTTCTTTGGTTTCTGTTTGAATCAGACTGTTTGGAAATGTGCTATATGCATTCAGCAGCAGCAAAACAAAGCTTTGCATTCTGGCTCATTGCCTCCATTGCAGGGGCAGACAGGTGGTGATGTCTTGTCACCATGACTACATACAGCCCTTAGGGAGGGCTCTTGTAAAATGATAGTAAATCCTGAATGGGGGAAGGGCATGCAGATATTCTCTTCTAGCTGTGGGTTCTTTTGTATGGGTTACACATGATTACATGCCTACCCTGTTCACTCTATTATGTGCGTGCGTGCTCCCTGAAAAGCAGGAATGGGAAAGAATTGATCACTGCAGACAGTGTGATAGAGGCTGCTTGCATTTGCCATTTAAAATCTTTACGTGGATTGGAAAGGCAAGAGGACAATCACAGTTGGACTGCATGAGCCTTTGCATTGTATTGGCCAAAGGTTTTTCCTGAGTCAGGCACTTCAGAAGGAAAAGTATACCTATATTCTGAGGTGAAAACATTAATGCAGCAGTTGTTTAGGGAGAACTCCGTGGCTATTACCACTTCTAGCAGCAGATAGTAGACATATGTGATGGGAAATTTAATGAGAATAAATGGGAAAAGTCCTTCATCTCAGTCTTACCACAGTATATCCCAGCAAATTAGGTAAGTAGAAATATGAAGTTGGGATTTACTTAGGACACACAGTGTTTTGCTTATGAAAGTGGTCTTAAAGCACTTTAAGTGATGAAATATGGTTTGACCTTGTCGATGTCATAGCAGAAAAATGTGATTGCATACTCTTTGGCTTCAGATTCAAGTGGGTCATAAAAGTGCCATCTAGTGAATTGTTAGTATTTTCCTTCTACATGCTTTGTGTGGCTGACCTGGAGTGGCCTCATTTAAGCTTCTGCAATCTGCCAAGACTACAGCTGGAGTTGGAGTTGCTGCAGGATACTTGTCCTTTCAATTCCACTCCTCCTTTGCAGTAGTGCAAGTGAAAACCTCTGCTACAGGAGGAAGTGAAGTGCTTGAGTAAGGAGTGGGAAACTTGAGAGATATGTAAGAGTTACCATAACCTCAAAAAAGGTAAAGGACAGTCAGACTTGAAGGGTGCAGAACTAGGTAAATGAAAGCTGGAAATTTTTATGGTTTACATCAGTGGAATTTTATATTAAGGACCATGCAGTTTACATGAGTGAAATTTTATATTAAGGACCATGCAGTTGTCACTCTGTATGACTACACATAACACCTGGAGAAGATGGCTTGTTGAAAAGTGTTTGTTATATGTGATATATTTAATATTATTTAGTGTTGGATTTTTCAGCCTAAAGTTCAGTTAGGAATGTTGTACACAGACAACAGGAAGATGTCCCCATTTCAAATTAATGTAAGCTGACATAAAGAAGGAGAGTATAGAACTCTAGGAGAGTAAAGATAGAAAGAAATCTTACCTTTTTGATGGAGAATTAATAAGAGTGATTTGGCTAAATATTTTTTCAATAAAGGACTCCAGCTGGTACTTCCTTAAAGTGTTTAAGTCCCCATGTTAAATGAGAGTTACTATCTGGATCTTAGTTTCCCAAGGGAAGCAGCTCTATGTATGTTTGCAGTGCTGTGGAGTAGTGTGGGAGCAGTGGTGAGCTGCAGAGAACAATTGGTCTCCTTTGTACTCCATCTTCAGATGAAGCATTTCCTTCACTCTGCTGTTTGTTCCTAGTTATTTGGGAACAGAAAAAAGCAGTGACCTAGAAAATATAGGAATATCATTTTACTGTAAAATATTTACAATCTCTAGCTTCAACTAGACAAATTCTGCAGAATGTGGACTGGGAACAGCCAAGCCAGTAAATAGCATTGTCAATTACATGTTTTAATCTGAAGCAAAACAAAGAGCTTGTAAATTCTG
The DNA here is from genome assembly GCF_050655825.1 of Lonchura striata. Classification (NCBI taxonomy): domain Eukaryota; kingdom Metazoa; phylum Chordata; class Aves; order Passeriformes; family Estrildidae; genus Lonchura; species Lonchura striata. The sequence continues at coordinate 18,360,000 of NC_140709.1, forward strand.
ATATATATATGAACAGTCTGAAAAACATAAATAAATTTTTTAGAACAAGAAATACAGGCTCATAAAATCACTTTGAGCATTTAGTACCCAGCCATCAAATTGCTCTTCCTGTTTCATTAACAGTATAAATCACCTAACTAAAAAATGTTGCATGCTATGGACAAGTATTCTGGGCTTAACTAAATAATGGGGGTCTCTGTGTTTTAGCTACCTGCTAAGTTTAATGACTTGTTTTTCATGACATGAAGACATACAAGGTACTAATGTCAGTGTAGTGAACTCAGATTACAGTATGAAAGTAGGCTAGTTGTGCTGGATCTATGAACTGAGAGTTCCCCTATAGGACTGCCCAATGTAGGCCAAGTACCCCTTACAGCTATTTCCACTCATTGTATATTTCCATGTATATGGGCAGAAAGCAGGATGTTGCTTCATGTTCCTCTGTGGAACTCTTGAAATTCTGCTGTGTGTGAGGAACCTAGAAGGCATGGTAGAGGATGCAGGTAATTCAAATAATACTACTTCTGCGTATTGCACAACCTGGACACACCAGACAATTTATTCTCATTCTTTGGAAAAAAAAGAAAAAAAAATATGCTAAATGGAGCATTATAGAATTTAAGGCTAAAACATATAATTGAAAATACACATTAAATTAGATTTTAGGTTAAAATACTTCATTATGAAGATAACAGTAAAATAAAAAGCATTGCTTGTCCTAATTTCTGAACAAACTCTGCAGCACATGAATTAAGAATGTGCCTGGTGCAGATGGGAGATGTTAGTAACATCCTTTCTACACAGCACACATTCATGGAAGTAGCATATGCTCTGCCACTTTGTCTCATCACTTTCAGAGTTTGAAAAGAATGTGCTGTTCCCTGGACTTGCAGAAACAAAATCCCATCCAAAGAATAAATGATACTTATGATATGTGTCCTACATATTAGGCTCTGACTTTATCAATTAAAACTTGATCTTCTTTATATTTTTATGTTTATGTATTTCCTTTAATGTTTCTTAGTTGAGACAGAGAATTTATACAACTTTTGCATTACATGCTTTCACACACTTCTCAGATCTTTCTCTGCATATTTGCATGAAGAGGTAAGATAAGGCCTTTGATATTCCACAGAGATAAAATCTGTTATTTTTTTCTGGGTCAGTCAGTTTCCTTCCTTAGATCAGAGCTGGGATCTCTTAAATGTATACCAGGACTGAGCTTCCTGCAGTCATTAAAATTGGCCCCATCACTGTCATCCCCCTGTAACAGCAACAAGAAGAAAAATTGAAAATGTGTAAATTTTTGTAGCTGGTTAATTCAGTCAATCGGATCCAAATCTCTGGGTAAGAAATTCATAATACAACTTAAAGTGTTTGTGTGACATAATTAAAAAACCTGTGCTTGTTATCTTTGAATATAACTGCTGTTATATATGTTAAACTGCTTCTTTTGGCTTGCTGGATGTGATATCACTGCATTAGACTGAGGGAAAAAATGGCATGACCCACTTCAATTTAGATGACCAGTTTCACTCATTGAGACTATACTTTGCTTGTATTTCACTGTAAGCTTGTACCTGGGGCTATATCTTCTGAAAGCAAACCAAACACTTCTATGTCAGGAAAATGGTGAGGCAGAGTGTTTGTGATCTATGTGCAGACTACTAGAGAGTTTTAGATTAAAGCGTAAAGATCCCTGTGATACTGAAATTACAGGAAAAAAACCAGTCTTGTAAGTGCTTTTTATATTCTTATGTGTGTTTCCTATAAAAACAATGAATACTTTTAGGAGTGATAGTGTTTTCCCTGTTACCCCTTAATGTAGATTATGAGGAAAAAAAAACCCATTAAGTGGCTTTTATTATACAGGAAATGTACTTGAAGTGTGGAATGCTTGGGAACGAATGCCTGCTCTACTGCTATAAATTGTTCATGATATGTCTTTTCATATATGCATCAAACATAGCACTTGCTGCAGAGATACATGTGATTTGTCTTCTCTCCTGAGAGATGGTAATTGGCTTCAGTTTGCTTAGGCTACTGCAGTACAATTTATTCTCTTAGCTTAGCCAAGCCTCATGTTGCAGTATGTTTTCTCTAAGAGGGTGAGGTATTTAATTTGTGAAGTGGTGCAGAGTATGTGTTACATTACAAAAATGAAGCACATCCCTGCTCTGTGGTGCTGGTTGAAACAGATCACAGCGCTTCACCATTCTCCTTTACCTTATCTTGTCTTATTATTAAATTGTATGTGAATTAATCATGATGTTTTAGAAAACATCCATTGCAACAAGCTCCTGCTCGCTATTTGTTTTGTCTGCTTATAATTAAGTATTTCTGTGGTTTTGAGCTTCACTCACATGGTATTATTTGTCTTTTCCAATGTTTATTTTTTTCTAGATAGCCAAACATTTTTAAAATAGCCAAAAAATAAAAAATATAAACTTATTTTAAGTGTAAGATTTTGTTGTTAGTCCAGTAATCTCAGATTTCTTTGTTTTTTCCATTTTATCTATCTGGTTGAAGAACTAAAAAGATGAACATAAACATTACAACAAATGGCACTTCAAGACAGTTGAGCTCTGAAATGTAAAAATCTTGACATAATTGTGACATTTAGTGTAGCAATAATAATAATGTATCATGTCAGTCATATACTAGTGATGAACCCTCTGGGCAAGGACTTTCCTGATTTTTTAATTCCTATCATTATTTCACCTTCCAAAGGATTTATTTTTTTTTTCAATAAATTACAGTATACTATTTATAACGGACTACAAAGTACTGAGTACTCACCATTTTCTTTAATGTGTTAATGAATTTCACAGTAAATACATTTGACTATTCAGGATCCTAACTTCCCACAATGGCAGTTCTGCTTATCTTTATTGTGGCCAGTCTGCTTCTTGGAGGAAAGGGTTGGGGTTTTTTTCTACCACACACTGGTCTTTCCTCCTTTGTTAAAATTACCTCAGTGCTAATTAGCTCCAGTTAATTCTGCAAGCTTGTTACTCTTTTATGACTATGCACATGGTAGTACTGCTGCATTAGCTCATGTGAGGCACTGGGAACACTTGCATAGGAATAGCATTAAGCTGTGCTGCCTTATGAATTAATTTGTAATGTACTGAACAGGAATATGTCTCCTTTCTGGGCATTCATGTGGAAATTTTTTTCATCTGAAAACTCATTAAGGAAAAGTACCAAGTAATGAACTTATACTAGGAGAGTGACTTAGCTTTACTGTCAGCATTACTAATGCTCTCTTTTTGGCAATATGTGACAGATAAAAAGTTGAATACGGAGTGGAAGACATTTTGTCTGTGGTTGGACATGTTGAAAATACACCTGGACATGGATCAGTATAGTCATACAGTGAGGATTTTAGGAGCTAGTAAAATTAGGACTCCTCCTTTACTGACTGGAAATGAAGGAGGATTAAGAGTGGGGAAGCACTACAAGCACAATAGTAATATAAAACTATGCTCAACTGGAATAGCCATTACTACTGGCTTGTCTAGTAGCATGTGGAGAGTTCTTTCAAGTGCCATTTCCACTCAAATGCATTGGAAGCATAGGGGTGGTGTAATAGGAGGTTTAAACTATGCAAGTTCAATTGACTTCTTTGTGATAAGGAATAGGTAGGAGGGAAGAAGTTGTTCACAGAAGCAGCTAAGGGTAATTAGGAAGACATACATGCCCTCAAAGTGAGCCTATTTATAGACCAGGTTGAACCAAGACCCTCAGCCATTTCTGCTAGTCCACGCCAAAAGCATTGTCAGTGTTTTTGCACATACAGTGCTTGTTAGTAGATAGATACAATAACCTCACTTTTACAGAGTACTGTAAGAGACTTCAGGTTCCTGTAAGAGACTTCAGGTTCTATCCTTTTCACAGAGCAAAAATTCTGTAGATTTTAGGTGCTGGTTTGAACAGGTAATGTGAAAAGATAACAGTAAAGTGAAATTATTAGATTTAGGTCAGGAACCATAGAAGCAGAAGAGTTCCAAAAGTCTCTGGAAGTAAATGGAATAATTTATAAGGTTAGATGAGTTAGAGGACTAGTGGAATAAATAATGTACATAACTTTGACTTCAAGGATGTACATATTGACATAAACACAAGTTAGAGAATTCTCTCTTTTAGGCCTGCAGGCCAGGTACTTGTAAGTATGCCCAAACAGCTAGGGAAGATCATGTCTTGAGCTTTAACCCTGTATTCTAAGAGGGCCAGAGGCCATCTCCAGGATCCAAGGGTATGAGCAGGCTTAACAATTCTGCATGTTCTTAGTAAGGCATTTTTCTGGTGTAGGGAAAGCCATTCATATAAGCACATAGCTGGATAAGCACACCATGTAATCTGGCACACAGCTCACACATTGGGTGCAAAGCATTGTAATGAATGGGATGACATAAGGTTGGTGATCTGTCACTGGTGGGGTTTCACAGGGCTCCATCTTAGGCCCTATTCTCTTCAACATCTTCATGAATGACTTGGATGCAGGACTGGAAGAGATATTAAGCAAGTTCACAGATGATACAAAACTGGGAGGACCTCTTGACTCTCTTGAAGGCAGGAAGACCCTGCAGAGATACCTCAACAAAATTAGAGTACTGGACAATCACCAACCATATAAAGTTCAGCAAGCAAAAGTGATGAATCTGCACCTGAGACTGGGCAACCCCAGATGTATGGACAGACTGGGGAATGAGGCACTGGAGAGCAATGCCACAGAGAGGGACCTGGGGGTCCTGGTCACTGGTAAATCATCAGTGCCCTGGTAGCCAGAAGGGTCAGCCATGTCCTGGGGGGGCATCAAGCACAACATTGCTAGCTGTGCAAAGGAGCAATTGTCCTGCTGTGCTCTGCTCTGCACTGAGGTGGCCTCACCTTGAATATTATATGCTGTTTTGGTCACTGCAATATAAGATCTGAAGCTATTGGAAAGTGTCCCAAGAAGGGCAATGAAGATGGTGAAAGGTCTTGAGGAGAAGCCATATGAGGCGTGGATGAGGGCACTTGGTTAGCCCTGGAAGAGACTGAGGAGAGACCTCACTACAATTAGAACTTCCTTGTGAGGGGAAGAGGAGGGGCAGCACTGATCTCTTCTCTGTGGTGACTGGTGACAGGACCTGAGGGAATGACCTGAAATTGTGTCAGGGGAGGTTTCGGTTGGATAATAGAAAAAGGCTCTTCACTTAGTGGGTGGTTGGGCACTGGCATAGTTCACCAGAGAAGTGGTCACAGCACCAGATTTCAAGAAGATTTGGACAATGTTCTTGGGCAGGAGTTGGACTCAATGATCCTTGTGAGTCCCTTTCAAATCAGCATTTTCTATGAACCAGTGCAGAAGTATGGCTTCCTTATTGCATGCTAGTCTAACTCAGAGACAGATGCAGTGACTGCTGATGCTCAGTGTGTTAGAGATTTTGATAGACTTTAGTGTTACAATGTTCCATCAGTTATTTCATGGTTATATGAGAAATTTAATATTTAGCCAAAATATGGTTAATATGGTACAATATCCACAGCAATATCAGGAACACTGAAAACATGCCAGTGAGAAAACTCCAGGAATATTCTACTTACTGTTAATTTTGAAGTATAATAATAAATTTTAAATTAGATAATATGATAATGTGGTATTTCAATGTCCTGAATCTTTCTACCCTTGAATATCTTAATGACATCTTAAGTCAAACTGTGTTATTGTTTAACATCCAGATACTTTGGCTACAAACGCTACTTGTCACAGCTCAGAGTCAGTGTTATCCCTTGCTTGTGCTATCGCGCGATGGTATTAATTAATTTTAAGAATTACTGGAATAAAAATAATCACTAGGCAACTAAAGCCAACTTTTATCTCTTTGCAATGAGTCTCTCGGCTAAATGGTAAATGTGACCAAACAAAAAACTTCAGTGGAAAGTTTGTTTGCATATTTAAGTCTCATGGAACATGGGCAGCTTAGGTAGGCAGTAGTGAGCAGTGCCTTTATGGCTGAGAAGGGCTTTTGAGGGTTGAGAGACATTTTGGGGGTAGAATTGTGTCCTGTTTTATTCCCAGACAATATGCTGATAACAAAGAAGTAAAAATAAATGCATTTTGATCAAAGTTCTCAGATTTTTTTATAATTATTTTACATAGAAGTTAAAATGTGAAGAATAAGGTGTTTAGCTCCTGGGAAAAAGAAAGCAATTCTTACTCACACCAAAGTCAGTTTTTATCTTGTTTTAACCAACAGAAGGTCAGAGACAAAGCAAAATAAACATAATTAAAAAAGAAATATTTATTTTTTGGTTCATATGTAATATTGTTTGCGTTGTTTATGATAATAACAATTTCTTGCATGCATTTCACCAACACATTACAAGTCCAAAGCATTTGTAAAAGAAAGATTCTACATTTAATGTTAGCTTGTGTATGAAACACAAAATGTCCTGATGTCCTCGATTATACAAATGTGCTATTTTTTTCTTGGGAAATATTTTGTTTGTACAAGCTTAGTGAACTGTGATTCAAAAAAGAATAAGAGTAGACTATGTAAACAGACACTGCAAGATAGCAAGGATTTAATCAACTATGAGACTATCTTGGAACTTCTGATGCAAATAGTGCTAGAAATTCGCACATTCCCCTAATGCTTTCCTTGCTATGTCCTGTAGCTATTTGGAAACAAGCTGGGTTCCAGATTTACACCATTTACTTCACATTGGAATATATGCAAATATATTATTAAAACAAGATAGTCTACAAATACGCACTTTTTTCCCATAGTGTGATGATGCCAATTTGGAATTACCATGGTTAGAAAATAAGCAAAGTGAATGAGGAAAGAAATATAAGAAACAGTGATCTAAACTTGAAGACACTTTTCTTACATACAGAACTTTTGTCAAATGGTATTTCTTTACATTATTTATATATGCTAACCACATTGTCAACAGGTTTAACAGTTTGCAATATGGCCTGTACAGTCTGATTCTACACGACATAGCAGCCACTTCAAATTTAAAATGCAAAACTAAAAAAGCTCATAAACAGCTGCAAACTATTGCTTAATGATTTGAAAGAATGAGGTCTGGTTGGACAACTTGATTCACTTCATCACTGACACATGGCTTCCTATAGTGGAGACTGTGGACAGTGAAGGAGCAAGGTACAGCAGCAACAGCATTGACATGCATCAGTGATACTCTCCTATCTATGACACAGACTACAACACGTCCTGTTGTCTTGCAAATTAACCATACTGTGGTACATATCTGATGCAATTCAATGTGGCAAAGCCATTTAATTCTATGCTCAAATACGCACAACAGTATACTGTTAATATTTACATGGAAAAGGGTATTTTATGGGTTCACTGGATGTTGGAGATAATGATAGAAGACAGTAACCAAAGAATACCCCATTAAAAAAAAAAAAAAAAGAGCTGTCAAAACCAAAGCAAAACAAAAGAACTCCCAGGTATATTCTGGTGAAGCTATTTTTCCAGTGCAGAAACTGCACAATATTTTTTGAACTGTAAATATTTTAACATAAACAAGAACTTATTCATATTTAGTCATTCACATAAAAATAAGTCATTGCAGATTCCTGTAAATTAGAGGAGACTCTCCAGGCACATTAATCTGGATGTACATAATCTGGATGCAGCCATACAAGTAGTTGGAATACTTCAAATTTAAGAGCAACCCTGAAACACAAAAGTTCTTAAAATCTCCAGCTTTGTGCAATGTCATATTTTTATTTATACATGATTGACAAGTGCAGTATGTCTATGCAAATCACTCCTATCTGTACATTACAGAGAATCTGAGAGTAGAACTCCTGGTCCTCATACCTCTTTCCCCAACATAAAACCTATTACAAAAATAGTCACATGTAATAGTAAACAACCTGTGAATTAAAAAAATTATAAATACACTAATACAGTTTTTGTAAAAATATGACAAATGTGGCAGTTGCATTACAAACAGTGAAGAGAATTACTGTTCTACATGTTGTGGAAATAAAGTATCCTTTCACACTCATTTCATGCTCCATCTTCTCTATTGAGCCACCTTTTCCCTTATTCTTAGCAGTGTCAGCTGTAGTGAAAACAGTAACCTCTTGTCAAGTTTTTTACCCTGATTAACAGAGTCACAGTCTGATGATGGAGGTTCACTGTTTTATTATAGGCACTGACCTTAAGTATATATATAATGTATATATATGCACACACGCGCACACACACGCACACACACACATATATATGTGTAAAAACTGTCAGTTTGGCATAAATCTCCTGCAGGAGTCCTGTTGGTGATTCATTCTCAAAGACTGTAAACAAGTTGTCCCATTAACAAAATTCTTAGATCATTATTTTTTATTTTCCCTGATGTTTTTACCTTTGTAGTTCTTTTCTGCTTTATCTTTTTCATATTTTTCTTTGTCTGGCTTTGTTACACTGTCATAAGAAGGTGGGGAAGTTGTAGAAGAACTCTCATCTGTTTTTTCTGGGGTGGAGTTTCCTTTTAGTTTATCAATAATTATCTCTTTTATAATGTGTCCATCTCCTTCTTTGTTTTTATTTTTATTATATATACTAGACACCTGTTTAACTTTTAGCCTTAAGAGGTGACGTCTGTAAGCACGCTGAATGATGACAGCAGACACTTCCTCCTGCTTTCGTTTCAGTGTGGTTGTAATTGGTTCATAGGAGACTTTGGAAGGATTGGCTGCCATAAACCGATCTTCCATCTGTATTCTGAGGGCGTCCATCTCCCCACTTTCCCCCAAAACACGCTTTGTGAAAGCAAACAAGATGTCAAGGCAGTGAATTCTGTCACCACTCACCATGGGCAGATCCATTGCAATCAGCTGGACTTTGTTTGGTTTTGCTATGAGAAGAGGTGGATCTAATGAAGCTGCAAAATCTGATAATTTACTATATTCTATGAATTGTGTTGCATCAGGATCAAACTTCTCCCAGACTTCATAGAACATCTCAAAGTCATCCTCGCTCAAGGGTTCGGCGCTTTCTTCAGTAGCAACACTGAAGTTCTCCAAAATCACAGCAATGTACATGTTCACCACTACCAGGAAGGATATGATAATGTAGCTGACAAAGAAGAAAATCCCAACAGAAGGGTTGCCACAGTCACCTTTCACAGAGCTCCCTGGATGATCTTTATGGGGGTCACAGTCTGGCTCCCCACTGTTGAGAATTGGGGCGAGCAAACCGTCCCAGCCAGCGGAGGTGGTGATCTGAAACAGGCAGATCATGCTGTTGCCAAAGGTTTCAAAGTTGAACATGTCATCAATCCCAACTTCCCTCTTGACGTAGGCAAAGTTGGACATGCCAAATATCGCATAGATGAACATGACCAGGAAGAGCAGCAGCCCAATGTTGAACAGAGCAGGAAGAGACATCATCAAAGCGAAGAGCAGAGTGCGGATTCCCTTAGCGCCTTTAATGAGGCGCAGGATTCGACCGATTCTGGCAAGCCGGATGACTCTGAATAGTGTGGGAGATACAAAGTACTTCTCGATCATCTCAGCCAAAAACATACCTAGGAAAAAAGTGAATAATTAAAATTTTAAATTAATTAGTTACCTGTAGAAAAATTGAGTTATTGCTATCTCCAATATAATCAGTGTAGTAATTCTATACTATCACAAAAAATTATACTAATTATTACATTTTATTGAAAACTGTTAATAAGGTGAGTCTTTACTTATGTTGAAATGCTATCGTAGAGAAGGTAAATAAATAAAATGAAGACTGATTGTAGCAAGTAGGTAGTCCCTGTCAAAGCTTTCAGTAGTTCTTAAAATGGTTGGGAAAGGGATGTTTATATCTTAGATACAGCTAATTCTTGAAGTTGAGCCTTTAAGCATGTTCTTTATGAAGGATGATACTGGCTAAATTTCTGCAAGTCAGAGATTTCTTTAACAGATTTACATTTATCAGCACAATCTCTCTCAGATGTGTTACTCATTTGCACCTTGGAAAATCACTAGATTTTAACTGACAAATTTTAGTGTAGCAAAAGTAAAATAATCTCACCCATTTCACATAATTTTCAGTTTTAGTACTGAAAATAAATCTGTGATTAGTTTGCATATACCACTAAACATTCCTCTTTATATTTGTAGACATTAACCTAATATACCAAACAGTTCCATTATGTCTTTTGATGTGGAAAATGCCAGTGAATCTAATGGGAGGGATAAAACTCTTGTATGCAACATTACATATGTTGTATACTAGATAATATAAAGATCTGATTCAACATGCAAGTCATAGTAAAAAGGAAATTCTACAATCGGTATCAACATACTTGAAACAAATGTTTCCTATTTCTTCCACTAGTTCTTTCTTAAAAGGGAGGTCCTCTTACCTACTATGGAGAGAATCACAACCACAAAATCAAAAATATTCCAGCCTATAGTGAAGTAGTAATGGCGAAGTGAAATCAATTTCAAAACAAATTCTCCAGTGAAAAGGACAATGAACACCAGGTTAATCCGGGATAAAATTGTTTCCATTTCTTTACTCTGGTCGTCTGTTTCTACCATCATTGTGACCATGTTAAGGCAGATGAGTATCATGATGCTGATGTCAAATACTTGTTTGGTTACAAAATCAAAGATCATGCCTTGGAATTTATTCTGCAAACACAAAGATGGAGTTCAGTTTATAGAGTGAAAATAATTTTCTTTTAAAATGCCAAATGAGAAAACAACTCCAAGATTTAGGAGTGCAGAGCAAGACTCATTCACAATAGAGGCAATAAGCCAAACACATGCTGGTTTATATCTCATCTTGCTAGAGTGAATCAAGAAATTTGCCACTGTTGGCTGAAGAGACAAGAAGGGAAGAAACGCTGCAATAATAAGAGTAATAACAATGACAGTTAATATTATTGCGATTATTAGGTGGTGTAAATTCATAGCCAGTAAGAGTACTAGCAAAATAAAAGCTGATTTTCTTATCTTTATTCTCAGATGGTTTTAGAATACTAACCCTCTTTCTTCCTTAAACTAATTGTGCTTAGTGAGATCATTGGGCTGCTAAAGACACATGTCTTAAACACACCAAGACTGTAATATCCTAGTTTTTCTTTAGTACTTAGCTCAATGTTTTTTGCCATATGTCTCTCCTTAGAAAGTCTATTTTTAACCACTTGGTGCATAAGGTGCAACAAGTATTTTATTTTTTAAAACAGTGTAGGAGTTCAGTAAATAACAAGAGTAGTGTCTTAGCTTAGAGACAAATTTATCTTAGTCTATGCTTTACTCCCTAGGACATTCTTTTATTCTGTAAGATTTTCTGCATCTGTCCTTTCCAATAGGTTACCAGTGCCCCTTTCTGTCTTCAGCAGCAAGGGCCAGTGCATCCCCATTTCCTACAAATTCTCTGTGAGGAGAAAAAACAGAAAATGAAGTTTATCCCTGGTAAGTAGAACCAATAAATGATCCAAACAATTGTGGTTTTCCAGGACTTAGGCAGGGAATTTTGGAATTTATCATTATTAAATTTAACATTATTAAATAATTTTGTTCATACTTCAGTGTGTATGTTTTTAAATACTAATTATCTAATCTGATGGATTCAAAAAGGGACAAGTTCTACCTTTACAAGAAAATAAATGGAAAAAATGTTTTATTTCCAGACCTATAATCTTATCTTGTGGACAAGACTATATTCCCAAATTAATATTTAATATTAAGGGTGTAAAAATCAAATCACTCGTACCACTGGCCTCGGTATAGGTTTCTGTGGCTTTTTGGATCCCAGTTTTTTCATTGCATTATAATATTTCTTCTGTTCTTCTGTCATAAATATATCTTGACCTCCAAAGTAAAGAAACAATATCAAAATTTATTAGTATCATGTCCACACATAAAACATTTATCTACAGTATGTCTCCCTGTAATATAATATTAAAATTATATTTAATTTATATAAAAAAGGAAGGTTTTTTTCAGGTGTTTAGAGGGTGGATGCTCATATATATACCTAACACACAGGAAGAACCCATTACTGATACCTTGTCAGCTTGGCAGTTGAGTTTTTCCAATGTCTTCATGTTCGCTTTTGCTGAAATGGCTAAAAGCATTCTTGCTATACTGATGCTGTTCAATAACTCACTCATTGGGATATGTTCAGTGAATAGGAGCGTGACTAGTGCCTTGCATGGCCTATCTTCTGTATAGATTTTTAGGATTACAGCTCGACAGGTCTAAAAGAGGTATAACTTTGAGGCAGAAGTTGTGTTAGGAGAGTGTATTAGTATTTAATCTGTGGGTTTTAATAGCAAAAAAAACCCTCACATTTGATGTAAAATTAAGAAAAGTAATTCATGTCATGCCATAGCAAATGAACACACTACTGGAATGAACCAACCTTGACAAACTCAAATCAGCCTTTGCAGCAGATGCAAATGCTGCCAGTCAGATGTGCAACTGACTGACTGACTTCCAGTATAGGTAAACTGTGCTTATTGACAAATGTGCTCTGAGTCAGATGGAAGCACAATGTCAACATCACCATCTGCTAAATTGGCTACCACAGCCTGAAGCATCACAACATTGATAGTAACCCCAGACATGGAAGCTAAAGAATATTTGCACAAGGAAAAATTTGTGTAGTTCACAGTTTTCTTTTACCAGGGATTCTGTCTGGTATTGCTGTTTTTTAACTGGTGATTGAAAAAAAAAACAACCAAAACTAAAAAAAACCCAAATAATATGAAACTGCTTTTTCACAGCACACAAAAATTTAGAATAACCCTGGTATTTGACAACTAAAAACTGTTAGTCTTCAAAATATTTTAAATGTGATTATTGGTATTTTTATATTTTAAAGTTCTTTAAAACTGAACTGTATGCACTATCAATACAACTATTTTAAACATACTTGTATGTCAAAAGTATACAGAAAGAAACCACCATTCCCTGTATATCTTTCCTTTACTCCTGATAGAAAATTATAGATTGTATTTGTGTCTAATGAATTAATCTTATCCTGATAGAAGTGTAGATATAAGTGTTACTTATATCTACAAGCCTATTCATACAAGGTCTATTTGACTTATTGTTTCATCAGTTTGCATTATATCAGTTTGCATTATTCATTGTATCAACACAATGCCATATTGTGTCTTCACTAAGCGTCAAGAGTTTGTAAGAATAATTAAAATGAAAGTACCTTATTTCATGCCAGATTATATTGCAGCTAATCAAACTAATAATTCACATTCACTTTTCACGTCTTCATTGTAACTTTCCTCAATTTGCAAATTATTACGAACCAACTTTTTATTTATCAAAAGGCTAAAAGTGCAAAGTTCAGAAGCATATCCACAGATTTTAGCACAGATTATTATTTAAAAAGAGACACTTTATTTAAGATTTTGAAGTAACTTTTGACTTTTATTAGCCTTACAGAAATAACTTTTTAATTCATTATAGCTAATAGTTCATACCAATATGGAAATATTTAAAATACTTATCTTCTTTTTTTGTTGGTTGAAGTTGTCTATAATAACACCAATGAAAAGGTTCAAGGTAAAAAATGATCCAAATATGATAAAGATGACAAAATAGAGATACATATATAAGTTGTCCTCATACTTAGGTTGATCTTTTACCTACAAAATATAAAACAAATTATTACCCATGAGAATACTAGAGGTAAAAAACCAAAATGTATAATTTAGAATTACGTATATGCCATCTCAGATAGAAAAGCTATGAACAGCACTAATTTATTAAAAAGATCCAACTTGTTCATTCCAATCAATATTTGGAGAACTGGAAGCTGACAGAATTATTTCTCATATGAAATTTTTAGGTAGATGTGCCCAAAGATATTTTTGAGTATGTACATACATAAAAAGTTCCTCATATAGAAGAAAGAAGCAATGTGGGATGCAGAGCAGTCATTAATACTTAAAATTTTATTATTAGAAATCTAAATATTTTATATTGTGTGCAGTATATTATCATGGAAAAGAATCAATAAATTTTACTATTGCCTGAATCTCCCTGGAACTCTTTTGGTCCTGCATGAGTGTTCTTACATTCAGATAGGAACAGATGTTTTCAATAATTATCTAGTGAATATATGTTTTGTGAAATCCATTAAACTGAGGTTGTTTCAAAGGAAGATTTTGTTATTGTCTCAATTTTTTGGATGCCATATCCCAGCATCTGCACCTCTACTGCACAGCAAGCTTGAGTGTAGAAATGCTAAAGATAATGAAACAGGGTATTTTACTCTGGGAGACAATATCATTAACCTGACTATTTGTGTAAATTAAACGGAGTATTAGTTTTGTAGCCAAAATAAAATTCTTATCCCCAGAAAGCTTAACAGGTTATCTTCAGCCTTAAAATCTAATTGCACTAAAATATATAGGTAACATAGGTACTCAGCCTAAGGAAACAACTAAATGCACAGTAACAAATTATAAAACCTGATTAATGTATTTCATATTGAATAACTGCATCATATAATCTTAAATTAATTCATACTTACGATTACCAGAAGAATTTTTCAAAAGTCTCTTCTTGTTCTATTACATTAACTTTATGCTTCCAAAAAAAAGTCCACTTAATTTAGGTTTTTTGGCTAAACAGAAGGAAGTGGGATTCTTTCCAGTAAAAATTCTGAGATTCAAAAAAATATGTATTGATGCTAACTATAATTATTTGCTGTGTGTGTAGCTGTTTGAATTTTATACTCTTTATCTGAAAATAATCAACAGGTGACCTTTGAAAGATTTACACTTACATCTCGCGAATCAACAGCAGCATACATAATATCCATCCATCCTTTGAAAGTAGCCTAATAATAAAACAAAGTTGTTTATCTTCTACATAAACAATCATAATACATACAATAACTAGGTTATTTATTCATCTGCATCTCCACTTTTAATAAAATCACTTCTAAATTTTTGAACCACACTTGACAACACAGGCATCATAAATATTTTTTGTAGCAATACTAGTTTTTTTAATGATTTTCTTTTTAGTTACTCAAATAATATTAAAAACCAGCTCTGAAGATCTCAAGACAGTATGTTTGAAACTGCAGATGTTTACTTTGCAGATGAAGAATGATAGCTTCAGACAGACATTATTGCTGGAGATATGTAGGTAGGATCTACTAGAATCACACATGGCCACAGCCATTTTGTTTACAACGTGAATTGATGGAATCAGTAATATAACTTCTGGACAGAAATCAACATGTGTCTGAATGGGTTTTATTCTGTGTCTAAACTGACCTAGTATTTTTAAAAATGTTTTAATCCCATATAGCTAAAAAGAATAGGATGTCCATTTTCTAAGGAACACCTAAGTTGGTGTGACATGTTAGTTGAAAGTGTGAGTGTGCAACCATTAGCCAGGGTTTCCAAGCTTATACATAATAAAGAAAAAAGAGCTAAAAAAGAGTGTGAAATGAACAAAGAGCATAATTCCTGAGGAGGTTTAGGAGAGGAACCATCACAAAGAGTTTATTTCCATCTGTGCTTGCCAGAAGTGGCTTTGGTACTTTAGTACAGCTGTCAGTTTCCACAGCAGAAAACTTGTACTCTGGAAGCATTCCTATCCTCCTGAATCTTGCAGTGTGGTACCAGTTACTAAGAAGGTACTTCCAGCCAGGCTTCAACATCTTTCTGGCTCAGTTGGCAATTGCCAGCCATTTGGTGCACTTTGCGTAGCAATATTAGGAAAGGTTCAGAGTTAGATAAGAGCAATAAATACAGAAGAGTGAAGGGAAAATGTTAATGGAGGCTATCAAGTGAAGATGTGATACAAAACATGCTCAAAGATCTCTTAGTCTCTATGGGGAAAGTAAAGGTCAGAAGGAATATTTGAAAAGGAAAATTAGGAAAAATCAGAATGGGGGAAAAAAAAAGGAGACTGCAAGAGAAAGAACGAAAGGCTCACAGTAGTGAAGTACTTATTGAAGACCTAAACTGTCTGGATGTGTGACACAAATGACATTTATGCATAGCTTCAAGAGAAGCAGTTTTCCTTACACATCTTCAGAGGCACTGGTAGCAATGAGATCTGAAGCCAGAGAATCAGTCATCATCCAGTATTACTACTCAGCACATCAGAGTCACATTGCCTTTACAGGCAAAACATTTTAATCTAGTTAAAATTAGTAGTTAATTTTGGAGTTAAGGTCAGATAGAGATACTGACCTGCTCTGAGATAGAAGAATTCTTAGATAACTTTGAATATCAGAGCTGTAAAAATATTTTCAATGAGTGAAGCTGTATGTTGAGTTATATAGACAAGTGATTCTACATAGTTCAATCACCTAAATGTAATTACATGCTTTCTTGCTTGTGTTTTGAATCAGATCCTAGCTTTAGAAGCTCCATTCTAAGCAAGGAACCTGTAAAGAGCTAAGGTCTTTATTCCTTTGACACAAATAAAATATGCTTAGTACCTAGAATAAAGGAAGTTCAGAACACAATGCATAAGATAAGCAATTGAAGGAGAAATGCAATTTACAGATTTTGCATAAGTAGTTGTAATTAATGGAATGAATATGCTATGCAATAACATCCAGTACTTCACAAGGATAATACTTATTTAAATTTATAAGTAACATAATACTTATTTGGTATACTATAATGATTCTTTAATGAGCATTAAGGAATATGATAGTTCTATACTGTGCACCACTGAAAAGATTCTTTTATTTTTTACACTTTTATTTTCTACACTATCTTCCCATTATTATTATCAACATCCTGAGACTGTATTCTCTAGTCTTGGAAAGGAAAATTACTATAATTTTAAAAAAATTACAAGAAACAATGTAATAGAGTTGCATGAGCTGTACACTATTGCTATGAAATTATTCCTCTACTTAGCAGTCTGAATTTGCCCATTTTTCCTAGATACCTTTAAAAAGAGTAAAAAAAAAATATATATATACATTTACTTACTACTTGAAGCAGAGCAAGATATCCAGCTCCTACATTATCAAAGTTTACTTTCACATTCTTCCATCGGGCACTTTGATTGCTTTTTATGAGTTCCACACACTGAGTATAATTGTTCACATCACTGATATCAAACATCTCACCAGTTGTGGTGTTGACACAGTGATAGAATTTTCCAGCAAAAAGATTTACTCCCATGATGCTGAAGATTAGCCAGAATATAAGACATACCAGCAATACATTCATGATAGACGGGATTGCTCCTACAAGGGCATTTACAACCACCTAGTGTACAAATTAGACAAAATAACCATTTAGTTTATGGAAATAAAATGAAAAATACTTGAAAATACTTAAAAAATGTCAAAACAGTATTATTATGAGATGGACAGTTAAAATATTACAATAAAATTTTGGGGGGAAATTTTAACGAAGGTTTAATAAAATGCTAATGAGAATGCAAAAAGTAGGAAATAAAATTATATGGAAACAAAGACAATGCAAAAGTTTGAAAAAAAAAAAAAAAAGCAAAGGAAAACCTGTTAGTAGCAAGATGAATTCTTAGAATTTGTGTGCTCTAGAGGAAAAGAGAGAAAAAAAAGTTAAATTCCAGCAATATAAATTAAAATATATAAATAGAAAATAAACCAGAAAAAGCTCAAAGAATGATGATGTGAAAGACTGAATAACATTGTCTGCATGTAAAACTTTCATTACTAATGATTTTATTATTAGAAAAGTTATGTATATATTGGCATAAGTGTATTTTTGTATTCACACAGAATGCAACAAAATTAAGGATATCTTATTTAATTTTTATTAACAGCATTTGCTCTAAGTCTTGATTTTAAATTGCCTGGGTCACTATAGTTGCTCTTACACATATCCTTTTTCTTTTTAATTGGTTGCATTTATTTCCCTTGAGCTACTCTTATGGGCAAATGGCAATAAAAGACCAGATTAAAACTTTGGACAAAAGTTTTCTCTTAGTTATTGTAATTCAACTAAAAGAAAGTTGCAGATACTCAAACAACAGTTTTCTAGCAAATCACTAGAGACTGCAGTAGTCTTTTGTGTGTGGTTTTGAAAAAGGTAGTATTTTTCATTTCACTGAGTTGACTAAAAGTAGGCGAGCATCGATAGGAGTTTTACTTATTTATTAGATACTTAATGTGTTGTTTGTATTGCCACTCATGTAAAATACAGCGGTGATGGTGATGTGCACAGGACACACTTCCCTACACTGGCAGGTGTGGCCACCTCTAGGATATCGGCAGCTTTGCCCAGACAGGAACCACATTATTTAGTTGGCAAGTGACCTATGACTGAACTATAAATATGCATTGCAGCACTGGGGTATTTTGAGGTGAAAGATTAAAAGGAGATTTCTCAATAACATTTTCTTTTTAATTTTTTATGTATCAATTTTTTCAGTAAGTAGCATGCTCTGCTACAGTTTATAAGAGGGTTTTTCTGGGAAGGTTTTTTTGGTTGGTTGGTTGGTTTGTTTTTGTCAGATTGGCAGACTATGAAAACTACAATCTGCTTAACAGGAGGGTTTTAGCTCTCTTTACATTCATGTGAAGGAAAAAGTCTCTACCTGAGGAAAGATTTCCCATCTCTCCCCTTCTGTACTTCCAAACCTATCCTTATGTCAGGTGTCTTTTCAAAAAACCTTTCCCTAATAATACAGCATTTATTGCAGGATATTTTTTCCCCAGGGAGGTAGATAGGGAGACACAGTGAAGCTTTCATTTCATGTGTGTTTTGTTGGTTAGTTTTGTTTTGTGGATAATTGTGTTCCATCCTGAACCACTGACCAACTAACACAGAACTGAAATTAACTACGGGAACGGAGTAAAAAAATTTCCCAGATAAATTGCAGGAAAAAACCTCCAATGCTCTACTGTAAAGTTTGTCATGTCCTTTTATTTTTCTAGGTCCACAAATCAATTGAAATTTTAACAGTCAGGGGCTGGGAAAATACAACTATGCAGCAGTGACCAGGCAAATTTATTGAGCTCAAGGTCTAATTTCGAAATGTAAGATGCACATTGGTCTTGTTTGTAAGGACATGTTGAAAGGCCTTTTTCCCATGCTGAAGTTCTTGCCTTCCCATGTTGAAGTTCTTTGAAGAAAGCATGAGTGCAACCATTAATACATTAATTTTTGTACGCATACATTTGTTAAGACTCATTCATTTTATCTCACCCTCATTCCTTCAAATCGTGACAAGGCTCTTAAAGGTCTTAAAGCTCTTAATGTCCGTAGTGATTTAATGGCACCAAGTTCAGAATAGCCCAGAGCATTGGCTATTAAACTAACCAATGAGACCTATCAAATAGAGAAAAAAAAATTAAAAATAGTTCTACACTGTTTCTTTTAAATTAATAGAAATTCAAACAACAAATCAACAGTGACAAATTGTAGAATGCCATCATTTTCATAATTGCTTTCGGCAAGAGGTCTTATAAAGGCATGGTTGAAAAAGGAATATATGCTATTAAATGTCTGTCTGTAATGGTTGGATAGGGTTTAACTGTCATATGGAAGCATACTGTTGGTGAAAGATAAAATTTTCAGGAATATTTAAAAACAAAATAGTCATACTTTCCATAACTTCATTAAGGCTCAACCTTCCAAACAATTTAAAATTCTGAATACATTAAATTATTTTATTAACTTCGGTCAATACTGTGAATATCTATAAACACAAATAATATACTAAATATTGTAGTAGCTAATTACAAGTATTTGTTATAAATATTACTTCTAAGTGAAACAGTTCATAGCAACAATAACCAGGATATCTCTGAAATATGTATTGAAAGAGGTGATACTTTCTCACTTGCCTGGCAAGTCTCTGTTTTTTTGGGTTTTTTTTTGTAATCTTCTAAGTATGGAAAATATAATGTGATAGATATTAACAGCTGATCACCTTATATCAGTAAGAGCTTTATTATCTACAAGTGTTAAGCTCCTGATGCATGTTATTGGGATTTTGTTAAAAGACAATGCACTTAATTAAAGAGCAATTAATGTTCTTCTCTAATGGAACTGAGCTTTAGACAGTGTTAATATGAAAGGAATTAATTTTCTTCAAGCAGTTTTGGAGACAGGAGTGAGGAAAAATCATGCCTGACTCATATTTTATTCATTTCTACCACCAAAAGAATAGATGGCATGTATATGAACATAGGCATATTTTGGTCATTAAGAAAATCCCTTAAATGTTAATTTCTGTGCCTCAGTTTAAAGAACTCTTCAAAGACTGTACAGAAATAGCAGTTCACTGGTAATGGTGGTAAGATTTTGTCGCTTATATGAAAAGTTGGTTTCCAATGTTACTTATACGCATAAGGAGCAATTAAAGAACAAACACAAGAGTTATAAGATCATGTCTAAGAAGGACAGTCCAAGAGCAAATACAAATCAATTATTCATTGCTATGTTGCTGTGTATATTATCTAACAGAAAATAGTGTTTTAGTGAATTCATATTGCTCAACATTTCAACTGAAGTACATGTCAGAATGTAATTCTTTTTAACAAAGGAAAGGATTATTTTATTGCTCTAATGGATAAATGGAACTTGCTGTAATTTCTAAGCATACTAAGAAGAAAATCTTTCTAATTTTCTTAGTCTGTAACTGAAGTCTGTTCACTTATTAGAGATAACAGTATTTTTCAGCTATTATATTAACAATTGACATTATTATTAATAATTATCATTAATACAATTTCTTTTACCTGTGATGCTACAGTGAAAACATTTTATCCTTAGTCACCCATAATATGTTCCAGAGATAACAAGACATGGAATTGTCTGTATTTTTAATAGAATATTCATTTATTCACTCAACAAATACCCAGGCGTAACAATACACCTTAGTGTAAAGACAGCATTATTTTATGAATTAAAAATAAACAATGAAACAAATATTTGAAAAATATCTCTTTCACTGGGAGAGTGAGGTGTCCTATAAAATTCAACTCACATTAATGGCTCCTTCATTTTAAAATTTTGTCCCCAAATTTGCACTGTGCCTTACCTATCTTTCACAAACAAGACCCCTTCCAAACTGTTAGGTAGCAGCAGCTCCTGAAAGCCTTCAGTGGCACTGTGTCTATTGGTAGTTCTTAGGTTCTGACTGTAAAATTCTTCAGTCTTGTTTGTGTTGCCCATTTCAGATTACTGGCAGATTTCTTACCATGGTGATGATGCTCTTCTCTTACACCATAACATGAAGTTTTTTCTCAAATAAATACTTATCTATTGGAAACAATGTGTTTTCCTCTGGACAGGTCATATGGGATGCAAAGTTTTGCTTGGAATTCCATTGTATTATTGTATACAGCTGTTCTGTACTTCTCTGGTGATCTGAGTATTGTTAACTTTATCATCTCTCATTTGTTCCACCTGTTTTGTTACCAGTATGTGAGAAAGTAAATGTCTCTGTACACTGATAAATATATTCATACATGCAGATGCAGTAATTTTAAGAAATGAAAATGAACTCAAAATGGTAGAAAGATATGCCTCCTAAAATTGAAGGATTGTATGTTCTTATTTCTGTTTGTCTTCTAATACAGACTATCTGTTGCAAAAAAAAAGCGTTTAGCAGTGATAGCCCTGCTCAAGGTCTTTAGTCAGGCCATACAGTAGGATGGCATGGTAGAGTCTTAAACTGAGGTAGGCAGATGTACCAACAGTCATCTGTCACAGTTGTAAAGTGACAGAGCTGAAAACCAACATTTTTTAGTGTAATTATCAAAATTCAATTTAGTCACAATCAGTGAGAGCAACTGTGGCCACTTGTCACAGTGACGGACTCAGGTATGTGAGATATTAAAGGTCAAAGCCCTAAAGGACCATCTGTGTTTACTCTTGAATAATTTCAGAGAATGGAATTAAACAATCTGATTAACTTTAGTTGCTTCTAATTAAGAAGGAGACACTGGTGTTCTCACTGACAGAATCCTGCTGAATCACACCTGTTTAAACTTTAGTTAAAGCACTTCAGAGTCTGCTTTTCTGTAGGAAGAGAACATGATCTCATGTGTTTCTTTAAAGTGCTGATGGTGCTAAAGAAATTGCTGAGTTAGCCTTAAACACAGTAAGGCATTTTTTACCTCTTGCTAGAACATTGAAAATAATTCTTCAACAGTAGAATGTTTCAATCTTATTTATTAATGTTTTTGTTTATAAAATTATAAACTATGGTAAAAATCTAGCAACATAAGCTGCTTTACTTATAGTGATGTATTTTTAAGTTTGAAAGCCTGCTCAGATAACAGCATCTCTGAGGCTAAACTAGAAAATCACAGAGTACAGTTAATAATCAGAATAATCTGGTTAGGTTTAAGATACAAAACAATATTTAAAACATGAGTTGTAGTTTATCTAAAAAAAAAAAAAATCAATTTTTAACACAATCCTGTAAGACTGCGTCTCTCATTTCATTAACATCCTCCTAGGAAAAGCATTCACATTGCTTCATTCTAGTGTAGATTTTCAAGACAGAGCTAGAATTTAACTGCATAACAAAACTAACACAGGCTGGTGAGAAAAAAGAGAGGGTCATCCATTTTGAATTATGGGCCACTCTAGCTAGGCTTTTTTTTTTCCTGTTGGAGTTACAAATATGATACATTTCTATATACATATGGAATAAGTATTGATGAGACCAGAATTTATGCAAGTATCTCAAGAAATATGGTAGCATGGGCAGAAATTACTATAAGTGCACAATTGCCCTCAGATGCGATCTCTCAGTTCCCCACTGAGGACAAGTATAGTCAATGAACTGGGTCAGATAATGTGTGAGGCAAGAGACCAAAATATTCTGGGAGCAAAACCAGCTTTGATCCCTTCTGACAACATAAGCAAGGCTCTTGCACAGAAGTGTTTCACAGCTGGGAAGGCAGCCAAGAAGCCTTGTATTCTCCTCTATCATAAACCATGCCAAGTCATAGCTGATTTAGCTATTGCAGATTGTCAGTCCATTAAAACCAATTATTTTTTAGATCAAATACTAGAACTGATTACAGGATAGTATTCAGTGAGAAAGTTCTGAGAACTTAGATGAAATCTGGAACAAATTAATGGTTTCATTTGAAAAGCTGCAGTGTTCAAAGAAGAAACTTGAACCATGAACTGTCTTATTTTCTAAGGAATAAGGTAGCTTGGTCAGAGTCCATTCATGATAGCATACTTAAACACTAGATTTATTCCTCATAAAATCTCAAGTTTTATACATAATTTTTATGAAAATATTAACCATGAAGAATGGACAAACTAATAGCAAGCCATCTTTTTCCTTTTAGCATATGAATGGACTTTAAATAACACCTCCAAATCACTGCAGGCCATTACTAATGCAATATAACGATAAAATAGGAATTGTTTTTGCACATTTATAATATTAATCTAGTACTAATGAATTTTACAACACAGGAACTTTTCTATAGGTAATTTTACAATATTAATTTGTACTTACATCAACAATCAGGAAATCCAGCCAGCACCAGGCATTAGTAAAATATATTTGAAAACCATATGCTACCCATTTTAAAAGCATTTCCAAAATGAAAATATATGTAAAAACTTTGTCAGCGTATTCCAGCATGGTCTTGATAGTTTTGCGTTGTTCGATATATATATCTTCAAAAGCCTGTAAAAATATATGCAGGTATTACTACTGTTTCACAGAATATGCATGATAAAATTAAGTAATAAAGAATAAAAAATAACTAGAGAAGAGCTAATATTTCCCCTTGTTTTTCTTCATTTTCTTATTTTAAATGTTTGCCATCTTTAACCATTTTACTAATTGGAAAAACAGGAGACCTGTCTGGAAAAGTTTTTTGAAGTTGAAAAGGTTTTTTTAAAAATTCTGTTTTACTAATGAATGAAAAAATTCTATTTTACTAATGAAAGAAACTCACCACATGACTTTTTTATCCTCTATGGTATTTAAGAAACTTTCACATAGGCACAAAACCCCTCTTTTCTTATATATCTGTTCCAGATATTTATATTGCTTTCTAGAAATCAGTTAGATAAAACTTATGTCTAAAAAAATCAAATTAAAAAGCAGTGTATTTGCTAGAATGTACAGCTATGCATATTGATATGTAGCAAATGTGCAGCTTGAGTAAATCTGGAAAGGTGTGCAATGCACGCCTTTTTGGATAATGGTTGCTATGTTTAATTTGCAGCTACACTCTTCCTTATCTCCTGCCTTCAGAATAGGAAGTGAATGAAGTAATTGTTCTATTTTTTAGACTGGATTTTCAGAAGCAAAATTCATAAAGTGGATCAGCCTAGGAGGAATTAAAGACTCAAACCCATACTTTTAGCTATATATTCACAGTTAACAATGGCCCTTTATACTCAAATCTCTTGACAAATATGCTGAAAATTGGCAGGTAATTTAAACTTTAAGGAGGTATGCTGGCCTAAAGAAAATGGCACCATTTTATAATGGCAAGACAAAAGCATGATTAAAAAAGTGCATATGAAATGTGTCAAACTTTTTCAAATTCAGGTCAAGTTTCATTCTATCCTGGAATGATGAAATGTAGGGAGTTTTAGACAAATACAAGCAAAGGAAGTCCTTCTGAAGCAAATTTGTCTTTTGCTGTTGCTCCTAAGAGATATCAAAATATTTTAGCATCTGCAATTTTTTTCTACTTACTAGTGCTCCACTGCTGAGGAGAATCATGAATACAATGAAAGTCTCAAACCAGTTGTGTTCAACTATGCTGTAGCAGGTTTTTCTAAGATTCCACCAAGTTTTTCCTTTGCCATCTTCTATACTTACTTGACAACATGGAAATTTCTGCACACAACCTGCATTAGATTAAGAGATGTTAGTATCCAAAAGCCAATTACTTAAAAGTCATTATTTACTGTAGTATATATTATTAGCAGCTTTTACTAATTTTATAAGATTTTTTTTTAAGTAATCCCTAGAATACTAAATAGGCT
The DNA here is from genome assembly GCF_050655825.1 of Lonchura striata. Classification (NCBI taxonomy): domain Eukaryota; kingdom Metazoa; phylum Chordata; class Aves; order Passeriformes; family Estrildidae; genus Lonchura; species Lonchura striata. The sequence continues at coordinate 18,384,960 of NC_140709.1, forward strand.
ATCACATCACACAGGATGATGACTATTTGAGTTAAGAAAACTAATCTGGAGGGAAACTAGATAAGAGTATACTTAATTATGAAAGATGTCAATCCAAAAAATCAATATTTTGGACTATTGGCATGTATGTAACTCTTCTATTTGTTGATGGAGTCAAACAAATACTTATTTCTTCCAAATTTCAAGGGCCCTTTCAAATAGCTGAAAAGTATTTTACCAATAGAAAAGTTAAGGAAGTTTCTTAGTTACAAGTTGTGTGCAGTGGCCAGATACATGAAAGACTAGGGAAACTTTGTTTTTTCATCTGATTTTCAGAGTTCTGGGCTAAAAATATTTTCTTTTGATTTTTGAGGACATGAAGGACGTATTTGAAACCCCCAAGAACCTAAATGTGCCTAGTAACAATGCCATTTTAGTAATACATCTCTAAGTCAACAGTTATTCTACAACCTTCAGTAAAACAGGCTTCTGGTTCAAGAGCTTCTTCACTTTCAATTTCTGCTTGCTCGCCCTCTCCAGGAGGAGCAATATCAACAGTGCTGCCTTCTGATGAGCTTGATGCATTTAGTTTCTGTAAGTAAAATTCCACAAAACAATTTTTTCTCATTAGACACATATTCTGTAAAAAATGGTACTGAATCAAATCATGCCAGGCTAACTTTTAAAGAATGGCAAATTTATAAATATGCATAATTACAAGTAAAACCACAATAATAACATGTAAATTTTATAATTCTGTTTCACAGTTTATTTTCTCATAGGGAAGAATTAAATATAATTTGGCTACTAACCTGATCCATGTATATGACTGGTGAAGTATTCTGAGTAGTATTAATACTGGTGAGCTTGCATGCACCACACTCTCAGGTTATTTCATTTTCTTTACTGTTATGCTGAATTACACTGAAAATGTGTCTTAGTTTTCCCAGCAAAATGAGCTAACACAAATTTGCATATATACCTTCTTGTCCACTACATATTTTTTTAACCTGGATTTAAAAGTTGTAAATTTAATGGCATTTAATGGCAAATTTCTGCACAATTTAATTTTTGCAGAAAGCACAAATTACCAGAGCTGAAACATCTTTGCATTCCAGTCTCCTGTGCTGTTTGAGAGACCTTCTGATGTACTTTCCATCCCAAATTTTTCTATCATTCTACTGCTTTTTTGTGCAGTGGAATACTATAGTCCTTACTACAGTAAAAGCACTTCTAGATCTGAAAACTGCAAGAACTGGAGAGTGATAAAAAATAAGTTAAATGAAGAAAGTTTTTACCAACTAGATTAAAAATCTGATCAGGTCATACAGTTTATCCGTCACACAAGACTGGCCATAATTTTGCCCATTTAAGAAAGCGTACTTTGAAAGGAATATCCTGGTAAAGATGCAAACAAATGCAATAATTGGACATAATGTTTGTAACTTGTTTTCAGTTGACAGTACTGTTGTACGGTTGTAATTTTTTCATTCAAAATACTTTCTCTTTTACTGTGAAATAAGGTTTGTAATTAGAAGGCAACATTAAAGAAATAATGGCAGTCAAATTCTTCTGATGTATCACGTGAAGGAGTTGTACATGGGAATTTCACAAGGGATGCAGAATGCACTTCTCACTTAAATACTTTAAATTGTACAGGTACGGATGTAACAAAAGCGCATTCCAGCACTGAGTAGATTTGTGCTTTTAGCTAAGTAGAACTGATCATGTCCTTTGACCTTTGGAAGAAAGTAATGTTTAGAAAGTATGAAGATCTTTCTATACTATTTGTTGAGAGAGTGCTTAATATCAACTACTTTTCACATTTAGTTTTCAAGATAGTGACATTTTTAGAATATAAAAATATCCTACTCTTTAGATTTCACAACAAATAATAAACAGTGACTTGTTTCTTGAAAGAGGCACTTTCCATGTATTTTCTTCTTCAGAGACACTGCTGAAAATTAAAACTAGTTATTTAACTCTCCAGTTGAAACACAGTCTCTTCAGGAAAATGTATTAGCAGCTAAGGGCTTTTTCTTCCAGAAATTAAGTAAATGGCACAAATATCTTAATACAGCTTTGTAAGGAATTATTTTCTCATATTTAACGTTTACATGATGTGAATGAAGTTTTAAACAAAAATCATGTTGAATGATGGATAATTTCGGAGATAATTTTCAAGAAGCTGCCTTTTGTACACACAATATGTCGTCTCTCAGACCTCAGGTCCCATGGTTGTTACTGCATTGTGACCAACAATGTTGTATTTCACTTCTCATACTGCACTTCCTCTACGATTTCCAAAATTTATCTATGTAAAACAGTTCCAGCCGTGTTGCCTCTAAATTGAATAATTTTATTACTGGTCATGTAAATCTGTGAGTCTGAGATTAAGTACTGTGTATCTCATTGTGAGAATATTTTAAATTTCTCTATTACATTTACAGCCAGAATCCACTATAATGTACACTATATTAAACATTCTTAGCACACCACCTTATTATCCACATGTAAGGCTGTCTCCCTTTTAAAAATAATACTTGTGAATTAACTCTCTTATTGTATAACCCTGAAATACCAAGAAATAAGAAACCTTCCATTGAAATGATAGGCAGTTTCTTAATTAAATAAAACTAAAATATTGAAAAAATAATTTTCTGTCAAATATTCAACTTAGGAAAAGTAAAATTAATTAATGGCCTGATCCATCATCATTAAATAAATTACTGATTTAATAGTAGCAAGATAAATGTTCATAGTAAGCATCCATTACAAATCTATCAGTGCAAATTAAAAGGCAGTCAAATTTTTAACTGCATTTTCCCATGTACAATCTGCTGCAGATAGTTCTGTCAGTATAGTTTCCAAAGTCAAGTGACAGAAGTGCAATTTATAACCAGTACAAACAAAAACTACTATAATTATTTTCCGTAATTTTCATATAAAGCATTCTCTTCATTATTTTTCATATGATCTCAAACAATCACATTATTAAGAGAAAAACCTCATTACTTAATAAAACTCCTCTTCTTTGCTTCAAGACCCTAAATTAGAAAAGAACCAATATATTTTAAATAAGGCGATGTTAATGATATTCTTTCTAGTAATAAATCTAATAAAACTAATAGGAAGCTCAAGATACGTGATGGATTAGCACAATCTTCTTATCAGCTCATAAATGTGGTTATCAGCCTCTAGAACACACCATGCCCTGTAAATATTTATTTGCATTTTCAATTATATCACATTTTCCTTTATAAGGAAACATTTGAAAGCAGTTGCTTATGATGCAGCATTCTCAAGGCCTGAATCAGCAAAACGACATGCTTGACTAGAGCAGAAGCCTGAGCAATATTGTGGAAATCACACACAAAAATAAAAGAAACAATAAGACTACCTCAGTGGGATTATATTTTTCTGAAAACAGTATTATAAATATTATTGTGTAGGATAGAAAAGAAAAAAATGCTTCATCACCCACCCAAATACTTGGTTAATGTATGTATAATCAGCCTCCATAATGTTCTTCCAGAGCAGTGCATCTCTTATCAACAGCTTCAATCATTAAAACAAGCTTTGACCAATAGCATGTTAATGTGCCCATTTACAAGAAAATGCATTCACTTAAGACCCAGTCTTGCTCTCATTTGATTCTATTCTAAATTTTAATAAGAGCAAGAGCAGGCTACTGAAGTTTAAGCTTTACAAACGGCTTCATGATTCAAGTGACAATAAAATAAAAGGATTCAGCCATTACAAATTGCCATGTCGTAATTCAGCCATGTGGTTTTATCCTTTCAGTCTTGAAAGCTGCACTGTAATTGAGTGAAAAAATATAAAATAATGGAGATTGATGATTCCAAAGTGATTCTAAACTGACTTTAAATCTCAGATCTTAAGACCTTTGACTTTTATATAATGTTAAGAATGTAATTATAAAATCTCTCTCCTTAGAGAGTTTTGTTTGGTGTTTGAAGCAGATCTTGGTTTAAAATTTGTTCATTAAAATCTGTGAATTTTCAGAATACCCTCCAATACTAATTTTTTTGGCATCTCTGGGCAATTCAGACCACAATAGCTAGGTCATACTACACTACAGTTAAGGGTATCAGGTTAACCACTTGGTAATCCTTTTGAAGCCAATGAAACTCTGCCTGAAGGAAACAGCTTTCAATCCTACTACAGGACTGAAATATCAGTCCCCTCCAAATTTTGATGCCTCGTTTTACTGGAATAATTTAGCCTCAGTTGCATGTAACTTTGGCTCCTCTGTTATAATTGCTGTCGCTATTCCTGAAGGCTCTGCCAATTATGCATCAATCGAGGGCATGTTTGCCTATAATGAAAAAAATACCTAGGATAAATAGATACACATGCAGTTTTATAAAAATGATGCTGACTACTCCGTAGACTTTCTAATTTACACAACTAAGTCCCTCAGCTCATTTATGGAACTCATGATTGTGAAGCACATTCCAAACACCACTATTTATAAAGGGGTTTAAGAAAAGAGAAGTTGCAAAATGTTTAGCTTTTGACAGTTCTTTAGGGAGAGTTATTTGCTAGGTATAATTTTAGCAATTATGAAACTGTTTGCTTTGCTTCCAGTTTATAAAACTCAAGATATTCACTGTCCAAATGAATATAGTGTGTAGTTTGTAGCATCTTGAAGATCTGCTTTACAGTGCATTGTAGATTTAAAAGTACAACTGTAATTTTTACACTAGTAGGTACTGCAATAATTCAAATGTTATTCATTAAGGAGTTGAACTCATGGCAGTAATTATTTCAAAATCACTTAACACATTTCATAAAATATTTACATTTATAAGGGCTGAATCAAAAAGGGTTGTTTTTATTTTTTAAAAACTATGCATGCTCCCTTTTTCTTTGGCTTCTTTAGCGTAAAACATTCCAATACTTTTATGATCCATACTCCAAAACCTGAAGAGCATGCAGTTATTGCTAAATACTGTATTTAAATATTCAGAAAAACCATTAGCGGAGTTAAAAAATGTATGTTGGGTTTGCCAATCCCACCTGACCATGCTGTGATGTGAGTCCCAAGACTCAGCAGAGAGCAGCTGTGCATGTTTCTACTCTTGCAATGGATAGGGAAGGTACATAGCTGAATAGCATGCAGGCCAATCAAAATCCATTAAAAAGTGATTATATATATATATACATATATATGTATAACTTGCTTAGGTAACCTGTGTGAAAGTGGTGACACGTTGCTCTACCTGGTTAAAAAGCACCAGAGCTGCATTCTTGATTGCTCCAGCTTGGTTTTACCCCTGTGAGAAGTAAGAATGGTAGGTAGTGAAGTTCAAGACACAGGATGACTAGTTTCTCTCTTTTTGGAATCTCTAATTCAAACATGGCTTTAACACACTTAAAACATAATTAAAAATATTTTATTATTAGCTGGAAAAAAACATACCACCTGAAATGTTCAACCAACTTTTCTACAGAACTTGTTAGTTTATTTTAGATAAATTAGAAATATAGATGCTAGAACTAGTAATCTGCACACAGAAATTGTGATTAATAAATAACGGTGGAATTAATGAAATTAACAAAGACATGGTTAGCAGATCTGGAAACTATTCCTGTATTTATATAGTCCTTAATACTTATTAATTAAAGTTTTAATGGTTGGGTTTATTTCATGTCCTAGTCTTTGTTTAACTGACTATGTGATTACCTCTTTTATTTGAAAAATATGTACATACAAGAAGCAAAATACTTTGAAGATGGATGCCTTCCCATTCCTCCTTCACCCTCTAATAATGGTAGAGCTCCTAGATCTTCTTGAAAATAAACATCCTTATTTTCTCTTCAACTCAAATGTGATGAATTATCACATTTTGTAAAGTTTCTAGTTCAGATTTAGTATGCTATACACTTCTGAATCTATAATCTTTATCTCATTGTTTCAAAAGAGGATTGTAGCAGTGCCTGGACAGTGGAGCATCAGTGTGGCCAGAGATATGGTTTAAATCATTAACCACAGCTATTCTATAACTTAAATAATTTGTCACTTCTGAAAATACTGTTCCAGAATTGGTCAGTTTTAGAAAAAAAAATATATATATATATTGCTGGACATTTCAAACATGATAATAAAAAAAATTGATGAAATCCTGCTGAGTCTGTTTTGGCTAAGAAATTTATTGAAGCCCAATGAAAATGCTTATTTTTTGGGAATGCAGTAACTCTGTTCTTGTTGTTGTCACTTCATCTAGACACAAAGGCCCTGATGAAGCCAATCAGAAAACTGAATTTATTGTTTTCAAAATTCAGTAGATTTGATGATGAAGGATACTTTAAATTTTTTCAAAATCACCTGTTGTGATCATCAAAAGACTGCTGAGTAGCCTTATTTCTCCAATCTGAATTTGTATTTACTGTACAGACACTGTAGATAGAAAAGATTTTTGAATTGTGAATTATTGAGGTCTGTAAGTATATGTATTTCTTTAGTTGTAAAATAAGTTTTCCATAACTAAGAAATATACTTGAAACTATTTTTCCATGTTGAAATGTAAAAACATATTTATAAAGCTGTCAGTCAGCTCTAATGAACTGTTGTTAAGTGGTGTACAATGTACAATAGTTAGGAGTCTTATCTTTGCTAAGATTAACATAGTTACTAATTTCACAATTAAAACAGCATCCACATGCTAATGTTAAAACCCACCAAATTATCCCCTTCAGCTATTTCTAATTTTTTTATCTTCAAAGGTAATTATCTTGAGTATCTTTTCTTCAGAGCAGAAATCTGGTTTTTTTCTGATGATTACCTCATTGGGTTTGCACTTCTCTTTTTCTGATAATTAAAAAATCCTCCTTCAAAGTATCAATGAAATTTTCATTTCTTGCAGGTATTTTCAGCCAATTATTACTCTAAAGCAGTAAGTAACTTTATAATTGAAAAAAATTTTATGGCTAATCCAAAAAGAGGTGTCCTCAAATTTCTAGTGATATGCTAAACTTCTAGTGCTAAACTAAACAAGAAAGATCTTGTTTAGGTCTGAAATTTGCTATCAGGTTCCAGAATAGATTCTGGCAGATTTTAGAAGTTATTAACCAGCAAATTAATTAGAAAGTGTTTCCATGAAAGCATTAGAAGAGGAAAAAAAAAAAAAATAGCTAGGCTTCCCAATGAAGCTTGATGGCTAGAGTTATTTTCTACTGTAGTGTATATGACTAAAAAAATAGGAACTATTACAATTTGTTCCTCACTCACCCACAATTATAGTAATTACTTGCTCCTGGTATATTCCTCAGGAAAACACAGGCTGTGCCCCACTTCTAGCATAACAGACTTCAGATAATCATTCTGCTCTTAACATCAGTGACAGTCAGTAAGAAACCAGAAAAAAAAAAATTAATTTTACAGTTCCTGTGCAAATCTAGCTTTCCACAGCTCTGTGGAAATGTTAAATAAAATGTTAAATAAAATGTTATTATAGGGGATATCTCCTCAAGGTATTTTATATGTACTGCCACAGTTAAGGCAGGAAAAGTAGGAAAAGTTCTGCCCCATCTCTTACCCCTCCTTTTGTGGACCAGGCCTTCTAGCAGGAATGCTTTCCCAGTAGGACCCCTTGAGAGGCAAAACAAAGCAAGTGATGGTGTACTGTTCTAGAGAGGTGACTTAAACACTGCACCAATGTAGTCTTTATCTTCCTTAAAAGACAATCGGAAGGCAGCAAAAGTAGTAAAAAAGTAGTGAAAGCAGTACTGTTGACTTGGTAGGAGAGGATTGGGAAACATCACAGATTCCTGTCACACGCCAGAACTTCTGTTCATATATTCTAAATCCAGTGGATTTTTATAGACACAATCAAATTACCCACATTTATTCTTTCCATAGAAATAATCCAGAAGGAGTTGAATAAGGAATCCAGAGCAGAAAGTGAAATTCACAATTTTCAGTATACTGTCTTTTTAGATACTGTTCACAGTATACAAACTTGCACTGTATGAATACATGTCAGGCAGTTAAACAATAGACAGTTGTGTGTGAGCAGAACTTGATGGAAATATTATTGCTTCAGTTTCCCAATGGCATTGACTACTACGGTCTATGAAAATACTGAAGCAGCATAGAAATCCTAAACCTATCTTAACCCTATTGACAATTTCTCCACAATTTCTTAATATTAATACCATCCATTGTTTACTGCTGGATTTCCCACAGCCACCTGAAATTTTCACTGTCCAATTGGTTTCTCTTCCTGAAGACATATAGATACCAGTCCATTAAAAAAAGGGGCAAAATCCCTTTTGATTTATTTCTGACCAGAAACTTTAGGATGGCCTTAGAAGATAAAGGTGTGATGCCTGAACCAGGCAAAGCTGGAATTGAACAGAGAAATTGACTTGTGAAAGTCACCTTGAAATTGGCATTCAGAAGTTGTCAACACATCAAGAAGGGCTTTTACTCCATTTTCTTGTGGTGTACATACATCACATATTCACCTGGAAAGCAGAGGAGTTTCTGCCTTTGCATTGCATTAGTTTTTTCCTCAACTGTTCTGATAGATTGTATGGTAGTACATTGTAAACAGAGCCATTCAATCTACCTTACAGGAGAAATAAACCTATGTTTATTTATTATTCCATAGGAGTAATACCTATGGCACAACCAGTGACCTAACTTCTCTGAGGCAGAGAAAGTGGCAAAGACTGCCATGGGATCACTAACCAGGTGTGGATGGAAACTTTCCAAGTTCCTTCAGTGCAGAGGTTAATGTCATGTAACCACAAATTCAGTATCTGCACACCCCCACAATGTCCTAATGCGTATTACAAACCTTTTAAAAAGTACCATATTCCAGAAATTTTTAGGCTTATAACTTGACGGAGTTAATAGGAAGGCACTCATAATTGTATTTCTCAAAGTTTTCTGCCACAAGGACAGCAGAAAATATATAGAGTAGTGCCATTTAAAAAAACATCAGAAAATATGAAAGGACGTAGAAGATTTTGCTAAAGATTCATTGGAAATGAAAACCAAATTTTATTAGATCAACTCTTATGAAAAACATTTAACTCTCAGACACAGAATCACTCTGGCTTTTTTTTTAATACTAGTTGATCTCTTAATTTACACTGCTTTACACTCCTGTATTTCTTATATTCTAAACTTACCATGGATAAGCACTACTGCTGTACTATTTTATATATCTGCGTTGAAACTGTTTGTCTCACAACTGAGCAACTCAGATGATAGAATATCTTGTTCTTCATCTTAAAATTGTTACACAGAGCAGGTTTTTTTTTTTTTTTTTTTTTTTTTTTTTTTTTTTTTTTTTTTTTTTTTTTTTTTTTTTTGCAGCTGCAAATAAACACAAATCTTGATGTTCTTTACCAAAAATCCCATACCATGATTAACTGGCTCACGGCTATGCATTAATGTAATGTGGCGAAGTTTGATAGTGCTGAGGAATACATCATTATTGCAAATATGCCAGATACACAGCTATGATAAAGTCATGAATGTAGGGCTTTTTTGTAGGAGAGCTTTCTTCATGGTAAACAAACCCCTTTGGCCTAATGAGTTATTACATAAAATCACAGTTTCTAATCTAATTGAAAACAACTTTATCCATGGTTTCTGATCCCTTAAACCTCAAAGTTCCTAAATTTCTAATGGTGCTAAATATAATTATATTTTGCTAATGCATTTATTAGCTTGTCATTGATCACTACCCCAATATACAAAGTTTTCCTTGAATACTATTAGCACCTGTATATGATCACTTCTGGTATTTGAGCCAATTACATTTTGAAACACATGCATTGGTTTTTTAGACCAACTTCTGTCACTTTGCACAAAAATAACAGCAGAAAGCCTTGAAGTAAGCTGTTTCTGCATGCATCTATATTACAAGATCATTCTGCTCTCCAGGATAACTCGAGCTGCTGCTTTACCATGACATTCAATACCTAGTTACTTTATTTCAGCCAGCCATAGTCTCTGAACCCAAAATCTGTACAAATATTACTCATAAAACTTTTAGATAATCTAGAATACATTACTGATTTGTGATATCTCAGGGCTAATTTTTAGAACTACCATAAATATTGAAAATAATATTTTTTCTCCACTTATGTTTGCTTTGGTATTGTTCCTTAGCCTTTTATTTTTATTCCATAAATTCTTATCACATGTAGGTACTACAGAAAGAATGCTTTATCAAGTGTTTGCTAGTCCTAAAACCTCATAAAAATGTGAAAGAAATATGAATATTTAAAATCAAATATCTTTCAAATTTTAATAAACAAAATACTAAAAATGTAAATGCTAAGGATCCTCTACTATACCATTATTTTTTATTGAGTGGTAATACATAAAATTCTAAACCATAAAATATATTAAATTCTAAAACATGAAATATACATGGGATATTACAGTTTTTAAAAAAATCTAAATTTTTAATTAAAACATATCAATATATGACTACAATTTAACACTTAAGATATGAAAAATCCTACCTGTTTGCTTTCTTCCATATCAGATTCACTGCTAAATTCTTCTGTATTTAAATTTTCAAAATCTGATTCTCCAAGTGCAATGGGCACTGTCACAGTGAGGCCTGGGTTGTTTATGAATGACATGTAATCATTTTCATCAATTATGTATTTTTCCACACTGCTGCCTGTGCCTACACCACTGGTGGTTCCATTCCCGTCTTTGAGATAATTCAGATCTTTGTTTATTTCAACGGCAGTATGATTGGAAATGCAGCTGTCTTTCTTGTTGTTTAGCTCTTCAAGTGCCTTGATTTCTTCTAAAGATTTCTGCTTTCTAACAAAGGCTTTTCGGATGAACTCCTGTATCTTTTTTTTAACATAATCTATGCCTTTCTGAATCCTTGCCACAGCAATCTGGAGATTGTTCATTTCATTATCATCGTCGGTAGCAGCAAGGTTGTCTGAACTAAATGAGCTCAGCAGCAAGGCCAGAAATAGGTTCAATACCTACAAGATGAGAGAATACAGCTATGTAGTAAATACAATCATATCAGAAGTGTTAAATTTGGCAGTGCTAGGTTAACAGTTGTACTTGATGATCTCAAAGGCCTTTTCCAATGTAAATGATTCTATGATTCTAAAAAAATCAGTAGAGCAGGTTGTGGATAATAAATAACTTTTTGGGGCTCTGCACATTTTTGCTGGTAAAATGTCAAGATTGCAAGGTTAGGTACATGACTAAGATACAAACATTCTGAATTCTATTTTATAAAAATTTAAATCATGCTAAAAATATCACTAAAGACAGGAAATTTTGCCTGCAAATTTTAACAGGAGAAGAAACTTAAAGTGTAAATGGTGCATCACTTTTATAGCACTTATTTCTGGGAAGTTCTCATCAATTCAATATTTTCCAATTGAAATTTTCCATTTTAACTTGTTGGCTTGAATTTAAACTTTTCTATGAAGGTTTCTTGAACAATCTTGAGTTAGAAGCTTTTTAACACCATTTTAAGCTGGATGACAAATCACTGTAGGTTTCATTTTTTTTTAAGATGTAAACAATCCAAAAAGTTCAGTACTAAAAATTAAACAGCACCTCTAAATTAGCTGCAGCACTCTGATGATAGGATGTTGGAGTTGACATTTTGGTTTCCTTCTAAATGCTTGTACCCATTGTAAGAGTACTTCAGTGTATAGAAATGTATGAAAAAGAGGAAAAGGGGATCTTCAAATTTTTTTACCTAAATCTTAGCACATTCAGATTAATTTTTTAATTCTAAGTAGAAGGATGACAAACATTTTCATTGCCTAGCTGTAAATCCTGCACCTTTAGATCACAGTTAATGTTAAGAAAATGTTCATCACATACCACTAGGTTTCCAATCACCATGACCAGCATGAAAACAATAAGGCACATGGTTTGGCCTGCAACCTCCATGCAGTCCCACATGGTTTCTATCCATTCTCCACACAGCACTCGGAATACAATCAGGAAAGAGTGGAAAAAGTCATGCATGTGCCAGCGAGGGAGCACACAGTCACTGGAGATCTTGCAGACACATTCCTTGTAGCTCTTCCCGAAGAGCTGCATCCCAACCACAGCAAAAATGAACACAATGATGGCCAGCACCAGGGTCAGATTCCCCAGAGCTCCCACTGAGTTGCCAATAATCTTAATTAGCATATTTAGGGTTGGCCAAGATTTTGCCAATTTGAAAACTCGAAGCTGCAAAAGAAGAATCCATATGAATATGTTATGCATCTAGTGTTAGCTACAAAATAGAAGCTAGGTCCAAGTTGTTTAGCAGAGTATACCAATTTCTGTAGATTAATTTGTTCTTCAGTAGTACTTCATTATTATTTTAATATAAAGCAAGGAACATGGAGTATTTGTCAAAAATGCATTGTTTATCATTTCATTTCAGTGATGCACATAGTAAAAAAAGTAATAATTTGTGTTTGTATGACCTTTTATTTTTGCTGTTTTTAAATATCCACTTACAGGTGATTCTTGAACAATTCTTAGACATTTTAAGAAGTTTCTACACTTTTCTTCACCGTCACTACACCTTCTTTGCTGGTTTAGCTCCTCATTCCCTTAGCACCACATTAGGCCTTCCATGCTTAGAAAGAGGCCAATTTTTTAAGAAAAAACTTGATGCAGACAATGCAATGTCCATTCAAATAGTAAACATTAGTTTAAAAATAATATTCAATACCCAAACTATTAGGTTATGTGAAGTTGGGTACCATTGTAAGTAATGCTAAATAAGTAAATTCTTCCTGCTCTGTGTATTAGGACATAAGGTTTTCAAGTAATGTAGTATCTATTGGTAATAAAGGCTTTTAAATCATTAATCTTGTACCTCTAGTAAACATATTTATAAACTAGTTTCAAACTAGTTTCTGTGCAATACTAGTTGCTATAAAAAATACATTTCTAATAGAAGCTGAATAATATTTCAATTTAAATGTTATCTTAGAGTCCACTTGTTACAACTCTGTTACATTTAATGGAGTGACTAGAAGTTTATTGTTGGTGCCACTTAAAATAAATGTGAAAAGAGGATCTGCTTAAGTTCTTTACAAGTAACACAAAGTAATGTTCACAATATAAAGACTAAAAATATTATGATTTTTTGTGCTGGTGACAATATGTATGTTTTCACAGATACTCAGCTTATATTATTAATGAAATCAGTGTAAAGATTCGCAGAATTGTTAAAAGACAGCAGTTAATGTTTTGTTGGCAAAGGACATCAGTTGGATAGAAGATCAATAGGATAATTTGATACTAAAAGGTATCAAACACCTTAAACTTGTACTTACCAACTATAGCTTGCAAATTAGGCACATATGAAAAATAATGCAAGTCACTGAAATATGTTATATATACTTATAAAATATGGTAATTACTGCAGGCACCAGCGCTTTTATTTTCTGAGTGAGATAATTGCATGCAAATATTTGATTGTCAAGGTATTTACCAGTCTGAATGAGCGAAGAACAGATAATCCTTCAACATTTGCAAGACCAAGCTCCATTAAACTAAGGCTAACGATAATACCATCAAAAATATTCCAGCCTTCTTGGAAATAATAATAAGGGTCCATGGCAATAATCTTTAGTACCATTTCTGCTGTAAATATCCCAGTGAATACCTAAAACAAAATGTAATGAATTGTTATGACACATTTATATACCTGAGGATTTTTTTTTAATCCAATGAGTTCTCTTACCTGTTACTATAAAAAACATCTGATTGCTATCTCCAAATGGTATCTAAGTATTTCTAAACACTGAAAACTAGTAACTAAATCAGGATTTATAGTAGGAAAGAGGTTTGATAAACATATAAAAAGCTATTGACCAGTCAGCAGTTCAGCTTCCTGGTATGTTCAGGACTGTCCACCCTGCAGATGATGTGATTTGACCTGGTGCTTTAAGTCTGTTTGACGAGTATGGTTCCAGTAAGAAGACTTGACAGCAAGTATTTTCCCTTACAGTCTGAAAAGATGAGAGTCTCTAACATCAGACTGTCTAAGCACAGACTCTCTAAAGTCTGTCTTGTAGACATGGGAAGTTGGAGTTTCATGTCCTGTGCTTTTTGTAAGAGTATAGAGTTTTCACACATAGCTACCATGCTGCATGATGGCTATTTCCTTTTAGGAAAATGAACTTCAGGTTGATAATGTTATTTGAAATATCTCCAAATGCCAAATGTGAAATTATCAATGCATCTCAGTGTTTTTAAGTCCAGAATTTAATTCAACACTTTCTTGCAATGCGTAGTGATCAGTGGTTTGTGCAGCACAACAGAAGTTCGGGAGCATACATTTTTTGTAAAAATATTTTCACTGTAGTGTAATTGAAAAAAAATTCCAAGAGAAATTCTGACTTTAAATATTTTGTCAATTTTGTACAGAAGAAAAGTATTTGCTGTGATGCTGTATCAGTACCATGGTAAAAAGAGCATAATCTACCGTAACATTTGAAAGAAAAAACCCAAGGTAGATATAAAGAAATCTTGCATTCCACTGAAGACTGAACTTCCACACATATTCCATTATAGCAGTTAAAAACATATATTCATGAATGATAAAGGCTCCAGTAAAAAAAAAAAAATCACTTTACCTGTGAAAATCACAAATACCATTTCTAAACTGATTATAAAAAGACATTCTGGAATAGTTTTAAACAAACACAATACATGTATAAGTTTCTTATTGTAGAAAAGGGTATTTTTACATCAAGTAGTTAATGACAAACTACTTACCAGGTTCCCCACAGAAAGGACACTGCTAAACTGTTCTGTCATTGGGTAATGTTCCATGGCCATAAACAAGGTATTTAAAACAATGCAAATAGTTATAGCAAGATCAACAAATGGATCCATCACAACTAAATTGACGACATGCTTTACTTTTAACCATGGACTCCAGCAATCCCAGATCAAAAAAGTATTTGCAAATCTGTACCAGCATGGTGGGCATTTCTGTCTGGATTCTTCAAGCTCTGAAAAAAATAGAAAAAAAAAATAGAAAAAAATAATATTACAAATGTATCTTCTGGAAGTTCTTGTGTAAAATACTAAAGAGTAAATCATCTGAGACAAATGACTATGCCTGTTTTCTTATTTTTAAATTTCAACTTAATTTGCTTTGAAAACCAGAACATATATCTGTATTAGCAAAACAACTGTTTAGCAACTGCTCTCAATTAGAATCTTTGGAAACTATTTTTTCTTCCATTCCACTGTCAATATTGTCAAGTTGCAGAAGAATAAACTTCTTCTAAGTTAATAATAACAAGGATGAATATCTAATGCGATGGGATGTTCAAGGTCAGTGTAGAAGGAACATTGTTGATTGCTCAAGTGAGAAATAATTAGACTACAAAATAGATAAGAAATGTCCACAAGAGTTTTGATTATATTTTGTATAGTGGTATCAACCTGTCTGAAATTTCTCATTTTTAGGCATCCCTTAGAGCACAGTGAGATCTCTATCATCATAACACGTATGGATGATTTTGCTACAGTATCTGTTTCACAGATTTTCTAATGAAGATTTGCTGCAAAAATACACACTTTGAGGATAGTGGATTGAGTTCTGCTTTTTATATTGTCCTATGTTGGTGGAATTACTGGAAGTTGAAAGCTTTCAAACTACTGAAACCAACAAGTTCTCCAGGCAGAAAAAGCTATCAAAAGTAGCTAAAGCTTTCTATAGTCTTTATAAACCATAAGACAGTACGTCTGAAGGAATGTAAGGATCGGTTGGTATAATCACATTTCTGAACATGCAACTCAGAATGCTGAGAGGCAGAATAGCACCAGCCTTGACAAAAGTGACCACTCACACTGGGTGCTGAGTTGACACAGACTCTGTTGCTGAACGTAGCAATTCCTGAAATGGCGGAAACCAGATATGGGTAAGGAGGTGAACTGTCAGGAAATTTTTGCTTACATTGACATGTTTTTTTCTAGTCAAGAGACAGGAGGGACAAACTATTTAACTGGAAGCAGAATGCAGCACTCTCTAAGGAGATATCCTGTTTACAGAGAGGAGAACCAAGATTTAAGAGGCACCAACAGCTCACACTTGCAGGGAAGATAGAAGTTAGTGAGAACAATTTTCTTTAGAAAAAACTAATACTTGAGGTGATACAAGATATAATTTCTGACTACAATTAGTTTGTGATCTACTTGTTTATGTGAGAGCAAAGAACTTCAGAACTCACTTTAAAATTATATTTCAGTACTGGCTTAATAACACTGTAAAGTTTCTTGGTAATTTCATTTTAGAATATATGTTGAATCTGCAAGGTTGGTCTGACTGTAACACGTGCCACACTTTGCCATGATCCAGTAGATAGATCCTTCAAGCTTATAAATATATTTCAATGGTATATGTATGAAGAGTGAGCATAGTCAGTTTCTGTTAAATAAAAAAAAAATCCCCAAAAGTATGCTTCTTTATATTTTTATTTATGGAATATTTTTATAAATTCCATAACTATGAAAATTTAAGAAATGCATAAGAGACTTTGTGGGCATCAGCATGTGTTGATTACATTTGGATTTTTTTCCTTTATATTTTTCATTCCAATTTCTTATTGTCTATCCTTGGATTTTAAGCCTAAGGCAAATGACTGTTCTAGCACATCACTGCATTTATTGTGGCAGTTCCTGGGTTATCTTAATTGATTTTTCCTGCTGATGTCTAATGGAAAAAAAAAAAGATCCCTATATTTTCTGTTTGAGGCTCTGGCAATCCCCTAGATACCATCATTTTATCTCTATTAGTCCACTCGGTAGCGTAATATTTTGGAAGGTGTCATGAAACATGGTTAAGCATTCAGATTGTGTAACTGACCTTAGAAATGCTCAAAAGCCTTTTGTATCTGATGTTCAGAGACTCCACATGCCAGTTTTACATTTACAAAGAAATTGATATAAATATTTTCTCTGTACATGTAGTTAACAGAACTTCACTGAATGGCCTGTCAGATAAAATGCACTACATACCTTCCATTGTATTTGTAAGTATGCTGGCTATGCTCATTGCTCTTTGTCTTGCAGCAGACTCTTCCAGCATTTCCATGGAAATTTGGTATGAACTCAGTCTTCTTTTCCTTATTTCTGTTTCTGTAGTGGTGCCCTGTAAATGAAATACTGAGGAATTAGATCATACTTTTCAACAACCAATTAACCATATTTACTGCATAAATATTGTAGTGATAGTGAGATCAGCTTTGAGCAATGTACTCTGCTTTTCACTGAATGCTTCTGTTCTTGTCAGGATTTCTTTTTTCTTTATTGAGGAGCTCAGTGGGAATTTTGTACAGTGGTACAAAAAATCAACTGCAGGACCCAACATAGTGTGGGACCAAATGTGGTTCACATTTAAACGACTGGATGAACAAAAATTTTGCTTGGTACCTCCTTGATAATACTAATAGTAATAAATAGTTATAATAATTAAAAAAAATACTATAGATGAAAAAGGCTTGCATATTTGAATGTTTGAAAGAACATCTTAGTTTACAGAAGTCTGAAACTAAGACTAAAATGTAATTTCAAAGGTACATAGGAATTATACATATTTTTTTCATGAAAGAGAAAAAAGTCCTTGAGAATTCAGAATGGGTTTTTCTAATAACTCACATGAGAGTAGTAGCCACTTTTGTTTAATTTTAAAGGAGTTTTCCTATACATATTTCCAACCTATAGCCTTATTTATATATTGAATATCTACTTTGTTGAAGTGAAACTATATGCAAATTGTCAAATTCAATTAATCTTTTTTTCTGTGTGTAGATCTCTTGCTGAAAGCAAGAAGAATATCATACTTTAGACATAGGAGGTTGAGGACTATTTTTCCTTTATTTTCTCTTATTTAGAAACTATTTCAAATTATTTCTTTAAGAAATTATAAGGAATGCAGAGATGAAGAATAAGAGAAAATTCTGTGCCTGAACCAAACTGTAATAAATACTGGCTTACTTACAATTACCTCTGGTATAAGCTGACCAGTAGGTGAAGTTAGAGTTGAAGGTCCTCCAACCAAGGAAACCACTCCGTTACAATCCACAGTGCTGTGCATCTTCCCATTCACTGGAAGGGCTGGTATCATTCTAGATGACACACTGGCCTGGCTAACGTTACTGTTGCGCCTTTCTCCATGTCGATTTGGAACAAAGAGAGAATCTCTTCTGCTCTCATTGTCTTCAAGAGTGCTGTGCTCATCATCAGCAAAGTCATTTTCAGAGCCTACATCCTTTGCGTGACCTCTGAAACTGAAAATGCTGGTTTTGCTGTTGCGTCTTGGTGAGAACAGAGAACCACGAATGCTTAACAAAGACTGTAAAAGATTTAAAACAAACCAAATGAAACAGCATTAGAACTAAAGTTGTAAGTTCTTGGCTTTTCAAAGAATAATTACAGTGCTGGAGGAAGGATAGTCACTTTTTTCTTCCATAGTATAAGTGTGTCCACTAGAGAAATGTGTTCACCAGGGGACCTGAAGCAGAGGGGGAAAATTCTTTTAAGGTAACGTAGCAGGACTGAGGAAAAGTTGTGCAGAAGACATAAACAAGGTTGAACAGTTCTTAGTGAAGAATGTGCATTGAACTGTCATGGACTGTGCTGGAGACAGTTTTCAATATCACTATCAAGATACTGTGATATTGAAAGGTACTTGCTTTTATTCCTTCAATTATAGTACAGAGCTAAAAGTCTTTTACTTCTCTTCTTAATCCCCTGGATTCCTAGGGATAGCAACTAATAATGCTCACTGATCACTTTATTCTGTTTTGTTTGGTAGATGCAGAAGTGATCTTAAGTTTGCCATTGAAATCCTTCTAAACTGATGTAAGGAACTTGAGTGACCTCTTCCCAATAGGCTCAATAGTGTGGGAACAATAACTAGAAGACAGAGGGGCAGCTTGGGGAAGCTTTGGAGATAACAGCAGCAACACTCTTAGGCATAGCTCTCCAGGGGCCATAGCAGGTTGCACTCACCTGCCAGAAGGTATCACTTTGTTATCAGGCAGCTCAAAGAAAGTATTCACCAGGGACACCGTTACCTAAAGATATTCTGTTACAAGTGAGAAAAATAAATCTGTGGTGTTTGCTAATTCATCTTTTAATTACAGTAGAAGCCAGTAAATGAAGTGTTCTTCTCCCTTGCTACATATTTTATTAACAACATTCATGAATAAATAAAATTAGTACTAATTGTGGAGAAAAGTAACCTGACATTCAGCCTTCTTCAGTTCTGCATTTTTGCAAATCTTCACATCTTGGTTCATCAAAAACCTGTTTTGAGACTATTGTCACTTTCTTACTATTTCTGCAGGTGGAAAGTCCTCATACCTAATAGCAGTGGGTTTGATCCCAGGATAATTAAAATGAAAGTGAAAACTGTCCTATATAAACCTATATTAATACTTTGAAAATCAAACACTGTGTATATATATATATATATATCAACCCATATGTATTTCCGTATATGCATAGTCAGATGTATAAATTCACACATTATGTATGTGTTGAACTGGTAGAACTGCCTGTTATAAGGCCTGGCAGGTGTTTACCATTATGAGATATATTATTTTCTGTTCTTACAGCTACACCAAATTTTAATAGTTTGGGCTGAAATTTTCTATGCTGGCTGTCAGGCTCAGGCTGAATTACTTGGAAAATACCAGCTAAATGATTTTGCTAACCCATTTATGTAAACTTGGCTGGAGAAAAGTGCTTTTTTTGCTTATACAGAAAGATAATTTTATCAAGAAAAAAACCCTAGCTTCTATGGAACATGACACTAAATTCTGACAAAGCAGTAAACTAATTACTACACCCTTTTTACATTTCCTTGTAAATATATGTGGGCAACATACAGTCCTTAAAAAAATGACATGCTCACCAGGTTTTCATCTGGCTACCAGTGATAGCCTTGTTCTTTTAGAGAATGTTCCCATGGCTGCTATGTTTTATTTGCAGGCCAATCTTTCCAATATATGTTGCCACATTTTGAGTACAGCTAATTGGATCAGCCCCCTCAGGGATTTGGGAGAAGTAATGTCTATTCTGCAAGTCCCTGCTGCATTGAGACAAAAGATATAAGCCAAAATGGCTGCAATTTTTACACAAGTAGAGGCAGAAATCTATGTGTCTACATGCTATCAGAAAGTAAGAACTGAAAGGAAGGCTTTACTTTTCTGGCACACGGCATCATTCATCTGCATACGGAATGTGGTATTAAAGGACAAAACCTCTTAAAGGGCCCAACTGAGCAGATTATCTCCCCTTACCATTCTACCTCATTGTTTCATGCTCTGGACCCTGTCTCACCAGGGAGATTCTCCATGGCTAACAAAACAAATGAGCTCTTCTTTATCAAATCTCCTGTTTGCAATTCTTTCACTCTTGTGGCACCTAAGTTTTAGTTGTATTCTGTCAACTTTTGCCCCAAAGCTTTGTTACAACTGCAAAAAAAAAAAAGTCAAGAGTGTCTTTAATTAAGAAGTTATTCCTAACCTGGTAATATTTGGAGGTAAAAGTAATCTATTGGCTCAGACCACACATTATCACTTTGAAGAGATGCATTTTGAGTGATTTTTTAAAAAATGCCATAACTGTGTATAGCCTTGAAATATGCAAAGGTAAAACAGAATCATTTAGGCTGGAAAAGACCTCCAACCAAGATCATCAAGCCCAACCTTTTGACTGATCATCAGCTTGTCAACTAAACCATGGCACTAAATGCTATGTCCAGTCATTTCTTGAACACTTCAAATGACACTGACTCCACCACCTATCTGGGTAGTCCATTCTGATTTTTTAAAATCCTTTCATGAAGGAATTCCTCCTGATGTCCAGTCTCAAATTCCCCTGGCCATCTTGAGGCTATTTCCTCTTATCCTGTCACTGGTTGCCTAGGACAAGAGGCTCACCTCCACCCGGCCACAAACTTTCTGGGAGTTGTAGAGTGATAAGGTGCTACCTGCGACTCTTTTCCAGGTTAAACACCCTCACCTTCCTCAGCTTCTCCTCATACAACTCACTCTCTAGACCTTCACTGGACCTTCTCTGGACCTGCTGCAGCAGCTCTATGACTGTCTTGTACAGAGGGACCCAGGACTGGATGCAGGATTCAAGGTGTGGCCTCACCACAATGCCAAGTACAGAGGGCATATTCTTAGGTGACAAAAGGTGACAAAAGTGACCCTGTGATTTATGGGAGTAGAGCTTAGCATTTTGGATTAAATGATTTCCAGAGGCCCTTCATAAACTACTTGTTTTCCTATGATTGCAATGATTCTCCATAATTTCTAATGATTTCCATGATTTCTAATGATTTTCCATGATTTCTAATGAAAAATAACAGTATGACTAAATTGCTACACATACAGGCCCGAAAGATCCCTGTGTAGTTTGTCCTTATTGTGTAGTACTAGTGCTAGTTTTCTCATTATCTTCATATCAAAGAAGTTAATTAAGGAAAATAATAGAAATCAATGGTAATGTGGGATTTCCTGTGCAGAGTATTTTGATGTTGCAGTCTGCTAAAAAACGCACATATTTGTATAGTTTTGAAATGGATCCAGAACAGAAAATGTATGGTTCATTAACACATATATATTAATACCAATCTTTCTTTCTCTAGTCTACTAGACACATCCTCAGAAATACATTTTCAGAAATGTATGAATTAAGTTTATAAGTATTCTTGGTACATTGTTTTTATCCCTTTGGCATCTCAAACACTGTGAATGGTACTACCTTTTTCCTTCCCTTACCATTTACATAACTTCCAATATGCAAACCTGCTGTAATATCAGTGAAAATAAAACAGAACATGATTTAGTAAAATAGAGTGCTGTACCTGGTGAGGAGAAGTGAGCCTTTTTTCATATGTCAGTTGACTTCCTTCTGCGGAGAAGCGGAAACCTTTCCTTCTGATACTGTCTTCTGACTCAGACTTGGGGAACTTATCAGTATCTCCTTTGTCCTCTGCTTCAGACATTTCTTTCTGTCTTCTTTTCTTCCTTCTGTTTCTTCTTTCTTTAGCACTCTTTGAGCTCAACTTTGATGCTTCTGAAGAGCTTTCCAGGAGTTCTCCTAATCCCCCTACACCACTGAAATCTCTTGATGCAACTGATGCTGCTGCTACTGCTGCTGTTGTCTGTCAGGTTACAAAGCAAGGTATTCTTAGTAGGCCAAAAAAAGAATAATTTTATAGTCTTTTATCAACTGGTTTTTATTACCACTGTGATAATAATGTTCTTCATACACTCTTGAGTGTGTATATATACCCAAACAAATTGTACTGAAGATAAAATATTGAGTTGTACAGCTCCTCACTGTTTTGCAGCATGAGTTATTTGAAGCACCAACTTTGACAGAATAATAGCTACACTATTTGTTAAAGAATTCCTGCACAAGACACTTGTCTGAAATAAAAGGAGTCAGAAAAGGGTTAATATAATGCTTTTTCATGTATTTTGGTCCTGTTATTCCATTTTTCTCTTGAGAAAAGCCCCACATCATGGTCTAATTCAGCTGATTCCTTCTGAGCTCTTACAGAGAAAACTAATGCCTAACATTCATCCTGTGAGTTAATGTATCAAATCCAGCTAGCCCCCTGAAAGCAGTTGAACCCAGTCTTTCCTCACTGTCTTCACAGTAAGAACACTCTATTTTCCTTCAGCCTTTGCTGGTACCAGGCACAACCTCTAGACATGTCTTCAAGTCCTTCCTTCCTCTTCATGTTTCCTCTCCACATGTCCCACTGTATCTGCACTCTAGGTCTTATAGATATGCAAAGATGCATTTATTTCCTGTTGATGCTACAGCCTGAGAGAAGAAAATAAGTTTAGGTTTCTTCTCTGTGGAAAGGTGTGAGATGACTTACTGGAACAGTCATCCCAAAACTCAGGACCAGTATCTTTAACTACAGTGGTCAGCCTACTTGTTTTGGTTCATTAGGGAAAAGGTTATTTTAGTCATGAAAAAAAGAACAATTGAGAGTATGTCCAGTGCTGTTCCTCAAAAGAACTGTGGGAGTTTGTGATGAAATTCTGTAGTGGAAATATCTTTAGGGAGATGATAGGCTGCTCATAGCTTACAAAAAAGGGTGGTGTGATAAATTGCAAGAAACTAGGGTTATATAACAAAGATGACTAGTAATTATCTAGCAAAACATTATATTCTATGCCAAGTTTTTCAGGAATTATGACATCTCTTTACAGCAGGAAAGGATAGTTTGAAAGCTCATAGTATGAACTAATGTCTTTCTTTGCCACAATATACAACCCATGCTATACAAGTTGACTTGATACAGACTTTTTCTGCTAAATGGAGTAATAAAAAGATTCTGAAGTATTTATAAAATAAGCAGTAGTCAAAATTTTGTCTTACTGGTTCCAGAATATCATCCTTCAAAGACTCTAACAGAAACAAAGGCAGCAGATGCTGAGTCATCACCCATCTACTTCATAATACTAACAGTAAAGGTCAAACAAGTGGAGCAATCCAAAAATCACTGTGATGACTTAAGTTTCTGGATGAATAGGTTCAATGTGAAGGGGGTGAAGAGATGGGTCCCAGACTAATTTCTGCCTTAGCAACCAATTCAACACTTCAGTTGTCCACCCTGTACTGCTAATGTTTTCACAAACAAAAGAGATCCTGGCTGTAATTATGCTTTACTTATAATGAATGTACTGGTTGCTCATTTAAAAAAAATAAAATTACTTTCAGGGTCTTTATTCAACCTTACTTTTAGTCTGTGTTTCTTATTCTATTCTTTCTAAGTCTGAATCAGCTTCATTTTCCCCCACTCTCAGATACACAAACATCTAGATGAGCCTGCTGATATTTTTTAGTATAATGTCATTTAGTGCCTTTAAGCCATTAAAACATCAGATTTAAGAAAAACACAGCAATATATACTTTGCTGACATTAAACCTTTCTAAATTTGATTTTTACAGCATTCTACTCTTTCTTTAGTAATTTGGAAGGGGTAAAATTCAATTACTAAAATAAAGACATGCTAATGAGATTTCATGAGTCATACATAAAGCTTTCTTTTCAAGCAAAAGACAGAGTTTGTCTTTTTGTTAGCACTTCATGGAGTCATTCTAACTTAGTGAAAGTACCTGTAAAATACTACCAAAAATAGTACTTATAAAACTTTATATATATATAAATATTTATATATTTTTATAGTACTCATAAAACTTTAAATAATTTTCTTCTCTTTTCAAAAAACAAAGATTACTTTAAAAGAATTCTAAAATAATATCTTTGTTATGAATATTGCTCATCTGTTTTTGAATATTACTTGTCTGTTCGAAGAATACTTAGACTCCTGATTTACGACAGTTTCAGTTAGGGATATTTTTAATTACCTTGCTGGAGAGAAACCTTGAAAAACACTGATTACAATCCTTCTCTCTATTTGATTAATATTTGGGGAGAATTATTAAATACATCAAGCTTGGCAATTCTAACTCAGCTGTAAACCAGAAGTAACATCACTAGATTTTTTTCATGCTATTTATAAGATCTGTAACTTAAAATCACCATTATTTACAACTACTCAAATTGGTTTTCTAGAGCCCTTTTATGAAAAACATTTTACTTTTGCAGTCTTTTGGTGTATTAAGTATCATTCTTGTTTGTACCTTTAGCTTGCTTTTTCTTACTATTGGCTATTTACACTTCTATAACTTGCATAGTAAACAAGACGTTTTATTTTCTGAAATTCACTGCACAATTTGTTTGTGTTCTTAATCATGAAAGATTTTTCTCCTTGCCTTAAGGACAAGGTTGTTCAGAAAGTACAATTTCCATTATTACCTGAGCTTCTTCTTGTTGCTTCTTCAGTTGTTCAAGCATCTGTTGAAATTCTGCCTCTTTCTGCTCAGCTTCTTCCATTGTTGCTTGATTCTGTTCTTCATAGGCCATGGCAACCACAGCCAGGATCAGGTTTATCAGATAGAAAGAGCCCAGAAAAATCACCAGAACAAAAAATATCATGTATGTCTTCCCAGCAGCACGCAGTGTCTAGGGAGTAGAAAGCATATTTATATATTATTCCACAACTTATCTTTTTCAGCTCATGCAAAAATAAGCCTATTTATGTCATTTTGAATGTCACCAACAGTTTACTATTTAAGTAATAATAATTTCTTACCAGCTGATAGAGATTTTCCCAGAAGTCCTGAGTCATTAGCCGAAACAGTGACAAAAAAGCCCAACTGAAGGTGTCAAAACTTGTGTAGCCGTAATTGGGGTTTCTGCCAGCTTTCACACATATATATCCTTCTGGACATTGCCTATGTGAAAATCAAATACGAGGACTTAGTCAAAACCTTTATTCCCATCTAGAAAATATGTATTATCTTTTGGAAGAATATACATTATTTTTCAACAGAAAATCCATAAATTACAATAAAATTAATTCAGAAAAAAATTCCCAAGAATTTAACTAACAACATAGTAGATTAAAGATATCCCTTTCATCTACTCACTGGCTGAAATTACCTAAATATTAAAATTCTCTTCAATTACATTTTGCAAATAGAAACTCTATTCCAAATTCATTATTTCCTGGCAGAAATAATTGCTAAAATGTTGTTAAGGCTACAGACAGATTAAAACATACTATTAGCTAAATCCAATTGTAGTATTAGGGATTTCCCACATAATGCTAATAGATATATTTTTAGTAAACCTCTTCACTGCTGCCTGTCAGGCATCCAAGTTCAGCTAACAATTCTAGGCTCATAATTTGGCACATGTAAATGGCAGAATTTGCCAGAAGTGAAAGAGTTAGGCTTGAAAAAACAGATTCAGTCTTGAACTATGAAGTCACTGCTGTGCTTTCTTAATATTTTTTATATTCTCTTTCTCACTTTTAACTTTTGTTTCCTCCTACTTTCTAAATCATCAAAGGAGACTTAAAAAATTTCAGATCTTATCAATAAAACGATGTTCATTTTCCAATGAAGCAGGAAAAAGGCTGTTATAATTACTATTTTGTTTAGCCAGACTGTAAAACATTTTGACTTCAATAAGAAATTCTCACTTAGCTGCAAAACTCCATAAGTTCTGTAACCCTGCTAAATATGGATTTGCAACTCGATCTCATGTTACTTCTTTTTCTACAGAGCATAACATAGAATTTTTGAAAGGGTCTTACCCTGCATCAGAGCTATTACCACAAAGTAGGGCATCTCTTTGTCCTTCCAAAATATAAAAATGAGCTGTGTAGAAAGCATTAGAAATATATATGAGTAGATCAAATAAACCTGAAAGCAATACAAAGTAAAATAAAAATAAATTGTGTTAAATCATAGTGGCTAGCTATTGATCCCTTTGTAGCATGTTTAGGAACCTTTCTGATTGTTGTATTTTTTATTGTTTTTATTTGATCTCTGTAAATCAGTGACTGTAAGCAGTTCTACATAAGTCAGAAATATAAACCCTTCAATGTTCTTTACTTGGTCACAAATAATTATGTATTTTAGCCACAAATATATTAAAATAGTTATATCAGAAATTCTTACTTTCATCCTCGATGTAATCCTTCCAGTTAAACGTGCTCACTGTCATGTTAACAAAAGTACCGTTTTCATTCATTGTGCTGTTAAAGTAGGAAATAATGTTTATCTCAAAAGTAGAATTGTCTGGAGGCCACTGCAGGCATTTATTCCTCAGGTTGCCCATGAACAGCTGCAGCCCTATCAGTGCAAATACACTCAGACAAAACACAGTCAGGATCATCACATCCGAGAGCTTCTTCACAGACTGAATCAGGGCTCCTACAATAGTCTTCAGGCCTGCAAAGAGAGTAGATTGATAGAATTATCAAAGACTATCTTTGCCCTTCCCATATAATTAAGAAGCCATGCAGACACTTAAAAAGAAATTATTTTTTATTTCTTGAAAGGTAAAACTTCATGAGCAGCCTCAGAGCTTGTGAAGATGAATGAAAGAAAAATATTCCTTTTTATGAATATGCAATGTACATATAGTCCAATAAATTGAATATATAATATTCTCAAGCAGGAAACTTTATCAATCATGCTTTCTTAGTACAGATTTGATTGCATTTACTAATTTTTCTCTGCATTAAATATTCTGCCAATAATTCAGTTTCCAGTTAATTCTAAACATGACTTCACAACAGTGCAAAGCAGCATGAGATAGAATTGCTAGTAATTTTGAATGAAAAAAGTTTGCATTTGATAAATTTTCCTGTGCATAATTTATTTTCTCTTTGGTATCTTCTTGGTATCTATCTGTTACTTGCTTATTTTTAAGAATAATGTCAATTTTAAGTGATAAAAAAAGGAAAAATTTTAAAACCAAGAATGCCATAGCACTAAGCTTTTGTAATGTAGAGGCAATTTGTCAATACACAATAAAATGCAGAAAAACAAAGCAAAATAATCCATAGGCCTCATATTTTATGTTTCATGCAAGACTTTGTTAAACTCAAAGGCTGATTTTGCAAAATAAAAGAAGCTAATGCTGAAAAGGCAAAGAATCATAAACCAGGTTAATGATCCATGCCTTTTTATTCCTTTTTTTTTTTTTTTTTTTTTTTTGGCAACATGAGCAGCAAACAACAAGACTTATGCTCAAAGGAAGTGAATTCAATGAACAAAAGTCAGCCTCAGTGTTTAACCTCGCTCTCACCTGGAATGACTGATATTGTTTTCAAAGCTCGGAGAACTCTGAATGTTCTCAACGCTGAGACATTGCCCAGGTCCACAAACTCTGTCACATATCTGTAATAGGGGAGTTCACACACAAACACAATGACAGCACACAAATAACAGTTGGAGATACGAGGGGCCTAACACCTGACACCAACTACTTCTTACCTGGAATTACAGAAATAGTTTTCAAAGCTCTCAATACTCTGAAAGTTCGAAGAGCTGAAACATTGCCTAGGTTTACAAATTCTGTTACATACCTGTAGGATTAAATCACAGTTATTCAGAATTGAGGCAGAGCTTATACTAATTATGTGGGTCTTCAAAACCTCTGTGGCAATACTAGCAATCATACTTCAAAATTTACCTGTCTCTTCAGTACATTTCAATTTAATAATTGTTTTCATCAATTTTGCTTAAATGTCATTGGAGTGAAACTCACTGATTTGTATTTGAACATCTAGTTAAACTAATTAGCTTTTAATGGGACAGTAACATGGAGTCAAAGGGATGGCTTCACTTCTGGTGAGCAGAAAAATGTAGGCCATGAAATTAGTGTCCCTCAGCAGTAATTGCACTAGTGGCTGACACTCCATTTCGGCTTCTGCCATATTTTTCTTTGATTTATGAATACTAAAATGTGTTATACAGTGTCTAAGCTTCAAAGGTTGCAAAAATTAAATATGTTTAAATAAATACACATAATACAATAATATTTACCACTAATTTCATGCCCTAAAAGCTTAAAAAGTTCTTGAACCACTTACGCCATTAAAATGACACTGAAGTCAAGCCAGTTCCATGGGTCTCGCAGAAAAGTAAAACCTTCTAAGCAGAAGCCCCTTGCAAGAATTTTGATAAGTGATTCAAAGGTATAAATTCCAGTGAAAGTGTACCTGAAAATCATCAGAGCAGGAATTTTTGCATGGATTTTTGCATACTTACAGACAGTGCCATTCTTTAGCAAAGATGACTTAAAAGAGAAGAAAAAGTATTCAGAAGGAAAAGGAGTAAATTATTAACTTCACTTGCCCTAAATATTGTAGTTGCTGTTCAGTCTTTGTTGAAATTTGAACCTGATATATATGCTACTCATTTTCTAAAAGGTTGGTTTAATCTCAGTTCTTGTGCTTACAAATAATTTTTGACTCTAGTATTTATGGATACATTTCAGACTTTGAGTTCTTTGGCACTCACAGGGTTGCCTCTTTGCTTGCATTCATAAATCAGGTAGATGTCTAAGTGTTACAAAAACTAAAGAATTTTTTTTTTAATGTCTAAATCAGAGAGTTTTGTAAAATCAATTCTGGATAATAACTGTACTAATGCCTATTTATTTCATAAATAATCATAAATATAAGAAAGCATGCCCAGACTGTTACTCTCAAAGATGGGGAGCATGATTACCAGCTTACCTGGTGTGGGAACAGCTATTCATTTAACAACATAGAATAGTCAGTTATAACCAGCATAATGCAGGCACTTCCCGAGACCCACATAGATCTCTGTGGACCTCCAGAATAAAGGAACTCTACCTACAGACCCTACTGCTCTGCTTTCAGACTCTCTGCACCTCTAGCAAGCCATCATCACTGTTCACTGGGAATGAGTTAATGGTAGTTGTTTCTAAACAGGGTTCAGTGTAAGGTTCATTTGTGCAGAGAAATAAATAAATAAAAACCAGTAATGGCTCTTTGAGAAAAGAAGGGAATGAAAGAAGCAATAAGTGATTAGAAGCAGATTTTTCATGAGTAATACTATTTCAACTAAAAACATAAAGGGCTTTGAGAAACATGACCTAGAGGAAGGTTTCTCTGCATGCCAGGGGTTTGGAACTGTATGATCTCTAAGATCCCTTCCAACCCAAATCATTCTGTGATTCTACAGTATTTCAGAGGAGAACATGTATCTGTATTTTGTTAAAGAATACACATGCATTTATAACCATGAACTAGAAAGAAAAATATTCCGTATTTAGGTCAGCTCTTTGTTACTCTTTCATAGGTATGGCCCTTTCCTCAGCAATTTGAGTTTCTTGTGGTCCTTGTTGTGGCAGGCACTTATGAGGTCAAATCAGTAAGGCATGATAAAAGTCCTACTGTGACGAGATCATGGATATGCAAGCAAGGTATGGCAACAATTTCAGATGCACAATTTTACATGCACATCTATAGCTCCCTGACTGATTTACAACTCAGAATATCCAAGGACAAGAACTCCTGTTTGTACACAGCAGAAGTCCAGATATTCCACAGGCATAATTTAAACAAACATGGTGTTACTGTTAAATTATTTAAGTTGTTTAGGAGGAAACAGGAAAGATATTGATGATCTCATGGAATATGATTCTTCTTGACTCTGGACAAGCCCATTCTGGCTTTCACATTTTTATAAATGCTTCTTTTTTGGAGTCACACAAAAACAGAGACATAATAATAAAGAAGTAAAAATGTTTAACTTACTCTACATTCTTTGTCCAGTCTGGAGGGTTACTCATGGTCATAAATACACAGTTGGTCAAAATAGTGCACATGATAAGCATGCTGAATAACGTAGGTTGTAGTTAAGGCATGTTAGTCAGAAAAGTAGGACAGCTTTATAACAGTAAATGAAATAACTTAAAGATATTGTTTACAAATGTGTCCAAATAACATGATATTAAAGCCTAAAACAAAGCTTTGCACATAATTTTATGTATTTTAAATGGTATGCCATCTGGCATATTATGGTGCACTTCCATAAATAAAATGCAATACTTTTATAATAATAGCAGGTTTTAAATGAAGTTTAAACATAACTTTAACTCTGTAAATCATTAAATGACTACCCAAATGTAATTACTCGTTTAATACAGGTGGATCATTCTAAAAGATCTTTAGTCAGAGGTTGGTTGTTTAGGCCTGAGTTTTTCTTTGAACATGATTGAAATATATTTGAAAATACTCTCCTTTATCCCAAATCTTTTATAGGGCACCTATCCCAAAGCTAAAAACACAATGCTGAAAAAGCTTCTCTTTACCCATGCTCTTTTGTCCTTGCTAAGTGAGTCTAGTTCATTAATAGTACTACTGGTCTTGGTAAAAGTGTGACCTTAGATATGTTCAAGTGCAATGGTTTGTTACTAATGTGGCCTTAGCTGCAGGGCTTAGTATGGGATTCAGTCTCCTTTTAGATATTAAGCCTGATATTTAAACTGTGACAGATTTAGGTGGTTCAGTAGAGAATTCTCTCAGCAGGGATGAAGATCATACTGCAATCCACATGTGATATTGGCTCCTTTTTTAAAATGTGAGCAACATATTTTTTTAGCATAGTTCACTCCCATGGACACAGTTTGTATATCCACATGAAAAGTGTTATTTTGATCATTAAGTATTTTTAAATAGCAACACTTAAATCAACATTAAGAGAAAAGGATATGAATGTACCAAAATCTTGATAGCAATTTTTCTGATGGGATTAAAAGGGGTTAAAATATACAAGGCAGACGTGGCACTGAACCGGAAAATTGCTTTCCCCTTATTCAATACTATGAAAGTCTGCAAAAAAAGAAATACAAAATTAAAATACAATGTTGACTACGTATATATCTTCACATCCTACTAAAAGTTTTCATTTTCTGCCTGAGAGGTACAAGTTCCATTGTACTGTCTACCTGTGGTACGAAAATAACTGATTTCTGTGAATACAATGGAGTAAGTCTTCCACAGCCAATTCTCCAATTAGCAAAATTTTCCAGCATGTGGACTGAATTATGATGTAATTAAAATGTGTGGGAATTACAAAAAACAATAGTTTATCAATAAAAGTAAAATGCAAGATTTTGCCATGGAAATATTTCAATTTTATTTCTTATGAAGTGTTTGATTAAAGTGATTAAAATTTATCAAATGTATTCCACCCTGTCAGCAAACACAAAACCAAAATATCAAAAGGATAATTCCAAATGCCTGTTTGTATCTGGAACAAATACTTGACAGAATTATATACACACATAGGTATAGAGACAAGGAGAAATTCTCATTACAAAATCAACCACAATTTAAAAATAATTTTGCTTTAATCTTTTATTTTAAATACTACCAATATCAATTATATGCATCTTCTGAAATAAATATCTATGAAAAAAAAATATTAATATATTGCCAGCTAACATAGTTCTGAGCAATGTGAGACAGTCACCAGGATTTGGCATCCTATTACAACAAATATTTTTTAAAAGAAACTGCTGGTTTTCTTGTTAACAGTGTGCTCTTACTTTCCCTATATGTGAGCAGAAAATTTAGCTAGTGATTATCTATTAAAATTTGGTCCAATAAACCTATGGTTTGTGTTCAGTTCATTCTGTTTCTGTGGGCAATCGTTGCCTAAGTGTATTTGTCTGTGAATGAGGTTTACTTGCATCTTTGGTGCTGCTTGAAATTTCTTCAGGACATAACTATTCTTCATTCCTTTTGCTCTTTGTGGATGGTAATGGCTCTGCTTTGTGTTAACATAATAGAGTCTTTGTTACACTCTCAGCAGAGCTATAAAGTATCACTGTTCTCCATGTTGATTTCCATTCTCTGTAAAAAGTTGGCTATGATCAGGAAAATTCTGCCCTCTCTGTGGCCTTTACTGCCTACTTGGACAGTCATCTCAGGGAAGGAAAGAAAACCACTACGTGGTAGGAAAGAAGATAGGTAAAGGAGTGTTGCTGGTGCCTGCTCACAGAAAAATATCAAGCTAACACTGAGGGTGGCAGAGAAGGGACACACACTCCTTGGCATTTCTCCCTGCCCTACAGTCCTTCACCCAGCTGGAAATGCTAGAAAGATGTTGCCTGTCCCAAGGTCACTGCTGCAGCTGAGCCCAAAGACAGACTAAATTCACATATGATTTCTTCTGCACTGACAAGTCAGTGATTAAGGGTAGTTTGTACTATACAACAGAGGAGAGATGACTAATTCTAGTCCATGATTTAAGATGTCCATTTGTTTTCTGTTGAGCATAATTATATTGCTAGGTAATAGAAACACAGATGTCACCTGCAACTAAAGATTCTACAGTTTACTAATTGTTCTCAGTACTAAGAAATCCATCATTAGTGTCAGCTTTTACACTTCTGTTTGAAAAAATCTGTCTACATTTTCTTATCAGTAGAGGTTAGAAACTATACTTCAGAACTTCTCAGTCTTTCTGAAACTTCACTTCTTCAGACAACTTTATCCCTGAATTTATGTATGCAACTTTACTCCTGAAGTTCTGCAGCTAGTTGAGAAAAGGGCTTAGTACTGACATTATATTGTAAGTAAGAATTTCCATGGAACTGTTGTTATAACCCAAACCACAAAAATTTAAATAACCCTTGGCAATGCTACTTCTTTGAAATTTAATTTCTTTATATTTCCTTAATAATGTATATACTTGTATTATCTACAGCATTGTTTATTTAACTTTGGCAACTCTTAGGTTATGCAGTTACATACAGATTCTGCTTTATTTTCTGTTCCCATTACTGAGGCCATAATTTTTAAACCTGTTTTACAAACCAAAAATGACCACATTTAGCCACAAAATTTAAACCAAATTTAGCCACAAAAGTGAGAGTATTATTTGAATAATTTTTTTTCTGGCGAACAAGTTTCTTTGGAGTTTAAAGTATTTTATGCCTTGATTTTTT
Source organism: Lonchura striata (assembly GCF_050655825.1). Taxonomy (NCBI): domain Eukaryota; kingdom Metazoa; phylum Chordata; class Aves; order Passeriformes; family Estrildidae; genus Lonchura; species Lonchura striata. The sequence continues at coordinate 18,418,334 of NC_140709.1, forward strand.
ATAGTGGCTCAAGATAAAATTTCTTATCTTGATGACAGCCTGGAATGCTTCAAGTCGTCAATAGAGCAACTGTATCCAGTTATTTCTTTTTCAGTGAGATGGGAAAAGATAGTCCCAAGTACTTCTCCATAAAACACCTTGTGCATTTTTTAATTTAGAGGTGTTATCCACCTCTTCATCTTCCTTCACTCTCCTGACCCACAACACTTTGAAGTCTATCAGAAACTGAGAGAACCTCTTGATGCTGCTAACGGAGCACACAGAAATAAACAAGAGCATAGAGGAAAACTGGCTCTTACTGTCTCCTGTCCTTTCACTAATCAGTGCAGGACCTAAGGTACTTTTACTTGTTCCCAGGTTGGACTATTTCAGACCACAGAGGATTTTATAACTGTCTACAACTAATCCCAGCTATGGAAATACACTTGTTCTTTCCTTGTCTTTATCTTAACTTGAATAACACCCGTCTGCTTCCAATTGGATGCATCATCACTACAAGACCAAAACCCATACACTCTGCTGCAGATCCTCACTTGTAAAAAGTCAAACTTTTAACTTGAATGGATCTGTTTGAACTACCTTTTCTATCTTTGAATTCCTGACTTGGGGATCATGTGAAAAGGAGGACTGTACAAATTGGAAGAGAAAATGCACCTCTTTTGGGAGTTTGCATGTGTTGCATTCACACATGTAACTTAGATGCATTGCTTTTATCTCATAACTCTTTGCTCTGGTCTTTCTGTATGAAATCTCTTCAGAACACCAAAAATGTCTTTTTTTGATTCCTTCCTCAAAAATGAGTTTTGCCATGGTCTGCCAAAGACTTCTAGTTGACAGCTCTGCAGTAGAGATCTATCATATCAAACCCAAGCACCTCAAGCAATAGTTTGCATTGTGGTAGTTTCATATGAGCCAACATTTACAGAGTCTCTATATGCTACATATACAAGGATACATGTATTTCATGTGTATGTTTGCACAGAGAATATGCTTACAGTCCTCTATTTCACTAACTTGAGTGGATACTACCTTGTTATCTACAACTACTTCCATTGCAAAACCATGCTTAGAACATCTCTTTTGTCATATTCAGTCTTACTATTACATTGAAATTAAAAAAAAAAAATCATTCTGTGCTCAAGTTCAGGCAAGATCAAGGAAGACACATCTTCCTTACAATGAAGTAAATAGCAAATAACTCAACAGACTTGAAGCAGTCATAATATGGAAGAGCATAAATCAGTTCTGCTAAATAAAAGGATGGTTCTGTATATTTAGCAGATTGACAGTTCTAACTATCACATTTTGTGATTAAACTTTTCCAGTGTATAAAGGTATATTCTATTTAGTGCAAAACATAATTCACTCACTTTTTTATTGATATAATATGGGTCCAGGTCTTCCAAAGGTTCAGATACCATTCCTGGAGGTATGTCACCATAAATAAATGGCAGTGTCTTTCCTGCCTCCAAGTCACTGTTTGGTTTTGGACCATTTTCATCATCATCATCTGTATGTTCTTGCTTGGGCTTTTTAGCTTTTTCTTCTGCAGAACGCTTTTCAATAGCTGCGAGGGAATCTCTAGTAAAATAGCGGAAGCTTTCAGGTCCAGGTGGTACCAGCAGTGCCTGTGCCATGTTTTCATCCTGCAAATTTAATTACTTTTAGCTTCTTGCATAAGAATGACCTATAAAAGAAAATTAAATAATTTAGGCAAGCTAGATTGTACCAATAGGAAAAACCCCAACATTTGGTCAGAAACTCTTTCCAGGCTTAAATAGAAATAGAAGCAGCATACTTCAAGGCTGAATGGCAGTTAAAAGCAAATGCTCAGAATTTGTTTTGATATTTTATAAATTATTTTTCAGCTTTTTCCTGCAGATCCAGAAAAAGACATTTCTTTTTCTGCCCACAGATACTGCTTTGCCTGTGTCCTTGGACACTCCCAACAATAGAACAAATTGCTGATCAAAGTGTTTTAGCAGTACAGCTATTTTTTTTTTAACAGCAAGTATAAATGCATATTCTGGGAGGTACTGCTGAAAATGGTAAACCTACATTCTACAACTTAAGAGATTTTAATTTTCCATATTTTTTTCAAGCATCAGTAATACAACTTTACAAACATCAATACTTTCATTAAACGAAAAGATTTTACACAAGTGGTGCTGGTTAAATGACAGCAGCTGAATTATGGGAGGAACAAGCATAATTCTTTCTTACCGGCACTTAACTGTGGTGAAGGCTAATATTAGATCCCAGAGCAGCTTGGGTTGTGTTTATTGACTGTTAGCTGTGAATCAAAACCACAGGCCTTTTAAGTAAAAGTAAACAGCATGAATAATCAAGGCTATATAGGAAAAGATGCTGCTTCTGATTATTTGCAAGGCAAGTGTCATAGTATTAGTTCAGACTGAAACTAGTCCAAAATCTGATTCTGGTTTGCCGTGAATGGCTTTAGTAACAGTGGTGGAAGATGCTGCTTTTTCCTGCTCTCTGCATTGAACTCTCTACTGTACAGCAGCTCTCTTTATGGAGTCCTGCAGTGCATCAACTGAAAGCAGTGTTATTTTTCTCTCTTCCAAGTCCTTCTGCAGCAGGATCAGTTATTTAAAGTGATGTACTGTACAGCACAGTTAAGAGGTTTGAATAGCTGGAGGGAGAGAATGGCAAAAAGGAAGGCAGATATGGTTAAAGAGTGCTGCCACCAGGGAATAAATTAAAGCCTTACTTGGTGTCTACTTTGCAACAGTTTACAGCATATTGCTGTAAAAATTTTAGTTATGAGAACCAATTTTAAGAGTGAGTTTCAATGCTTAACTAATGAGCTTAAATTATGTTTTCTGTTACATTAAGCCATGTAGCCTTTGCTGCATTACTTCATGAATGTGCAACATCTGTATCCTGGAGATGCCACATCTAAATTTGAGATAAAATATTCTGCTCATTTGCACTCATTGAATAGTCCTTCTCCTAAAGCTTCTCGTGTGTCTGAAGCAGTTTGTAGAAATCCACACACACAGGGACGCACAAAGTGCTGCAGTAATGATCTTATGAAATAAGGTATGTGAAGGCTGAAGGGGATGTTAAAAAGTGCTTGAAAAACCTAGAGAAAGGAACTAGAGGAAAGAAATGAAACAGTATACTCCTAAATGTGAATTACCAATCCCATGACATGGTAAAGACTCATGTTCCTATGCCACCTCAAGTCTTAATCTCTGGAGTGGGTTCACAGCACAGCATCCATCAGTGTGTATGATCAGCACTGAGGTTACTGAAATAATTTAGTCAGTAGATTATAGCACCAAGCAGATAAGTAATACAAGACCAGAACCAAGATACCTGACAATAAATTCAGAATTAACATATACTGTACTGTAGACACAAAGAAGAAAATTTCTCTCAAGAACTATCCTGGAGAACTATGAGTTAATGTAATGTGCAGAATGACAGAGACCTTGGAGTGGCTGGAGATACAGATGCAGTGTAAAAGTAAAAAGTAAATTATAAAGCCAGCCAGAGTCTCCAGCATGCAACCTTATAATAAACTTCTATGCTGAAATTTCTGCTTCTAAATTTTTCTTTGTACAAGATGGATGCCTTTGCTAATCCCTTTTTAAAATTAATGTAACTCTCAATTGTAAAGATCCTAAACTCAAAGTTGTCCCTTTTTTTTTTTAATTAAAAGAACAGTCATTTTCTGGATACAGTCCTTTGATTACTACTTCTGCTCATGCAGGATTAATGAACTGTGAAGTTGTCTGAGGTTTCTCCTTGGTCTTTCTGAATAATTCATTTATTTATTCCCCATTTTACAGGTCTGTGGTTCAACTTGTCACTCTAGGTGCCTTTTCTATGAAACTAGTCTCAAAAGATGAATCCAAATCAAGTCATCAGTGTGTATTTCTTGTCTTTATAATTCAATGCATTTGTTTAGGCTACTTTTCATCCATTAACAGTTACAGCTATGAATGCTGTAACAAAATGCATTGTCCTCACTTAAAGGATATGTATTCGTATTTCTAGAAATCCACAAAGGAGCCAATGACTGATGGGAGAAAGTATTGGCAGACTTAGGGATTCACTGTATTTTTCAGGGAAAAAAACATGTCCTAAAAAAGTTTTCCTGATGAGTTGAAAACATTACATGAGACCTGTCTCCACTACTGTCTAATGCAATTATATCTTTTCTTTGCTGCTGCTATTACACAAGAAGGTTTTTCCTATACTAAATATGCCCCAAGCATTTTCATTTAGGTTACAAAGCTTAACAGAACAACACAGAAATTTGTATCTGATTACAGTTTCTATACATGCTTTAATTTAATAGAACAATGAAACAGAAGTTGTGCTGTCACCTGTACTGAGCCCTAAACAAGCTCCAATCCTTGAATCATAAACTGCTAATTTTTTAGTATTAGCTTCTCTCTCCTTCCTTCACTGGTTTTAAAATTGCTTGTTATCTGGTAAACTTCCAGGATATGAATGATATCAGGTAGAATTCAGATATTCTGTATATATAATAATTCAGAAAAACTGTCATTAAAAAATAATCCTTAAAGAAAGGATCTCAAAACTACATGTAGTCCAGGCCCCTCGGTACCTTCTGCTGTTAAGCAAAGAGTTTCAAGTATTTGAAATACAATACTGGTCTATATATCATATATGTAATGCTCTATAATTTAGTACATTTCATTAGAAAAATGAAATTCCCATTTATTAAAGATGTGATTTTGCTATTTAGTTGTAATTGAGCATTGCATTCTGTAAGTCCTCCAGTTTTCCTTCAGTCTCTACCTTTAAATAAGATTGAGCAATAGACAGTATCTATATGTTTTTAATTTTATACACATTTCAGCTAGTTATATTATGTCCACATTTAGAGAAAAAAATATTTTTAATATAATAATGTTCTCATCATTTACAGAAGATGAGTCAGAAAGTAAGTAAAATATCTTTGCTAACAATGTCAAATTAATTTTTCTGTGTCTCTGAAAAAGCCAGAAGTGGCCTGAAGGTATCTATTTTAATGATATCTTAAATAGGGCAAATGGTAAAAGTGAAAGTACCAGCATAAGTGCCAGGTAGATACCATGACTGTTTATTCAAATCTTCAGGTTGTCTAACAGGTTATCTGCATTTTGCATGAAACTGCACATACCCCTTTCAAAATTTTCAGGGTAGAGAAATAACAAACCTTGCTGGGTTTTTTTCCCTTTAAAGTACTACCTGCTAAAACCTTGAAAAAGCTGACTACTGAGATTTTCATTCCATTAAAACTGTAACAGTTGATTAGGGTTTGAGTAAGTGCAAGGATAGCAAATGGAATCTGTAAAATGACCAGGTATCCTCATTTTCTGATGTTAATCTTTTATTTGAGAAGCTGTAATTTGGAACTAGTATCTTCATCTGTGCCAAGCCCTGCAACAACGTCTCAGATGCTAAAGCCTGGATTTTCTCTAAATCACTAGTGTTAATAAGAACAGGTGACTCAATGGAAGTAAAGCCCTTTGTCCAAATCAAAAGGGTGGGTCTCCCACAGCACGACAGACAGAAACAGCAGGGCTGTGGCATCACCTCAGCATCAGCTAGAGATTCCTTTCTGCAGTTTACAAATAAAAAGAGTAGCTCTTGTGTGCTGATATCAGAAAAATACCTCAACTCAAGCTCTTACTGTCCTAAGGAGGAAAGACACACAAAAGAGCATATGCTGGGACAGTCTGAAAAAATGAGTCATCTTAGCTCCCTCTCTTCGTGTTTGGGAAGTTGCTTTGCAAAATTCAGGTATTGGTTTTCTGGAAGTGAAGGTAAATTACAGTTAAATTACTGTTCTCTGATCAAATTCCAAATCAGGAAATGCTGCCTTCAGTTTGTTCTAGAAAGAAAAGGATAGGTAAATATTAGTTTTTTGTGAAGAAGAACTAAAATTCAATATTTTTATTGAAATTTCTCATGGCTTTTGGACACCAAGAATAATTTTTGAAGAAAAATGTGGTTGGAAATATTTTTTTTAAGTTATGGATCATTATCTTTTCATAACTGACATTTAGCATTGTTTACCATTTATTCTGGCATATTTACCCTATTTTTAACTGATGAAAATATTCTAGTAAAAAATGGAATAACAGAAAGATCAAAAGAGACTCAAAATGTCACTGCTGTAGTTCACAGTGGTAAATGCAATGCAATGCAGATTTTTTTGAGATATCTAAAGAGACATTCAGTTAAAATTAGCTGTGGGTCCTAAGGCAAGGAATACATAAAAGTTGGCTTCATAAAACTAGGTATTTCAAGGAAAGGAGTGATTTCCTCAAAGGTGAAAATAGCCTCCAGAACTTAGCACCTGGTCAGAACCTGCCTCTTTAAACTGTAATCTAGTAATTTAAACTTTGACAATTTGTTTTTATAGGTCCTCCCTGACTAATACATAGTATTTATTTTCCTTTTTTCCATTAGGTTCAACATTTATTGATTCATTGTGTCATTTTTTAGATTATAATTTATCTGTAGCAATGACTGTATTTTGTATTTTTGTCTTTATTTTTACAGTCAGCCTCAGAAGCCTGTAGGCATTAGTGTTACATAACTATTCAAAATAAAAATAAAAATAAAAATAATTAAATCACCATCAGATATTTATTAATAAAATTAATAAATCCAAGAAGACAAAAATACTTGTTATGAGAATATGCAATTATAATAAGAGTATGTCACAGAAATAATATTCCTTCATAAAAACTTGCTTTAAAAATATTTAGAATGGGGTGATTTAAAATAGGTGGAAACCTGGCCAAAGAATAGTAAATGTAGTAAACAAAACATTATTTCTGGCTGAGAAGAAAAGACAGTCTTACCTTTGTTTTTCTAAAAAATGCCAAATCTCAGAATTTAACCTCTGCTTCTTTTGCTAATGTGAAAAGAAAAAGGCTGCATTTCTGGCAGAAAATGAATTAGCAAGGAAGTCTTTTCCTTAGGACCCGAAGCTTCTTCAAGACTGCATTTCCTTCAAGACTCTCTCATTCTTTGTTTGTGTGTCCAAAACTTCTCAAAAATTAATTACAGTAGAGAAGTGTAAGTCTACATATTCACATAGATATATTTTTCCAACCTAAGAGTACCAAGAAGTAAGAAACACAGGATTGAAAATTAGTTATTTCACAAAACCTAATACAGAACAAAAGTACTTTAAGAATATTCTTTAAGTGTGCATGTCAAAGATTCTATCTTTTACCTTCACGTTTCACTAAAATGGAAAAACGGGTCTTGTTGAAGTTACTGCATCACTGAAGAGTCTTTGGTAGACATGGGGTAACACATGGTAGATCGTAGTTCCCGGACTAACAGGAGTGTTCTCACCTGCCATTTTGGGAACAGGGTATCATTGCTCCCAATGGATTTACTGTCTTTAAGCAGGCATGGAAGTTAATAACGCTATATTTGCATTAACTTCTTCAAGTTATCTATCATAGAGATTGTTGGTATGAATGCTTTTTCTTTGTGCAACTAGATTTTTCTTCCCTGACAAGTAATATAATATCAAAAAAAAACACAGTATCGTAAGGTTCTTCAGTATAAATTACTTGCATCATTACAAGAGCTGGTGAAAGGTTGGCCATGTGTTCCTCAGTCTTTAATAATCTGGGTATCCAGTTCAGTAAATTTAAATAGTCTACTTACATCTTACACATATTAGTCTTCAGGCACTGAGATTCAGATGAGCTGTCTTTAAGACATTTATTTTCATTTGGATATCTCATCTAGATATACTTCTGGCATTTTTTTACTGTTTTATGTTGTTATTTTGCCTTTATTCCTAGAGAAGAAAAGAAGACATCCCTCTCTTTTAGGTCTCTGTTCTTGCGAAAGCAGCTCTTAATAGTACTTTTCTCCAAATACAGTGAGAATGAACAGCCACAGTAGAAACTCTGGAGATAAAATAAAGAAAATTTGAGTAGACACAGAGGTCAGAGAGAACACAAAAGGTGGGAAAACAAAAAGTGAAAGCTTTCTCTTAGATTACTGTTTCTCTTACTCTTAAAGACAGAGGATCTCCAAATACTTCAAGTACGGAGAATATGTTTCAAAAACTAACCTAGAATTTGCCTGGTACCTATTTCTGATCAATCTAGAATTGCATTTTCCCAAATATACAATAAGTGTTAGCATAATTAGAGCTTCCATTGTTTAATAAGGTAACGTAAGCTCATCCCAATGATGGCTAAGAGCAAATTCTTTCAATGCCTTGGTCATTTTGAGTGAAGCACTGATTCAGCACTTTTTGCTGTGGTGAGTCACTACTGGAGAGGCTCCACTGAAGACATCTGAAAGCTGTGTCTCTAGTTCTGACCTCAGGGAATCATGACTCTGCCACCATTGATACTTATCCACCAATGCATATTTTACACTGAATGCAGCATTCCCTGGGGGTACAGATGGGACTTTCCAATCCCTTTGACTATTGGATTCTGCCTCTCAAGCAGCACTGTGGCTGAAATTTGATCTCATGGTCAGATACAGCAAAATGTTTAAGTGTTTTTGCTCACAAGTTTCAAAATAATATGTAAGGGATTCTACAGGTTCCTAATAAAAGAAGAATCACTAATACTAAACATTCATATGACATTTATTTTCAAAAAGGGGAGTGTAACTTCTCTCCAGTTGTAAAATATCTGCTAGTTTGCAAAATGCTGAGGAATTAATTTTTAATGTGAGAATTATTAATAACACTAGAAGAACAGGTAATTTCAACAAATCTGTATTTTAAATTAAAGCAAAAGGCAGATAACCCTTTTTCACATGTGACCCCAACCTTGTCTCTATGTCTATTCATCATGGTTATACTATACTAATAAGTGTTAGTTACAGCAAAACTTGAAGAAAGCAGGTTTGCTGAATTGTGTGTCCTTTGTCCTGAATTTATAGTAGACCTACGCCACGTCAGTGTAATTTCATTAGAGGATTTCAACTAATATCTCATCTCTTATATTTTTTAACACATTTTTTTTCTGTATACTTTTCAAGACACTAAAAACAACAACAGCAACAACAAACAAACACACAAAGAAAACCTACCCAAACAACAACCAAACAAAAACCGCAAAACAAACAAACAAACACACCAAAAAAATCCAAACCAGAAAACCAAAACCTTTAGGGTTTTTTTCTTGATCTAATATCTTTGGTTCTCACACCAATACCAGAAATTTTCACAGATGAATCCAGATTACACAGTTTTACTGTAGCTGGAGGTGAGGCTAGAAAATTATTTGGGCTGATAATTTGTTGATCAAAATATTTTTATTTAGGGTCACTTATCTTAAGTCATCTTTCAAGAATGAATCATGGGTAAAATCTCAGGCCTAGTCAAAGGTGATTTCTGATGGACAAATTACATAGATTCTTTCATACAGGGCTCTTCAGTGAAATCTTCTGCATATATAGCATGAGCATTTAATCTCAAATGGGTTTGAATTGCTTCAAATAATATTTCAAACTATATCTTCATGCTTTTTAGCTCCCTTTCAATTTAATGATAAACTGGAAAAGAAAGAAATGGGCTTACTCAAAATGAGATTTTCTTATAAAGACCATTATAGGTCAATATGCCAGTGATGGTGCCACCTAAGTGAAATCTCATGTTAGAGTCAAATGCAATGAACAGAAATTGTGGGCAGATGTATGGATATTTGGTATAAGTAATTATAAAAGTGTTAACACAGTTCTAGATTAACAAGAAACAGAATTATCCACAAAATTAATTGTCCAAATTCAACTAATTCTTAATACTTTGTGTATTCAAAATTTAAATGTGCTGACAAGTGAAACACTGGTACAACAGTATCCACAGGAAAGGTTTTTAAAAAGTTACAATAAAACTTCAGTGAGTAATATCTAATTACAACACAATATTGATTTTGCTGTATAAAAGAAACAGAAAGCTCTGTTTGTAAAGTAGTACTCTTTTCTAAATGAACAAAAATGCATTTACAAAAATGCACTTGCAACAGAAAACATTGTTTATGAATTTCAGAAAAAATAAACAAACTAAATTTGGAAAATTAATTGAATCAGTAAGAACCATGCAGCTGAAACACTTACTTTCCTAGTCTTACTATGCTGCAGAAGGTACAATACAGAATATGAAAGAATAAATTTAATACAACACATGACTAATGGACTGTATTTGGAATTTGACAGTTGTCTAGGAAACCAAAGGGGAAAAATTGGAACTTCTGTTTGAGAGGCTCACACACAGTCCTTGGCTGAATGTGATCATTACTACACAAGGAAAAAAATGCACAAAAAGTCAACATGAAAATAGAGTGCTTTATACCCAAGGTTTAACAGAGCAAATGAAAGATGTGCATGGATTTCTCCAAGGCATTTATTCAGGTGTCATGGAACTGTCTAATAAAATACAATCAAGCCTTAATTCTGGAATGTTTTCCAAATGGAGTATGAAAGTATGACTTACATCTAGTCTCTACCTGCATGTAATAAATCTAAAGCTGCAAAGCCTATAATTACAACTTCTAACCACCTCTCTAGAAGTTATCTCTTATAATGTTGAAATTTCAGTACATTAATAAAATATTGTACTAATTAGAGACCTATACCTTTAAGTGATATGTACTATGGAATGATAGCTAGTGCTGTAGCAGCTACTAGAATTTTAGTATTCTACCTATTATAATATTAACTAAAGCAAATTGATATGTAGGAAATACATGGCAAGTAATTTAAAATGGTGTTAGCAAAATCCTCTCAGGAAGACTCCTATAATGCTCAGTTACAGCTTCACTCAGTAGGTAAAAAATTCCTTCATAATACAGGCTGAATTTTATTCATATTGATTTTGGTCAGAACTTTGTCTCAGGTCAGATTTCTTCATGTGAGAATTTTGGCTTTAAATATCAGTGACAGGCTTTTCTTTAGACATTTCATTTAAATGACAGTAAACATTAGGATTGCCCTCCTTCAATTCAATCTGACCTTGGACTCTTGGACCCTTTTGAAATTGCCTACTTATTTCTGTCATCAAGTTTACACCACTCAGACATAAAAATAACATTACTGATTGCCTTTCTAACTGTAAAGCTTTTTACTTTTGTTTTTAGCTGTCATAAACAAGTTTGAAAATTATTGGGCTATTAAGTAAGAATAAACTTAAAGAAAAATTTTTAAAAATATTCAAAGCTGTTTGTATTTTGCTCCTTGATAAGGTGCAAGAGTGTAATTTAGGTGTATACCTTCACTCATTATTTAAAAGTGCCCTCTATAGAATGGAAAAAATTTCACACAACATAGATTTAGAGACTTATTTTTCTTTAAAGAGTGCTTTTCAGTGGAAAATACACTCAAATATCTGCTGAAAATAAGAATAATTTTCTATCTATCCCTGAGTGTCACTATGAAGTTAGGTTAACTTTGGTAAAATGTGTAGGGATTCTTCATTCTTGTGACTTAATATCCTAATTTTGTAGTCTCCTAGTTTTATCCTTACTATTTAGCCACTCCACAAGAACATACACATTCAAAAGTAAATGTTCTTGATAGTAATAACTGTGGAGAAAACTCTGTGCTCAAGGAAATAAAGTTGGTATCATGTTAATTGCATCTGAGAAAAAAAAAAAATCCTGCATTTTTAGGTGGGACACACAAATTCACATTCAGGTTTCCAAGACTGTCACACATAAATTTCAAATCTTTATAAATTGGGATAAAAATACTCTTGTAGCAGAGTCTTGATACAGTTACACAGTTGTCCTCTATGATTGGCTTTTTAGAAGGCAATGAGGTTTGTTTGTTAAGAAAGCACATTCATTTAACATTTGAAAACTTTGTGTTTGGATGTATTTAAAACTGGACCAAGAAATTTAGGTTCCTGTGAGTATATTTTTAACCAACACAAATTTGGAACTCCTCAGTGTGTCCAACATTAAAGACAGTACAATAATGCCTAAGAAAGGACAGAGTTTTCAGAATATGCAAATCTAGGTAGGCAACAAATTGGGACATGTGGCCCAAAATTCAGGCTATATGAACTAAATAAAATTCTGCTTCTATTCCAGGACTACCAGGCAGTGAAAGGACATAATTTATGAGAAATGGTGACAGGCTTTCCCTCAATTAATACAGTAGCCAGACCACATAGTACTGTTGCCCTACATAAAAGGAACTATTTTTCCTGTGAACATTTCATTTCCTCATTTACTTCTTAATCTGCATTTCTGTAGTGATTTTGAACACAAATTTGTAACTGCCTAGAATCCTATATAATCATACACATTAATATTTTATGGTTAAGCAGATAAAGGAAGTTTATTTCTTCACATTGTTCGTAAAATAAATTTTGCTAAAAAACCATAAACACTGATCTTCTCTACACTGAAAAGGAGGGCCCTAAAATTAAATAATCAACATATAATTTAACTATAAATAAGGAAATCTTGTAAAGAAATATGAAGATGTGCCTGATGCACCTCATGGACAAGGATTCAGCTGTGTGTGCAGTTCAGCTATCTATACATACACAGTATGTACAGATATGTACACATACACAGTAACTTCAGCACCTTGCTGAGCCTTGCTGAGCAGGTACATCATCTGTGCAATTGATATATCTGGCATGTGCCAGACCCATGCATATGGACTATACACTCAATATATGCATATTCAAAATGTGACCATTTGATAAGGGTACATGACATCCAGAATGTTGACCCAAAGAAGTAGCAGTAAAAACAATTCCAGGTTGAAAAAGGGATCCCTGCTCCATAATTGTACTTACCTAAGTAAAACTACTCAGTCAAAAAAAGACCAATAGCAATAACGAATTATTAATATTACAAATAATTAATTTGATAATAAATAACCATTGCCTTAAGTTTTTACATGTGAAAAAAGCCTCATAAGCTCTTTAATTAAATATTAATTTTTTAGTTGTGTTTTTTACTGTAAAACATATTCTTAATAATATGTGATATGTCTTAATTGATAGAGTAAATGAAGAGCAAGTTTTCATATGAAGATGCTACTGAGACGGGGACCACATTAAATTTTAGCGACAATTTGAAATCAACATTTTGGGGTGGTACTTTGAGATTTGGATCTTCAGGGCAGTTTTTTGCTGTTGTTAGTTGGTTTGTTGTTTTTGTTTGTGTTGTGAAGAAATAATTTGGAGTTGCATGATGAAAAAATGAGAAACTGGATATTTTTGTGACCTAGAATTTAACTTGCATATTCCTGTTTAGGATTACAGTGGTAGTACACACACATTATGGTTACTCAAGAGCATATGCTGTACCTACTCTATATTTATATTTTCAAGTATCACAGTCCCTGCCTGAGCTGCTCTTATCCCTATTCCCTCTGCTTTACCTCATCATAAGGTAAGGAAAGTCAAGCAATAACACTATCACAGTAATATACTGGAGATTCCAGCTGTTCATAAAGAAAATTTTGATGAAAGCAGATGAATAGGTTGTATGATGCCAGCTCCAGTATCAAGGTCCTATGGGACTCCTATTGGTTAATATTAAACTTAGACATGCCATTGCAAGGTGCTTCACAGCTTTTAATCAGGAGCAGATGTAATGAATAATACCAGGTTTCCAGTTAAGAGGATGCCTTTTTCCTACAGGTGGTTTTTAAGGTGGTTACCAGTTCATTTGATGGACTGATTGATACCACAGCTCAGGCCGTGTGCATGTGTTCTGTAAGCAGCCTGAACTAGGGGGCATCAATTTTACTATGATGCTTTAAACCATTTATTTATTCAAGTGAGAATGAAAAAACAATATATGTTGCAAATGGCAACAGTATATATTACTGATTAACAGCTGTAAGGTAAAAAAAACAAAACAGAAGAGTTATACTGAGTGGAAAATAAGCTAACTAGAATTTTGTAATTTAAATTTCTAACTTCTAAATATAATTTTGTGATAAAGAGCAGAGTAAATGCAGCCTTCTGAAACTTACTTTCAATTATCACTATCAGAATTCAGTAAATATACAAATAAAGTACCAAATATCAGAAACTTGCATTTATTCTCCTTAGGTTTAACTGAAGTGGAGTTCAAGCAATTATTTTCCTTTGTTACCTTATGGCAAGAAGAGCATATAGATAAAAGAGGACAAGATTTGTACTTTAGAGAACAAGGTCACAACTTTCTCTCTTTTAGTATCTGCTATTCACTGATTCATCAAAAGTTGTGGGACTCCAGTAATGTCATTAGCACATAGCATACACACAACAAATTATATTGGGCTGAGATGGGAGCAGCAGAAGGAAATGGATATCATCAGTCAGAAAGTTCCATCTTACATCCTCCTATCCTTTTTTTCTTCAAAAATCCCTGCTATTTTGAGGGCAAATAAATTTCTCTCCATGCCTAATCTTCATAAGGTAAAAGTTAACTCATCTAATTCCATCTGTGAAGAAAAAGAGGTGAAAGCACAAAAGGTGTCACCAGTATATTGATTAAACACACCCTACTTTTAATGCTTTTTTCTTTCCTTTGATACTTCCCACTCCAGGTTACCCAATAATATACAGAAATGACCAAATTAACACTCTGACAACCTTATAGAGCACAGGGGAACTGTTTCCTGTTCTTCACTGAAAATGTGAAATTATCTTTCTTTGATAACATCTAGTATTACCTATACAGAATTTTGCAATACTGAGCTAAATTGGCACAGCTCAGAAAGTCAGTATAGGGACCTAACATCTGCTCATTGAGGGAAAAATTGTAAACTAACAACACAAGCATAATTTCTGTAAATATCACAGCCTAATAAACAACATATCTGTTTAACGGGTGCTATGAAGCTTCAAATTACTGCAGCAACTCACATTCCTGTCTTTAACAACCTTCCATTCCAAAATGGAGATGTGCAAGAGAGCAAATATTAAATATTAAACTGTTAGAGTTAAAAAGTCTCTTTTGAAACTGTTTTCTTGACAAGTCAAATATGAAAGCACAAACATCATTATTACTGATTATTTATCTTGGAGTTAAAGAAGGATACTCCAAGCACCATAAAGAATATGAATTAAAAACTTCTTTTTTTCACATCATTACTTCAGGTACAGGCCTTGCTTGCTACTCTGAATATCACCTGAGAGCTAATCCTGAGTTTTTTATATCTATGCATTGAGGGGGTGATTTATAAATTGTGGGCTCCTTATTCTGCTGTATGGGCTTCTTTAAGGCGTTTTTTTTTTTTTTCCCTACTGTTTCCTTTTGGAATAATTTCCAAATCAATACTAATGTAACACATCTATCTCTTATGTCTATGTGTGTCTGTAGAACCACTAGTGAAAAAAAGAATTCACGTATCAAAGTGATCTTCAGTAGATATTTTCCTTTTACCTTTAATAACTGACAGCTTTAATTATTATGACAACAATGAATGAGACAATAGAGGAATGGGCAATGAAATGAAGAAATATAATTATTCTTGTGTTGAAATATTCAAATAGTCCTATTAAGAAGCATATATTAAGCTTGACAGTAAAAATACAGACAAAATGTGAACTACACGTTTGTTGTGGACCTGTGGTTAATAAACAGTCAGTGAGTCCATTCTCTCCTACACACAACCATGAAAAAAAGGCACAGAAAGAAAATATTTCCTTATATCTTTTTTACAAAATTTAGCTAATAAGGGAATTTCTTCAAATACTACATATATATACCGAAAACAGCATAGATTTTACCCCTGAATCATCAGAATCTGAGATGCTCAAAATCTTATGAGACCTTCTCTTCCTGAGTCTGAATATCACCAGATTTTTCTTCCTAGGAAACAAGGTCACTTCTATAAAATGCTTGTAATTAATGTTGTATACCTTGATTATAAAATGATCTGATTTTGTGAGGAAGACTACTGCGTTACAACATCACAGAGACCAGATATCAGATTTAACGGGGTTAAAAAGAAAAAAAAAAAAATCACACCATCATCACAATCAGTCAGTACAAAATGGCTTTGAATTCCCCGTTCCATCTTTGACTCTACCTTAGCAGCAAACCAGAGGGAAAAATCCAGTTCCAAAATGTGGAAAAGATCACGTTGCCATGATTGATTATGAGTAAAATGAAACGTTTTGCCAGCTTACCTGACTGAATGAGGATGAAAAATCACTGCAAAGCCCAGCATCCAAAAATAATGTAATATATGTCTCCTCTTGAAACAGTCCAGATCTCCATCCACAAAGCCTTACTGATTGATCACAATTTCTGTATTCTCGGTGGAAA
Organism: Lonchura striata; assembly: GCF_050655825.1. Lineage (NCBI taxonomy): Eukaryota > Metazoa > Chordata > Aves > Passeriformes > Estrildidae > Lonchura > Lonchura striata. The sequence continues at coordinate 18,434,599 of NC_140709.1, forward strand.
ACACAGAGACCTTTCCAGAATCCTCTCTGCTTCTGCCTCCGCTTCCTGTTCTCAGTCACCCTGTGGTACCCAGCGCAGAGCAGAGAGCAGCTTATTGTGCGGAGGGGCCGCAGGCTGCGGCGCAGCGCCCAGCCCGCAGCACCTGACGTGCCGGCTCCACCTACTGGTGGCGAGCCGGGCGCTGCCGGCAGCCCCGGCCGGCGGGACGCTGCGGGCAAGCGGCGGAGCGACCCGCAGAACCGCGCTGCTCATCGGATAGCCCTTCCAAACACCTTTTCCGTAAAATCATTGCTTTTTAAAGCCGTTGTCGCTATACGCTGAACAGAGCGTTTGGTTTTCAATGTCTTGTTTCCTTTAAAATGCACGGCAACGGTGGGATGTGTAAATAACAAGACTCCCTAACTGCCTCCCTAATTGGTGTATCCAGAACTTGCTAATTATCTAGATACTTTCTTAGTCATTAAATACTACCATGTGTTTTTGGCATCATGTTCATGTCTTTCAAGTGTGTAAAATGTACTATGCTTATGTAAAAAGCAAAACTCAAAGTCTTTCCCTTAGACAGGCTTCCTGGGCACGTGTAGATTTACATCTAGAATTCCTCTGGCCATCCAGAGAAGAATTATTAGAGTAGTGGCACCAGCACCAGCCCCTCCATGGGCAGCAGTATTGAGTGAATAACATCCTTCAAACAGCATATTGTTTTGTCCTGCCTGGCAGTTTGAGGAGTATTGTGTCTGTGGAAAATGAAGTGTAGAAATGCTGAACAGTGTCAGCAAGTGTGTTCAATATAATGACTCAACGCCTTGGGGCAGAGCTTGCTACAGATCCCACCTAATTGAAAATGAAGCTACCAGCTTTCATGTTCAGTCATGTGGGATTTCATAAACAAACATGATTCCACAAAACAAGAATAAATGAGTATAAGAAGCAATTAATATTGTGCTTTCTTGTAGCTCCTGTAGTTCCTTTAAATACCTTTTCTGCAGAGCTTAGAAACAGCCCTATTCTCTGTGTGACCTTCCCCTGGTCACACAGTTTGTTTTGGAAGCAAGGACCCCAGGGCAGCCAGCACGTATCCGCCCTGATGGCCTCTACCAAGTCACAACTGCACAGAGCAGTAGGAGTAGTGATAACTGCTCACAGCTCATGTCCCATATCCCTCATATCAACAAAGATCCCCTTTGCAGCCAGCATTTATCCTAAAACATTTTGTGTCAGTTTGTGAGTAGTTCTTTTGATTTGAGTTACACTTGCTGTGTGCTTGAGAGATATAAACACCAAATTCCTGAATCTGGCAGCAGGAGACAGAAATATATTTTCAGGGGATGTATGTATTCTGTATGTACAGAATAATTTCTGTATACTAAGTGAAAGAGATGTACCCTCACCTTCAAAATGTTTGGGTTTTGTAAACCTGGAGCATACAGGGACACTCCTGATCATAATGCTCACACAAGTCCCCTGTTTGCTTCAAAGAGACTTTGTGAGTGCAAACATACACCACAGTCCTAGTAAAAAAAAAAAAAAAAAAAAAAAAAAAAAATTCATTTTAATATTATAAACTTCCAGAAGTTAAGAAGGAATATATTTTTAATTGAAAAGTGTTTATTCTCTCTAAAGCATAGATTTTGCCTTCATGGGATTATGTTAATTCAGCAAACCCATGAATGATGGAAAGCTGGTGTCTGCATTTTAAATTGCTTAGGAATAATTTTTTGCAACCACATCATGTTTTACAAATCAAACCAGTTCTTGAATAGGACTTTTATTTGCATACATTTTTAATATATAATTTTTAATTTAAAAAAATTATTGAGGGTCTTCTGAAATTTTCTTCAGAAAGTCTTTATGTCATTGTCCAAAGGTAATCATCATCTAGTAACATCAGAGAGTTAAAGGGGAATAATATATGTTGAATCTGTTTCTCCTGGAAAAATAAAGAAATGTGAATCTAAATAACAAACAATTTGAAATTTGTTTAAAAATAAAAAGCATAGTCCTTAATACTAACTGTATAATTCCAACAGAAAGGGGTATATGAAAAACAGTTTTGAACTTGAGCTGGTTCAGAGATTTGATTCTTTGTTAAGTTTTAGATGAGTTTAGTCTTAGAATAGCTAACAGTTCAATTATCAATCTTCACACTAAAAGAAGAATGCAGAAAATCTAAGTTTTGTTTGTAGAAGTGCTCATGCCACACTAAGTCAAGATAAATGTTCATTTACAGAATCAGAGAATTGTGTTGGAAGGGATCTCTGGAAATCGTGTAGTCCAACCTCTCTGCTAAAGCAGGCTCACCTAGAGCAAGTTGCAGGATCACATACAGCAGTATCTCCAGGCAAGGAGACTCTAGGCAGTCTGCTCCTGTGCTCTGTCACACTCAGACTAAAGAAGTTCCTCCTCATGTTCAGATGGAACTTCTTGTGTTTCACTTCGTGTCCACTGTCTCTTGTTCTGGCACTGGGCACCATCTGGTCCCATCTTCTTGACATTTGTCCTTAAGATATTGTATGCATTGATAAGATCCCCTCTTGGCTAACCAGGCCCATACATACTCACATACAGCCTATATTCTTCTTTAATCATGTACAAACTTTGAATAATGTTCTTAAGAACTTGGGAATCTATCAGCAGAACAACAGGACACAAACAGCTATATACATTTATAATATAAATGCATCAAACCATTTATAGGGAACAACTCCCCCCAGATCCCATAATTTTTAAATATGAAAATTTCATTAAAAAAAACTCTATATTAAATTTATATCTGTGATAAATAGTATATATACAAAATATCTGTCCTCCCTTTCTTCTGCTTCACTAGGTCCCACTGCCAGATCTGAAAACCAGAAGTGACTATTCAAAAGACAACAAATCAGCTGCTTTGACAAAAGTAATTTATAACAATTCAGCCTGACACTTGTTTCAATTCAAATTATGATTACAACTTTTAATGAATCATCTCTGAAAGTTCAACTCAGAAATTACATTTAAAAATGTAACTTGAAAAGCCCTGACATTTCTAAATAATATTTCTGGGAATCCTACCCCAGGTGCAGTTTTTCTCCTGATAAAGACTGAAGCTTTTCAAGCAAAACTATGCAGTTACTTTTAACTAAACGGCTGAAATACAAATGCTGAAATATCTTAGTTCCAAGGAGAAAAATAATTTTGAAGTGTTCACTACTAATGAATACAGCCCCTGTACAGGGTTTCATAAGGGCAATCCCTGTACATAGCTCACATGTAAGTTTTCAGCAATCTACTTGTTTAAACACCAAATATTTTATTTGATGAACACAATTCTTCTTTGTCAGCAATTCTCCTTAGTAATTCTCAGGAACTGTTGCGAACTAACACACTTAAAGGCATTAAAATATAAAACCAAAATATAAAATATTATAACTATTCCTTCAACTACTTACCAACATTATCTTTCAAAAGATATCAAACTTGCAGTATTTAGCAAAGTGTAATAAACATTAATTCAAGTTCAACACTGGCTAATATAAGTGCATAAATCTCTTCAGCTTCTCTCTTTTTTTCTCCTTTTATCCCTAGTGTGCCAAATTAAAAAAAAAAAACAACGCTTTTAATAAATTTTGTACCAGCTACTAATGCATATTTACAAGCCACGGACCTGACATAGTAGCTTTTCAACTAATAATCTGCATTTTTACTTGAGAATATATTTTAACAGGCCACAGAGCATATTATCTGAAAAATTAGCTGCTTTAAATTATTCCTAACATCATAATAAAGATATATGATCAGCAATCTGTACTTTAAGGGCTATAGATTTTAATAATAACAGAATTATTTTAACATTATGTTATTAAATAATAGTTAAACCCTCAAACTCTTGTAGAAGAACCAATAAGAAGGCCATATCAAGTGGACTCCATTGTGATAATTCCATTCATTCAGTAAAAATGAACCAAAAATAAGTCACAAAGCATAAAACACCCCAACCACCTTTCATATGGACCTAAGTGCTTTCAAAATATTGATCTCAGGTTACAAGTTTCCTATAATTCAGGTGAATTACAATCACAATCAGAAAGTTATCATAAGCTGAACAAAATGTACACAACGATCACCACTTAGCAATATCTTAAAATGTTCACTTATAAATGCACATATGCTGCTCATACATTTAGAAAGAGTAGGAATCTTGTGTATCTACATTTTGAAGAAATAAAATAATTGTATTAAACTGATGCCTAAATTCAAGATAATTACCAGCAAACAATAATAAAATAACTGATCAATAAAAAAAAAGTCTTATGCCAGTGATCCTCAAGGTGGAGGTGGGCCTAACAGCATCACTGTTGGTCTTCAGGAGCTTTGCAGCCAACCTCACTTGGCATTGTTCTCTGCTCAGTGAGGGATTTGGTGAAAAGTTCCATAGGTTAACTGGAAAAATGTAGCTTTCCTGCCATATATGTTCTAAACATTTCTATCCTCTAATATGTAGTAGGCACTGCATCTGCTGCCACTGCAGAAATAGTTAACAAATTTCCAAGTGCTAGAAGCAATATTTTTTTCTAATCTTGCTAATCTTGTTTGATAAGGTTTTTTTATTTTATGTAAATTTCATCACAACATAGGAGAATAATAGAAGGCAACAAATTTATTAGGGAATATGTTTTTTGCATGACATATGCCTCAAGATCTTACAGAGATACAGGCAAACAGGTAGATTCTGAAAAGTACTAGATATTTATGTCAGTAATAAAAGTTAGAACAGGGGACAGGCACTGACTCAGATAATAAGGGTTCAATATCTAAGGCTTGCAATCTTGTGTAACTTCCAGAACTTAATGCATGTATGTGCTTTAGTTCCTCTCCTATGAAATGGTAATAATTCCTGATGTCAGAAAGGTCTATAGCATAAATTAATTTTGTTAGACAACAAAGCTGTAGAGATCAAGACTGAAGAAATATTTTGTTATTCCTTGTAATGTCCAAAGAGGCCAACCAGGCCTAGGAAGCTATTATTTCATGCACCATATGTTCACAGGACATGGACAATGTTTAAAATGATCTAACGTATATATGACAAGACCAATAAACAAAGATGAAATGAAAGCAATCGATTTCAGAGTGAACAAATACAATTTAAGGTAGGCAGATTTTAAAAGGTGGAGAAATGAATTAAATGATACCTCAGCAACAAGTACACTAGTGTGCTCTCAGAGCTAGTAACAAAATCTAATAATGTTCTCCCAGGACACCTATAAACAGAGAGATTGCATTCATATGTTTTCATTCCATTTATTGCTACTGAGTCATGTGGTTTAATTGGTCAGATGAAGGGTAATCATCACTTGGAGAGAGGGGAGGTTTTGTTAAGCAAACCTCAAGTTATGATTTATTTATTTGCTAGTCTTTAAAAGCTGGAATGCCTAGAATAATTGCTCTGTTTAATAACATATGCTTGCCAAGTTGATTTTGCTTTAGAAAGTTTCTGTGTCTCATAGTACATGTAGCCGTTATCTGGACTAAAAATAAGTAAACTATGAAAATATATTACACTGAGAGAGATGACAAAACATTTCAAACAATTGACTCTAGCATGTTAAAGAAAAATAATTGTACTTTGATCTGCTTTTGGCCAAGAATGATAAGGATACAGAACATGTAAACTCTTTGCTGCACTGAATTTAAAAGTACAGGCACATAGTGTCACAGAGAGCAAAGATGGAAGTGTTATATTTTCAAAAACCATTCTACTTATTCCTTGTCAAATCTGTATTCACCATTGGTCATTAAAAGGGACTTCAGTTTTAGCCTCAGGCAGCAAAGAAATTACTGGTTTTAAAGTTTGAAAATACTATCAATGTGATATAAAATAGTCCCTTCTTTAAAAGTAGATACCAAGACCAGAGAGTTTTTATTATGTAGAAAAATGTCCAGAAATCTTTTAAATTCCAAAGCTTTTTTTTTCCAGGCAGAGGTAAAATTTGGCAGCCTGCACTAATACACCTCAGATGCAAAGATTTTAGATCTGAAAGAAATGTAACAAAATTCAAAGACTGCTAATGATTAGTAGTCACCAAAGCAGTTTCTCTTTAACTGGAACTGGGAACAGAATATGCTTCATATTTAGAATAACATTAAATTTCAGTTTCACTTCAATGAGTAATTTGCAAAGGTGACTCTCAGACATTAAAAGCAAGAATAATAGGCTTCATGATTTCATAAGAACTAAACAAAGGGTAATAAATTTTGATTGAGATTAATTTATATCTTTTGAAAATATGACACATCAATAAACCACTGTTCAATATGTAGACCTGTCTTTTGCCTGAGTGATTTACAGATTTAGGTCTAGAGTTTGAGAGTTGAGAGATTTGTGGGTTACAAAAAAGATAAAAAGTAAAATAAGGGTTCTACATATGTGAAACAGCTATTTCTTTGAGGCATGTAAACGACGGGTGTAGAGAAGAGTTTGTTGGCCAGAATAGCTCCAAGCATTGCTCCTTTAGCTTAGCATCCCATGCACTGTGGAAACTGGAGTTTGACCTTTTGCTCCATCTCTTCTGGGCAAATGTTTTTGCATGATTTAATAGAATGGTTATTTTTTTATGTAGATGACTGTTAGCCATGCTCTAAGAGGCAAAAGGAAATTTCTGGTAGAAATGAGCTCTATCAGCACGGCTGAATAAGCAGAGAGATTCTTCTAGCTATCCTAGTTTTAGGATACTTGAAAAAAAAATCAGAAAATGAGATTTGTTCAATGCATATTTGTTTTCATTTCTATGGTGTTCCTATAATTACCATTAAAATGGTTAATAAAACCAAGAATAAATCATGTTTGTATGTGTTGTTGGATAGCTTTAGGAGATTTAGAATCAGCTGTAAGAGATTGCCTAGGATCTCTTTGGATCTCTTCTGAAATTTCCATAAAGAAACTCTTTACTTTCTTACAGGCATGTAACTGTTTGAAAGTTAGTGCCAGTTTGTGAAAAATCCAGTTTTTATAGGAAAATAAAAACTTAGAAAACTCCTGAGAATCTCAGCAGTTAAGTTTATTGTCTTTTAATTACTGTGACACTTTGTTGTGGTATATGTGAGATCTTATAATATTTTAATTTTACTTTTCATGGAAGATACAGAAAATCAAATCTCACTTTGCCAATGAGCTTTAGCACTAAGATGTAATTGCCACGTATTTACAGATTATAGAAGTGAGAAGTGAGTAGAAGGATTAAGATTACAGAATAAAAGCATCTCTGAATTTGTGTATGTTTTTATAATGCAGCTGAAATTCATGTTTATTACCAATACATGTTTAACTAAATTGCTACTCTACTATTACTAGTACTTTTATAAGTAGTAAAGATACATATAATTTCCAAATTTCTTGTACAAGTTTTATCTCACTTGTAATACTACAGATGTTATTAATTCAAATGATATTTACTTTTTCTCAGGTAGCATAGAAGTTCTTGGTAAGTTTATGAAGTTGAATTAATATTCAGAACTTTAATATTCCATATTCCAATGAAATTATAATTTTGCGGAAAATGCATTCAAAAAGTGACTTTAAGCTTTCAAATATCAGCTTCAGAATCTTTGATCTCAAGTAGGCCTATATGCATTTATAATGTATTTCCACAAGGTTATCAAAGTATATTCCAAAGTATCTGGCGCTGCGTGTCCCAGCGGGGAGCGCGGGCGGAGGAGCAGCGTGGCCGCGGAGCCGGGCCGCGCTCCAGCACCGCGGACAGCGCCGGCTGAGGGTAACCCGGGCCCGCTTCACAAAAACCGCTTACGAGTGCCAGCACGTCTGGATAAAGCAGTATTTTAAGGACAAAATTCCTTAAAGTCAAACTAGAGCGCATTTTTTGGTGGCAACAGGATTTCTAAGAATCTCAGTCCATGCTTGCACAATAGGTGTTTTGACCTATTATTATCGCTGCTTGCACTATTTTTGTATTTGGGGAGTCCTTTCAGGGTCCAAGATCCCATTGTAGGGTTTGAACAAGTATGAAAATGGGTCATTCTCCTGGGACACTCCAAGGTTTTGGGATAACCGTGATGAATGGTTTAAGCTGACAAAAATATCTGTCATTACTCAAATGGACTGTCTCTTCAGCTACTCCCTTGTGTTGACAACACTAACTTTTGTGATTAGATAGATCATGGATCCCAATTATAAAGTCCACGGTTTTCATCTAAATCCATTCCTAGTTAACTTTGCACTTTTTTTCCTCACCGAGGCCCCATGTTTTGGTATGATTAAATCTTCCTCCACAGCTGAGAATTGCTGAGCCAACCCCACATGCAGGTGGCTGCTAGTTGTGTGATGTGACAGAGCAGGTGTATGTGATAGAAATAGAAGATAAAAGTAGAAACAGTCAGCTACACAGCATTCCAGTATAAGGTATCCTTTAGTAACACTAAATCCAACACTGCTATTATAGGACTTGTGGCTAGAGACAACTGGGGTGAGGCGGTCAATTTTTTACATTAGTCTTTTACAACTAATAGTATCCAGAATAACAAAGATCAGTTCTAAGATGCTATAAAATGCAACGGAGCCTTGGATTCAAGTAAAACAGATCACCCTAAACACTCTTTATTGAGCAATAGCGTAATAGTCCTTGCTAGATCCAAGCATCCATTCCTTCTGTCTTACGTAAGAACTTTTTTCCCTTCTGGCTTTCAATAAATATATAAATATCAATTGCGTTTTGCATGATCAATAATCAAAGGAAAAAAAACCCAGCATGCTTATTTGCTACTATTTCTGTAGTGGAGAGTTCTGCACAAAGAATGATTTATTTATTTCTAAACAGAACATACATCAGTACATAGTAAAATAAAGATATCTTGCAGTACCTTGAGTTTTCTGCAGTTACATATTACAACATTATACTGATGTATTCAAATACCTCATTGTAAAAAAAAAAAAATAATCAAATCGTGTTGTCTACTTTAAATGTCCAGTCAGCTCTCAAGAACGGGTAGGCAGTGCTCGGTGCTGCTGTATGTGAAGCTGTGTACCCGAGGGTGTGCGGGCAGGGTGTGCGGCTCCAGCGCGCTCGCTCCTGCCGGGAGGTGGAGCCAGCGCGGAATCCGCTGCCGCTTCCTTTCCTCCCTCTCGCTCGCCCCCCTCCTTTTTTTCCCCCACAACCAATTTTCTGATCGATGCTGGGATTCAAGGAGTGAATCTCAGAACAGGAAGCAGGCGAAGAGACTACAGAATACTGCAGAGGCGCCTTTGTTGCTTTTATGGGGAGGTTTATTTCTTTGCTTTTTCATTTCAGTGAAATCAAGAGTTTACAAGCTTCTTTGCCCAGGAACCTGTACCTGCAGTAGAAGGAGCCTCTCATCATCTATCTACAAGTGTATGGATATTTCTTATGCTATGATTTTTAATCCTCTTTTAATCAGGTAAGGCAACATTATATTTAATTAGAATGCTAAAAGCAAACAAATTCTAGGTGGTTTTTACCAAGATTCTTCTCTTGTGGTGCCACACCTAGTTTTCAATTAATATTAATAGAGCAAGAGGAGAGGAAATAATAGCCATCTTTGCCACTGCATGGATTTTTCATAGCATTTAATCAGGTCTTAGCACAATAATGAAAAATGATGTTGCTCTTTGCAGCTTTTTGGTTCTATGTTTTTTTAAGCTTGCATGTTTATAATAAGAATTATTTTTGAGTTTGTGTTTTTCATCCTAATTGTGGCAATATGCTGCTGTTGTTTTAAGGTGGTCATCCACAAGTGTTTTCTTTTTCTCTGGGAAACTATATTGGTGCTGTATTCTGAATACGAATTGGAGTGTGTTTTAAAGCACAAAACTGCATCCCTGGGATTGCACAATTTTGATGCACTTGTATCTTTATAGCATTTTCAGGGTGAGGCTCTCTTTACTTCTTAAATTTTTTTTTTTTTTTTTCTATGAGGCATAGGAGATTTATAAGATTCTCCCCTCCCTCATCTCCCAAAACAGCCTCTCCCTGATGGAAGACAGAATGGAGGACTTGTCTGTGACTAAACATGGTTTTGCACTGCTGCATATACCATATGAAACACATCTGTTTTGTGACTTGTTTTTTATATATAAGAATGAAATTTTTATTTTGAAATTTCATTCCATATTGCATGAGAGAGAAAAAACATTCCTCTCATTATTTTTTTAGAAGCATGATACCCACTGGGAGAGACAGCAGAATGACTCAGGAGGTGGGAAGCTCATGCAGCACCCCCTGACTCTTCTTTCAAACCTTCTGGTCTTTTTTCTACCATCCCGTAATTGCACCAATAATGGTTTTAGTTGGGAAAAACAACACAGAAATGCATTGACTTACAAAGTCATAGATCAGAGAAGGGGCTCAATAGCCAGTTTGTGAAAAAAACAGAGAATGTGCAATCAGTTTTTTCCCTGTTGCTTTCTAGTATAAGGTGGTAAGTAGCACTTCATCAAAATTTTCACACACCTGTATAAAGGCAAACTTTTTTCTTTTTGTGGTGGTTAGTGAAGCAACAGAAAATTGCCTGTTGGGATTTGAATGCTCGATGCTGTGTTGGCTTGGGATGATTCCATAGATACAAGTGAAACATTAAGGAGGTTCACACACATTCTCGCCATCTCTGCAGGTTGCCTGCTTAGCTGCATTTTTCTGATCAATGTTTTCAATATGCATTATCTTGGTATGGCTGAGCCATTGCAATGTCTGAAGGTCTCTTCACTAGATGGTAAATGTTCCTTCATTATTGAACGGATCTGAAGAAATGATGAATGATCATATCCAAATGATCTGCAATTTCCTCTGGTGACAAATGCATTAAATAAGTGATGCTCTCATATGTCTATAGGCCCCAATTCAACAACAAACAGACATGTCAATGGGATGACTCATGTTCTCAATATTAGGCAAGTGGATAAATACCTGGCTCTGTTCTCTTGATTTTTTGGACTGCACCGATTTTCAGAGAAAAAATATTTGTAATCACAGAAATTTTGCAATGCTCATAAAATGCAGTTAGTAGGTCAAATAGGCATGTAGCTTCAAAGGCAATCTTTAGATGAATTCTTCTGTTCTAAAAAATAAAATAAATTGAGTTATCATAGCCCTTAAAGGAAAATATTGAAGCAGAATACTTGCAGATTTTGAATATATTTATTGTGAACATTAGGTCTTGGGAAACAGAGGCACATAAATGGCTGTATCATATCAAAGCATGATCCAGTTATCTTTCACTAGGAATAAAGTTGGATATTGATGAAGGAGTTCAAGCATAACTTGACCCTAAGAGAACATTGACTCTCCCAATGTTGTGTGGAACTTAAGTATAAGGGCTATTAAAGCCTACTTGTTATTTTTGAATACTGAATTACTCTAACTGAAGTGTACTTTGTACTCATATAAGCATCAGATCTCAATAGCAGAAACCATCCTGCAGCAAGAGCAAGAACAGCATCAGTTATGCTGCCTGGGCTGCTTCCTTGATTTAATCTCAGACCTGGATGAATAGATTTGTGTGGTCACTACCTGCAGCCCTGCTCCACCCCCAAGTAGCCCTAAAAACTCTCCCACCAAAGGGATGGAGAGGACACTGAAATCTAATATAGTCTATCTGCTTGACTCATACCTGGTAGCAAGAAATGCAACCATAATCCTGTTACACACTCAGCTCTCAGATGGAGCACAAAAAATCTCAAGCAAAATTTTCGCATTGCTGCTTCCAATGTTTTAACGCCATAGGCATGCTCCCACTGGCTTCTTCAAACCATGGATCCTTTGCAGCTGCAGAGCCTGGTCTTGCACTCCCCCTGAGTGGAAGCAACCTCTTGCCCATCAGAGCCCTCCTCTTTCTCTTTCTTTGCCCTTGCTCCCAGCTTGCCAAGCAGACATCAGGAATCCCAGGGCCTCCTTTCTGGAGGCTTCCTGAAGTGACTCAAATAAATCCATTTCTTGTACCTTCTCTCATCTCATGAACACCCACAGTCCTAGAATTGCTGGGTGAGAAGACATTTCTGCCAATGGTCACTTGTATCTCCTCTTCCTCTGTTACTGTATTTGAAAGACAAATAATGTACCTCATTTCCTAGAGATGGTAATGAGGAGAGGCAAATGATGTTGTGAATTACTAAATGGCTTAAGAATGAAACAAAAAACAAAACAACAAACAACTGAGGAAATAATAACTCTGTACTTAATGCATACTTGGGAAGATATGCTGTAAAGAAGGTTTGGGACCAAAATACTGATGGAGGACAATGCAAAGAAACATTGAATAACTATATTCACTCTTTCCACTTCAAATTCCAAGTTTGCAACTTTACCTCTCTTATTTTTGCTTCTGAACCTACTATTGTTCCTTTTCCAACCCTTACCTCCAACTGAAGTTCAGCTGCTTCCTCTTTCTGCCTCTTACTGGTTTGGGACCAGCAGAAGGGCTTTGCTTCCACTCCTGCTTTCAGTGCTGGGTGCCTCAGAAGTTCTCAGTATTAACTGTGCTGAAGGGGCTGTTCTCTAAGTATTTATTACAAGCTGCTAAGAAGCTTTTTCTGAGCATATCTAGAAATTATTTTAGAGACGTGTTAAATGGCCAGATTTCAATAAATTTAAACAGGAACAACAAGACTCAAACTCATATATTGCCTGAGCAGCCTACTTTACACAATCCAGAATAAATAGATTGTAGCAAAAGTTCTCAAAAAAACTGGCTGGAAATACATTTTAATGCTGCAGTATTACTGCCATGCTTATTAAATAAATACAAAACCAGTTTTTAGTCTTCCTATTAAAAAACCCAACAACATAGACTCATCGTACTTTCCTGTTGTTTTTTAAACTTGTAGATTAGGGAAATAATACTGTCAAACTTTTTCCAATAAACAGATTAAAAATGTACTTTTTGTATTAAATGGTGAATTTTTATTGTTATAAGCATTCAAATGGAAAGAGGTTATCTGAATCTGCATTGTGAAGTTGATATTTACTTTCTATTTTCATTGAAAGAAATATTTCGCCATTTATAGTGCCACTAAAGAAATAATTTAAGTATAGACAATTAGTATTTGGCAAAGCTGAAAGCATTATGAAGTGATTTACTTGATGGAAACATTAAGCAAACAAAATTCTGTCAGGTTGTTCATACTATATGGAAGAAAAAATTTAAAAATAAAAAATTTAGCAATAACTTGCTTTTATATCTTGAGCTGAAGTTCAGTGATTGTTCCATGTGAAGTTTTCTTAGGTGCAATTGCAATCTTTCTTGCTGCTTGATTCTTTACTTGGTTTCTGCTGATTTTGGCCAGATGAATTGTTGTAGCTAATGCTAATTGGGCCTCACCATCTTTCTGGAGGTCCTCACAGGTGGTTGCCATTATGTATTAAAAATGCAAACTTCCTTCACCAAGCAAGAGGCTCATGTTCAATAATGCTTGCTCCATGCAGGGTACAGCTACCTTACCTGCACAAACTGAGGACGTACAGCATGAGCAGGCACGCATTTTGAGATGATGGATGCCCATGTTTTGAACATACAGAAAGTGATTTTCTAATGTGGCCTTGTTGTATGAGAGGGGGTCCCTTCATCTTATGACATAAGGTGCTGATTGTCTGATCTTAAATTGAGTTGTAACATACAGCTTTTGAGTAATGCAGATGCCAAACCACCTGCTGTAGCCAAAATATTGGGTACCATTCAACACTGCAGTAAAAAGCAGGATGGCAGCAGGTCCAGCCAGCCTTTAGCTTAGCACTTTGATTTCAAAGGCAGCATTTGTGCTGTATGGAACTGCACAAGCCTACTTGATTATTTTGGCCTGCTAACTTCTGACTCCATAGCATTCTGGTCACTGATACTGAGCTAACTTAGTTAAAGCTACAACGTTTCCCCATCTACTGCTGTCATTCCTCTCACAGTGGGGTGAGTGTAACTGAATTATTACCAGCAGGCTTTCACAGTGGGGCAGAAAGAGCCTTCCTATCTGAATGGGAGGTAATTATACGTATTTTTTTTTTCTATACCATCTTTTCCATGTCTCACCATCCTCAGTGTAACTGCAAAATCCTCCCAGACTTTGACCCCAATGTAGTTTTGTTTCATGAGAAATGTAAATGACTCACTCTGAAATTAGAAGTCTGACTCAAGTTCTCTAAAGCAATACACTGTGTTCTAGACTCACCCATTTGTCTCAGTAGGATAATAGATACATTAGGAGCTGGATTCCATACATGTATACAAAATGGAGACAGATACATGCAAGAAAATTTGACAGTCTGTGATCTCAAGAAAAACAGCGGTCAGAGTTTCATGGATTATAAACTGTGGGGAACAAGGTTAGAAACAAATGTCCTTTGCCTGGACGCTGGGATTTGCAGTTAAAAATTACTTCCATAAACAGGTGCCAGCACCTGAGTATCTAAACAAGCCATGTGCTTAAAGTATCTGGAAAATTTCTAGACAAACACTATAATGAAACAACGACTCTGCCCAGGATAGTTGAACTTTGACAGCCTATCTCTAAGTATGCTAATTGTATTTTGTGTATAAGTAAAACATTTGTACAAAAGGCAAATGAATGGAAAATCCTACTTCTTGGGCCACAAGGCAAGCTTTGTTAGATAAGTCTTCCCTCCTGGAAGTCTCTGGCAAAGTTATTTTAACTAGCACTGTAGCACACAAGGTTGTATTCAAAGAGTTTAACAGGTGTATTTGTTGAGTGTGTGAGTTCCATGTGTTTTCTCCTTGCTGAAAGTCAATAATGCAACCATGGAAACTACAAGATAAGTACTGACACCAGGCAGGATGAAAAAATCTTCCATCTGTAGTTGTGTTAACCTGAAAGCAGACATGGGGCAAACACTGCACAATTGTTTGCAGATTGAGGCTTTGATGATGGCTGCACAAACACCCTGTGCAAATGCATTCACACAGGTTAGATTTTTCAGTGCAGAACCTGGTTTCCATTTTGTAAAATGGGTAGCACCACAAAACTGTTGACAGTAAACAGCCTCCAAGGTACCACAATAATACTGCTGAATAGTTCTCCTAGTGAAGCAATGGGAATTTGCTTTGAAAATACGGGGATGCAGGTTGAGTTCTACTTTCATTTGGCTTCTGGAAAATACTAATAGATGAAATGGAAAGCACCGAATTTTACTTTCAGGAGCAATAGGAAGATGGAAACCTTTAAAGTTATTCAGGATGTCAATTTGATTAGAAAGAAATAGACAGTAAATGTTACTGGGCCACACTTAAAAGAATCACTTTTCAACAGAATAACATTTTACATCTTGCAAAGAGTTTGCTTTTGTAGTTATGTTGACTAAACATATGCAACAGTCATAACATTTTTAAGACTTATTGTTTCAAATTTTTTATGGTATTTTCATTTATAGTTAACATTTAAAGTGCTTCACAGCCTGTACATTTGTGACCATAAAAAGGTATTTCTGCTTTTACCAGATGAAATTTTTTGATCTTTCATCTGAAGCAAAGCTTTGGCCCTCAAAGCCAAGCTGAAGGCAGGCTACTCTCACACAGAGAAATCTGGTACTTTACTCCACTAGTATTCTTCAGGGGAAGAAGATTGAACATAAGCCTCAGGGAATGATGATTACCTTTAATGTTATATGGGACACTTGGGTGTTATTATTCATGCAGATATCTTGCTCTGTGGAATGGCAGAGACTGGGAACTCTGGAGAAGTGTTCTCCATTGCTGGGAAAGAGATTATATAGCTTTTCTCAGTATTGACCTCACTTCCAAATTAGTTCATGGATTCACACATTCTCAAAATAATCTGTCCTTAGTGAGAAAGATGAAGGATATGATGCAAAAATGGAGTGAGCTGGTGAGCTGGTATAAATATTGTGAGGATGGGCAAATGGCTTTAGAATTGTGGTAAGAGGAAATATCTGTGAATCTAGAGAAGAGTGACTGATGGGCAAAATGCAGTCCAATATAGGGTGGGGGAAAGAGAGATTTTAGAAGGGTATACAAATTGAGTTTATATGAAAAAAAAAGTTGAATACATTGTAAAGGAAATATTGACATGTGTATCCATGTTTCTGTATGGAAATAAGCAGTGTGGTGTGCACGGCTCCTGTGGGAAAACGTCCTTGCAGTGGTACAGTTCCAAGTTGCAGGTGATGCTGTGAGCAAGGCATGATTCTAAGAACTCTTAGGGGAGCTCCTGTATTCCCTCAAATCAGAACCTGTTTTGCTGGCTCAAATATAGTGGGAATGGAAAAACTCTCCTGAGGAGGTTTTCAACATCTGCTCTGTTGTTTTATTCACACGTACCAACAAATGCAAATTGAGTATATAAAAAAACCTCATACACTTAGGAAATTATTCTGAACTGGAAAAAATTATCAAACTGAACAAATTTAAGTTACAAGTAGTTCAGTTACAATTGGCTGCAGTTTCATTTTAGCCTAGAAATTTGTAGATTGTCCTCAGCTATCCTTCTTTTCCCCATAATTATAAAATATTATAATGAACAAGCCTCCACTACTTTTTTTTTTAATAAAGTTACCTTAAAACCTCATCTGCATTTTTAAAGAAAGTGACTGAACTTTAAAGCTGTTAATTGTTTTCTCCCTCTTATGAAAACAATCAGGAGCTATAAAAAATTAGTTTTGGGCAGATATATGATGTAAGTATGCAGCTTTCCATTTCTGGCACATTTCCATACTTCTGTGGCACTTCTTTTTTTCCTAGCATTACCACCCAGGAAAGTGATGTCCAAGTATGAAACAAGGCACCCATTTTATTGCAATAATACTTTGCCATATGGTACTTACTAAAGGTTTCTCATTAATTTGGTGTGTTTCAGTGAGACTCTTCTTAAATCAGGGAACTGGTATAATCCACACTGGGCAGAATGTCAGAATAAGCACTCATAACCATTCCCTCTGATCCTGCCCTTATGAATCTGCATTGCTCCCTCAGGCTTTTCAAGTTTCTTGATCGAATAGTGATTCTACCTTCCTGCTCTTACTTAACTGCATGTGTTGGCCACAGGACTTTGTCCCTTGGGATAAATTGATCCATAAAGATGTTTTCATAGTGTTCAGAATATTTTCAGTTTATGTCTTGATATGACAGGTTTTGAGAACTATAAAAGGCAAACAGAAACTGGGCCTGGTAGACTATTTCAGGATTTTTTAATGGCATTTCTATTTAATTGTGGACCAATTAACTACTCTGTTTCCTTTCAGAGAGAAAAAAAAAATCTTCTAAATTTAATAGAGACTTGTTTAATGCTTTTTAATGTTATATATCTGACTGAACTTTTCATTACCCAGGGAAACAAGCATGCTGGTCAGATCACCAGGGAGTAGTGATGATATTTGCTCTCTGCCTTTGCATGGGACATGGAGGGGATAAAGGTGCAGCTCTAAAGCTTTCTAACAGTTCCTGTATGATGGTCTGGGAAATCCTATATAACCATTTGGCTGTGTTCTGCACAAATTAACAACCATATTACTCATCATTGGCTAATTTCATGCTGTTTGGTTTAATTTTTCCCTTTTGGTTGCCAAATTTTGAATATATATCCAGTTTTATGTGTCTCCCACTGATGACATCTTCATTTAAAATACATAGTTACTCAGCTGTAGAGATGCCTGTAGTGTGAAGCTTTGGACAGTTGGCAGAGCTGTAATACATAATAACTATTAAAATTACAGTAATTAATACATATTGTTGAGTACTACAACAGGGATATTCCATTTTCCCCTGTCTCTATCAATGTGTATCAGAATGCAGACTCCATATATTTTCATATGACATTCTGGTTCCCAAACCACACGTGGTGCTGCTTCTTAAAAGACAAAATGAGAACAATGGTAATAGGTGCAAAATAAGTGGCTGATATTTAGTAAGGAGGTCTAGAAGTAAAAGGATCTACTAATTAATTCACACTTTAAAAAATCATATTAGAAGTATGCTAGTAAGTGGCAGAATCAAGCAATCAGTTGTGGATTAAGGCTATCTTTACATTCTAGAAATCACATATATGATTTGTAGCCACCTGTGAAAACAGCAGTTTGAGTGAATTGCCTGCCATCAGGCAGTACTGAGGACTCATCTCTTGCTCCTTCTAATCAGTCCAGAGAGACAGGCACTTCTAGGGCATAACTTGCCTCATCTTAAGGTAGATATCTGAAACAGGTCAGAAGAATTGCCTTTTACAAGACTTATTTTTTTCCAGAAATATGAAAGGAGTTCAGATTGGCTTAGATGCAGATGCCAATAGACACAGGCATCTGATGCCAGAGAAGGCAAACCCTACTTGTGGCATGGCCAGTTCTCCAAGACAGCAAACAGATCTTGCATGAAGGACACAGAGTTATCATCCTTCCTTCCCCCTTCCCACCAGTCACTTCTCCTGATCCCTGTGCAGCACCAACGAATCAAGGAAGTCTTCTAGAAAACAAATCTCACTGCTTTTAAGGGCTCATCCATATTGTATACTACATCAGACAGTGAACATTGCATTACAGTATCTACTGACAAGTGCACCAAAACTAAAGCAGACCTCAATTCTATGCAGTCATTTCAGTCCTTTTTCCTACATTAATAGGTGCTTTTTTTATGGGCACGTTCATACACAATTCTAGGGAGACCGTGTTGATACACATATGAGTTATTGAATACATGTTTACACATACTTCACACAGCTCCTGTCACATTTATTAACTCATTTTCACATCTTTTTGTCCATCCTTTCGATTAATTCCAGTCCAGTTATCTCAGGTTTTTATTCCCTCTCTTGCCCATTCATCCCAAGCTCGTCTGCTTTCTCCATTATGCTACCTCCTCCGCTGCTTCTGTTCCCCAACCTGGTCTCTTTTGTATTCAGATTGATCAACCTGGATGAACTTCTTTATCATAATAATCTAAAAGTCTTTGAGTTTTTCATGTCTCTGCAACCAGCCTGCAGGACTCCTGCAGCCAATTTTGAGACAGCTGCTTTATCCAGGCAGACAGTTCTTACACATATCATTTCCCTGGAGGTTTCTTATGCTGCCGGTCTTCAGTCTGAGATATGTCTCCCTTTTCCTTCTATATTTCCTTCTGGGTTTTTATGTTTTTTTTTTTCCTTCTTTGTTCAAGTTAGTTTCTTTAATAGCAAACATACAAAATGCTTTAAAACAAAAAGATGAAAGTATTCCCATTCCTGGGTCAGTAGAGTCCACACAGACTGACTTCAGTTGAAGGAAAATTACCCTCAGATGGACAACAAAATGTTAAAGTGTAATTCACACTTTTAAGTCTCTGAGGTGTTCTTTCAAGTACATGCAAACTAATTTTTCAAAAATGTTCAACTCTAGGCAAGTATTATAGATACTATTCCAAAAGAAAAAGTCCCAAATTCAGAATGTGCCTTCTTCATGCTTTGAAAATTGGCAGCTATAAAATTTCAAGGGTAAAACATAGCTGTTTTCTTAGAAATAGTTTCACTTGAGTTGAAGCTTCTCTCCAATAATTGTTCTGAGGCAAAAATGTAAAATTTTAGCCCCAGCACTTCAAGTTTGGCATAACCGAGCAAGAGGGGAAGATTAAAAAAAAAAAAAAAAAAAGTAAAACTGGATAGGTCAGTGTCAAGTATCTCAGTAATAAACAGTACCATCAGCCCCATCTGCAATTAGCATGAGACATCACAACTTGTAACTAGTAGCTGGCTTGGTCCCATCTGCACTCTGTCCCTAAGGATATAGTAAGAACTGCTAACCATAAACCATCATAAGACTAAAAGAATATTTTAAAATAAATATAAAACGTCATCTGTGACTTAATTTCCAGAATCACTGAGACCACTTTGCTTCTAGTTTATTTGAAGTGGCATTTTACTGAAACAAAGCCAACTCTTCCATTCCAGTGGCAAAGGGAATCTAGTGGGGACCATGAATGAGAAAGGAAGTTGTGCTTTGTAGTTGTGCTTTTTTGTAGTTGTGCTTTTTTGTGTGTGTGATTCTCTCTCCTTTAGAGACCTTAATATGCTTCCAGGTGCAGCTACATAGTAGGTGCATGAGTAGTGCTTATGAGGAAACATTTTGTGGCATCCTGCCCTTGAAGGTTGATAGATGTCCAGGGAGTTAATGCTTCTTTCAAGCTGCATTAACTCCTGCAGGAGCCCCTTGGCAGCTGGTGCTGTGCAGCTGCAGAGAGCCTGTCAGCGTCGGTACCGTTCCCGGGGGAGAAATTCTCATCTGTTATCCATGGAGATATTTGTTTCCCCCATGTGGGATGGTCCTCATGCTTTCTGTGTCTATTGTGTTTTGGGTTTGGAAGTTTCTCAAGAGGCGGTTTTGTTTGTCACTAGTCAGCTATCTTTGCAAATACAAGCCTATTTATAAAATGCTCCTTTCAGATCCAGGTCCTTTTTAATTTGCAAAGTTACAAATTGGACATGAACACCCTCACGTCTTCTCACATATACCAAGTCAAAACTCAGGGTTTTGGCATGTAGTGGATGAGATTAATTTTTTATCAAATATATACCAACAGCTTGAAATGAGTGGAGATGATGTAAAACTGTCCCAGCACCCCACTCCCCAGGTCCGTTTCTATGGTTTTACAGTCACCGTTTCCTATTTAAAAAAGCCCCACAACACACCCGCCCACCCGGAGCAGGGGAATTGGCTGCTGCAGGCGGTAGGCAGCATGGCTGACTGTATCCAACACAGACGGTACACGAATCTAACTGAAGGAGGGACGGTGATCCCCCGGTTTCTTCGCGCCCTGATGGTAAAGCCTGAATTGGGCTCGCTCGCTGTTCAGCTCTTGGCATAGCGGGGAGGGACCTGGCCCGGCGGGGCTCCGCTGTCTCTCGCTGCTGGCTCCGAAGGGCGGGCTCCCCTCAGCACCCCCTGCACTTCTGCCCTAACACCTGCTCCTCCCCGCCGCTCCTGCTGCTGCCCCGCCGTGTGAGCGGGCCGGGCCGGAGCAGCTGTCCCTGCGGAACGGGCCGTGTGTCGGAGGAGCTCTGCGGAGTCTCCGAGCCGAGGGCGGCGGCGCTCCCCCCGCGCAGCGCCGTGCCGCAGCCGCCGGACCGGTTGCTTGGCAACCTCCCCCGGGCGCCGCGCCATTGCGGAGCCCGGCCGCCTCCCGGCCGCCTTTCCGCCCGGCCCCGCGCCTTCAGCCGCACCGCGCTGCCCGGCCTCCCTCGCCGTGCCCGCGGCGGGGCCGGGGCTCAGGGCGGCGGCTCGCCTGCCGCACCTGCGGCGCCCGCCGGCGGGGCGGGCTGGGCGCTGGCGCCGGGCGGGCTCCGCCCGGCTTCCCCTGCCTCGCTCCACTCCCCCTGCCTCACTCCACTGCCTCGCTCCACTCCCCCTGCCTCACTCCACTGCCTCGCTCCACTCCCCCTGCCTCACTCCCCTGCCTCGCTCCACTCTCCTGCCTCGCTCCACTCCCCCTTGCCTCGCTCCACTCCCCCTTGCCTCGCTCCACTCCCCCTTGCCTCGCTCCACTCCCCCTGCCTCGCTCCCCTGCCTCGCTCCACTCTCCTGCCTCGCTCCCCCTGCCTCGCTCCACTCCCCCTGCCTCGCTCCACTCCCCTGCCTCGCTCCCCCTTGCCTCGCTCCACTCCCCCTGCCTCGCTCCACTCCCCTGCCTCGCTCCCCCTTGCCTCGCTCCACTCCCCCTGCCTCGCTCCCCCTGCCTCGCTCCCCCTTGCCCCGCTGCCCTGCCTCGCTGCCCTGCCTCGCTCCCCCTTGCCCCGCTGCCCTGCCTCGCTGCCCTGCCTCTGCCCGCGGGCTCCCTGCCGGCCTGTTGGCGCTGCCCGGTTGCAAGGAGAGGGTGGGAATGTTTTGCGTCGAAGTGGAGGCTGCTCGCAGCCGTTCATGGAAATGGAGGGCTCGGTCCGTGCCCCTTTGTCCCTTGGTCGAGGGAAGCTTCGCCCGGCTTCCCTCTCGGATCCTGACTTGGGCTTATGTAAGCGATAACCGATAAGGCACAGGCTTATTCATAGGTTATGTTTGCAGCAGAAGACAGCAAGAGGCGATAAAAGTGGATTCGCAGAGTATTTCCCACAATAATGTATCAGTAGATTCAGAATAATTACTTATATTCATCCAAAACTTCTAGACAGATGTTCTGGGGATGTTAGAATCTTGCATCTACCTGGTGCCTTGTATCCAGAAGGATATAAATTATATATGAATTTTCTGTAGCCATGCTGTAGTTAAGATTGACTGGAGATTTCATTCTAAACATCTTTGCATAATGCCCATACTGGGAATGCTAAATTCTGAGTTCTGGTTTGTCAGGAAAGAAATCACAGCATGTTTTATTAACAGCATAAGTAGTCAGCATATTCTCCTATTCAGGCATCTGGAAATATCTAGCTCATCCCATGCATATGGCACTTCTGTTATCATTACATCTTTGAATTGTATATTCAGTCTCCCCACACAAACACACTAAAAATGGATATATCTCTAGCCTGACACTTACACAAGACTCTACTTGTGGGGATAGTTTCTCACTATGTGTTTCAGGGCAAAGATGGATTTGAAGAAGAGCCCACTGCAGCTAGATAGCTGAAAGGCTGTAATCAATCAGCTTCATTAGGGATTTGGTGAATACTCTTGCATTGTCTTCCCACATTGCTGTTTGATTTGGAGACAGTATTTCTCTTTTTGTCAAGGGAAACTTGAACTTTTGTTTCGAACCTTTCTTGGATTTAAATCAGCCTTGGTTTTTTCCTGTGGTCAAGGAGCACTGGAGGAGATCATTAGTCTCCAGAAAGCTTATCTCACTGTATTAAATAAAAAAGTTAAGAATGGTATTTTCATCAAGTGAAAAATCCAGATTGTTTAATACTAGAAGGAAGGATTTAAGGGCCTCTCATCTTGAAAGACAAGTAGGGGTTTTGTTCGTGCACTGACATTTGATTGAAAATCAGCAATTTTTCAAAGGCCGTTTCTAATAAAAGAGGAAAATAGATTAACTCTAACAAATGCAAGTCATTGCTAGTTATTGGTTGACAGTAATTAAAGATGATCATTCACTGATTTTTACCATTTTTTTCATAATTCTTTGGAGTACATCTTGCCAGATACCTATGGATAGTTTCCTGAAATAAGTTTTAAAGAGAGTAAGAAAATTTATTTGAAGGACCCCCAAACTTTCCCAATATGGATCTTTGTATATCTGTTATCATATTATATGATCCTTGCTGCACATTTTTCTTTAAATGCTGTCCTGATGTCCATGTTGAAAAGAAACAGGTGATCCTGGTCATTTTCTGATCTTGGAAGAGCAAGCCTGAGGCTGCTGTAACTGAATGGTAGCCTAATTTGATATTAGATTTGCTAGTATTTAGGCATTTTAATGCCTTTTTGCCTTTTTATTCTACTTATATGTGTTCTACACCAGGTACAGGATCTGTGCCAATATTTGTTGACTACAGTTAGAGCCCTGTTCTGCTCCATTATTCAAAGCTCTGGAGATCCATTTGTTCATACTCTGGTGCCTTAAGCCTTTTGAGCTTGCACTTAGGTGAAGTACTACAGGTAGTCAGCTAGTCCTTTTCACTCTAAAGTGAGAGTATATCTCGAGACATTAAGACTCCTAATTTATTTTCTTAAGTGTGATAGATCAGCTCTTTGATCTTTCTGAAGTCTGCCCAGTTATGTACAGTTTTCAACCAGACTACTGGTCTGATCTGGCTAAAATGCAGAGATGCAGAAATGCTCAGGCCAACACAGTGGGAAATGAGCAGGCTTAGAGTGGGTGGAAAATGCGTCTGTCCTTTCTGACAGAACTATCTCATATGGGCTTAAGGTTTCAAGTAGTTTCTTGAAGCATTTTCAGAGGTGACTTGCTAGTTATACATCCGTCTAAAATGTTGGAAAATGTGTAGGAAGCTGTGGTTTTATATAGCTCCTGTAAGAGCCATTTGGAAAGATTTTTTTTTGCAGGAGCACCTACTGTTCAAAGTGCACGATTCAGTACATCAATATTGTATGAAGGGACCTCTGTCTCAGCTGTGGCTACTGAACAGACAGTGGAGCATTGTATGAAACACACAAACCTCAAGCACAGGAGAACTGATGTTTATTTGCTGTCTAATTTCAGCAGCGGAGCAGTGAAAACATAAATCTTAGCAGAGGTACAGCACCAGCTCGAAACCTTCCACCTTCCAACAGGGCAATGCCATGTTATACAATCTTTCATGCAATTCTGTGGAGTGCTGACAGCTTCCTTTAGGCCTGGGGAGAAATATAACAGATGAAGCAGCGCAAAACAATGAGAAACCTACACTTATTAAGACCCTAAAATAGTGAAGGCCTGTTACAAGTTTCTTGACGCTCATCCTGATCAGTTTGGCTGCAAAACTCACCACTGATCTTTTTCTTCCAAGGTCTGGCTTTTCTTAAAGTCCTTGAAAGACTGTCATATGTCTACTCTGTTAATTCCCTTTTTTCACTGGTAAAAAGTTTTCCTAACAAACCCTCTTGTGGCAGTTTAACGCCACAACCTGTTTATCTGTATATTAGACAAAAAGAAAACAAATTCCTTTGCTTCCTTGGAAGAGCTTTTTGGACATATAAAGACAATCATTGTGTCTTCAATTGATCTTTTCAATGTAAAATTATGACAAAAAGAAATCTTACATCTCCCTGGAAGCTTTCAGATGTAGGATCTCTTAGAGCCTACATTTCCTTGGATGCTTTATTTCTATGGTCTGAATTATTTTCATATAGTCTAAGTATAAAATGTAGAACTTATATTTCTTCAACTGCATCACATTTTGAGCCCATTTTGTTGTTTGTCAGGACACTTTGAATTCTAATGCTATCCTCCTGTTTAGTTGTAGCCCTCCCAGTTTAATGTCATCTCAAAGCTAGCAAACATGTTTTCAGTCACCTAGATCACCATGATTAATTTAGTAGTATAGTAGGAATTGTAAGCATCATGGGGGGAAGAGGTGACAGGAATTCTTTAGATTCAATGTATTTGATTAAATGAAATGAAATTAATTTTGAAAAACTATTTACAAGAAGAGAAAGCTCTGCTTAGGTCTCTTTTGCTCTTTCAATTAAAATACTATTTTATTTTAGACTGTATAATTAATGATGTTGTTTAATTATTTAAGATTAAGGGTCTTAGAGTACTATTGACATATTTTGCAAACTACAGTAAGTAGCACAGTAACCTACACTTTGGTCAAAGTTGCTTGCCATTATTTTAATTTTGGGACAGATTTTATTTAAAGTTTAATTTATTGTTTCAGCAAAGAAATGGAAATATGCCAATGTAATTTGCTCCTATCACAAAGTTGTAAGGCGTTGTCAAAGACTGAGCAAGCTATTATACAGAAAAGACTAGATGAGCTTGATGACTGGTGTTAGTGGAGCAAGATGAAATTCAGAACTATAAATGAAAAGTCATGCAATTAGAGACAATCTAATATTGTACAGGGACACACAGCTGGAGAGTAAAACGATCACAGAACCACAGAGAATGATGGCCAGTTGCCAGTTGTGCATTTTAATGCTTTGCTTTGCCATTGAACAAAGACAGTTTTTTACACATTTCTGAGGAAAAACGGATAATCTATTTTCCTTCTAATTTTATTAATCAGGATTGTCTGTAAATGAAGGCTCTTAGGATGTCACGAAAAGATTTGGAGGTTTCTCTTGGCTCTGTCCTATCAAAAATCATCCACCCTCATCTAGAGTTTCTTTACATGTGACACTGAACGCTTCTTCATCTCTACCCTCTCTGTGGGCCTTGTGTTTTACCAGATGAGTAAATGACAAGGTCCATCTCAAGCTTTCACACATGCCACAGTAGAGGGAAGATGGATACTGTCAGTGATAAAATTGTTCATAAGATGTACCCATGGCTGTAGGTGGGAAGCTAGACAGCAGTTGGAATGACTTATTACCAGAATTGCTATTCTTATTTCATGTTTATGTTTTAGGTAAAGTTTTTACCATGTTCACACAATAGTTCTTAAACATAGGCTATGTTGAATTGGGCTTTCATTGATATTTGCTATCTAATTTAATAATTCTCCCTTTCTATAATAAATTTATCTGTTACATTTACTATAGCTATGTGTAGTAAGGATTTTTTTTATTATTATTTTAAGGATTGTTACAAGCTTCTCTACATGTATTGCTGTTGTCTCATCTTTAGAAGTATATATATTTTTTCTTTTTAGACTGCAAAGCTGATATTGCATTTCCTGTGTAGTCTGCCTCTCCAAAATACTTGTTCATTTTTCTTACAGCCTAGTAAGTCTGTAGACCCAAGTCTCTAGAGCAATAGGATACAATGTCCCTTGGCTATTTCCTTTTTGTCTTCTGTTTTTGTTGTCCTTCCTCACACTGTGCTTCTAGATTGTATAGCACTGGTGGAAATCAAAATGAAATCTATGGTAATTTCAGACCCTTACAATAAGAAACAAATAATCAGATACTTTCACTTAATAAACTATTAATGGAAGAATGAGGCACCTTTTCCATATTGTGTGAATTAGCCCAACTTTTCAGGTACTTGGTTTACTGTAACTTTCATATATAAGCAGTTGCCTACCCATACAAATAAATTATCAAAATGCTTTTGTAGTTAGAAGCTCCTCTACTCCTCCTGTGGATCTGTGCTGTCTCACAATCATATTTTAAGACTTTAAAAAAGCCCCAAATAAACTGTAGTCCTAATTAGAGCCAGCCAGGAGTTTTCATCCAAAGCTTCTTAAGCAAAAAAATTGGTTACATGGAATTATTTGTAAACTTCTTGTTGATTTCTTTGAATCATCTGTGAAAACAGAAAACCGTATCAAATGAAGCACTTTTCTAAAAAGGCTTTTAATATTATTTTTAAAAACTGTGTAATATTTAAATGAATAAAACCCAAATCAATACTTTTGATGTGTTTGAATTATAGTTCTTATTTGGCACATTTTGTCTTAGTTGCTGGAAATTTCAAAAACCTTATTTTGACCAAGTCAAACTTCATTCTCTCACCACAATTACAAAAGGAAAAAATTATCAATATTTTTCCCTCTCTTAGCTGTCTTTTTCAAGGCCACAGTGACATTTCTTCAGCTACTCTATTAATTCCTTCTACAATGTCTCTCACTTTAGATTGACCTTTTGCTTTTTATTACTTTCCACACCTTTTTTTTTTTTTCTGTGCTCTTCGTGGCTGAAGGAAAGGAGGCGGCAGAGAGTAAATGGCTGCCAGAAGATGTGAACATACAGATACAGCAATGTATCTTGCTTGCAAAGTTTGGAAGAGATTTGGGTATGTGTGAAAGAAGGAGAGAAGAGCGAGAAGGTTGATGGTGAGGCAGGAGAGAGATAAAAAAGTTTTATTGGTGCAGCAGGAGGAGAAAGTACAAAAATTGGTAAGCATGGAATATACAGAGCAAGCAGAAGAGTGGAAAGAAGTAGAACGGTGTTTTGGTAGAGTGGGGCCCAAAGGGGGTGTTCTACTGATTTGCCACAGAGAGTGGTTTACAGTGCTCCCAACCACCTGCTGCAGCAGGGAGCAAGAATAGATGACTTCTGTGCAGGAACTCGCTGCTGCAGTGAACTCTCAGAAGTGCCCTCCTTCCCTCCCATTGGTGGCCGATCCGCTTTTAGAAAGAATGCACACATATTGTATGCATTTATTTTAGAATATTTACACAACTTATAGTTTGAAAGAATCCAGACTGCTGTTAATACAGTTTCAGCAATTGTTTAGGTTATATACCTTGCCTGTGTAACCTCCATTTTTTGATTTCTCTTACTTTGCTATCCCTCCTACTTTCTTTCTTTCTCACCTTCACAGTTTTAACAGCTATGGTCACATCAGCAGTAGCTGCTATGTATTCAAAAGAATTTTTGAGAATCTTGAGACTTGACTGGTTATATAAAATCATATATTTTAGTCCAAGAGTCTCAGTTTAGGAAAGTGTTTAAGCATGCAAAAATTCTTTACCATTTCTGAGAAGAGTTTATGAGTATATATCAGTTCCATCTACTGGCAATAAGAGTTACAGCATTTAGTAGGCTCACACAGGAAATGCCAGACTTTACTTCAATATCCAGGATCCTTCAGCAGGAAGTTAGGTGTGGTCTGTAAAAGGAGAATTAAAAAAAAAAAAAAAAAAAAAAAAAAAAAAAAAAAAAAAAAGGCTTGATGGAATTTTAACTGCAGTCTTCCCTGGTGCCATTCCAAACCTACATAACTGCAAGATTCTTCACTGGTAATGAATTTTTAATTGTTTCCTGCAGTATTAAAACAGAATTATGGAATTATGTTTTTATTTTATTTTTTTTTCCTTCTGTAATTAGAAATAAAATCTAACAGGATTCTGCTGTAGGGCCATTTTCATTTTCCTAATGAACCTTCCTGCTGCTGGTAGTCAGTGCAGCTTCCAGCAGCAGTTTGGTACAGACCGTCCATGACAGAATGCACCAGGTGCATTTGCCTGCAGTGGAAGAGCATGCTCACAGGGAGACCTGCAGGAGTTGGGATGTGTGTAGATTGTGTA
Organism: Lonchura striata; assembly: GCF_050655825.1. NCBI lineage: Eukaryota > Metazoa > Chordata > Aves > Passeriformes > Estrildidae > Lonchura > Lonchura striata. The sequence goes on from NC_140709.1 coordinate 18,463,091, forward strand.
GGTGTTAGTGGCTGTGTGCATATGGTTGAAAAGGAGGAGAAAGCATCATGTTGCAGCTTATTTAACAGCCTTCAGAAATATTAATTTGTTGCAACTGTGCCAGAGTATGTGTGCTAAGCGAGACAGTAAAATAGGATCTGGCTGATTGTATTAAAACTTTTCTATCATTTTAATCTGAATATTGTTTCTGCATATATTGTCTTACTCAGAATATTTTATTTTATTGTATTTGCTATCTTTTTAATGTGCTTACTCAGAAGGATGCTTATGAAAAATTCTTGTAGGCTACAGCAGAAATCCTGTTTGCAATTTCAGATCAAAGTATTTGCATTGGGAATATTTTCCACTGTTCTTTTTAACTGAACTGCCTGAGACATTAAGAAGAGATGATCCTGCTCTTGCTGGTGAAATTTGTGAAATATATATACAATTGATATGATATCAAACATAAAATATCTAAGTGCAGGATGTAATGATTAAAAATCTGTTTTGTTTAATTCAGCAAGTCTTCCAGTGTACAGTGTGTTGCCAGGCAGGGGATCTGAATACAGGTGCTAATGCCTGAACCCTGTTTCCTGAGCTGGCAGTTCGGCAAAGGCAGCATTTTTGTACTCAAAGAGAAGTATTGCTTTCAACTGATCCTTCTGGCCTTACGTGGCAATAGTGGATTCTAAGAGTCATTTCTGGTCCATATAGCTAGAGGAAGGACTGGTCCGAGATGCAGCTTTCAGGGTAATAAAGAGCTACATTGTCTGGAGTCTCACTCAAGACTGAACCAAATACTTCAGAACTGTTGATTCCTCACACTGAATGTAGTGGAAAATATCTCCTACTTTATTCATGGAAATGGATAACATTACCCTTGGTAAAGGCAAAAGATGTTATTGTATGTGACTTTTTTTATCAGCTTCTAGAATTGACAATCTATTGGTGCAAGCACTAAGTGAATTTTAACTTAAATGCTTTAAGAATTGATACCTCTGAGACAACTCTAAGAGGCAAGTTGCCAAGAAAAATTGTTTGTCTTGAAATAAGAACAAATTTAAAAATTCATTTCATGGCAGCCTCTTTTGGATGATAATACTGAGTTTAACAAGATGTCCCTCACAAAATTCTGAATTCTGGAAATATATGTATTCTGAAAATATAAAATACTTTATATTGTTGGTAGCTGTATTGTTCTAAATTTTTTCTGCTTTTTTTTTTTTTTTTTTTAGCACATTTTTTATGAGAGAAGCTAAACAGTAATTAAGAGGTGCAGGATGAAAAGATGGCACAATCAGTGCTGGTACCACCAGGACCCGACAGCTTCCGCTACTTCACAAGAGAGTCACTTGCAGCTATTGAACAGCGTATCAATGAAGAGAAAGCTCAGAAATCCAAACAAGAGCGCAAAGATGATGATGACGAAGATGGCCCGAAGCCAAACAGTGACTTGGAGGCAGGAAAGACACTGCCATTTATTTATGGTGACATACCTCCAGGAATGGTGTCCGAGCCCTTGGAAGACCTGGACCCATATTATATCAATAAAAAAGTGAGTGTGTTGTATTTCCATCAGACTTTAAGAAAAATAAATAACAACCCTTCAAAGACATAGTATTTCTATTATTTTTGACCTAGAGCTTTCATATAATAATTCCCCCAACAGCTGATGTGATTTGCAGAAATCTCCACTCTAAGAACAGAAATTAGTAATGCTTATGGGACCTTATAGATAAGTAAAGATGCACTTAATTTTTTTAAATAAACCTGGCATTCTATTAAAACCTGTAACTTTCAAAGTTTTACACACAGGAGAATTGAAGTAGCAGCACAGGGTTTATCTTTAGAATAATTACTAATTGCTGTGTTATAGTTGTGAAAGTTGCAGGTCTTCAATATGAAATCCTTTTCAAAGGCAGCTACGCATCCTCTTACTAGATTTCTTCACTGTTGTGAAAAGTTTAGGTTGCATTCTCTTTTCACTGGGAAGGAAAGGGAAGTATGTAAGGATAATTTCTCAGGATATGATGATCATCCTGATCCATATTTACTCTATAGTGGCATCATTTATCCAGCTTAGTCTGGGTGAAAAAATTTTCTTATCCAGTTCTATTTTGTTCCATGATTGTTTTCAAAGATGAGGTGTTTAAAAGAGGGACATAAATAAAGCGGAGGTAGCAATTGCACTTGGAGTGTTGACAGAATGTTACATAATTAAAAAAAATATTTTTATGGAGATGTTACTTAAAAAAAAATCCACATATTTGCTTTGATTTAAAGTAACAACAACTGCTGTGGCCAGCACAAAAGTGTTGAACTTTAGACTAGTGTCCAGATGGCCTTGAATTTCCTCCAGATTTTCAGTCCCTTTGATTTTGGCATCATATGTATTTCAGTCTCATTATTCTACTAAAAAAGAAGAATTTTTTTTTCCTGTTTTCATAATTTTTTTCTCCTGCTTTCTTTTCTTTCCTGAGGAAACTAGCTAGCTAACCAAAACAAGTGAATTAAAAAACAAAACCCATGAAAGTGAAGAAACTGGATTCAAAGAAAAATGAAGAAAAACTCCAAGAATTGTTATGATTCAAACTCAGACTAAGAGAAAAAATGCAAATGAAGATATTTCCTGCAGGAATTAGGGGTATGCCTCATCAGTAATATGTTGAAACAATAGCAATATAGGCATACCATGAATAACTAAGCAGAACAGCTCAATAAAAATCAGTTGTGCCTTAAGTGTTCATTACAGAATTTCTAAAACTGAATTCATGTACAGAGAATCATTACTTAAATTTGAAAACAGGTTTTTCAACTAATTACGATGTTTTGCTTCCTTTACTCAAGTGATTTACCCTGTTGAAGTCTGGAAGGCAAATAGGATTTGGGTCAAAGTACCAATTCCTTTCCTTAATACTTTCCACATTCTGTAGTAGTAAAAAATCTGAATTCAATGCCAGAAATCCTAAAGTTAGAGCATGTATCATCATGCTGTGGAAACTAGAAGAGTAGTTTTGCAATTAAGTGTGGATGTGAAGTAAAATCCTGCTGAATAGCTTGTTCCTGATTGAGAAATGCATAGCAGTTGTCATGATCTTTTCCAAAAGCATTGTGGTTTCCAGTAGGAAAAGCAATACTTCAAGCTGTATGTTGCAATCATATTTTCTCCTGTTATTTTTCTTAGCATTCTTTGCATATTTTTGAACATAATTTTTTGGGTCAGGCTCCATTTTAATTTTTTAGCCTAACTTGATGAGTCAGCATAACACAAATGCTACTTCATCAGAGGTTTTGTCAGAGTAAAGGGAACAAAAAACATACAAACTCTGATAACTAGAAGTCCTGTTTTCATTAACTCCAGGACTAATAGTAGGAGAGTTAAAAAAATCTTCATAGTAAAGACCATGTTACAGACTCCTGTACAATAAAACATCAAAGTACAGCTTGAGAATCACTAAGTATGGGAGAATGCAAACATGTTACATTTGGAACCACTGATTTTTATAATTTATAATTTATTATTTCACGCAGGGAAAGGCATTGTAGTTTCAGCTGCTCTATTTGCCACACCTGCTCAGAAAGAAGGGCATAATCTTGACAAATGCTGCCCTCTGATTTCAGTTGAGTTAGATCATGGCCGTTGGCAGTGCTCCAGGTCTGCATGGCTTATGTGCCCTTTGGGCTTCCTAGGACTGCCACAATGTTATCTAGATCCACTTCCTTTCAAAAAGCATGAAAGTCATCCAAGTATAGAAAGAAGAGATGATGGAAATAGACAGGACTTTCCCCAGATGTGTGGGAATCAACATAATTTTTTAAAAAAAACCTTACAGGTTTTATCCTTTGGATTTTAAAAACACGTTTATGTTTAAAAATGCTTTTTTTAAATGTTAGTAATATACATGAGTCATTGCTGAAACTGTGGAGAGACAGTGAAAATACCTGGGTACGGTGAATAGAGTGAATTCTTTATTAGGCGAAAGTAAAGTATGACAAGGAAAATAGATTTGCAGGTACAGAACTATCACAAGCAACAGTTGAAAAGGGAAGTAATACATTACTCTCAGAACACAGCAAAAATTGAATACATTAGTGTTATGTTCAAAAATTGTTATTGAACCCTCTTGGTTTCCATATTTTCATGATCACTTGAAATTTAGATCACTTTGAGTTACCTTTGTCTTAGTACTTTGATAATTTATGCTGGTTATTTGATTTAGGGATTGAAGTTGAAGTTTTAATTGCTCTCATTTTGGTTACAGTTACACACCTCAGTGTATATATTATACTGTACAAAAAGTATGCTAATTCTTCAAGAATTTCCTACATTACTTTCATACTTGTCTTTGTTTACTAGCTAGCAATATCAGGATTACTTATGATTTCTAAATAGATGCATTTAAGTGTTCATTTAATTGTATTTATAGCAATTTGGCTGGATGCTACAATGTGTGAACTAGACAAGGGGATTGGGTCAATGAAAAGAGATCATATTGGCCAAATATGATTAATGTTGAAATGAGAATGATTCAGGATTTGTAACTTGGTATCTTCTAAATGCTGTTTTTCATTCTCTTTCTCTTTTTCCAGACCTTTATAGTATTAAATAAAGGGAAGGCAATATTCCGATTCAGTGCCACCTCTGCCCTGTACATGTTAACTCCTTTCAATCCTCTTAGAAAAATAGCTATTAAGATTTTGGTACATTCATATCCTTTTCAAGTGGTTAGTCTAAAACTGTAATGAATGGGATGTTACTTAGTATTTAAATCATTCTCTGGCACATGTCCCAGGATCAATGTGATCAGTAGTGTTTTGTCCCTCTTCTCTCTACTATTTATGTCTTCTGTTCTTTTTCTCATTCTCCTTTTTCATTTCTGTTCATTGCTGGATCCTAATATAGTAATACCAGAAGCCAGACAACCAGTCATCGTCTTTTATGATTTCTGTATCTTCTTTCTTCCCCCACATAATTTTTCGTTCCCTCTTATTTTTTTCTGTAATCTTCTCATCTTTTTTTCATCTTTCCCCCTCCTCCACATTTTTCATAAACTGCAGATGTATTGCTCAGAATACTTTCAGTTCTTCCCTGACACTGTGTATTAAAATCAAATCTTTGATCCCAGGTCTGTGCTTTCATGAGTATTTAGTGAAAATATGGTTTCATTATTTCTTTTCATTTTCTGGTTCAGATAAGCTTACAGAAGGATAGATTCATAAAACAGGTTTCTTGTTTTGTTATATATGCTTAGTCTTGTATGTATCCCACCTGTCTATTTCTTGATCATTATTACATTATACACTTGTAAGCCTATTGATGTTTTAATTTCAGTCTTCAAGAAGGTAATGAGATTTCCACATTGCAGGTAGAGATTTGAAAAGCTAAATTATTATAATTACTTAACTATTATTTTGTCTTTTTCAATGTTTTAATAGCAGACTATAGTAGGCATCCCACTGGTCTGATCCCAAATACCAATATGAGCAATGAAGTCATTGACTTGAGAATGCCAGCTTACTTAATAAGGAAAAAATACAAATCTTTGCACAATTGTATTTACAGTAGTCTAACATAAGCACACTGAAGGTAGCTTTGCATTAGCATTGCATGTAGGGTTCCTAAGAATTATGTAGGTTAAATCTTGAAAGGACTTTTTTCAGTCTTGGTATATTGGAAGACTGATAATTACAGTGGTTGGTATGTGTTAGACATTGTTATCAATGGCTAGCCTACAAATTACTTCCAAAACAATGATGATACTACATAGCCTGTTGTCAATTTTCTTGCTACAGGTGCCACTACAAATAATTATTTTTCAATTATATGACACTCTTTCCCATATTCTGAAGCATTATTATATTGAGTTATGGGGAATAATATAAGATTGTGGGACTGAGGTGGTGGTGAAGAGCTAGTCACCAAAGTCAGAGTGCTAAAACAAGTTGTTTAAATTTATGGTAAGGTATATTTATAGTTATTTTTCCACTAATAAAAGTGTAGTGAGGATTTGCAACTCTAAGTGGACATTTCATCAAAAAGGATTTTGAAAGCCTATGTAAAGTACAGGGTGGTGAAACACTTGTAGCATGGGGTTTTAATGTTAAAAAATATATTTATTTCTCTTTTGCTCTGTTCATATGTGAATTACATAAAGAAAAGCTAGGTTCTCAGTAAAGGATTTTAAATATATTCGTTGAACAGAAAACCCAGAGAATTGTTGAATGTAATGCCACAGTTTTTGACAGCTCAGAAGGTAGAGGTATCATTATCACTTGAAGGATTTTTATTAGAGTAGACATGCAAAGAAAAGTTTTTGAGGGGAACCTCACAGTACTTCTCACCCCATTGTATTTGGATTTCTATTTAGGAACACCACATGAACCTGCAGCTGTTCTCAAACTCGAGCTTTGTCCCCTCTGTAGCTTTAGATATTGGTGCCATCATGTGGGCATTTCATGGTTCATCTGCATGGTTTTCATTTTGGTGGTTGTATTTTCTTTGGATCTTAGAAGAATGTCCGCAGTTCTGAGAACAAAAGCTTGTGAATTTAGAGTGGTTCTGTTCAAATATATTAAATCATTTATGACTTGGACTTGTTCTGGAGTTCTAGTCTGGAATTCCAGATTAGAATCTAATTGCAGTCTGGAATTGGACTTGTTTGTGGATTTATTTTTTTGAGAATCACATGGCCCATCCCAATGGCATTTATATTACAAAAGTCATATATAAAACAAACAGCAATAAAATACTTTTCTTGCTAAGATTTCCCCATGTTCTGTCCTACTATGTGGCAGCTACCTTTCAGTGTATTATAGTGACAAGGAAAAATGTTGATAAATGGCTAATTTTATCATAAAATATTAAAGTGAAGAAAATGTATTTTTTATTGTTTTGCATGCATGAAGCAGATCAGATTTTTCTAGATCATCTAAAAGAAATACTTTTTTTGTTGTTCCATGAAATTAGAAGCTGATACTTCAAAGGTTGACATTTTTTTTCAACAAGAAAAAAATGTTTTAGAGTTCAGGTGGTTTTTAAAATACCTTACAAATTTTCAAATTTTTAGGTATGACTGTTCTCTTGTAGCTATAAAACAGTGAATGAAATCTTTACAAGGCTTTTCCTTGGCTATTAAAAAACAGTAGAGGGATAGATAACTCCTGATAGTGAAAATCTCTAAAGCAGTGTGTTATTTGATACTCTTTTTATGAAATTTTCTGGCTTACATTCCTTAACTCTTAGCTTACATTATTCAGCATGCTTATCATGTGCACTATTTTGACCAACTGCGTATTTATGACCATGAGTAACCCTCCAGACTGGACAAAGAATGTAGAGTAAGTTAAATGGATTTTCTCTGAATGATATCCAATAATCAGAAATAAACTACTGTAAATTATATTAGGATGGCTTCCACTGGCAGCAGCTACCTTGTTGGGCCATCCTATCAACAGCTATTCTGATGCTATTTCCTTTGCTGTAGCATTAAATACAGATAATTGTGTCATGACAAGTTCTTTAATGTTCTTCCTGTTTGCAGTACTAGATGGAAAATGTAAGAAAAACTATTCTTATGATGATACAGAAAAAGTGGATTATAAATGTTTTTTACTGTGTTCAATGTCACGTCTGTGCAAGAATGCAGGGAAATGCTGTCTTTCATTTCTGTTGCAATAACCATTACAGATAAAGGAATCATCTTATGGATGGCTGTGTTGATCACAGTGCAGCTTTCTCTTACCAAAACCAATCTAACAGTGGAAAAGCTGTGTGCAAAATAAGTTATTTAAAAAATATTGAAATGGTTAGCTAATCATTGGTGCAATATGATGACTGCTTGACTAATTGGTCCAGTACGATGTCAGCTGCGAGGTGCTGATACACAATGGCAGTTCCAAAGCTGCAGACCACAGTGTGAAACTCTGTTCTTGGCTCTTCCTTTCTGCTGCTTATTCATTCCTTACTGCTTCGGCTGATCCGTACCTGATTAATCTTCAGAAATCAAAAGTGAAATCATAGAGCTATTAAGGTCAATGAAGACATTCTCATTTTGAGTTCAGTCTAAGCCTCTATGTATTCAGGATATCTAGCATGCAGTAAATATTTCTGATGAAGATTCATTGCTTGAATATTTCTTCATGTCTGTATATTGTACCATTTAGAGTTACAATGGATGTCCTCATCTGTGGAATAAAGTTCTGCAGGAAATAAATTTTTTAGTAATTGAGTGGAAGATTTTTATATTGGAAAACTGTTTTCAGATTAGCTCAGAGTAAGCTTTTTGAGCAGTTTAATTTTAATTCCTTTTCATTAAAGATATAAATTAAACTAAATTTCAGGATGACATCACTTGAACACAGAAGACTGAAATTACTCAGAATGCCAGAATTAAATATCTTTTCAATTTACATTTCAACTACATTTTTAAGTCAAAATGAGTATCTGAATTTTATTGGCATTCTTAAATAACTTTGATTGTTCTTGCACTTGTTTGATTCCTGTACTACATCTGTCTTGCTGTAGGTGAACTACTGGATATACCTACTCCATAACATGGTTAGAGAGCAATGAAGACTAATGAGAGTTGGCACTTGCCAACTCTTGGGACTAAGCAACATTTCAGCATAAAAATAACATGGAAGAAAGGAATTTTTAGCCTGAAAGTAAATTCTAAGATCCTAACATAATACATCTGAATGTTTTGTTATAACATGGACTCAGACTTGTCATAAACATGCACCAATGAAGTAACTGGGATTTTTGCATCTGTCTTATTGCAGAGAATGTAGAAATTGAATTTAAGATGTGGGTTATCAGTCTTTTAATCCTAATTTCATTCCTCATTCCTTATGGTATAAATTATGCAGATGTTAAAGTTGGTTTTAACTGCCATTATTTCTTATGCCACTTAAAGAAAATGAGAATAAAACAACTAGAGAGCATAAACTGCAAAAATAACATGATCTATAAACTCTGTCTTGCATATTTTCCTCAGATACACATTCACTGGAATTTATACCTTTGAATCACTTATTAAAATTCTTGCAAGGGGCTTCTGTTTAGAAGATTTTACGTTTCTCCGTGACCCATGGAATTGGCTAGATTTCACTGTCATTACATTTGCGTAAGTCTTCTACTTATTTTTTTTTATAAAAATTCTTCCTGGTAGCATGGGATTAGTGACTAAAAATTGCCTCATATCTTGTCAGCCAGAATATTTGGAGCCTGGACTTCCTGCAGTTTCAATATGTTTCTTCTACTCTTTTACACATTTTAGTATTTCTAGCCAAGCATGTGCTGCGGAGGCCAGCATGGTGTGCCAGCCCATTAGGATTGTGAATGCCATCACCCTGAACTGTTCATATCCTGTCTCCTTTCTGCATACCAGAATTAAAGGAATCCTTTTGACTTCCTGCTAATAGCTGACCAGATTAATTTTCAAACATCAAGTCAATGTGGTTTATTATGATAAAACTTAATTTAATTTTATGGCCAGAAGTATATTTATAACACAGGCAAAATACAGTGAACGGTGAAAAGGTCTTGCTCAAAGACCCAAGCAAATAGAATAAAATCTGCCTCAATTCTGAGTAACTGTGATTTAATCCTACAGGTATGTAACAGAATTTGTAAACCTAGGCAATGTTTCAGCTCTTCGAACTTTCAGAGTATTGAGAGCTTTGAAAACTATTTCTGTAATTCCAGGTAAGAAGTAGTTGGTGTCAGGTGTTAGGCCCCTCGTATCTCCAACTGTTATTTGTGTGCTGTCATTGTGTTTGTGTGTGAACTCCCCTATTACAGATATGTGACAGAGTTTGTGGACCTGGGCAATGTCTCAGCGTTGAGAACATTCAGAGTTCTCCGAGCTTTGAAAACAATATCAGTCATTCCAGGTGAGAGCGAGGTTAAACACCGAGGCTGACTTTTGTTCTACAAAGGCTGTACTCACATTTTCAAAGCATAAGCCTTGTTTGCTACACATTGTCGACAAACCAAAAAAGCAGGAATCAAGACATGTAATTTATTTAAATTGATTCATGCTTGTATTAGTTGTGTTTTCTACTAAAAAAAAAAAAATCAGCCTTTGAGTTTAACAAATTTTTGCATGAGATACTTGCAGTAAACAGCCTATGTGATTTGCATCTTATGACATCAAGCTTTCCTTTACATGTTTTAAATATAAGTTAATTCTAAGCTTTCATACTGATGCAAATTTTCTCATTTATTGAAGGCACTTGATACAGCAACTTAATTCAGTTTTAAGTTATGTCAAAAAAAAAAAAAAACAAAACCAAACTCTAAAGGATAGCATGGGCCATGCATGGGGTATCGTTCTAAAGATGTCTTTCTTCTCCAAACCATCACCCCTCATATATCGTAACAAGATTATGATGATATAATTTAAATGTGCACATATAATGTCTTTACAATGGGGTTACTTTAATATAGAATACATTGCAAAAGTTCATAGAAGAAAGGTTTGGGCAAGAAGCATCAGCAAAAGTGAACTGCTATTTATGTAGGGTTGAGCTATAGCATGAATAATAAAATCACTTGTTTTGCCAAAAACAATGTGTTTGGTATTTTTTACACTATAAAATAAGTATAAACTTACATATTCTCCTTAATATTTCCAAATAATAAGGCTTTTCTTTAAAATTATTGTGTCACAAATTACTAGTCTTTTTGCATGAAATCTTTATCAGGAAATAAGTCACATGATTTTGTGTGTGTGTTTAGTATCTATTTAACATAATAATAAAAATCTACTCTCTTTGCAGGCCTGAAGACTATTGTAGGAGCCCTGATTCAGTCTGTGAAGAAGCTCTCGGATGTGATGATCCTGACTGTGTTTTGTCTGAGTGTATTTGCACTGATAGGGCTGCAGCTGTTCATGGGCAACCTGAGGAATAAATGCCTGCAGTGGCCTCCAGACAATTCTACTTTTGAAACAACTGTTATTTCCATCTTTAATAGTTCCATAGGTGAAAATGGTACATTTATTAATGCAACAATGACAACATTTAACTGGGATGAATACATCGAAGACAAAAGTAAGGGTTAATTATATTATCTACTGCATTGATTTTCTGATATTGATTTAAACAGATTTGAGAACATCAATATCTTTCCCTTGCCTTTAAAAGTGTGTAATATGGCCAAGAAACATAAAAGCACTATTTTCTAGTAAATTTTCTCATAAGCCCACATCTGAATATCAGCTAGCCCAAGAATCCTGCCAGAGCAGGTAAATGTGGCTACGTTCCTTCTTCCTTCTGGTGCTGGGTGAGTGGTTTTGCCCCAGGCACCCTTGCACAGCACAGACATGCCTTTAAGTGAATGCTAGTGATTTACCCCAAGCTTTTCTTGCAAAATAAGAACTAGATTCCATATTTCTGTCTTTTAATTTGTTTCTTATCTTTGGAAAATCAAGAAATGAGCACTTTTTTCTCTTTTGTACCTCATAATACACTATTTCCACCATTTTAGGTAGTTAATGGTAGTACTGTGTTAACAAAACTTGTTTAAAAATTCAGATAGAATAACTCTGAACATATCTACAGTTGATTGCTATTCTGTCTTTCATAACAGTATTGTTAATCTCTCCCATTTATCTGTTCAGCCCCTTCTATTTATTTTAGTGTATTTGTTATATTTAATGTATTCATAATTATGTCTAAGTGTTTTTTAATAAAGTCTGTATGTATATTTTAACTGCTGACTATATCAATGAAAGTTAGGAAACTTCAGTTAAAGAACTAAATGCTTTTGGATCCAGGTCTCATTGCCTTATAATCTTTTAATATACTTATCATCTCAGCATGCTTGAAATATACAAATGCCATGCAGAAATTTTGGATGATAACCTGTTCTTAAAGCCATCTGAAGAACAGATTCCATTCCATTCCCCTTTAGTTGTTCCTGGTACGATGTCACACAAATAGAAAGGGTTTTTTCTTAAATATCTGGCCTACATTTTCCCAATTTATGATTGAATATATTACTGCATCTGCTGTGGACTAAGATAATCATAGACTACTTTATATTAGTCTTTATCCAGTTTAAAAACTCTTATCCTCTGCATTTCTGGTCTTTCCTAAGCAAATCAATCCTATTTTCCTCTTTGCATTTTTTATACCTATTTTCATTTGTTTACTTTTTCAATCTTTCCAATTACTCTGGCTTTTTTTTTCTTCTTGTTTTTATTTCACCTCTTTTTTTTTTGTTACATTTTTTGTATGCATGGTTTTTTTTAATGAGATCCTTAAATTGAGTGCTAACTTCTCTAGCAATTACTTCTAATTTGCATCTTTACCTCATGCCATGTATGCAACATTCCTACTAGCACACTTCAAAATTAAGTCATTTTTATGTCAGCACTGTATTGTTGGTTCACAGTCAGTTTGTATTTGTGGCAGTTATTGCATCTTTTTGTACAGTGGCAGCTGCAGCCACCTCCTGATATTTTGTATTTATGTATTTGATTTTGCCTTGCCAATGTAGCATTTTCTACTTGTCTCTATTGGAATAAATCCAATTGCTTTTGGACAAACTTGTCAATTTGTAAAGGTCATTCTAAATTTCAAATACCTTTTCTCCTAGCCTTATGTCTGCAGAATACTTGATGCATGTTTCTTCTGTTGTTTCATGTCTTGAATTGATAATGAAACTTGTTAGAAAACTATATGTAGCACAGATACCTGAGAGATCTTCAGAGTGGGGTCCTTATGAATTGACATTGCATCACTGGCAACTGCTCTCTAAGAACTTCTTTCAAGTGTTTTGTGGTATTTCCAGCCAGGACATATTTCCTGTATTTGTATCTGCAAGTATCATGTAGGATTTGTACCCATGACTGTTCTGTTATTAATTTGGCAGGAGACAGAAATATTTTTTTATATGGCATATTTTCTACAAACTCATATTTACTGGTTGTATTACTTTATCATTATTATTTTTGTATTTTAAAAAATCTTGTTTGTTTTCCAAAGTAGTGGACTGAAAGTGGAGCTGTGCCACATAAGAATGTGAATTAGTCCCACAGAGGGATTTGCAAGTTCTGCTTGGACCCTGTCTGCATCTTTAAACTTGTTTTTAAGTAGGGGTGAGAGGTCTCATGGGCTCTGACTTGGTGATCACCAGAATGTCTGAAAATGCATTGATTTCTTATATAATATCTGAGACTAGAATTACAGATATATAAATTATGGACATAATTTCTCTCTCTCTTTAAAATAAGCAGATTTTATGCTGCCTCTATCATATACTGGTGGTGACAGAGTAGAAGCAGTCAGTAGGAGCTGGTTGCAATTCCCTGCTTGTCTGTTTAGCATTAGCTCTCAGTTAGTTCATGCCAGCTAAGCTAGTCCACGCCAGCTGGCAGTGAATCTCACAGAACCATCTGCTTCCTGAGAACAGCCAGAACATACCTTGTTCTGGCAACTTTAGCTTAATGTGCCACCTGACCCAAAAATCTCCATTAGAGATTCCCATTTTACCCTAAGAATCGCAAACTAGAAATTGATGGCAAAATATGTTTCCTTTTCTGCTGCAAAGAACAAAAAAAAAAAAAAATAGAAGAGTATGTTGGGGGCTCTTAGGCTTTCTGTTTCTTTAAATTATATTTTACCTCATCTTAATAGTTAGCCTAAATGTTTAAGTACATTCACCTGCTACAGAATTTTGTGTATTCGTTTTGTGTAAAATACAATAAATGCGTGGTTTCTCCCCCAGCCGCTCAAATCAAGATCGAGTTAGAAATTTCTTGAACATGTTGTGTTATCACAGAATCAATGGGGTTGGAAAAGACCTTTGAGATCATCTAGCCTAATCTATGAACTAACACCACCATGGTCAACTAGACCATGGCACTGAGTGCCACATCCAGTCTTTCCTTTAACACCTCCAGGGATGGTGACTCCAGCACCTCCCTGGGCAGCCCATTCCAATGCCCAGCCAGCCTTTCTGTGGAGAAATTGTTCCTTAGATCCAACCTAAACCTTCACTGGCTCAGCTTAAGGTTGTGCCCCCTCATCTTGTCACTGTGTGCCTGGGAGAAGAGGCTGACCCCCACCTGGCTACACCCTCCTTCCAGTGAGTTGTAGAGACTGATAAGGTCTCCCTGAGCCTCCTCTTCTCCAAGCTAAACACCCCCAGCTCCCTCAGCTGCTCCTCACAGGACTCGCTCTCCACTCCCCTCACCAGCTTCGCTGCCCCTCTCTGGACCTGCTCCAGCGCCTCAATGTCCTTTCTGAACTGAGGGGCCCAGAACTGGACACAGCACTCGAGGTGTGGCCTCACCAGTGCTGAGTACAGGGAAAAAATCTCATCCCTAATATTTCACTTTTTTTTGAAGGAATACTTGGATAAAATAATATTTAATTGAGAATTATAAATGAATAGTACTAACTGTTACATATCAAAATGCACTAATGAAGGCACATAATTGCTCTCATCCTTTACCTCATTTTCCTGGTATTTTTTTTTATTTGCTCACATACACAATTTGATATTCCACCCCTTGTATCTTATAATTTGGTTATGTTGCTAAGAATTAACTGCATAACTAACTTTTTATTTTCTAAAGGCTAATTTGAAGATTATGTAGAAAGTAATTTTCCTGTCAAAACAATACTTTCTGTGCTTTTCTCATTCCTAACCACTATATATTGCAGTTGAACAATTTGTTAGCTCTGCTAGTTCCTTTCAAGTGTAAAAGTCTATATAATTGTTCAGTTTTCATTAGGCAGAAGTATTATCTTTCTCATAACCTTTTTGATTTTTTTTTTAACAGGTCATTTCTACTTCTTGGAAGGACAAAATGATGCTCTGCTGTGTGGCAATAGCTCAGATGCAGGGTAAGAAAATGATCATCATTTTTCATTATGCATCAAAGAAAAATAATTAGCTTTTTAGAATAGCTCAGATAGTCAACTTTAATATCAGTGTACTGTAGAGTTGCAAATTATCAATGTTTTGCATTTGAAGCTATACCTAAATACAGCCAAATACAGCCATCTCTGTGATTTGAATTTACACAGGCACTTCCTTCAGCCTCTTAGGCTACTTTTGTCAAGGTAATCACACATGAATGATCTGTGCATAATTGTTGCTGCCAGCTTGCTAACAACTGTTTATCAGCCATACTACTTGGTGTTCTTCTCTTGTCCTGATGGGGATGTGTTATGACAAATTGTGGGGAAGGGTTGAATACTATTATATTATTAAAGGATTGAAATATTAGGAAGTAGAATTTAAAAGTGAAAAATAATAAACTATATATTTTTATCTTAGGTATGTAAAATAACATTTTACTTGTTCATAATTTCATTAGCAACTGGTACTCCTGAACAACTTTGTTTTACTGCAGCATATCGTAATGTAGAGTAGTTGTTAAAAATAGCATTTCCTCTTCTTTTGTAGTCAATGTCCAGAAGGATATATATGTGTGAAAGCTGGTAGAAACCCCAACTATGGCTACACAAGTTTTGATACATTCAGTTGGGCATTCTTGTCACTGTTTCGATTGATGACTCAGGACTTTTGGGAGAATCTTTACCAGCTGGTGAGGACTTATTAAAATAAACAGCACCATCACCAATACCATTGCTACACAGTATTTGCATAGTTATTTTCATTCACTTGTCCCTAAGGCCTTTGGAATGGAAACTGTCTTTAGTTTCATATATGTAAATTTTTGTCTAACACAATAAGGCCCTTATTCATTATTTAGGTTCCCATGTGCTTCCTAAATACATTCCAAGGAATAGCTGTTATTTTATGAAGATGGTTAAGCATTATTGTTTTTTTACCTAAATGAATAAATTAATTTAAATTTTTAAAGTAAAACATGCTGTAAAAAGATGCTATGTTTAATAGATTTGCAGTCTAGTAAAAATATGTTTTGTTTGAAAAGGTTACACCTTGTCCCTGAACTACACATATCCTTACCTGAAGGGCTGTAATTTTCTCCACAGTAGCATTTTGTATAATGCACTGTTTTTGTGGCAGTGTAGTTTGGGACTGATGAGACAGGAAGGTAAGATGCTGATCAGTGGCCCCACCTACTGTTAAATTTAAAGGCTGTAATGTAGATTCTTATTGGTATAAGTTCTGAACTATTCAGAACTGGATATTCCTTGACAGTAGTAGACACAAAACATTTTCATATGTATTCAAGATATAATATTATTTCTATAAGGAAAAAGTAACTAAATAATCTGCTAACATAAATCAATCTTATGTTTCTAAATTATAACACAGAGGCTAACTTATTATGCAACAGTATTTAAAGTCAGTTTTAAAAGTGTATTATCTCTTTTTCTCCAGACTCTGCGTGCTGCTGGGAAGACATACATGATATTTTTTGTTTTGGTCATTTTCCTGGGTTCTTTCTACCTGATAAACTTGATCCTGGCTGTGGTCGCCATGGCCTATGAAGAACAGAATCAAGCAACAATGGAAGAAGCTGAGCAGAAAGAGGCAGAATTTCAGCAAATGCTGGAACAACTGAAAAAACAACAGGAAGAAGCTCAGGTATCCCTGTAAAGTAAAATTTCTTCTTCCATTCATGACCATGAACAGGTGCTTTGTGTCCACATATGAGAAAAATTTTACTCCCCTACTCCTAACAATATATTACTTTGCCTCATAATTCCTTAATTGTAAACAATCTCTAATGTTTTCCATTGCACTGTTTCTGCTGGTTTGAATGAACCTGTTAATTTTGTGACAAATATAATAACCAAAAAGCTAAAGCATTGGATTTTCAAATTGGAGATCGAAATCAACTTTTTACCGGAGCACTTGAACAAGTTGCCCAGAGTGCTTGTGGAGATAACCAAAAGCCATCTGGATGTGATACTTGGGCAGCCTGCTTTAGGGTGACCCTGTCTCCTGGAGAGGTGGACATGATGACCTCCAGAGGTTCCCTTGTAACCTCAACCATTCTGTGATTGTCTAAAATGGAGGTGGCCATGTGGAAAAAAAAAATCCAAAGAGTAATTGTGCTTATAAAGTAACAGAAGTAAAACTATTGTAGGTGATGGTGCTTCAGCAATATTTAGCTTTTTCTACTCCCTGAATATCTCTCATGGCAGAAAGCCATAGCTTTCCAGTTTTAAAGAGAGTTGGGAAAAGTGGAGAAACTGAAGAAAGTGCTTCTGTGGTACAAATGAAATTATTATGTTCTGCTTTGAAATTACTTTTCATTTTTTGAAGGCTCTCACATCTTTAATAGAAAAATTTATAATACCTGCTTGGCATGTGACCTCATAGAGCAGAAGTTGAACTATGTCTTCCATATAAGCATATGCAGTCAGCAGTCAGGGTTTTTTGGTTTATTGGTCAATTGCCATCTGCTGGGGGGAATTCTGAGAATTTTTTTGGTTGTTTTATACCACAGCTTGTAAATAAATGTTAACAAGATGCTCCACATGTTTTAAAAATCAAACAGCAACAAGTATATAATAGTGTGTAGTTTAACACAAATCTCTGATTATTATTTTCAAAACTGAGATATCAACATTACACAAGATTTTTACTAGACTAGGAGTATTCAAATCCCATCAAAATGTTTTAACAAAGTGTTGCTTCCTGTTAACAGGGATTTTACCACTTGTTTGAGCCTTGATTCTTTATTTTTACATACTATTTCAGATGAAAAATTCATTGCAACATATTGCTTCAATCTGAAACAGATGGTTTTTAACTTGGTTTTATGACAGCACAGTTTTCCCTTGGGTTACTCTTGCTCCTGGTTTACGGAGCAATGGCAAATTATGGCTCCTGTGGTATTTCACAAATTACACTTATGATATGCTGGGTTTGGTGAAATAGAAACATTGCTTTTATATTAAAATAATAATTTCTTTAAGAGTGGCAATAAATTTGAAATAGTGAGTGGGGTGTGTATTTGTATAAATGCTGTAAATTGCACATGTGCTTGTATGTATAGGCGGCGGCGGCAGCTGCGGCAGCTGACTCAAGAGATTATAGTGGAGTAGGTGGAATAGGTGGATTCTCCGAAAGTTCTTCTGAGGCATCAAAACTGAGCTCAAAGAGTGCTAAAGAGAGAAGGAATAGAAGAAAGAAAAAAAAGCAAAAAGAACAGTCTGAAGGCGAGGAGAAGGATGGGGAAGAATTTCACAAATCTGAATCAGAGGACAGCATCAAAAAGAAAGGTTTCCGATTTTCCATTGAGGGGAATAGACTGACATATGAAAAGAGATTCTCTTCCCCACACCAGGTACCATAGTATTATTACCTTTTAAACACCTTTTTTGTCTATTCATCATATAAAGAAAGCCCTGTATAGCAGTTTGGTTAATTCTTGCAAGATACCACAGATTCAGTAATATCCTAAATCAAAGACTAACTGAATAAAAACTGTAAGAATTTGAGAGATTTTGGTTTTACTGTGAATTCCTGTGTGAAAAATCAAAATTACATATATTAATTAATTTGAGCTGTATTTCAAGCTTCTTACACCAAGTTGGGTGTATTCACCATGATGAGTAGCTTCAAAACATGGTGCATACATACAAAATGTAATGTTTCAAATGAGTAGAGTACTAAAATTTGGGATGCAGAAAGCTCAACAGAAATTACATTAATGCTCATGTGAAAATTGAGAAATTAATTGATGTAAGACCATTAATTGTGTTATCTTAAAGAAGGTGGAAATGTGTGTGGCAATGTGTCTTTGCATGTGTTCTTTTACATTGAAACACCAGTGACTCAGAGTGCCATCTGCATCTCCCATCCAGACATTTATTTCATTTGATAGTTTTGTAATGTTATCTCCTACAGTTTTCAAAGCTCCTCTTCATTTGCCCACTTCTCACTCTCCCCTTAGCACTGCAAATCCAGATCTTGCATACATTCTCTCCTTTTCTGCCCCTTTTTGTGCCTCAATATGCTTCTTCCTTTTATCTTAATTTTCTTAATTTTCCCTGGTCTTTATGACTTGCTTTCTCCCTCTTTTTAGTCATTATTACTAAACTCATTCCTGCCTTTTTAATCCTCTTCTATTTCTGTCTCTGGAAAGCCTTTTTCATCCCTTAATGGATCATGAGTGTTCATACTCTCTTCATGTATTGTTTTCTCCAGCCTCCCATTCTCAAAGAAGCTCAGACCTCTTCATCCAATATTTTCTTACTAAGGACTGTCCTTAGATCAGACTGTGGTGGGAATCTAACGTTTCTGGCTTTCTATTTCTGCCACTCCTTCCACTCACTTCCTAATGTATTTCCTTTCTCAGTAGTAATGCATCCTTTCCCCCACCCCATCTCCTTGGTCTGCCACTGTTTTATGTTGTTAACTGTCTAACTAATCTCTGTGAGGCTTCATTGCTGAATTTAGTACATGATTCATTCTGTTCCTTATACAAATTTTCACACATGTCAATTGACTTCATGTTGAAGATCCATCTGATCCCCTAGGTGCATATTCTTGCCTATATCTTCATTCAAACTGCAACCTTATTCAACTGCAGCTCAATTCATCCATCTTGTAAGAAATTAAGCATTCCTCATACAACTTGTTCTTCCAGCATTTTCATCTCCTAGTTCATTTACAGTTGTTTGACTATGACAGTCTAGAAATCACCTCCCCTCTGATTTTCCAACCCTAGTTTCTTTTCACTCTGGATTCTAACCACTTAACAGAAGTTCCACTCACCAGTTTTTAATACCATTTTCCTGAGAAAACTCAGGCTTATTTGTAATGTTTGATTTTTTCCTTGGCATTTCATTTTCCTTCAATGTAAATGACCATTTTATTCCTCTTGAAATCTTATTCTTCCTGACATTCATAACTTTGTCTCCTCTCAATTCTCCTGGTTTAGTTGTGCTTTAGGAGATCCTTTTACCCCTTTGACAATTTTCCAAGGGATTTCCACAAGGCCTTTTACTAGATCCCTTTTCTCTCTCTCTTTTTTTTTTTTTTTTTTTTTTTTTTTTTTTTTTTTTAACTCTATTCTGGACCCACAACTGTGAATCATTTTTAACTTGGACCTCTTTACTCCTGTATTCATCAAGAATGTTGTTGCAAAGAGCACTAACCTATCCCATTGCTTTTCTCTAATCTGCTAGTAAACATATTTACCTAAAGAATTTTTTTTTACTATCATAAAACATACTGTACCTAAAGTTCCTCTCAACCCACCTTGTCTACTTACAGTAAACAAGTCCCAGCTTTGACTGACCCAAAGCAGCATCATTACCTCCTGTTAAATTTCCAAACTAGTTTCTTTGAGGTCTTTCTGGTATGCTGCCTTTCATGCTTGGAAGAAGCTCCCATGAGTTTTCACAGAACACTTCATTGCTTTCCTCAAATCCCTCTTTAAAACTCTCTTTTACCATGCTGCCTACAGAAAGCTTGACAGGGAAGTGACTTCAGGTGAGCTAAGATGACTGTTTATCATACTCATCAATTTTGCCTCTGTGTATGCCCTTTCTTTTTGTATCCATCTGTTGTGTTGCATTTAAATGATAAGTTCTTTGCAGAGTGCCTTTTTGTTCTGCATTTTGCAGTCCCTGGTACAATGGGGCTCAGGTACACAAAGATAAGTTGCAGAAGAGAAACAAAGACACTGCTTTGTTATGTATCATCTCTGCTGTTCACAGAGGTCTTGGGTGAAATCAGGTGCTAATACTTACCAATCAAGTCAAGGCAATTACTGATATGCATTAAAATTAAGAACATATATAATTAGTTGTAAGATTAGAGCATTATTTTGACTCTAATACTGGAGATCCTCCAATAGCAGAACACTTACTCCAATGAGTAAACTGATGAGGATTAGCAAACCTATTTATACAAATTACAGGCAAATCATTGCATATTCAGGATAGCTAACACTTTAAAAAAGAAATAAGAAACCTAATATGGTCTATTTGACTAATATCTGAAAATATATGCACATTTTTTTAAACCAGACAGTATTTGGGAGCTACTTCTGTGTGAAGACTGGGTCACAGAAAATTTGCCTAAAATTTTATTTACTCAGCCTGTCATGCCAGTGTGGGGTAAAGAGTGTCTAGATATACTTATTCAGTTTATGAACAGTTGGTGATAACATAGGCAGAATAGCAGAGGAAACAATTCTGTCAAGCAGTTTCTTTTACTCTAATTAAGTGGATTGATTTCATATATCCAAAGCAGTAAAATAGCTAGTCTTTGTCTGTCACTTATGTGCTCTTTGTTTACTACCCAAAATGGGAGTGTTTTAGGGGGGACTGTATCAGTTCATTTCTTTGTAGATGACCTTACCCTTTAAGACATCGTGGGTTTTGCCTCTGTATGAAAATGTTGTATTTTAAAGGATTTTCATCTGATAATAATTGTTTTTATTTACCTGCAGTCTTTGCTGAGCATTCGTGGCTCCCTGTTTTCCCCAAGGCGCAACAGCAGAACAAGTCTTTTCAGCTTCAGAGGTCGAGCAAAGGATGTAGGATCAGAAAATGACTTTGCTGATGATGAGCACAGCACTTTTGAAGACAATGAGAGCAGAAGAGATTCTCTCTTTGTTCCTCATAGACATGCAGAACGGCGCAACAGTAACATTAGCCAGGCCAGTAGGTCATCCAGAACATTACCTGCACTTCCAGCAAACGGGAAGATGCACAGCACTGTGGACTGCAATGGAGTGGTTTCCTTGGTTGGTGGGCCGCCAGCTTTGACATCACCTACAGGACAGCTTCTGCCAGAGGTGATGATTGATAAAGCAGCCACTGCTAGCAATGTAAGGAAGTCTGCAATAGCTCAGGCATGATGTTCTCTCCCTGTATGATCAGTCACTGTTTCCACAAATGTAGTCACATGGCAATGATGGCCTTTCTGGCTAAGCTATGAATGCTCCTCTCATGTTTTTCAGCTATAAGATAAAGGAGAAATTGAAGTTGCCCAGCCCTCATTAATTAAATATGTGAAAATGCATGTGAATCGACTGGGAATTAAGAGAATAGCATAGTCAACCATTGAATGAATTTAGTTTGTGCAGTCTTATACCTATTGATTCTTTATGCTTAGACTTAACTGGATGATTCTCTGCTTGTATATAAGAAAAGATATCAAAATGGAAAAAAATTACATTTACTTAATGGAATATATTAAATTAGCATTTAGCTTCCTGCTGTCCATACATGAAACTTTTGATGTTATCCTGGTAGTACAACTTACAAGGGTTATGATAGTGTTCCTGTAATATAGCTAATTTTTCTATGGGTTTTTTTGTGTCAACATTACTAAATATTTTTTCATTTGTCTGAAAAATGTGCTAGGAAATTCATAGTTTATTCTAAATTAAGGAATATCTTAAGAAAATGCATTTATGCTTAGTTCCTTTACTGCTAGCTGTGTGGGCTGTGCATTTTCATGTTGAGAAAAAGACTTCACTGCCTAAATAGAAATATATTTACAGCAGAGCTCATTGACAAGCACTGTGAATTACTTTTTAGTCTGAAATCTGCTTCAATATCTCAGCCCTGTTTCAGCAAAATACTTAAAAACATATTCTTAAGCCACAAGAGCGATGTGCTGCAGTGTTTGTGTATTTGTTCTATGCAGAGTCAGGCATACCTTAGTCTGTTGTGAAGCCTCAATAGAACTGGAGCATGGTGTGGGACAGCAGGAGAGCTACAGTAACTTACAGTGTTATTAAATGTACAGTCAATTAGCTATTTCATCAGTGCTTTATTTTCAGGGCACTACTACAGAAACTGACTTAAGAAAGAGACACTCTAGTTCTTACCATGTTCCTATGGACTACCTAACAGATCCAAGTGCAAGGCAAAGAGCAATGAGTATAGCCAGCATGCTTACAAACACAATGGAAGGTATGTAACAAAGATTTCTTTTTGGTATGACAATGCCTTAAAAGTGCTATTAAATGTGCAATGCATTAAGTGGTAGTGATGTTTAAAGGCAGCTATTTCAGCCTAGAGGATACAGACAAGAGATTTCTATATAGAGTTAGGGGGGGGATTTTTTGATGGTTTGCATTTTTGGTGGTTTTTTTTTTTTTGCTTTTTTGGCTTTTTTGGTGGTTTTTTCGTTGTTGTTTTGGTGGGGTTTGTTTTGTTTGTTTGTTTATTTTTAGTTTGGGACTGACAAATTTGGAAAAAGAGTCCAAGTTTGCAACATACTGATAAGTTTGAGGTAGAAGCAGCAAGTTTCCAATTTAAATGCAAGCAAAACCAATTATTCAATGTAGTCTTTCTATAGTGAAGCTGTGTTTTGGGGGTGAGCTCTTTTTAGGTTATTGAAATGGCTATGTTTCTTGCAGTAGCGCAATCCCCTTCTACCAATTCAATAGACTTGCTGTTTCACAAAGGAGGGATCATGTTCTTCTTTCTGTAAGGCTAAATACAATTACTTTGAATCATGGAATTAAGCAATTATTTGTAAGAAAGGTTGAAGCATTATGTTGAGGCTTAAATGACTATGCCCAAAATAGAAAATTGGAAGGGAATAAAGAGCAGCTGTGCGCATGTGGACCATAATGCTGCCTAAATACTTGTCTGACTTCAGGCTTGTTCTAAATGCTTATCTTTCATGAGGTTATTTTAAAATTAATGATTTTAAAATCGTTAAAAATGGGACTTTAACGATCATCTAGAGTTCCAACCCCCCCTGCCATGGACAGGAACACCTTTCACCAGAGCAGATTGCTCCAAGCCCCATCCAACCTGGCCTTGAACACATCCAGGGACAGGGCCCGGGTTCCCTGGGCAACCTGTGCCACGGCCTCACCACTCTCACAGTAAAGAATTTTTGCCTACTACCTAATCCAAACCTACCTTCTTTCTGTTCAAAACTACACCCTCATCCTCTCACTCAACTCCCAGAAAAAGGCTCCCTCTCCATCTTTACTGCAGGCCCCTTATAAGTACTGGAAGGCTGCAGTAAGGTCTCCTTGGAGCCTCTCTTCTCTAGATAAGTAACCTCAGGTCTCTCAGCCTGTCTTCACAGGCCATGTGCTCTGGCCCCTAAATGTCTCTGTGGCCTCCTCTGAACCTGCTGTTCTGCTGAGACCCCTAGAGCTGAACTCCCCAGCAGGCAGAGGAAAACCCCTTCCCTCAGCCCTGTGGCCATGTGGCTTTTGATGCTGCCCAGGAGGATATTGGCTCTCAGGGCTTGACTAACATTGCTGGCTCACACAAAATTTTTCAGCCACCAATAGCCCCAAGTGTTTGTCTACTGGGCTGCTTTCAATCCCCTCATCATCCAGCCGTATGACAGGTTTCTAAGACAAATTTCTCTTTAGCATTCTATGTAGTATTAGCTTGTGAATGGTTCTTTTATCTACTGAATCTTTAGTATAGTTGTTTTGGGGGAGGGGGGTTTGGTTGTTTTTTTTTTTTTAATAGATTATTTAAAATTTTAATTTCTTTTAACTGAAAGCAGTGTTAGTTTCAAGATATCAATACAGTTTGTCAACAGTACCTTGGAAAACAGCATTTAGGCTTCAAGGAAATATCAAAATATCTAGGCAATTCTGGAGCAGAGACATATGTTTAAAATGTTATTTTCATTTTTCTCTCTAGAACTGGAAGAATCCAGACAGAAATGTCCGCCATGCTGGTATAAATTTGCTAACACTTGCTTGATTTGGGACTGCTGTACTCCCTGGCTGAAAGTCAAACATATTGTAAATTTAATTGTGATGGACCCATTTGTTGATCTGGCCATTACCATCTGCATTGTCCTGAACACCCTGTTCATGGCCATGGAACACTACCCAATGACAGAACAGTTTAGTGGTGTGCTTTCAGTAGGAAACCTTGTAAGTCTTTAATGATGTGCCATGTTTGTAAAATGCATTTTTCTTCAATTCTTTGGTGACTTATGCGCATTCATGTAAAGTAAAAAGTTGACTAGAGGTTTGGGATTGTTGAACTTAAATTTAAGTTGTTGACATTTGTGAATTTCACCACTCTTACTTTACAGACTAAAGATCTACTGAGTTAATATATGCGCTTTGGTTTTTAAAATCTTCATCTTCTGTCATTGAAGCTCATTAAAGGATTATTTTTTTTATGAATAGTTACAAATCATGAGAATTTTCAGTTTCGTTCCCACACCCATTCTGCTCCTCACTAGCACCTTCTAAGGATCTGGGTGTTCAAGGAGTTTTAGAGGGGAAGGACCCAGTAAGTATGACAGATGTAAGGAAATTATGAAATGGAATGACAATGTTTTCCACAGGTCATCCTGAAGAAGAACGGTTCTGCTCAACTTTCTGCATTTTTTTTTCTTAATAAAATAAGTTTATGATAGGAACAATTGTCTTTATTCCTAGAAGTCAAAATGTGGTCTAAGGGCAAAAATGAGCTCTCAGTAGATAAAAATTACTATTAAAATCAGATTATATTCTGTGTATTGGCATTCATATTAGCAGGCTAGATTAAAACAGCATTTTCCCATTCTTTTTCTTTGGAACCCAAACTCTGTGATGCATATGTAAGCTTCAAATATTAATTTTATTCCTAACCCCAGTGTTTGGAAATACAGAGAAGATATTCATATTTACCATTAATTTCTTGGTGAAAATATAACTTAGCACATGTTGATACGATTAGTTTTATTTTTAAAATATTTTCTTCCTAAACTGGAGTAAGAAACTGTATTTTCCTTGCAGGTGTTTACTGGAATTTTCACAGCAGAAATGTTTCTCAAGATAATTGCCATGGATCCTTATTATTATTTCCAAGAGGGCTGGAATATTTTTGATGGTTTTATTGTGAGTCTTAGTTTAATGGAACTTGGCCTTGCAAATGTAGAAGGATTATCTGTTCTTCGATCGTTCCGATTGGTAAATATACTATTTAAAATATTTTTCTAGATTACATTTTTGTATTTGTACATATATATAGTGTGCATTTTTCATTTCCAAATTAAATATTTGGCTGGGACAGAAGATCTTTCAGAACTTCCAAAATACTAAATTGTATACTCACTAGATGGCATGTATATATTATGTCAAATTTGTTTTGCATATTATCATAGTAATGTCTATTTCTCCTTCAAGATATTGTCAACACCAATTCTATTCTTGCTTAAAGGATTAACTTTTCTAATACAATTATTTCTTAGTCTTCTCCCTAGATGAGGGAGTAAAAAAAAGCAAGAGCTACAGGGCCTACACTACCTGTGACTGAAGATTAGTGAATTGCTTGGTATATAATGAGTTAATTAATAAAATTTATTGACAGTTTTACCTTATAGACTTCCATTACCAATTGCCTTTATTGGTTAGTTTTAAAAGAGAGTAGTGTTAAGATTTCATTGTCCAGGGGCTTTCATCCCTACCAGCCCTTTCTGTACCATCCTCTGCAAGGGTCTATCTGCTGACAGATTTTCTGTTCAGAAGTCACTACAGTGTCTCTGTCTGTTATTAGGTATCTCTTTCATGAACTGGAACTTAAAATATGTTGTTCTTCCTGCAGACTAGGCTAGCATGCAATTCAGTGTCCAAACACTCTTCTGAAAAGACCTACACAGTGAGAGACATGAAGCTAGAGTTCCTGGTCATCAAGCTCAACTTCTGCCTTAAATTAAAAAAAAATATTCAACTTGAAATGAAAGTTAAATACATCCCCTTTAAAAAATAAGGGGTTTAAAATAATTTTTTTTCTGGTTATCTGCATAGCATTATAGTACAGACTTTGCCTGAAGTCTAAAATCTGTCTGGATTGACTTCTCTCTCTAGTAGATTCTGGTTTTGACTTGACATTTACGTGTTTACTTTGTGAAACAAAATCATCACATGAATAATATTTAGTTTTATATTAATTTATTTTTGTATTTTTTCAGTTGTCTGAACAATTGCTGTATCTTTCCAATAATTTCATTTTTGTCTGTTTCAAGTTGTACTTATTAATATAATACTTTCCCTTGTTTTACAGAATGTTGTATGACAAGCTTTTTAAGACACATTACATTTATTTTAAAAGACAGAAAATATATTGTTAAAGATACTTGAAAGTCACTTTTATGTCTGTGATTAGCAACTCTAATTTGTTTCTCTTTTTAGGAAAACCATTTACACCATCTCACTGTCTGTTAAGATTAAAGAATCTGGAAGTGACTATACACTTATGATCCTGTTAAACTGATCACATTTTCTATGTGCTCATTTATTTTTAGTAATATTTTCTCAGAGTTTACAGGAGAAAGACAGTTTTGTTCAACTTCTTAAACAAGTAAAACTTCTCTATAAATACCTAAATTCAGCAGAAGAGTAAAAGTCTGAATAGGAGTATTTGTGATAATTTCGATGTAATTGAAATGAGCTTACAGATGTTATTTTTGATTTCTTTTCACTTGAGTCAGGACTTAACACTGCTGATATGTAGTATTGTACAAAGAACTGGAAACAGAAATTTTGTAATTTGAACTTCTAAAGATTACAAGAGACACGATGTAGACACACAGTAACTGAAATATAAAATGTATAGCAGTAATTACATTACAATTAGATAACAAAGAACCATATACCATTCTTCTGTTTTGCAGCTTCGAGTTTTCAAATTGGCAAAATCTTGGCCAACCCTAAATATGCTGATTAAGATTATTGGCAACTCAGTGGGAGCTCTGGGGAATCTGACCCTGGTGCTGGCCATCATTGTGTTCATTTTTGCTGTGGTTGGGATGCAGCTCTTCGGGAAGAGCTACAAGGAATGTGTCTGCAAGATCTCCAGTGACTGTGAACTTCCACGCTGGCACATGCATGACTTTTTCCACTCTTTCCTGATTGTATTCCGAGTGCTGTGTGGAGAATGGATAGAAACCATGTGGGACTGCATGGAGGTTGCAGGCCAAACCATGTGCCTTACAGTCTTCATGATGGTCATGGTGATTGGAAACCTAGTGGTATGTAATCAGTGGGGATTTTTTAAAACTCTTAGGACATATCTCCTGATTTTCATTATTTAGAAATCTGAAATTATGACTAGAGAAGGACTTCAGGAAAACATGTAGTTCACTTGCCCTTTCTGTACACAAGGTTCAAATATAACTTGATTATCTATGAAAAAGGTTTGCCTGTTTTTCTTTTAAATCTCAGTAAATTTATAATCTCTTTAGGAATATCAGTGCTGAATTATGTTTATGGTTAAGAGTGCCTTTTAGAAAAATATCTAATGTAAATCACCTTTTACAGCCAAGTAAACTAAATTGTCTCAATATTGGTGGAAAACTGTTTATGACAACATTTATAATACTTAAAACATTTATAATACTTAAAAGCTTACTGTCACATCTGCTTTCAGTAATTTCTCTGGGAAACAAAACAAGCCTAACTCTTGGAATTTTTTTTCTCATAAGTGATGATTTGTAAATGGCTTATCCCTTTTGCTACTGGCTTCTGAATTCCTCCCAAGCAACATTTTGAATAAAGACACAAGTACTGAATAACGATACTTTCATTTCTTATACTCGGCATTCCTTGTAGCACATCTCTACATAACACATGAAATTTCTGTACCAGTGGTGCTTTCCTGACGCAGTCTCTATACCCCTTTCTGCAGTACCTCCACCTTGCCAGTTTTCACACTTTCTGTATATATACTTTTCAGTTTTCTTAACAATCCTTTCCACAACAGTACTTCAGAATTAAACAACATATTGATATTGAATCAGTTCACCAATTTGCCATAAACCATGATTATGTTTATTTGTAGTTATTTCTCCTTGAGTGCTGGCATCCTTTATCTTTTTGGTATGATCCACAAATTTTATAAATATGCTTATCCACAGTCATCACTACTAAGTCACTCTTGAAATTGAGGTGTACCACATCTGTGGACTCTATCTCTTAGCTAGTGTTCCTGCCCAGGACCAAGATAGACTCATATATACTGGCCAAATACAGTATTTTACTATATTTTGAATTAGAGGTATTAGAGCTATGGTCTGGTGAGCTGTAGAAGACTGGTATTTGCCTATATTCCCCTGGCCTATGAACACTACAGTGGACGTAGCTTGCATAAATCACTGCATTATGTTGTATTCTGCCTTGTTTGTCTTTCTCCGTTTTGAGGAGTAGTTTTGCATTACTGCAGATTGTGGAGGAGACAGTAAAGGAACAGCTCAGATTTTCACCTATATTAGTGAAGTTAAACCAGCTAAAAGTGCTTTTGGCAAGATAATAAAATGTTGGGGGCAGGAAATATGAACTGAAAAGAATAGCAGGAAGGTGCATAGAAATAAAGTATTACATGTGAAATAAAAATGATCTCATATTGAAAATCTCTTAATGACGTATCTTTTATGACTTAAGAGTAATTTTTTCCTTATGTTATTTTAGGTACTCAACCTATTTCTGGCCTTGCTGCTGAGCTCATTTAGTTCAGACAACCTTGCTGCTACCGACGATGATAATGAAATGAACAATCTCCAGATTGCTGTGGCAAGGATTCAGAAAGGCATAGATTATGTGAAGAGAAAAGTGCGTGAATTCATCCAAAAAGCTTTTGTTAGAAAACAGAAAGTTTTAGATGAAATCAAACCTCTTGAAGACCTAAACAATAAAAAAGACAGCTGTATTTCCAACCATACAATAGTAGACATAGGTAAAAACCTTGCCTATCTCAAAGATGGGAATGGAACTACCAGTGGCATAGGCAGCAGTGTGGAAAAATATGTTGTTGATGAAAGTGATTACATGTCATTCATAAACAACCCAAGTCTCACCGTGACAGTGCCCATTGCTGTTGGAGAATCAGATTTTGAAAATTTAAACACAGAGGAGTTCAGCAGTGAATCAGACCTGGAAGAAAGCAAAGAGGTAAGACTATTTCTAATTTTAAAATACTCTAATGCTTTTCTTTTTTTTTTACTGAGGTTACTATTGTTGAAGTAAAATCTTCCTTTAATTCTTTTACAATAGCATGTACAAACTCGTAATGTTATCTAAGGTAAATTGATGTAAGGTTGTGAGTTTTGAATGATGGTGATACAACATTGCATTTACGGTAATAATCAAGATATGTAATAAAAGTTTTTAGAAAATTAATTTTTTTTCTATTTTAGTTTGTTAAATCCTTAACAAGCAAAGGAACCAGTTTGATAGAACCGGATACCTGAAGTCATACAAAGTCTGTATGGCTAGTGCAACTTTCTCCATGCTTATTTCATTAGAGTAGTTTATTTTTTAATCTGCTTTTTTAACAGTTCATTCTGATGTTTTTAACCTTTTTTATATAGTGAAAATGCATCCATATACATCATAGATAGGTACATTTGAATACTGGACTAGCATCACTAAACAATGTCAAATAAATCACTAATAATTAATCTGATGGTAGCAGAATGACTGAAGTGAAGTAATGGCCTTATGGTAAATAAGGTACAAAGCTTAATATCTTAGTATAAGATCCTATCATTTCACTACTCATTGTTATTTTCAAAGCCATAAGATATTTGAATCTGTTACCTACTGTGACTAATAAAACATACCTCTTTCTGGCACAAGGTGGTGCCAAGTGGATAAATCCAGTCTAGCACTGAGAGTTATAGTGGATGCCAAGGCATTATTACTGTGTGTGTATTATTAACCCACTGCTTTGTCCTGCACAACTCAAAGTGGTGGAGGCACATCAGCTCAAGCCAAGTAAGTCTGTGCAGTGCTTAGTACTGATGCTAGTTCATTCAGCATTAGCATGGGTATTTTTGAATAGTATTGCATGCTGTGGGGTAGACATAAACTAACATAAAGGCTTTCATTAGTGGTTTTCTCTTACTTTAATCTAAGAATATAACTGTGGGTAAGATTCTAGTAATTTTCTGCCTGAGATCCCTTTTTGTACCAACTGCATTACACATTTAGTCATATTTTCTTGTTTCTTATCACAAATGTCTATATTATACTATTTTTTTTCAGATTGATTGTATTAATATTTATCTTACTCTTCAAACCCAGTACTTGGGTGTAGAACAAATCAGTTGAAGTTTAACTTTCAGTTGTTCTGTTCTTCATTGCACAAGAGCACTGTGTCAGTAGGAGAGGTGGAGGGTGAGCTTTATACAAACCTCTGTGTTGGTGGTTACCAGGGCTGAGTATGACAATGGTGCATCTCTTACTTCACTGTATAGCTGGAAGATGTGACTGCTGACTGTTTTTCATTAGCCAAATCTTTCTTTTCTTCCCATGGGTTATTGTACAAGATGACAGAAATATTGACTTCCTATAGGAAAAGTTTTGAAGTAGATTATCCCACATTTGAGGCATGAACTCCAGTCATCGAGCTTCCACCATAAAAAAGAGGCTTTCTACACCACCTACCATATTTGAAAGAAAACAGTGTATTCATTGCATTCTTGGAGGCACTTAATGCTGTTGTGCTTCAGGAACTGCAAGTGATAGGTGATTAGACAAAGAAATGCATATTAAGTCAGGGATGAGCTAGTGCCAAGCAGTTTTGACGGACCAAATCTGAAACTCTGCTGAGCATATTTGGGGCCAAAATTTCTTACTAATGCAGATGCTGAAGGTGAAAAATTGAAGAGAATATTTATCAGTTTTAGGGATTTTCAAGAGAGCAGTAAGCAAAGATTGTGGACATATTTCTTATGAAAGTGCCTAAAGTTCAAGTAGATTTGAGTCACAGAGGCATGACACAAAAGCATTAAAATCTTGATCTTAATTCCTACTCTTCACTAGATACTCTTAATCACCATGTTTTTTTTGATATAGTGGATTGTTGACTTGTTAGTCAGATGACCAACACTCTTTTAATGAAAATGATCCATAGGAAAAGAAGGCATTAAAAAATTGACTACAAATGGCTTTTTTAATAAGGTTTCCTCTTTTTTGCCATGCCATAATGTGCCTTGCACTTCTGGCCTCTCATGTTTTCCTGTTTATATGACGCTGCTGTAGCCAAGCTGATCTGCTAGTAATTTCATTGCTTACACCACAAATGAAAAAATCTAAGTCAGGAACTGCCATCAAACTGTGTTAAATGAGCAGATTTGCAGATGAAAGGCAGCTGAGGCATCCAGGTGTTGTGAGGACACTGCACAAGATAGCCAGATGCTGATGAGTGTGTGTCTGTGTGCTTCTGCTTGCTTCTGTGTCTACAACCAATTACATGTCTTCACTGTTGTATAGGGTAATAAACTGAATTCCAACAAAATAATTATTGTTTCTTAGCAATTTTTAATTAAGCATGTTAATATTTGGTGAATTCTTTATTATAGCACATGTATCTTTCTAGTAGTTTGATAGAAATGTTAACTAGATTTGTAGAAACAATACATGTAATGTTGTACATGCTTACTAGGTGTGAATTAACAAGGAATTTTTTAGAAAGTTACTGAAACCTAAAATAAATTTAATTATAAAAACACTGTGTCCCTAAGAATGTCAGTAGGTGAATACAATATAATAAGGAAATTAGAGAACAAATACTAGACAAGACTTTATCATGGAAGTACACCGTTTATAATTGTGGGACCACTGTACTGCGTCCATTGTCCTATAAATAATGGTCTGTGGATTTGAGCTGCAGTACTGCTATTTAGTGTAGAAACTATATTTTTTTCCATTTTAGGTTTTTAAGTACTATGAGGGTGGTTTATGTGGAAAATTTTGTTGTACATGTATGACTGTATAATAATTAGTTAAAATAATCATAATAGGAGGTAATAATTAATTTATGTTAAATGTAACTTATAGACCAATAATGACACCAAGATATACCAATGACAAAATTTTTTTCAATGCTTTGAAGAAAATGGGCTCTTCTAATGCTGTTGCAGACACATTAATAATGTATATTTTACTGTAAGCAATATTCAGTGCAAAAAAACCCAGAGGTGTTGTGTCCTGAACTTCATGTCCTACCATTCTTACTTCTCACAGGAGTAGAACCAAGCTGGATCAGTCAAGCGGGCAGCTCTGGTGCCTTTTAGCGAGGCAGAGCATCGTGTCACCAGTTTTACACAGGTTACCTAAGCAAGTTATACATCTCTCTGTCTCCTATTTAATCACCTTTTAGCCAATATGGACTGGCCTGCATGCTCTTCAGCTATGATCCTGTCCCATTCATTGCAATAAGTACCAACATGCACAGCTGCTCCCTGCTGAGCCTCAGGACTTGCATCACAGCATGGTCAGGCAAGAGCGGCAGCCCCAGGATTTCTGTGGTTCCAATACTCTCCGTAATACTTTAATAGTATTTTACAGTGCATGCTATGTACCTCTCTCAATCTTGATGATACAGAATTCAGGATTCTATTTTTGAAGGGTTTTCTTTTGCTTTGAGGGAAGGCAGAATATGTAACACATATGCCATGTTTCTCATCAGAAGCTTATATTTATATAAAAGTCCATCTGTAAATTGTGTTGATAATGAAAAGCTGCTAGCTGCTTTAGAAAACTTTCATATTGTTGTATTTTAACTTATAATAGAGGTAACCTGCATACTCATCATAGTCATGGGTTTTTTTTCACTTTTTTTTTTTTGTTAAGTGCTTTTCTTTCATACCTGTATAAGCATTTAGTTATTTTGGAGATTAATATGCAGTACCTGGAGCACCATTAAGCATGAAATTAATTTAATTTCTGCAGTCAAAGCATGTGACCGTAATTTGGTTGAAAGAATTCATACAAAACTGTTATTTGGCTGGTTAAACATTCAGAGATCAGTTCTGCTCTTACTTATGCTCACACTTAGGTGTAGAGGTGCAAAGGCAACACTGATTGCAAGATGTGGCCCAATTCAATCTTATTATAGCTCTTTAATTTATGGTCAAAAAATTATTACCTCCCCAAACAGCTAAAATTGTCTGCCTTGAGAAACTTAAAGTTATTCTCATCTCATCAGTAATAAACAAAGTTTAGCATTCAAGTAAATAAGCTACTGAGTTTGGATCAAAATGTCTGGAAGTTCCTCAGCTTCAGTGTGATTTACATCTCACCAATTAAGCAATGCCATATTTACAGCACCACAGTTGCTGCTTTCAGTTTTGTAAATCATAATTGCTCCAGAGCTTTTCCTCTTATTTTATAATGAATAATTATTCTAATAAGATGTATTTTGATTTTAAAATGTTCATTATTTAAAATCTCTTGATACTCTGAAGAATTTAGGCTTTGTATTGTGAATTGGTAACACTGTATTGGCATATTGTGATTCATTGTGGATGAAATTATGTTATTAATGTTAGAGTTAACTGAAGTTTGCTTAATTAATATTTGCAAACAGAACTCCCTTACTCTATTTCAGAAATACCCTTTTACTATTGCTTGTATGAATAAAAGAGCCTTTTAAAGCAGTTTTGATGGGAGAGCTTTTTCCCACTGGAGCATATTTCCCCTGCTACTTAAAATGCTTTTTCTTTCATACAACGTTTTTTGCAAATATTTTCATTTAATAAATTCTCATGAATAAATAAATCAATAAAGTCCAGAGTGGACTGTAATTTAGAGATACTGGGGGTTTTTTTGCAGTATTTGCAACCAATAATCACCACAAAATGGTTTTGCTTTGATTTACAGTGTTCTGGATTTTTGTACTTATAGAGTTATTCTGCCTAACTGTATAAGCACTAGAAAGAGTGACATCCAGATTCCACTTAATTGCACCTGTGGAATCACAATGTTGTCTACCACTTGGGAGATTTTATAAGTGATATCCCCATACTGAAAAAGACTGGATAGTTTAGATATAATATTGCCATTTATATCACAGAACATTTAATTTTCATACTGACATCCAATTTAAACCAATTTAAAACCAATTTAATTTCCATTATTTAGCATGTTAACAGGTATTTGGGAGGAAAGGAAATTGAAAGCAAAATCAAAATGGTGGTTCCTCTTGGTGCCATCTTCTTGCTTATGTCTGTCCTGCTCTTTGGTCCTTCAATCCCTTAAATTATGATTTCAACATCTACTAGTGGCATCCTGGCCAATCATGAAATTTCAGGCTTTGTTAAAAATGTTAAGCTAAGAGCTGTCCAGCTACTCTCAGATAACCATATTTGGAACAAACAAAGAAATGTTAGAAGTGGTCTGGCTGTAAGTGAAGCAGAATTGTATGAATCTATGCAATACTGTCAAGGTTCAGAAAGTAATTATGTCAAAAACTTCCTGACCTAATCTTGGCTGCTGCTTTTTGCCATGCAAGCTGCTTTCCTATCTTGAAAGCTAAATTAAAATCTGTATCTCATACTGTTCTGTATTGCTGACTAAAGCATGACTGGCAAGGCTGTTGGTACATGTGATTTAAATCTCTAAGATAATCAATATACTGCTGCTTTAGGAACATGTAACTACTTTTGTCCTCTTACTGTTTTCTTCAAAAAGGAGGTAGAGTATATACATTCTAAGGTTTTGAAAAACAGATTTCTCTGAGAATAATTCTCTTAGCATACTATTCAGAAAATTTCTATCTTCATAACTCTCCAAGAGGGTCTAATGCTTGATCCTGATAAATCTCTTATAATCTGCATGACTGAATCATTTTGAAATCTAGACTCATGGTATAACAAAAAGCTTAAAATGCACTTTAGATGAATGCTAATGCTTGGGTTTGATTATTATCTTGTTCCTATAGGTTCATTTTTTAAAAAAGCTATATACATTTAAGTAAATTGCCTAAATCCGGTTTTTGTAATGCTGGTAAGCAGAGAACAATTTACCAGGTACAAAGGTAATGTCAGATATGCTTAGATAAAGAACTGGGATATCTGCTACATACCTAAATATCAGGGTCTGCAGTTGGGGTAGTCTAGCTAGCCAGCTGGATTCCATATGTGTGAACACTGGTAAGTCACAGTAAGTGCTAGAAAAAGTCTTCCTATGTATTAAGGCATGGACAAACATGAAAGCAATAACATGATCCATTGCCAGGTCATGTTGTGTTGAATACACAGAAATCACTACAAAGTTCCTGAGTCATTTGCTTTATACCAGAGCATAAGTTTGCTATGGAAATACATAAATGTTGCTGAAAAGTTTTCCTAGCATACTGAACTTACTTGATTCAATAAAACATTGAGATGTTGTATCATAAATTCCTTCTAGCTATTTCTAATGCATATTAAATTTTATAAATTTTATACATAATGCCATACAATAAATTCAATGTTAAAAATGACAAAGAAAAATATTATACTGTTGAAAATGTCTATTTTTTGTTCTTTTCCCAAATGATGATTCAGTCTTACAGACTGAATTTATTGAATAATTTTTATAATATTTTTTTTTAATATACTGATCTGGTTGGGGCTGAATTCAGGTATAATAGAGCAGCATGCTAAGGAAATACTCTGTTGCATCAGCAGAAGAGTAACTGAGTTCTCAGTGGGATAAGGCATTTAATTTTTGCATTTCAAGTATCAGCTACTGTTGATTCAATTTAGGATTTTCCTGTTCAGTTTAACTCCTGTGATTATTGTTACAGCTCTGTAAATGAAGCATAGCAGATTTTTAACAGGAAGAGACTTGAAAGATACAGTGCCCCACATAAATAAAGTTGTCTTTTTGATGTTCCTGATAATTTACAGTTCTATTGGTAATTTCTTACCTTTCCATCTGATATTTGTGATCTCTCCTTACAGTACTTATATCTAACCTTCCATGTTGAGTTAACTGTTACTCTTAAGCAATTTCAGTAATAGGAATCCATTACCCTTTTTTGCTTATTAAACTAACTGCATAATATCTGAGTCACTGATTTTCCTGTAAAAGAATGGACAGTAGGTCTTTCAAATTTACGGGTCAGCCAGTTCATAATTTTTGTTTGCTCTGCTACTACTACAGCATTCTGCTAGAAATGCTCTCCAGACTGGAATGATGCAAGCAACATTTTAAGAAAACACTATGAAATAAAAACAGTCACTTCTCAGTTTTAAAATTATTTACTGTATCGTATTGATAAATGGTAAATTTTAACATAATATGTAATTTTTTTTAACGTACCTTGCATTTATGGTATTTCTGGCTTTTTCTCAAACTGATGATTGACTTCCAGTGATGTTTAAATGATGTGATCCTTACTTGACGACTACAGTATTTATCCCATACTTTCTAGTTTCTCCATTTTAGAGGCAGTATTCCACAATGACCAAACTTCCATGCATTATGTATAATTAAAACATATTGCAATGTGAAATTTGTCAATAATAATCTGCAGAAAAGTGTACATCCATCTCTTTGTACATTGAACAGATGTTAAATATAAATAATAGATGTTAAAATTCATGCAGAAATATGAGACATGAATGTCTAAGTTGGGAATTTCAAAAAAGCATGGATGAAAGGGGTGTGCAGATATCACTGAAACTGCTCCAATACAACTGCCCTCCAATACATGTTTCTATTTGTTCAGCCTTCCTCTGAAATGTGCTCTACAGTGAACCATTTTACAAAAAAATCAAAGTTAAGCTGATGTCAGAATCACAATACAATATATTGTCAGTGTGATTCAATAGAATCAGAATGGGGGAGAAAAGAATGAATCTTTTTATTTGAAGAACATACTGAATATTTGTTGCTATGTAAAATTCCTTTAGTGTCTCAAGTTACTTTCTGTATCCACAGACTAATACTGTTTACATTTCCTTTACAAAAAACTGTATAGAATGTGAAGCTACTCAGAAATGTTTTAAAGGAATAATGCCTCTAACTTCAGATTTAAGTGTCAGCAAAAATATGTATCTTTAATGTTATCATAGAACATCTCTGTTTAATATTAATTCCCTATAGACTCTATTCTAAAACTGCTTACATCATTCCCTTTGTAAGATTAGCTACTTATCAATGCAGCATATACTGATGTTATACTCCATATAGTGATAACATTAGAAGAGTCATAGAATGCTGTAATTAAACTACTTTTACTTATTATAGTACTCATATTTGTCTGTTGCCAGTATCATATGATGGTGTGAAAGAATATTTGTTAAGGTTTGGATTATAATATTGGCATGATTTATTGATGCAATATTATTTTATTACATTATCTATCATTTTAAAAGCATTTGTTTTCACTTTAGTCATTCAAAATTTTTTGGCCTTTCATAGTAATTGGACATCTATGTGTACTGTACCAAAGTAATAAGTAGTTTCAAAATGCACAATAAATTCAGAAAATGCATTGGCAAGTGAGTATGCAAAATATCAGCTACTGCTCCTAAAGTAATGTGCTGCTCTTTTGGAAATAAAGATAATTAAATTATCCTATAAAACTCATAACATGTGTTTTCATGTCAATAATAATTAAAACATTACATTAAAACTTTAGACTTAGCTTTTTACAGACTTGCTAGAATAATATTTACTTGAGACATGAAAATACATCTGTGCAGCTTGCTGTTGGTTTGGTCATGATGTTGGAAATTTATTTGTATTAACATATGCTATCTGAAGTGTAAAATGCAGCCACATGATTGGAATAATTAAAAGTACAAAATGTGGAAAGCACCCATTCTTAGCTTACTGAAATTTCATTTAAACATTCTTATGTGTGGCTCAGAATAATACTCTAGTAATATCAGCAATTCCTTGTATGAAAATATCAAAATATTTTCAATAGCGAAAATGCACGTTATGTAGTTTCTAATCTTGTGACCTCACCTGTAGTAGAGCAATTTGGCTTTATAGATTGTAGATAAGAATTTATTTTAGTATCACAGCACTGAATACATTCAAAATCTTTTGATATACATTTCCAACATACATTTCTAGTCAAAATTATAAAATTGAAAAAAAATAATGATGTGAGTTTTTTTTCCACAGAAATTGAATGCATCCAGTTCATCAGAAGGCAGCACAGTTGATATTGGACTACCTCCAGAAGGTGAACAGCCAGAAGCAGAACCTGAAGAAGTTTTAGAGCCAGAAGCTTGTTTTACAGAAGGTATGCAAAGCAAAATAAAGGCAAGATAAACAGACCTAGTTGTGTAGACTTGGGCAGGATTCTCTTCTTATTCAAAATCAGAAGTTTAGTGATTATAGTTATAATAGCTGTTAGTATTAGCATCTCTTACTCCCAGAGATTTACTGTTTTTGTGTGTTCTCTCTCTTTCTTTGGAAGGTATTGCAAAAGATATGAAGCTTTAAATTCAAATACTAAACAAAAATGCTCAAAGAGGAATTATAAGGATCTAATGCAGTACCACTATGATAAGAAATAAGTCAAATTATTACCATTCATTGTGATTCCTAATAAATATTTATTTTATTCTGACATCTTAACATTTATTATCACATTTAGGGTGTGTACGGAGATTCAAATGCTGTCAAGTCAGTGTAGAAGAAGGAAAGGGGAAAATCTGGTGGAATCTTAGGAAAACCTGCTATAAGATTGTTGAACACAACTGGTTTGAGACCTTCATAGTCTTCATGATTCTTCTCAGCAGCGGTGCTCTGGTAAATTAAGTGTGGAACTATTGTGACTATTGTGATTTTAAACAGCAAGCATTTAAAATTACTGTTAATCACATAGCTACAGGTAACAAATTAGAATTTGATATCCAAATAAAGTATGTTCTAATAGAAATATATATCTGCAAGTATTTGGCATTTATTGTAGGACATGTAAGAATTTGCTTGTGGACTGTGAAACAAATTGTTTGGCAAGTTCAAAATGTAGTGTTAATGGAAATAAGAAATTAGTTTTATCAGACTGGTGTTCACATGTCTTAATGTTGATGATAATAGCTTCTTTTTTTTTAATACACATTTAAATAAAAACACAGCTGAGCTGTGAACTTATCAGCAGCAATTCAAATTGTCAAACTAAGGAGGAAGGTGCCAACACAATTCTATCAGATATTTTACCAATTTGTGTTAAATCAGGTGGACTG
The DNA here is from genome assembly GCF_050655825.1 of Lonchura striata. Lineage (NCBI taxonomy): Eukaryota > Metazoa > Chordata > Aves > Passeriformes > Estrildidae > Lonchura > Lonchura striata. The sequence goes on from NC_140709.1 coordinate 18,502,896, forward strand.
AGTAGGTATTGAAGTAATTAGTTTCTCATAGCAGGGGCAGAATATAATATTCTTTCTACACTTGTCTCAATTCACAGTGGTTCACTGTCAATGTATACATTTTCTTTTGCTAAGAGAATAATCTCCATTTAGGATTCCTTTGTGAGTTAGTGTGCGTAGTTTGGTTTCAGTTATTCTTCAAAAATGCTGTATCACACAGTCATTTTTAAATGCCTCATATAGTTTTAGTATAAATTTGTAACTCCCACAAAGGAAATCCTAATGTCATTAGGCCCTTGCTATCTGTAGTGAGTTGATGCCAGGTACCCACCAAAGGTGCTCTGTAACTTCACACGTGGACAGCGGAGAGAAAATGTAATGAAGGGTTCATGGGTTGAGGTAAGGCTTGGGAGAGATCAGCCATCAAATACTGTAATGGGCAAAACAGACTTAGCCTAGGGCTATTAACTGAATTTATTGTTAACAAAATCAGAGCAGGATAATGAGAAGTAAAATAAATCTTAAAAACACCTTCGCCCCATCTCTCCCTCCTTCCCAGATCAACATCCTCCCCCAGCAGCACAGGTTGTCAGGAATGTGTGTTATGGTCAGCTCATCATACCTTGTTTCTGCCACTGCTCAGGGAGAGGAGTCCTTCCCCTGCTCCAGCATGGGGTACCTTCCATGGGAGACAGTTCTTTATGAACTTCTCTGATGTGAGTCCATCCCACAGGCAATAGTTCTCCAATGTGAGTCCCTATTCCATGGAGTACAGTCCTTCAAGCACAGCCTGATCCAGTCCTCCTGGTCCTACAGGTCCTACTGGGCTATCTGCTCCAGCATGGGCTCCTCTCTCCATGGTCTCCAGGAGCCTGCTCCAGCATGGGTTTCCCACAGGTTCACAGCCCTTTCTTGGGCATACCCCTGCTCCATGGTGGGGCTCTTCCAGGGGCTGCAGGTGGATCTCTGCATCTCTGTGGATCTCCATGGGCTGCAGGGGCACAGCTGCTTCACCATGATCTGCACCATGGGCCGCAGGGCAATCTCAGCTCCAGTGCTGAGATTCCCCTCAGCACTGCCCCTCCTTCTCCACTGACCCTGATATCTGTAGAACTGTTTCTCTCATATATTCTCACTCCACTTTTTCTGCCTGAAATTCTGCCTGTGCAATACTTTTTTATTCCCGTCTTAAAAATATTGTCACAGAGGTGTTACTATCATTCCTGATTGGCTTGGTCTTGGCCAATGGTGGGTCTGTCCTGGAGCCACCTGGCATCAGCTCTGCTGGACATGGAGGAAACTTCTAGGAGCTCCCCACAGATGCCACCCCTCTAGCTCCTTCCACCAAAACCTGGCCACACAAACATGGAGAGAAATTAAAATGAACTTTGAAGAGTGGTCTTACAGTAAGTTTTGCATATTGCTGTTCAGCTCAGCTGAAAGATTAATACTTTTTGGACCCAGCTTTATGAAAAGTATTAAGTGAAAGCCAAAGTTATACTTGAGGGAAAGGTACGTGCTTTATCATCATGTATATTTTTTCAGTTCAAAATCTTTTCCTGGTCATTCCTATATGACACTGCAAATTGTGAAGACATTTAATTATATCTTCAAAAATCTTTTTCACAGGCATTTGAAGATATCTACATAGAGCAACGTAAAACTATCAAGACCATGCTGGAATATGCTGACAAAGTTTTCACCTATATCTTCATCCTGGAAATGCTTTTAAAATGGGTTGCTTATGGCTTTCAAACCTATTTCACTAATGCATGGTGCTGGCTGGATTTCCTGATTGTTGATGTATGTATTCTTTTTCATGTCCTGTACGACAGGCTTCAAAAAAGAGAATATTATGTTTTCAGGATAAGATTTCTGTTCTAGTCAACAAAAACTCTCTTTTAACTGCTGGGGTGGTATGGTTTATAATTCTGTTCAGAATGGAAAAAAAATTGGATATACTTATTTCTCTAGAGATATTTTTTAAAATTCTCTAGGTTTATGAAGTTGGAATTCTTTCTTGAAATTATGCTTTTTACTATCTTTTTTTTGGTGGTATAGAAAGGTGCTCTTCATCCTTTTCAGGGTTTTTTGTATATGGAAGCAATTTCTCAAACTGTTTCTAATATTCTAATGAATTACTGTAAGTGTCCTGTCACTTACTCTGTGCAATATGAAAGAAAAATACTGCTAGGAATTGTCAGTTCCACTGTACTATTCAGTACCCTTGCACTTTTCACTGTATCATGGGGGTGACTTCAAAGAGACAGTTCAGAGAACCATAGATGAGCCCCCTTAGAATGGGTTCCCACATGATTTTCCAAATGCTGCACTACCAAGGAGCAGATACAACTTGTCTGAAGGAGACCTAGTGAGAAGTGCATTGTAATTTCAGGTCTACATGCTCAGCAATGTATGTAAAGTGCTGGGTAGCATAAATGAAGACTGCAGCTCTTTGACTATATAGCAGATGTTCCCTTCCATCCCCAATATCCTGACTTATCTCTCAGTTCCACAGATGTAATTCCCATGGAATGCAAGTTAAGGGTATGTCTTAAATCACCTATTTGTGCATTATGAAAGCACCAGAATTCTATAGAAATTGCTAAATATCTCCCTAAAGCTACAGGGGAGGTCTTTACTACACAGAGCTTGGAAAATACTATACTTTGTAAATCCAGACTAGAATTGCAAATCCTATTATAAGACATGACTATATGCTCATATAATATTTTATGATTGAGTCTGTACCTCTGTAAAACATGTATTGGCTCAATCATCCAATGTGTAAATTGCCATGCCCAGTAGAACTTGTATTTGTCAACAAATATTTAATTCTTATTTGGTAATCTGTGGTTTAGTTACTTCTGTGACCCTTATAAATAGCTTTATTCATTTTTCATGTCAATCTTACCTTGGTGCATTTTTTTAATTAAAAAAATTAATAGCTGAAGCATTATTTTTATCTGTAGTCAGTGGATTGAAATAAAAAAGCAAAAAGATCCATTTGTAGATGAAGGAATTGAGAGAGCAGAAAGGATGGAAGGGAAGGTCATTCAATGGATATAAATAGGTGATATTTTTGATTTATTAGGGCCACTTCTTCCCAATGGCTATTAGAAATACATTTCCAAGGATTATTGATGAAAGATAATTGTATTATTTATTTTACAGCTATTCTAGTTTATTTACTCATCTGCCTGCAGACCAGACCAGCGTAATGCAAGCCAGAATTGATGAAGTGGTTAAAGGAGTCACAGGGAATGTAATGAAGTGTGGATATGCCTAACAGTGAAGCTTCTACCATTGTCTAACAAACAGTTGGTTCTCAGTCTTGATTAGTCCGGTTAAATCTGAACAGCACTGGTAGCTATGGCTGTTGAATAAGATTTTCTGGACACTAGAAAGTTACATTTGACCAAAAGCAAGGTCTGGATGTGGTTTTTGAGAGCGTTTACATTCTCATCAAGTTCTGAAGATATCATGGGAAGTCCTGACCTAAATTGTCCATTCCAATTCACCCAGCTTTTGGGTGTTTTGTTTTCGTATGTGACTTCATTTTTGTTTAAATCCCACCAAATGTTGACTGGTTTATGTGGCTATAGAAGGCACTTTTATACCATTCTATCAACATGATTTCATCAACAGGTACCTAGAATATTCTTTTATTCTACTTTGTCTGACATAAAAATTTTTCTACATTATAGAGGGTTTCCTGGAGAAAGAGGTCCAGCCTTGAATCTTCTTGAGAAGTTCAGGGCACGCATCATTCCCACCATATATATTGGAAGGATATAAAGATGAATGAGCAATATTGCCTTTCTGTTTTTGTGTAGGTCTCTTTGGTTAGCTTAACAGCTAATGCCTTGGGCTACTCAGAACTTGGTGCGATTAAATCCCTTAGGACACTAAGAGCTTTGAGACCTCTAAGAGCCTTGTCGCGATTTGAAGGGATGAGGGTAAGACAATGTGAAAGAATCTGAAATAATGCATGCATCCACGGAAACAATGCATGCGGAATAATCAACAACCAATCCATGCAGAAATGCTACACTACCATCCTATATAATGCACATTTATCACTAACATATAAGCAGAAGGCTTCATCTGCTTATATGAATTCATGTGTTATTGCACATATTGTTACACTTAATGAGGCTCCTTGGCCTTTCCCCATTTCCATATTTTCCATATGGAGGGCCCAAGGATTTATCAACTGCATGGATCTATACAGTATTACTTAGAATTTATCCTATACAAACATATCCTACTATAGTCAGAACAGTTTAAAAAAGCTCCAATACTTCCTCTTAAAACTGTGTGCACATGCATCCATGTATACACGCACATGTGTATTTTGTACCAGTTTAGACTATCATACATAGTCTAGATCTTTTAACATAGCATTCTGTATATATAAATTGGGAATGTCTTTTAGAACTATAAGTTTTGTCATTAATTTGTATGTTAATAAGTAAATTAGCACTATTAAATTACCTTCTCTCTTTTGTATTAGAACCATTGCAATCTGTTTAAGAAAATTTTCTAGCATATCAGAGATGGAGCTGGTTTTATGATTTCTGGTTGCTTACTGCTTTCCATATTGATTGTAAAATGTTGATTATAATCTATAGAGCACTAAGCAGCCTGAAAACATATTAGACTTTTGCTGGTATATTTGAATACTGTCCCCAGCTATTTGTTATCATTGTATCAGTTCCCACAGCTGACACCCTCAGCTGCCCAACAGGGCACATGCAGGCTGTCCTAGTGCAAAGTCACAGTGGTTAGTTTATATCACTTCTTTAGTGTACTGAAAGGGACAAAGACCTGATGTACTCAGCCATGACTCAAAAGCTCTAGAAATGTTTCTCTCAGGGGTAGTAGTGGCCAAACATACATGGTGGATATTTCTGGCTCCAGCCACCGGAAGATGCCTGGCTTACACCTTCAGGGTCCATCTGTCTCTCTTGGACATACTGCCATAGTGGGCATCAGCAGAGGCACCTGAGCTGGAACCCTACTGCCATAGTTAAAAGGGATCCTTGGGTGGGCTCCCTCCTGCAAGTGCTGTTCTCAGGTGATAATCTGACTAGCTAATTTGTAAATCAGCTACAAACTGGGGAGCTTCTGAAGAAAATGTCATGCTGTCTATGTGTGGAAAGTAAGAGAAGAGACTTAAATGAAAAAGGAAATGGGCTTTGATGAAATGTTATAAATTCAAACAGGAAATAGCATTTCTTTGCCTCCAAAAAATGTCTGTATTTTGCTAAAGCAAATTTGAAAATTTGGGATATTTATATCAGAGGTAAGGCCTGTCTAAAGCATCAGTATTATCTCAGTAGAATAATATTAACTGTTGGGGTTTCTTTTATGACAACGACTAGCAAAACAAAAAGCCCAAAATAAAAATATTTCAAATTTTATATAAAATCACTTAAGTGGCAACTTATTGTTGCAAGGAAAAGCCCCAATAACCTTGGCATGAAGATTTATAGGTAATTGTCAATCCCATGGCTTTCATGTTGCTGTAAACTTTACCTACAGATTTAATCCTGATCTGCCAACTGTATCTCTTTGTACAATATCCAGATGAGGAGAAGATTTATGAGTTTAGCAAAAAATGCAATAAAAATTAGTAGATGAAGTTAGATTACTTAAGACTAGAAATGTGACCTATAACTTCATTAGTTAGGCAATTAGCCATTGAAATATTCCAATGGATGTAATTAATTTTGCCTTATTTAATTAATTTCAAGTTTAGTGTCTTTAAAGATACAGTAGCTCAAGTTGATGAACAGATTAGGATGAGAACATTTTAATGTCTGATACATGGAAATTCAAGATGTCTGTTCATAACATAATAATTCCATTGGTGTTTATCATGTATGAACTGAAAATATGACAACACAGTACACAGCATATATTTGCATAGACACTTAAATTTCTTTCACTGAGTATTATATATTATACTTCCCGTATACAAGCAGGAAGTTCCATTCAATGCATACACAATTTTTAACACACTGTGCTATTCTCTAGGATTTCAATTTGTGCCCATGCAATCTAGTAATTAATAGAAAAACTTGCCCCTATGAAAAACATTTTTTTCCCCCGCATCTTCCCACCACTGTTATTGCTAGGAAAGTTGCCCTTTAATTTGCACTTGGTACTTCATTAAAATGGCCTGTGGGAATATAATTAATCTGTCCACGCTCTGTCCCAAGCAGTACCACTCACTGCTATATGGTGCTTTTTCTTTCAACTAGAAAACAAGGGGTTTGATGTCTTTCTTATGCTTCCCCCGCTTTCATTTGCTGTCAGGTTTAGCCCCCTTTTCTCACAGACCTACAAACTACTAGTGGAAGCTGGAAGGTGTCGGGATCAGTGCTTCTACTGATGCTTAACCCCACGTTTTGAGTGTCTTCAAATGATTCTTATCACAAGCTGGTTCTCTATAGCTTCAGGACTCAGACTAATACCAGAGAAAGTAGGTCAGCTGTAGAAATCCAGCAATTAAAGAAAGAACATGACTGGACCTGCAGCTGCAGCACAAAGAGCAACAGAATTCTTGGGTGTACTGAGACTGAAAGCTCGAGGACAAATATTTTCACTTCATTAACTATCCCTTTATATCTCAAGAATTGTTCCTGATGGATGATATTATTAGATTTAAGAAATCTACTTATATTTTTGAGTGTAAGAATCAAGATAACTTTTAATTAAAAAAAACCCAACTAATATATTTGGAAAATATTCCCAAATTGGGAAATAATTACCTTGCCATTTATTATTCCAGTCAAATTGCTGTAAAAATGAGTGAGTACATGATCTTCCAATTTAAAGTAATTCAGTATAGTTATTAGACTGTTCATTTGCTTATGTCAAACAATATCTTATGGCCTCCTACAGTCATGTGGTTCACAGTGCTGAGTACAAGCTTGTCAACATAAGAAAGCACTGTTGAAATAGTCAGAGGATATTTATCCATCAGTTGGGGAATCCTCTCAACCCAGATGCTGACTTATAAAATTGTATATTACTTTTGCTTATTAATTTATAACAGGCATTGCTAAGGAGATTTTTAGCGTGATTAAGAAACTATTCTCATTTATTTTAAATTTCCCCACTAGAAACAACCACTTATTAAAGCATTTGATTTACAATATGTGGAAAAAAGGTACAAACAAACAAACAAACAAACAAAGAATATTTGGACTTCATGCACCGTTCTGTGCTTTTATAGAGTCATTGTGTAGTTTACATCAAAAGCAACTTCATTTGATCCAGTTCCTAAATTTAAATATAACAACAATTTCACTGAAGTCCAAAGTATGTATTACCCAAAAGAGGTAGTGTTTTGACAGGAACGGGGCCCTGAAAGTACAACAGGAATCTCTCCTTTCCTTCAGTCCAACTCTCCTTTATAGTACACATGATGGTGGTTCATCACCTGTCTGATATTCAAAGGGTTTTTTTTCTGTTCTGTAAAAGGGCAAGGAATGAAAGTCCATCTACCTGGATCACTAACTTTATAATTCATTGATTCTATGGATGGCATTAGTTGCAAATGTAATTTAGTAATGCGAAAATACTTCATAGAACTTCGCTACATATTTGTATTTCAAACAGAAACAATAAGTTTAGTATGCCCTAGTACTTGCATCATATAAGCTAAATGGAGCATAAAAAAGCCCATCAAAGCAATAGCTAGTGTTTTGCATTAAAAAAAGAGCAAACTTTAAGTTTTAAGGATTTGCTTCAGTTGTTTTGGTAAAGTTGGAGGCAGTGCTCTATACTTAACAAATTTTATATTCTTAGAGTTGTTCCGTAAATATTCCTATTTACAGAGAGACTTAAAATAGGAATTAATTTAGCATCATCAATTCCACCATTAAATTAATAATTCTCATTCATAATGGACCTACTTTCTCCCAAATTTTATTTTCCTCAGTGTTTTATTTTCATTCTGGCATGTTTTTAATCATTGCTCATCTTCATACATTAACTAATTTTCACATTTTTCTTTCCTGAAGCCTGATTTTTCCCAAAGTTCAGTTGGGAATTAAATCAAGTATATTTGTCAAGTTTTATCTGCCAGTTGCCTGAACACTAACAGCTCTGGTGTGTTCAGATACTCAGTAGCTTTCCTGGTTTCAACATTTCTACTTTTCTAATTCTAAATGTAAACATCCAAAAGAATCATACATCACTTGGTTTTATTTTCAAAAATACTTAAAGTTAATTTCAATTAGAAATTTGCTTAGTAATAGATTTGAACTTGCTTGGATTTATCCAGTAAACATGTAGTATTAAAAATTTGGTTTGTTTGATTCAATCAGTGATTGTAATTATTATGGTTTTGCAGATATACATTAAGTAAATATTCTACAATAAACTAATAAATACTTATTTTTCCTCTTTTTTTTTAAGTTTTTTTTACTAGTTCTTATTTTACCCATTCTTTAAAGCTACTATTTGCTACTATTTGTATTTTCCTTCTAATTAAGTTTGGTATTTTATGTTTTCTCTATACTGCTTTTCTGACTTGTTACTCTCAACAATTGAAGTGTAACACAGATATTAGAATTATAATAGCATGTTACATGTGAGAGAGGCTGATGAAGCATTTCTGAGATCCTGGTGCCTGTGTTCTTACAGTGTCTCTGGTTTCATTTGTACTCCAGGTTGTGGTGAATGCCCTGTTAGGAGCAATTCCATCTATAATGAATGTGCTTCTTGTTTGCCTTATATTCTGGCTGATATTTAGTATCATGGGAGTAAATCTATTTGCTGGAAAGTTTTACTACTGTGTTAACACCACAACTGATGAGAGATTCGATATCAGCCAAATTAACAACTTCAGTCAATGTGAGGAGCTCATACAAAACAATGAAACTGCCCGGTGGAAGAATGTGAAGGTTAACTTTGACAATGTAGGCCTTGGTTACCTTTCTCTGCTCCAAGTGGTAAGTCATCACTTAATTAAGTCCTTAATTTCTATTTGTCTTTTTATATCTCTGTTGTTTACTTATAACAGTAAAATGTTTTTTCGTTACTTTTTTTTTTCATTTAGAAATTTTGTCTCTCAATTCTTGGCTTGAATTATGCAGTGTGGGATAAATCCATAATACTACAGGAGTAACACAAAGCCTAGAGGATATACTGACTATGAGAAAAAAAATGTAATTCAAACCTAATACACCTTAGCTGCATTGAACCTGTATCAAGTAAAGCTCTAATGTTTGTGCACAGAAAAAATAACTTTTATATTAGATATTATTAATAATAGACAAAAGTTCTTAATGGATGCTGTCTCCTCTATAGTCAGATATTAGAATTGGCTTGCAATTCTTGTACATGAATAAAATATACAATAGAAGGTAAGAGTCAGCTATTAGGTTTTTCACTCTGCTGGTTTTCATGATGAGTACTAAAGGCACTTAGTCTTCACTCCTAAAAAATGCTTCTGACAAGCCATTTTCCAGGTACAGTGTGACCTAAACACCTGTGTTCTGATTATAGGCGACATTTAAAGGATGGATGGATATCATGTATGCAGCTGTGGATTCTCGTAATGTAAGTATGGTCCCTTGAATCCATTTGTTTTGATTGTATGAGCTCCACGATTGGAGAATGTAATTTTAACATCTTTCAGAAATTACAGTAAAAATTAAAGAACAAAGTATTATTATAATTTCGTAGTTAAAGAAAATTGAAACCATGGGAAAAATACAAGAAATGAGGAAAGCAGAGGAGCAGTCCTAAAGGATTCCATTTTCTCTATGGTACATTTGAATCAAAATTCCTCAATCCTACAACACACCTATTGCAATGAAATACCTTTTCCTCCTTTCATTATGCATTGAGCCTTTCTTTATATTTGAAAACAGACACCAATACAGAGAAGGATTTTTTTTTTTTTTTTAATACTGATCTTATTTATAGTTAAGACTTCCATTGTGCTCTGCAAGCTGCCTGACTGCTTTCTTTAGGGCAGAGTGCTAATTTTTAATTAGACCTGTGCATTTTCTTACTTTCTTACTCTTTGGCCTGCCCCTTGTTCACTTGATACAAATTTTCCTCTAGTTCTAAGTAGACAATTGAATAAACTATACTGGTAAAGCTCTTTTTTTTTTTTTTTTTTTTTTTTTTTTTTTTTGTAAGCTGCACTCACAGCAGGAGGCCTGTTGTAGTATAGTGACAATGCATAGATAGCTATAGCCAGAAAATATGCTTAGTCTAAACATGGCTTGGATGCCTCTCTTCCACAATCCTGTGCAGTTTCCTAAGTGCCTGTAGCAGTGAAATCTCCACAAGCACACAACACTGGCCTCCCACAAGATTTACGGAAAATTCTGCAGATGTAAAACTTGTTGTTTCTGGTTGTCTGTACTTTGCTAGTTTAAAACAAATGTGTTTTCAGTATTTACTCTACATTTGTACAGGCCAGTTGCATTTTTAAAAAGGAAATATCAGGTTTGATAACAAAATCCTTTTTCAAGAATATAATTTCTTGTAGATTGAAGATCACTGGAATATATGTCAGGATTTGACCATAGGAACCAAAGGTTACAGTGATAGAGCCCTAAATTTTATCTAGCAGATATTTTGTGTTCACTGTTAAACTAATGTGTCATTTCTATGCCTTTTTTCAGGTTTTGGATCAGCCAAAGTATGAAGATAACCTGTACATGTATCTTTACTTTGTCATCTTTATCATCTTTGGATCATTTTTTACCTTGAACCTTTTTATTGGTGTCATCATAGACAATTTCAACCAGCAGAAAAAGAAGATAAGTACTTCATTGTTATTCTGAGAAAGACAGAAAAAATTCTTATTTTTGGTTCACTGATGACAACTTCATACATAAAATTTTTCTATGATAAATTAGTTAAGAGTGCTGTGTGGTAAATACAATAAATTACTAAAGTGTATAATTTGGCTTGATGAGGGTTTGATGGACAAGTGGCAATCTGTGACTCTCCATGCTTAGTGAAATACTCAATGTCATCTTTGTAAAGATATGGATTTGAGACTGAAGCCTTAATTGACTCATAAAAAGGCTAACCATTGAAATAACTAAATGTAGCTATAAAAACTCTTTGCTATACTACCTTCATGTCACAGAGCTCAGCAGTATAGATTTCTAAACATCGATAATAAATATTGTATTATCTTTATTCGTACCCTCTTTAGTCTTTGTGTTTTGTCAACACTGTCTGAAAAGGTGTCAGTGTTCCAGCTACCAAACTCAACACTTTCTGCAGCTTAATACTTAATATAAAAATCATAAAAGAGAATTTTTGTCTGTCCTAAATTTTCCCACAGATGAGAATGTGAACAAAAGTGATCATTAGTATTATTTATAAGTAATCAATAAAGATACATGATTGTAACCAGTTTTTTCCTCTTGGATTTACTTTGGAGGTCAAGACATTTTTATGACAGAAGAACAGAAGAAATACTACAATGCAATGAAAAAATTGGGTTCAAAGAAACCACAAAAGCCTATACCTCGACCAGCAGTAAGAATAAAAATATTTTCTGTTATTTTTACATCTATTTAAAAATTGGACTTTTTCTATTATGCCTTAGGCTAAAATAAGTCATAACCAAAAAAAAATGCATGATATAAGAAAAGCCTTATTAATCTGAAATACCATTTTTTCTTTTTTTCTGTTACAACAGAACAAATTTCAAGGCATGGTCTTTGATTTTGTAACAAAACAAGCATTTGATATCAGTATCATGATACTTATCTGCCTTAACATGGTCACAATGATGGTAGAAACAGATGATCAGAGTGAAGACATGGAAAACATTTTATATTGGATTAACCTGGTGTTTATTGTCCTTTTCACTGGAGAATTTGTCCTGAAATTGATTTCACTTCGTCATTACTACTTTACTATAGGTTGGAATATTTTTGATTTTGTGGTTGTCATTCTCTCCATAGTAGGTAAGAGCAACTCATTTTTATGAAATGTCTAATTCTGTGAACATTGAAATATTTTTGGCATGTAAAATCTATTTATATTTTGGTTCAACTTTGTCACTAGAAAGTCTTATACACAAGATAACTGAAAAGTATGGTAAGAATTTTTTAACAAGATGTTTCATACACTCCTACTTTATACTTATTAAAATTACATCTATATTATGAAATCAGCAGAGATTCCTACACATACATGAAAGGCAATTTTGATACAAACTTACAGTGACTGTTGTGGGTGAGAGTCATCCAAAATCCAAGAGCAAAATCTGTGTGGGACTATTATGAGGGTAGATGCATGCACCCCAGACAGCAGGGTGCATGCTGTAAAAAACAAAAAGCAAAAAACCCTTTGCTTACTTCAGTTTTGTTTGATCCTGAGAGGCTTTGTGCCTGAGCTAGAGTGAGCACTGCAGAAGCAGAGCTGAAGCAGATGTAGTAACAAATAATGACTACACTAATCTTTGCTTTATCTAAAGCAGCAAATTTGAAAGAACTTGAATAAAAATTGTGGGCTTTTAACTTTTAAGTACTCCTTAATATGCAAATAAATTTTGCTATTTTTGTATCAAAAAAGTTTTTTTTTTTTTTGCTTAGAGGCACATAATACAATGCTCAATTCTTTTATTCTTCTGTGAATTATAACAAACTTTTTAATCAATTTATGTTTGGAATTTCTGTGTCATTAGTAATAAATGTGTTCATGTTATTTTATGTGTGATTAAGAAGTAGCAGTTCTCTTAAACTATAACTTTTTTTTAAATAACCTAACTTTACTACATGGAATTTTAATACTACTGTGCATATGATCTTTCTTCAGATTAACTGAGATTATTTTTGTTACAATTAAACAAAAGGGTTTTCCTTGAATCTCAGCATTTGCTAATATACATACACTAGTTATCAGCTTGTCCTAAAAAAGTATACCTAACACAGAGGTTTTGTAAAAAAAACTGAACGGCTAATTCCTAAAAATCTGCCCAAGTATCCTACTCTTCTTAAAGTTCAATCCTTGTGGAGTATATCTTTAGCAATGGTTTTAAAATGTAATAATACTCTTTACTGATTTAACTTGGGTTTTTTTTTCCTAGGTATGTTTTTGGCTGAGATGATCGAGAAGTACTTTGTATCTCCCACACTATTCAGAGTCATCCGGCTTGCCAGAATCGGTCGAATCCTGCGCCTCATTAAAGGCGCTAAGGGAATCCGCACTCTGCTCTTCGCTTTGATGATGTCTCTTCCTGCTCTGTTCAACATTGGGCTGCTGCTCTTCCTGGTCATGTTCATCTATGCGATATTTGGCATGTCCAACTTTGCCTACGTCAAGAGGGAAGTTGGGATTGATGACATGTTCAACTTTGAAACCTTTGGCAACAGCATGATCTGCCTATTTCAGATCACCACCTCCGCTGGCTGGGACGGTTTGCTCGCCCCAATTCTCAACAGTGGGGAGCCAGACTGTGACCCCCATAAAGATCATCCTGGGAGCTCTGTGAAAGGTGACTGTGGCAACCCTTCTGTTGGGATTTTCTTCTTTGTCAGCTACATTATCATATCCTTCCTGGTAGTGGTGAACATGTACATTGCTGTGATTTTGGAGAACTTCAGTGTTGCTACTGAAGAAAGCGCCGAACCCTTGAGCGAGGATGACTTTGAGATGTTCTATGAAGTCTGGGAGAAGTTTGATCCCGATGCAACACAATTCATAGAGTTCAGTAAATTATCAGATTTTGCAGCTTCATTAGATCCACCTCTTCTCATAGCAAAACCAAACAAAGTTCAGCTGATTGCAATGGATCTGCCCATGGTGAGCGGTGACAGAATTCACTGCCTTGACATCTTGTTTGCTTTCACAAAGCGTGTTTTGGGGGAAAGTGGGGAGATGGACGCCCTCAGAATACAGATGGAAGATCGGTTTATGGCAGCCAATCCTTCCAAAGTCTCCTATGAACCAATTACAACCACACTGAAACGAAAGCAGGAGGAAGTGTCTGCTGTCATCATTCAGCGTGCTTACAGACGTCACCTCTTAAGGCAAAAAGTCAAAAAAGTATCATGTATATTTAGTCAGGATAAAGGTAAAGAGGAAGATGATCTGCCCATGAAAGAAGATATGATTATGGAAAAACTAAATGAGAACTCCACTCCAGAAAAAACAGATATGACCCCATCCACAACCTCCCCACCTTCTTATGACAGTGTAACAAAGCCAGACAAGGATAAATATGAAAAAGACAAGTCAGAAAAAGAAGATAAAGGTAAAGACAGCAGGGAAAGTAAAAAGTAATATAGAACACTGTTTGTAATAAACTGTTTACAGCCTGAAAAAGTATGTTTTTGTGTCAACAGGACTCCTGTAGGAGGTACATGCCAAACTGTCAGTTTTTACATATATAGATATATATATGATTATATATATATATATATATATATATAAGGTCAGTGCCTATAGCAAGACAGTGACCCCTCGTCATCAAACTGCAACTCTGTAAAACAGGGTAACATCTTGACAGGAGGTTGTTGTTTTTAGTACCAGCTGATACTGCTGAAGAGATGATAAAATGGCCAACCAGACTGTAGGGACCAGTTGAAAAAAAAAAGGTGCAAACCTATGAATCTATGTGTTTAACATGAAACACACACTACAGAAATTGTATCCACTGTTAGCATTTCAACAGTCACATTTGCCATATTTTTACAAAGATCAGTGTTGGTGAACTTATCATTTTTTAATTCACAGGTTGTTTACTATTATATGTGACTATTTTTGTAAATGGGTTTTATGTTGGGGAAGGGGGTATGAGGACCAGGTGTTCTACTCTCGGATTCTCTATAATGTACAAACAGAAGTGATTTGCATGAAGGCATGCTGCACTTGTAGTTCATGCATGGGAAAACATGACGTCGCACAAAGCAGCAGTCTGACTACTTCCATGTTTCAGGGTGGCTCTGTATGTTGAGGTGCTTAATAACAGTATCCATCTAGTATCTCATCCAGACAAATCTTAATGTGCCTGTAAAGTCCCATAGAGTCTACAATAATAGAACAGATGTTTATTTTTTCATAAGTCATTTAACAGTAGTTGAACAATCTCTGCATAAAAATTTTACTGAGGGACATAGCGTCCACTTCTAAGTATTCTTCTGCGAAAAACAGTTTACCTGACCTTGGGAAATTGAGTTTACCAAAAACGTGCAAAACATAAGGATTATGAAGTTGTTCTGCTTCACCCTGCAGTATCATTTAGCCATCTTCTGCTCTCAGCAAGGTTGACATTGTATGTGTTGATTAAAAAAGTACCCTCTATGTAAATAGTTATTTTATCCCGTGGTGCATGTTTGAGCAAACAAATAATGACGTGCACAATATTTATTGCATCAAATATGTACCACAGTAAGTGTAATTTGCAATCTCTCAACAGCTAATATGAAGTATTCTGTACCATTATAGACAGTTTGGAAGCTATCACTGATGCATGTTTATCTTGCCTTTGCTGCTGTAATTTTACTCCTTCCACTGTTAAGAGTCTAATATGGGAAGCCATAACTCAGTGGTCAAGTGAAATAAATTGTTCAATTGGTCATCATTCTTCCACGACATCAAGCAATAGTTTGCAGTTATTTAAGAGCTTCTTGCTTTGCATTCTAAAATTTTAGGTGACTACTGTACGGTGCATAATCAGACTGTACAGGATATGTTGCAAACTGCTTAATCTGTTGAAAACTACATGGATAGAATTTTCTAAGAAAATATAAATACTGTAAAAAATACCATTTTATTTTATTTTTCAGCATTTTGTACATAAACTAAGAAATGAGAATTATCTTCAGGTTGATGTTACTGTCACTTTTATTACTTTCTATCCATAGCACTTTTTAATTCAAGAACTTCACAAAATAAGAAACAAAGGAAAGAAAGGGGTAGCTTTAGGTTTCTGCTTTTTTATTAGTACTGTATTTTTGCACACATTTTAATGTGAAATAAGTTTCAAACTGAGTCCAAAATGCACTTGCTTCCAAATAGATATAACTTGTAATTGAAATGTGGTGAGGAGGATTTGTTTAAGATTCTAGCACTGCCTGCATCAGAAGTTTCAAGGTAGTCTTTTTATTCATGAAATCTTTACCAGTGTTTGTTTACATAGACTATTCTAATTCTTGTTGATTCATGCTGCACTAGAACTGTTCTAAATATAATATGGGATCCACAATGTTTTTTTTTTTTTCCACAGGAATTAAATAGCAAACTTGTATAATTGATCACATCAGGACATTTTGTGTTTCTTACACAAGCAAAAATTCGATGTTGACTCCTCCTTTTACAAAAATATTGACTTGTGTGTCAGTGAACTGCATGCAGGAAAATGCTATTACCATAAAGAACAGTAAACCACATTACAGTTGAGCCAAAAGAATAAAGACTTCATTTTTTATTGTATTTAATGGTTTTGTCTGTGTTTTTTATTTTCCCACTAAAAACGATTGGATATCAACAGTTGGTGCTATGCATATCATCAGGTGCTATGAAAGTAAAATATAAATATATATAAAGTGTTAGATTTGTGAAAAGTAAAAAAAAAAAATTGAAGCTGTATGCTTTCTGAAAGATCATAAACATCATTTGAATTTACACTCTTGAGGTTATTAATCCTATTCAGGATTCTAGTAGGATAACAGCTAAGACCTCATGATGCTTCAATCCCTTTTCATATCAGGTATGGTGAGACAACTAAAAAACCAGATATTAAAGAAAATCTCCAGCTAACAAGGCTGAAATGTATATATCTTTTCAATTATATTTTATATTTGAAGTGTAAAATTATCTTTGTGTTATAAATAAAAAAACCTCATTATTTTCTAAGTATAATTTATTATTTTATGATAAGACATGAGAGCTAAATTTTTAGGTCGCAATCATATTTGAGTGCTATTTCTAAGAAGAACTTTTTCCTGTCTTAAAGTAAGGCCATGAAGGTTACACTGAACAAATTAAAAGCACAAACTCAATCATCATAGATGTACCGATATGCACTGTACATCAGATGCTCTGAAGAGTATTGGGGAAACCAGATGTACCCAGGAATCTGTATGATGTGGAACTCCGAGCTTTGGGTGTGCACCCCAGGAGAAACACTTGCAAATGGAGCAATAAGATGGTGCGTGCCTTTTGTACCTTCTCTCCACAATTTTCAATCACTGATGGTCTTTTGAGGTTGTTCATTCTAAAAATGAGTGTTGCTACTCTTGTGTAGTGAGCACTTAGGCTGCAGTGTTTCAGTTAGATTTTTCACCTCAGCTGTAGAAAAACAATTGTCAGGGCAGGATATAAATAGGGAGAGATGAGATAACCCCAAATCCAAAAAATACAAATCCAAAAGGTGTAATTAAAGGACACGTTTCACGTTGGTTTGGTTGGTTTTGCAGGGGGAAAGGTCTTGAAAAAATTGCAGGAACATAAGTAATGTATTTGTCTGACTTAGACTGAAAATATTCAATATGTGTCTGAGAGGAGTTTGCGCTTATCAGAAGACTAGCACAGAGGGAAATTATTAAACACCTCAAAAAACAAGCAGCTGTGGGTACCTTTTTCTTTTTTTCTTTTTTTTGCTTGGGTACCCCTCCCTTTGTTGCTTGTTTTGTAAACAAATCTGTGGCTGTACTGGAGACACCTGCGACAGACACACGGGACGCGGGCGCTGCCCGGGCGCATCTCCACAGCGTCCCCGCAGCATCCCCGCAGCATCCCCGCAGCATCCCCACAGCATCCCCACAGCATCCCCGCAGCATCCCCACAGCATCCCCGCAGCATCCCCACGGCATCCCCGCGGCATCCCCGCAGCATCCCCGCAGCATCCCCGCAGCATCCCCGCAGCATCCCCGCAGCATCCCCGCTGCCGTGCGCCGCTCGCGGCTGCCCCGGCCCCGCCCGGGCGGCGCGGGGAGGGCGGAGCGGCCGCGGGAGCCGCCCGGGGCCCGCCCGGGGCCCGCCCGGCCCGGCGCTGGCGGCGCCCTGGCCGCGCTCTGCCGGCGGTGCGGGCGGGGGCCCGGCGGTGCGGGCGGCGGCGGGCGGGCCCGTGAGGCGCCGGGCGGGCCCGTGAGGCGCCGGGCGGGCCCGGGCGGCGGCGGGCAGCGCTGGCTGCCGGGGCTCAGGTGGGCAGCCGCAGGCGCAGTGCGTGCTTGCGAGCGCAGAGGCGGCGCAGCAGCGCGGCGCGCCTGCTGCCCGCCCAGGCGCTGCGAGATCCGGCCGAGGAGGGCGAACCCCGCTGGCATCTGCGTTTGGAGGCACCCAGAGAGCGGCTGTCCCCACGGCGGAGACGTTCTGGAGCCTCGCCCGTAAGACCGCCCGTCTCTCCTGGCGTTTGGGACGCCCGAGGCGTGAAGGGATGCGAGGTGAGGTGGCCCGCGGCACCCCCTGAGGGCTCCGTGGGGTTTGGCCGGCGCTCGGTGCTGCCGCCGGCCCAGCACTTTTCCCCAGCGGCACCGTCGGCCCCGAGCCCCTCGGTGCGCTGCGGGTCTGCCGCGCCGCGCTGCCCCAGCCGGCCCCGGCGCAGCGGAACCGATGGCAAACGTCTCGGAGGATTTCTGTGCGGTCTGTGGTTCTGGAGAGATCCCGTGGTGCTGCAAGACTCTGCTAGTCCTGTGTGAGAAACTGTTCTATATCCCTTCAGCGCAGCAAGCATAGGAGCAATGAGTTACCTCCAGTTTGTTCTTTGTCTAAAACATCTTCTGGTCTAAGACAGGCAGACAAACAGTTGTGAGAGGCTGACCCAGGCTAGTAGAGCTAAATAATGAACAGATTGCTTCAGGCTGCAAAACATGCTGGATTTCCCATGTTCTTTCACACTTAATGGGTAATTATACCCACCATATAGTGCAGTGTTCTGAATGAGGATATGTTTTACTGGGGAAAGATTGCTAACAAAAGTCTGCCACAAAAGATTTCACATCCACATTAGTCACCCTGACTTTATCAGTGTGCAGATTGGAGACTA
This sequence comes from Lonchura striata, assembly GCF_050655825.1. Classification (NCBI taxonomy): domain Eukaryota; kingdom Metazoa; phylum Chordata; class Aves; order Passeriformes; family Estrildidae; genus Lonchura; species Lonchura striata. Next base: position 18,521,863 of record NC_140709.1, read on the forward strand.
GATTTATGTGTAGTGACTATAGAAAAAACAAAGCTCTAAGTGATTTGTAAACTTCAGTATATTTACTCTGAAAAGTGGCAATGTAAATAAACATCCAAGGGCAAAGGCGCTGGAGTGACATACCTTAGGCTGATTCCAGAACAACTTAGGTGCTTTTTAGTCTTCTCAGAGAAAAGCAGGCTAAACTAATCTCTAAAATAAAGGTTTTAAAGATTGACTCCAAGGAAAGGTCTGCCCTTTTTGTGTGCCTGTTCTTATCTGTGGCTGTTGTTTCAAGATGTTATTTTCATGTTTATTGTTTGAACAGTAGTTCAGGTTAGCTCAGCAACATCCCTCACTAGTGACTAAAAATCTCATCATAATTTATTTTAGAGAATACAATTAAGTGCAGCAAAATGAGAGAATGTGGACAGTTTGTGACTAAACACACTTATTTTAAAGTGTTCTTACACATCATAAAGCTTTTTAGGTCTATTTAGCTTTTACTAGGAAATAAACAGAACTTTCTGCAATATGTGGTAGAATTTTGGTTAAACCTTGGGAAATCTATTTGTATTTTGTGTTTTTGTAGGTATTATATATGGAATATAAAGCACTTGAATGTAGACTGTGTTTTCTCTCTGTGGGGACCCTTACTTGTGTAACAGTCCGAAAAGTGTTTGCTGCATGCACTGTTACCTTGCTATGAATTTATCTTTGTGATAGGTCTTGTGTTTAGTGTTTAGATTTTTGTTTCTGTGAGGTTGTTCCAATAACAATTTAAAATTATGTCCTGCCTCTGTGATTGCATCTCAACGGCTGTGGAGGGAATAAGCAATAAGCAACTGCAGGAGGTTGTAATGTGTGTTACAACACACATTCACTATTGTAAATTGTTGTATTTTGGAAACAAATGGCCTTGTAGAGACGCTGCAGATCAGCAGACAGCCTTGTTTGGCACTTGTCACACTGGTAGCACAGCTTGCTTTAACCACAGACAGATGTTACTGCACGGATGTACTACATCAGCCTATTTGTTCAAAGTGAAGGGGGGGTGAATGGGGCTGAACTGGGGTTTGGTTTACTTTCTATGGGGAATCTTCTACAGGTGGTTGATGGTGACTGATGGTTTTGGTTTAACCCCAGCTGGCAAGTAAATGCTGCACAGCTGTTTGCTCACTCTGGCAGCAGGATGGGGGAGACAATCAGAAGGGTAAAAGTGAGAAAACGTGTGGGTTGAGGTAAAGGCTGTTCCATAGGCAAAGGAAAAGCTGTGCACACAAGCAAAGCCAAACAAGGCATCCATGCACCAGTTCCCATGGGCAGGCTGCTGCTTAGCCACCTCCAGGACAGCCAGGGCTGCACCACACGTAGTGGTGACCTGGGGAGACAAACACTGTCACCCCAAACATCTCCCCTTCCCCTTCTTCCCCCAGTTTGCATGCTGAGCATGGCACCACATGGTGTGGGATATGCCTGTGGTCAGCTGGGGCAGCTGTCCTTGGCTGTGTCCCCTCCCAGCTCCTTGTGCAGCCCCATTCTCCTCACTGGTTCACTGGTAGGGCCGTGTGAGGTGCAGAAAAGGCTTTGACTGTGTGTGAGCACTGCTCAACCATGACAAAAACATCCTGGACTCACCAACACTGTGTCCAGCACAAATCTAAAACACAGCACCATACCAGCTGCTATGAAGAAATTCTCTCCAAGCCAAACCCAGTACACTCATTTAGAGAAATGTTGTGCCAGAGAATAAGAAGGTTTGAATGCTGTAAGGGCCCTAAGCAGCTCACTCGATGAGCCATTGGAAAGGGCTTACAGTTGTCCATGTACTCTAAGTTAGACCCACAGGAGAAATACTAACAAGGCATTCTCAAGAGATCAAAAGAACAAAAAGAACTTTATTGGCAACTTGAGAAAATCAAAGAAACTCTGAAAAGGGTTTAATGCAGTATTCAATCGACATAAAACACTTCTTGAAGATTAACTTGGCCATTCAAGTTAGCAAACTCTAAGCCAATTCAGTTTTAAGTTCTTGAAAATTCTAAGAAGAGGGAATTAGAAGAAGAAAGACAGAAGAAGATGTATAACAGCACCAACTCCTGGATTCCAGAAGTATTGAGATAAAATTCCAAGAAGAAGTAGGGTCAAGACATCTGATTGCTTTGTGTTTTGCCTTAAATACCCCTTGGCCTCCCTGGGCCCTTCCCCCAGGTGGGACTTGTGGTCATTTGGCCACTTGGGAGCTGGGTTGGGGCTCCAGAGGTGGGGTGTGGAGCATTGGTCTCCCTGTGCCAGAACTGGAGCCACAGCAGGGCTGGGATAAAGGCTCTAGGGTGGGGCGTGTGGGGCAGGGCACTGCCTGCCCAGGGCAAGGCCTGACCTGCCCCTGTCCCCTCACACATAGACTCCAGAGTGCCTCTGGACATCAATCTGTTCAGTCTCTCAGGCATCTCTGGCAGTGAACACTTCTTCCTAATGTGAGGAAAATAGAATATTTGTTACTGGAAAAAGGATTCATCAAATAGATGCAGTGTTAAGTGAAGGACTGATATGTGCATCTAAAATGATCTAGAAGATTTAATATTTTCCTTTGTTTTTTGCTATTTCTAGTATGCATCATTGTACTCTATTAGTTACTCTCTTACCCAACAACCCATTTAAGGAAACTTACATTTTTGCTAATTTTAAAAACTTGTCAGATGAATAATGCCACACTATTCTGAAAGTAAAATTATATCTTGTAAAGGTTTTCTCATTGAACTGGTTCATTTTCTTGTAGATGCTTGACTTCTTCAGTCCAATTTAAATACTTTTGCAGACCTTAATAAAGACTCAGGTATCACTGCTCTCCCTCTCCTTCATCCTGTTTACTCTATGGCATTGACAGGTAAAAAAGAAAAGCCTGTTGCATTTCTCGTTTCCCTGGCAACTACCCTCTTTGTTGGGAATACCTTCCATTTTTCTCAATAGCCTCAGTACTTGATGGTTAGTCCAAGAATTTTGCAAGACCTGTACAGTTCTGTGCCAGAGTGTGCAGGCTAGGTCAAAAAGGAGATGGCTATGGACAAAATAGAGATAGCTGCTTTTATCTGCCCTTCAGGGAGGGGGGTGAAATGAAGGGAATCCAAACTAATTGGTTTCAGTGATAATACATTCTGTATAATGTGCTGTCTGATAAGCAAATGTTGTTAGAACAGATAAAAAAGAATGTATTTCCTGATTAATGGTTCTGCAAAGCAAGCTGGAGCCATGAGCCAGTCTGCAGCTAAGATTTGTACCTAGCTGCCTAGGATTTTTTTTTAATTAGTCATAATCTGATACTTAAGTAGTTATAATGTTAAGAGGTATTCTAAACATATATGAGATTGCTTTGACATATAAAAGCAGCTTTTGCGGGCAACTGTTTTGCAAAACTCTTTTCAGGGTTCTCCCCATCTTCATTGTTGTTTCACAAATCAGCATGTGTGACCTAAAGGTCACATCATTTCATTGTAGTACTTACCATGTGCTGTTCTCAGTACATTTTGTAGCATGCACATATTTGACAGGAAAATAAGTCTAGTGTCTTGATAAGATTATAATGGGGTACTGAAAGGATTATGTTTGAAAGTATGAATTCCATGTTATTACATGGATCCTTTGATCAGCCTCTTGGGGTTTTTTTTATTCACACTTCTGCAAACTGTTTGTGTTCAAGTGGGAACTGCATGACTCTGGGTTTGACACTGCTTTTTCACTTTGCTTTGAAGTGACAACAGCCTTCTCAAAAGGCATGATGTTCTATTTTAGTAATCAAGCACTGATTTTTGTTACCTGGTGAGAACAAAGGGCAAATTGGATGTATACGCTTGAAATATTGTTTTATATAATTGCATTAGGAGTCTTCCTTTACATAGTTTTTCATGCATTATTTTTTGTGTGTGTGCTTTTGTCTTTTGTTTCTTCTGTTTTTTTTGAGATCTGTTTGCTCAGTCTCTCTACATAAAGTACAGTAATGTAAATCACTAATGTACACTTTGTACCAAATATATCTGGAAAAGACACATATGGAAGTAGATATTTTTGCACTGGATGTAGTAGATATGAAATACAAATTTACCTCATTTTGTATAAACAGTGTCTTTGTTTTAGTGAAAATTTGCAAGATATTTGTGGAAGAAGGATTTGGAAGTAAGATTTGAGGCAGTATTTTGTTTTCAGGTTTAAAATACTCAAGCATTTTTTATACAAAACCCTGCGCTGTTGGTCATTTCACAGTAGACTTGTTTCTCTTACAGCCTTGCTATGTCACAACTGGCTTCTTTTGCAGTTCCCATGGCAACAAGGATTTTTGAACTGCAAAGCAGGATACTGCTTTGAGGGGGTATAAATATTCTTTATTACAGAAGAAATTTTGATCACTGAAAGCTGATCAGGCACTCTGCTGTTCCCCCTCAGGTTCCTCCCCTCAATCATCAGTCTTTTGCCCGTATGTTTACACATAAATGTGAATTCTTACTTGACAAGGATACAGTTACCTGTTCTAATTTTAACATGGCATGAGAAATTATGAAAAAAATGTCAAGCCTTACTGTCGTGATAAGAAAAATGTGTTGTCGTGATAGAAAAATGTGTTGTCTTCCAGATACAGTCTGAACAAGCAGGAGAGCGCCCTATATACCTAGAAATTTGTATGTGAACATTGTATATGCTTATAAAAGCTAATGAGAGTTGAGTTGCTCAGGATTTGCCATGCTTCTGCTAATGTTCACTTTGGCTTGAACTTGTTTACAAAATGCATTCATAAAATATTAACTTCTTTAACAGACTTACACTGTATTTTTTTAAGTGAAGGGTCTCAAAATACTGCACTCAATTCACAAACTAAAATTTATTAACAGTGGCAATAATTTTGTGTGTTTTTCAGTGTGTGTCCCTCATCATCTCAGATGAGCAAAAGTGATATGGGATGTTTGGGGTTTGTCCTGAACCAAATAGCTATAGGGTAAGCCTTGATAGAGTAACTCTGCTTGGGTAATTTTTTCAAAGTTAGCTAGGTTTTCTGTGTTGTTTTTTCCTTCTGAGCACTCATTCCAAAATAAGAGGCCAGTTATTCAGATGTGTCAAGTTCCTGCCATAACCCTACAGTTTACTTTGGGTTGTTCTGTTTTGTAACTGGTAAAAAAGAAAAGGGGAATTATAAAGTTACTGAAACAAACAGCACTGGTAAACTAGATAATTTAATGAAATGTAAATGTCTTTGAATAGTGCATCTAAAAAATTTATCCCCATAACGTGGTAATTTAGAGATGTATTAAAAAAAAAATTTGGAAAGTAAAGGCAGCTGCCAGTGGCCTGCTGATCTTCATGGTTTGGGCTGGGAGACTGTTTCCCCCTGCCACTGTCAGCACACACAAATGTGGATTAGTATGGAATCACGAAAAGGAAAAAACAGCACTGTGACCTCTACAACTGGAGCTACTCATTGAAAGACAAGCAGTTCTGCTGGAGAAGGATAATACAGGAAAGAGAAACCTAGTATTTAGTAATAACTTCATCCAAATATCCATCTGTTGGAGACTTTTCACTTCTGCTATCATCTGTATAGGTTATAGCTATAACAAAATAACTTGCATATACATGAGAGAAATTGAGCCTAGCACCCAGAGCTAAGCATGAATACCCTGGATACACATGATTTTTTTTTTTTTCAAGTGAAGCTAGAAGTTCTGGAATGACTGATTTTAGCTCTTCCTTCCAACTAGCTTCCACCAAAGTCAATTCAGAGCTAATATTGGAAAAATGCTTACAGGCTGTGAGGTATATAATTCATAATGCTGTATGTGATTCTGGAACATTCTGTATGGAAATTCAAGAAACTCAAACTGTGAAAACTGGAATTTGGAACATGGGTCTGAAAAGATTTATGGTGATGAATAGCATCTGTCAGTGTATTGCATTGGCCCTCCTCCCCTGCCTTCCAACACAACTTCAACTCACTTGTAAGAGTTTGAAGGTTTATTTTGGATTTGTTTGCTGGCTTTGCTTGTAATACTAGGCAGTGCAGTTTGAATAATTTGTACAGTGCTCCCTAAGAATTCAAGAGAACAGATAATTGGTACATTGGGTTTTGGGCTGAAGAAATGCAAAACATTTGGGAAAAGGGATCCCTTAAATGCAATTAAAGAATAAGAGGAGTTGAGTAAGTGTCAGGAGCTCTGTTGTTTCTGGTGAGGATGTGAGGCTGGTGATTCTGCACGAAGCTCGATGAATGGGTCGAACAGCTATAGCTTCTGCATCTCTGTTGAGACACATTAGGAGTGACAGTGTGATGACATAATCACTGACCCCAGATTGTTCTCAGCTATAAATCCTCTGGTTGCAGTCCCCACTGTTTCTCTGCATGTGCCGTTCACGTTTAAGGGCTTTTCAGATCATCTCCAGCACCATCTGCTGCATAATGGAAAGAAAACAATTGTGCTGTGTGTGGAGCCAGCTGACTCCCTGAGTGGATTTGGGAGTTTGCAAAATCCATCTCGTCTCAGGAAACGTATCTGTCTGCCTGTTCTCACTGCCCTACTGAGCACTAGTCACTAGGCTGCTGTTATGCATGAAAAAGAAAACAAAGTAGGTAGTCATTTACAGGGACATACACATTTTTGAGCTGGTCAGATATTTGGTGTCTTCTCATGCTCGCGTACAAGGAATACCGCACATCCTGATTTCGCCCTAATTGGAAGGAGGGAAGCATTGTATTTGAAACACCTTGTCGCTATGAGTGTGCTGGCAACACGGTGGTGCATGGGGAGAGATGAGCGCGGATTCCTGCGCTGCAGGCATGCACTAGGTGTCAGTGTGCGATTGCACCGAGCTGATGCTCCTGCTGGGTTCTTTGAATGTGGTGCCTCCCTTATGAAGAGTGATTTTAAAGAAAATTCCCACTTTTGTTTCCAGAATGCAGTGTAGGTTGCATTTAAGAATAACTAATGAATAAAAGTAATACTTCAGTCTTTTTTTTTTTTTTTTTTAAGGAACAGTCTGATAAAAATGCTGATATTAAAGTAAAATTACTACCATGTTTTGTGCTTAATGAAGATAATCTAAATAATTAGAATAGCTCCTGAACTGATCACTATCAGGCTTTCTTGTCAGCATCTGATATATTACTGATGAAACACTGTACTCATACTACTGCTGATCCTGGCTGTGACTAAAATTCATATTGAGATGTGGAAAAATTGTAGTTTTTATAGTGACATATCTGTAAAAAGAATAAATTCAATTATTATCAAAACTCTTGTTTTCCTTAAGAGATGTTAAAGATCAAGTCCATAAATGTCAGTCAGAGAGGAGGAAAGCCCCATGAATATAGCTAAAATTGCCTGGTTTTCTGTTCTCTTATCATATTGTATCCTAGAATGAAATATAGTGTTTATTAGAATATCTTGAACTGCCTGAATCTCACTATTAGATTTTTTTTTTAAAGTTGGACTAAAAAAATTGATTTAAAATCCATTTTAAAAACAAATTTAAATTCATATTTAGTTTTGCTTTAGCAAAAAATTATTAGGGAACTCATCTTTTCAATCTCTGTAGTGTGATCAGTGTTCATCTAGAAGTTTATATTGTTCCAAAATAGATATTTTTTTGTGTTGCTTTTGAAAGTGTGTGGTGAGAACTCTACATTAGTACATCAAAATAGCAAAAAGAGTAATTAATGTGATATATGAAAATATTTGAAATGGCTTTCCTGTATTTTCCAGTTTATATTGAACTTTCCCTATTATATTTTAATCCCTAATATTGAGTGGATGATACCCTTTGTTCTTTTATACTTAATCTATTTACAAGTGAGGCCTTTTGTAGAACTGTTCCAGGTTTCCTTCGGTGAAGTGCCAGTGGTCGTGCTAATAGGTAAGACAAGTTTTGACTTGTGCTGTACACTCTATTTCTATGTATTCAATATGTAGCAGAGACACTGAAGGGATTGTCTGATGGCCAAGCTTCAGTGTTTTCCCTGTTTGGTGTAGCTGTGTAAGGGCACTGTCTTTGATGCCATCTTTGTTTCATCGTACCAACTGCCTGTACCACCTTCCATCTGATCATCACAGGAGATTTCTTCTGCCCCAGAATCTCTCCAGTTTCATTTAAGCACTGCATCTCTCATCGTGGGACACAGCTACCTGACTGGACAGATTTTTCAGACAATTTTTTGATTGAGTTTGTAAAAGATCTGTAAGGGATACAGTAGGAAGACTGTGGAGACCTTTGTCTGCACCTCTCCCTTACAGATACACTGAATATAAACACTTGTTCTAAATAAAGGATAGCTTGAATGACTTCTCATTGCATATGACTTTCTGATTTTGTGTCTGAACACTGAAGGAAGCCTGTTCTACAGCATCTATAGCTCATTAACTTCACCAAAAATTATCTATTCACAGTGATGCAAAATAAAGCAGACTTTGTCACTGCTTTGAAAATCATTCCTAGCCTAAGGCTTTACAGTTTGTGTAAGAAGTGAGGCTTTTTGGTATTGATGACAACTTTGGGATTCTTCCAGAACCACTCTTCAGAAGCTGATCTGTCTGAAAAGAGCTCTCTGCCCAGTGACAATGTTTTTTGTCTTTCCTTGTTTGACATGTCTTGAGAAAGCTGTTTAAATTAGTTCCTGGTTGTTGCTTTTGACTATCCTGCTTTTCACTGCCAACCCTGACATTCTGTTGGTATGGCACCTTCAAAGTTTGTGATTCTGCTAAGCATTTTCTTGAAGGTGTGCTGCTGCACTGAAGGTGATTAAAAAGGCATTTGCAAGCCAGGAAATCCATTTGATGTCTCTCTGCAGCTACAACTTTTAAAGTAATGCTTACTGTGTTTTTAACGTAGCCAGTAGAACTTGTGTCTGCAAAACATGTAAAGAGAAATTCAGTCATCCTGCATTTCACTGGGGCTTTCACCTTGCTGAAATGGGCATACTAGCACTGTAGGATATCTGAATTTACGAGCTTTAGAGTAAAGTCAGCTCTGTGCAGTGGAAATCCAAAGCACTGATCTCTTTTCTATGGGTGAACTCTTAATGTAATTGGATTTTCTCTTCTACCAGTGATAGCCATGTACTTGTTAATTGTAGTTGAGAGCAGTTCCTAAGAAAATGAGAGACTTTGATACTGTTTTTTCTTGGCCTGAAAGTGTTGAAATTGACACCTGAATCTTTCAGAGATACACCACAATGAACGAGCTATAAAATAAGCTGGGAGGATAGTGCTAAGCAAGGGCCTGCCATTTCTCTTGGCTGATATTGGATGAAATGGGGCATAACACACTAATACTGGCCCACTCACTTGTAGAGATCGTTGGGCTTTCTTGTTCACAAGATTGATTTGGAAACAGGGACTAGACTCTTGTTCCCTGCCAAGTGAGTGCTCTCTTCTAGAATGCTTTTGCAGGTCTGTATGTGAAGACACAGGTCAATTTTTGCAGAACACTGCTTTCTTTGGTGCAGATGAAGTTCCTGTTACATGAGGAGTGAGGACATTTTAATGTATCTGCAAAATTATGTACATTTTGAATTCCACTTTAGTATGATAGAGCAAAAATGTAAATAATGACCTTTAATTTTACAAGACAAATTAGGCACACTGAATTTTTGAGAAAGCAGCTGATCTTTCATATTTTCCCCTCCTTTTCTTACCAGCTCTGCCACTTACAGGCTTTAAATTTGCTTACTATTCATTCAATAGCTTAACTTAATGCCCTACTCATCATCTTTTGTGATTAAAGATCTTTAATCTTTATGTGTTGCATAACTTCTTATGTTTGTTTCCTGTACAATGGTGATTTTTCATTATGTTATTAAAAACACACTAGGACAAAACCCTGCATTAGAATGGCTCCAAAGGAGTGGTTGTATTGAAAGGCTGGTAGGACTGGTTAGTCACATGTTCTTATGAACTGGACATGATTTCCTTGGGTGCTCTTTCCTTGTCTGCTTTGGTGAGCTGTGCATCAGTGGCACTGGGGAACAGCAGTGAGTACTATCAATAACAACAGGACATGGCCTTTCCTAAAAGTCTGCATGGGTAAAGGTGGAGCTCCTTCAGTGACTTCTGGAATTAAATTTTGCACAAGTGTATTTTAAAATATACTTTTGTTGGTAGAAATGCAAAACTGTTAATTTTTTACACCAGAAATGGTTATGAGAAAACCCTGATTTGTCTGTATAATGTACTTGAGGACCTGATTCACCATTTGATACCTCCTTTGATCACTGGTTGGCACATGGATACATGTTGCATATGGCATAATATCCAATATCTAACACAGGAGAAGAGTGATTTTAAGTATCAGTATAGCCTGTGACCTCTCTGGTTATCTGTGTGAACTGGCTGTGGACAGCCTCACAATCCCCAATAAAAGTAAAAGGCTAAGGGCTACTTTTAGTGACCAGTATGAATGAATATGAATATGACCAATAGGTGAGGCTGAAGATAGGGTAGCTGTAGACTCATGAATGAAGCTGGGCAGGGGAGACAGAGCTGAAACTTGCCAGGAAAAAACAAATTAGGGGGATTAGGACACTCACTGTGCATGTGGTTGAAACCATGATGATAATACTCAGGTGTCCAAGATTTAAAAAAACAAAACAAACAAAAACAAACAAACAAAAAAAAAGTTTTCCAATTCCCATCTGAGTAGGAGTTGCCTTGGGGCAGTTTTCCTTATCTGCTGTTAATGGCCCCATCAATGCCTGGCCACATGACTCAGAGAGAACACTGTCCAGGAGGAGGAGGTGAATAAGGACACACCTTGTGACTCCTAATAACCCATTGTGAGATGCTCTGCCCAAGGGGAGGAGCTAGGCATTCCCACCTGGATAAAAGTGGAGATTTCTAGACAGAGGGGAGCCGTTTCACAGGTTCTCCGAGAAGACACAGCAACTACATCTGCCATCCCAAGAGGACTGCAGCTACTCCAATTCGGACTGCTACCAGCACGCTGGCCAGGTTGTATTCTGACTTTGTCAGTAGCCTTTCCCTTTGTATTATTGCATGTATTTTTGTCCTTTTCCCCTTTTCCCAGTAAATTGTATTTCTGACTTGGAGTCTCTCACTGGTTTTGCTTTCAAACCAGAACATCAGGGCACAATTTATCTAAATCTAGTTGATTTTTGATTTTACTCTTGAAAAAAATGAGAGATGCCCATAGTTGGGATGTCGCTGTCGAGGCAGGACAGGAATGAGAAGACTGACCAGAAGGCTGTGAGAGTAAAACTCTGGTTTATTCAAAATACACCACTCTTTTATACAGAGCTTCATGAGGACCAACTCCATTGGTCCTGAAGTGAAAACAACCCACAGCATTGGTGCAGAGTGTTTGACACACAGTGATAGAACTTAAATATAAACAATGTGAAAAATAAGAGAGATAAAGAATTATTTACATTATTTTCCAACTCTTTCCCAGGCTTCTGCCTGGATAGAAACTCTCAGTTTCTCTCTTTGACTGAATCTGAGACCCACATTGGGGCAAGCATCAAATGTTTGGAGGAACTTCATTTAGATATTACCCCTGTTTTTAATGTTTTCCCACCTCTCTTGTTTGAATTAGATGTTTGTAACTAATTGTGGTATAGCTGCTTAAGCTCATAATATTTGGCTTCATACATTTATGTTTCTGTACATTTTATTAACCTTAAAGGCTTCATCAATCAGTGCAGGGGGAATAGAAATAAAAGAAGAAACTCTTGCCTGCAAAGTAAGCAGCAAAAAGAACCCTTATTAATCTTTCAGGTGCTCAACTGTGTTGACTAAGTAAAATCTCATGAAGTGCCTGTGTCATAGGAGTGAAAAGTGGTGCTCCTCCCTGACCTAGCTGTCAGTCTGTGTTCATTCAAAAGTTAGTACCTGCTCTTTTCCCTTACTGTGCTGTGCCACCATCACTGGAGCAGATAAGGCTAAAAGCCAAGAATTTTTATTTACCTCTAATAAAAACTGGGTTAATTTTGCCTTTCAGTCATGAAGCATAGGTTATGGTTCAAGAGAAACTTGTTTTTGAAGTCTGATGTTTTAGACTTTTGTATGGTTATTTAGTTATGAGAAGTCAGTTCTGGGTTTTGGGAAGCGCTTACCTGACTTAGTATACAAATAAGCAAAATTGGAAATAATAATATAAATAGAAATAATAGAAAACTGCTTTATAAGATAGTCACAGATGAATTAATGGAAATCCATGTGTACTCTTGTGCAAAAGTTCCTGCTTACCTTTTGTCTCTTTTTGTGTCATTTGTTATACGACTTTTGCTTTGACTGAAGGCAGATGACTATACTTTTGAGCTGGTTGAAGGAATATAGATTGAATGCTGGTAAGTGGGTGGGAGTCTGAGAAACTTGAAATTTATGTAACTTGCATTTCTAAGAGGTTAAAATTAGTCTGACTTGAATATCAGTTTTGCCTGAGATTTGTTCTCACCTGGCACTATTTTCACGGAGGTTTCTGTGGTGTAGGTTTTTTTAGGGTTTTGTGTGTTTGGTTTGGTTTTTAATTTTACTTGATTTCACACAAGATATCTACATATATTTTAAGAAGAACGAAACATTTGGTTTAGTTTTCCTTGGTTTTGTTTATCAAGGAGTAAAGAAAAACTTCTAACGGGTGCTGCAGTACCGTTTGTGTTAAAAGCATGGCAGGTGTTTTTGGCCTCGGGCAGCACAATAGGCAGTGTAGCCCTTCCCCCCTCGCCCCATTGATGAGCCTTCCCATGGTGCCCATTCCCGAGGCTCTGGAAGTTGCACTCCCAAGGCCAGACTTGCACAGCTGGGACCAGAGCCCCTTCATGGCAGATGGCCCCAGTGACCCGGCAGGCCCCGCTGGACGCCCAGCACAGCCCCTCACACAGCCAGACCGAGTTTCCTCACCGGTTCCACCCCGGGTTGCCCGCAGCAGAGCTTCACATGTCCATAAAGATGTTTATTCCTGGCCCATAACACAGAAATAGCTGGAGCTGGTGCCTCTGAGCAGGGACCCCCAGCAAAGGCTTTGTGCCTTCACAGTCCCAGTGTGGAAAAGTCTCGCTTCTCCTCCAGGAGTCTTCAGCTCCTGCCACCCTCCCTGTGTCCATGCACCTTCCTGGTGTCACCCAACTTCATCTCCTTTCTTATTAATAAGTTCCTGCTGTGTCTGTCAGTGTCCATCATCAACCTTTGTGCCTTTTGTCATCCCGAAGTTGGCATTTCACAGCCTCTTGTCTCTCTCTGGCCTCCCACCCAGAGCTCAATCTGCATTTCCATCTGCAAGCCGAGCATCTCAGTGTAGTTTTTAAAGCTCCTTGATAGCTAATTCCTCCTCCTGTAACGGGGGAATACATCCAAGTGCCAGATCCACTGACCAGTATGATGTGCCTTATGAGAAATGGGCTCGGTTTGTTTCCACTCTGAACTGAAACAAACATGGTTCAGCTCCTTCACACACAGTAGAGTCTTCTAGGTTCTGTTAAAGAGTAAAAATGTATGAATGCTTTTATTAATTAATCCAGTTCTTTCCTGAAGCAGTTTTGATTTTCAAAATATGGGGTGATGTGTTTTCATTGTGCATTGCCCATAATTTCCCACCATCTCTTCTGACCTGAACTGTCTTCAGGCTTCATTGAATGCAGTCAGTAGGGCATCGAAGCCAATATAGTTTGTTATATGGATTCTGCATTTTTACTTTGCTGTTTGACTGTGGAGTTGTTTTTTTTTTTTTTTTCAAAGACTCATGGAAACTGTATCACACATATCCTGTTTGATAGCTTCAAGCTACTTAAACGTCAGAATACTGGAATTCTGCAGGCATTTCTTAAGACTAGATTGGTAGCATTTTTCTACCATTTGTGAGAAAGAAACATCCATTTTCCATTTGTTTTCAGTCATAGATCATACATAATTTCCTGGCAATGCCAGCAACTTCAAATTAGGGAAACCTTGGCCTGGGTTTCATAATCAAACATCAGTGGTTTCCAGTTTTTTGTCTGTGCAGGATTTTTCTAGGAAACTGAGTACACACAAGTAAGTCATACATAGTTCATTCATCACTTTTTTTTTTTTTTCCCTCTATTGGTGTTTATTTTCCTTGGGGACTATGGTGGCACATTTTGTAACAACTCCAGATATCCTGAGTTGCCACATGGAATTGGCACTGGCTGTGAAATTCACAGTCTTGTTGCTACCCTACAAGCCAGGTTCCTCCTGCTTCCAGTATCTTTCCACAGACATGTAGAATGCTGAGGATCAAGGTGCTACAATTCTTGTCTGCATTCAGAAGATCTAGTAGATCTAACGTGTGGAACATGACATGCCTTAGTGGGATCCTGCTAGCAGAACTGTGAATAAGGTTTCTAGAGCCATGTAAGAAATTTGTTTCAACATCCAAGGAACAATCTTTCAGAAGAGGATTTTTTTGTGGGAGAAACAAATTTTGCTATGGAAGAAACAAACCTCTTACAACAGGTCAGGTGATAGCTCTTCTGCTCCTGAGCTGGCCAGTAACCCCTGCTTGTCTGAGCCTGCAGTCGGCAGTCTGGTGAGCAGGCTGGTGACTGTCTCAGAAGTCCACCTGGAGCCTTCTCTAAAGGTCACACTCCACCCGTGCCTTCATGAAGGCTGTTAGAGCTGCTTGACAGGAGAGATCTACAGTAACTGGTTTTAGTGAAGGACTGTGTGGTAAGCTATCATAAAGTTATGTAACCTGAGCATAGCTGCTGGGATCCAGGGGCAGTGAGTGCCTGTGCAGTGCATGAAGTGGAGATTAAGAGATACTAGTTACCAGTAATCAGGGTTCTTTGAGAATTGTACATCTACAAGACCATCTTGCCCTCAGCCAGTGCTTACCTTCTCTCCTACTTGGAAAGATTTGCATTTCATGAGAAACTAAGATGGTGAAGAAGGTGTCATCCAATACCCCAGCCTGAAGGTTTATTTAGGAGGGAGGTGATTCTTTCAAGCTATTTAGTACAGGAATTACCAAAAGAAACTACATTCTTTGTAGAGTCAGAGAAAACAGAAGTAAATACTTTGGTAGCAATAGGCTTAATTAGGGAAAGGAAAAGCGAAGGAAGTTGTTGCAGGAATTTGCTTTCTGGTGGAACTTTTCTTTCTTTCCAATGTAATAGCTCTGGAGAAAAAAGATAAATGTGTGTTGTATGGAGTATTAAGTATAGGTAAGTTTAAAAAAAGGAGAAATAACCAACAAATACAAGTACAAAAATAATTCCTTGAGTCACAGCAGGAACTGTGTACAAACCTGGATTGTTTCCATTTCTCCATTTCTGTGTATATGAGATTAATTAGTCCAATAATGGCACTTTGGTGCTGGAAAGCATTCCTGAGATTTAGCAGGTGCTGGCTCTGGAAAGGGCCAGTCAGGTCCAGGTGCTCTGCTGGGGAGCAGCCAGTGCAGCAGGTGGCTTGGAAGGAGCAGGTGAGATGGAAGCGGAGGGCGGCTCAGCAGCGCAGAGCAGCTCCGGCAGGGCTGGGAGCCCGGTGGGGCTGGGGTCCCGGGGAGACAGGGCTGGGGTCCCTGGGGGCAGGGCTGGGGTCCCTGGGGGCAGGTCTGGGGTCCCTGGAGGCGGGTGCCGGCTCAGCCCTGCAGCTCCGGGCAGAGGCTCAGCTTGGGAGGGTCCTGGCAGAGGGTGGACAGCAGTTGCTGCTGTGCTGTGCTGGCTGTAGGTTGGGTTTTTGCCCAGGCAGCCAAACGCCCCTACCTGCACAGGAGATTGTCCTCAGCACTCTGCAGAAGTGTATTTCATATATTTAAAATGCATTTATTAT
Source organism: Lonchura striata (assembly GCF_050655825.1). NCBI lineage: Eukaryota > Metazoa > Chordata > Aves > Passeriformes > Estrildidae > Lonchura > Lonchura striata. The sequence goes on from NC_140709.1 coordinate 18,537,624, forward strand.
GTAAACGACTTTACTCAATTCTTGATGTGCAAACTGGGGCAAGTTTCGCAAGGACTGTCTGATGTTACACAGAAATCTGAGGAGACTGGCAAGGTTAGGTTCTGCAGATTGCACAGACCCCACTGCTAGGGCGGCTTGTGTGTGTAGCCCTTGTGGAGTGTGGGGGAAGCAGCAGCCTACTTAATGCTAATCAGTTTTTGTAGCAATGCTATTTGTGTTTTACTCTAGAAACGCAGTCTGTCTGTATTGAGAGTTGCTTCATCCTGTGACTGTTGTAGGGCTATTGGGGTTTTTATTGGTAATACTCTTCTGTTTCATAGTAGACTTTGCAAGGCATTCTGATTGACTTGTTTATACTGCCCATTTTTCTGACTAGCTATTCTAAAGGTGTTTTGGGGATGGAACAATGCTGCCCCTTGCATCTGTATTTAAAAAATATTAAGTCTAGTTGTGGCACTACAGTTCTGTATGTCTGTTAATTTCTCTAAGCACTCAGGCTGGTTGAAAGGGATTTCGAATTGAGCACAAACACTTCACCTTTCTGCAGATCAAAAAGAAAATGAAGTCTTCCAGCTGATTGCTTATCAGGGCAAAATGTCTGTTTAGGTGTTCCTCAGTATCCCCTATTCAGTATTGCTTATCAGGGCAAAATGTCTGTTTAGGTGTCCCTCAGTATTCTCTTTTTTCCCACTAAAGAAAATTGTATTGATTTTTTGGATTTGAAACCTAATAGTTTTTTAATGCTTGCAGGAAGAGATTTCCATTTTTCTAGGCATCTAAGAAGAGATTTTATGTTAAACTGAGGTAATTTGGTTAAAAAGATACCTACTTTACTTGTAAAGACAGAATCTGAATGTTATGCACAGGATCTGCTGGCAGTTTGTTGTGATAAGACTGACAGCTAATTTTTTCAGAAGCTAAATCAGCTATTACTTTGTAGTGAAAGTATGCTAATTGGTATAGTCTTGCTGTCGTTAAAGATCAATAATTCATTGAAGAGAACAGATGCTCGTATTTAAAGGAATTCACAGTTAATTTTATTGGAAAACTATAGCTGAAGATTAAAATTTGTAAACACAAAGGTATTTGTCAGCTTCTGCTGCTTTATGCTTTTCTTTAAAAGGGAAATCCTGGAGTACAAATGCTTTGATATGGCAGTAAACGATATCTTTGCTAAGAACAATCATGTTTGATTTTGATTTTAAGTGTAATTAAACTGTCATAAACTAGATGTGATGCTGTTGTCTTCAACTGAGCTGATACCTACCTGATTGAGAGGCAGAAAATAAAATTCTCTGATCTTGGAAAAAAAAATTTCAAACTAGATTTAAGAGGCTGCAAAGGGACTAGGAGTATATTTTGGGCACATTAATTGAAAATTGTTCATCTAGTAATTCTCTTCACTTGAATTCTTATTTAAGTAGAAAGTTTTGTGTAAAATTCATGCAGCACACTGAATGTTGGCTACTGTATTATAAATACAGTAAAGTAAATGCACGTGCACTAGTTATACAGGTAGAGTTTTACACAGCTAACATTCAAGAGAGAGATATCTACTAATTATTCTTTTTGAGGTATTTTATAAATACTGCCTCAAATGGAAAGGAAATATATTTTGTAGGAAATTCCTGGCATCTATCTCTGAATTATTCTAATTTGCATTGAGATTTCAGATTCTTGTTTGTATAAAAGCACCACTGTTAATTTGATAATCACAAGCTTTCCTAAATACACAGCAGCACTCTTCACTGAAGATCTGGATAGCTGAGTCAGTCTCAAGGAATGTATACAGGCAGTAACTGTGTTCCTACAGCTGTTTGCTTGTTTTTTCCTTACAAAAAGGAGCTGAAAGGGAGAATTCCTATTCAGTAGTGGAGCTGAAGGCTTATTAATAGACTTTTTTTTCCTTGTCTTTACATTTTGTCATTACCTTTTAGTACTGAGTGTCCTCACTGACTGCTAAGCAGCTTATTAAAGCTGGTTTTAGATGTGCTTTTTTGTTGTTTTCTTCTTGCTGTTTTCCCATTTTGCTAGCATGCAGATGGGGGTGGGGAGTGGGAAATAAGGGAGAGAGCATGTTCCAGAGGATGCCAGGATGACTTCAGTTATTGGATGGCTGCTGTCTGATGGATGGAAAAAGGGGGAGTAAACCTTTCATTCTGCACTGACAGAGCTGAAACACAGAAACTGGATTTACAGGTAAGGGTGAAAAAATTCCTGTTATGAATAGCTATTCTTGATCTTTGCCACAACATTTCTTGGATATAAAAATGCATGTGCAAGCATCTTGCTTGTTCTTCACAAATAAGTCTGAAGCAGCTTTTCCTATTATTATTTCTCCTGCCTTGGAGGTTTCAACGGATGTGAGATCCATAAACAGTGAAATCATAGGCATGCCTGATGCTGGCAGCTTTCTCATGTGACAGGATACGCATTGCATCTCATTGATGCCGAAGTTGCTCGGTAAGCTGTAGGAAGAGAGGTCATTTTGTGTGATGGAAATACTCACTGTGTAAAATACAGTGTATGCTACCAACAGGAAGAGAGTGCTGGAAGATTTAAAAATGCTTTCTTTGAGTTTGGATAGGAAAATCAACTGCTTCTGAAGCTGTCTTATTTAGTGGTGAACAAACAGTAAGAATAGCTTCTCAGTACTACTGAAAGGGATTGTGTAGATTTTTTGCATTATTTTTAGGTTTGGAATGAATGTGGTTGAAAACTCAGGTATAAAATGATCTTTGTTATAAAGGAAAAAAAATGCATATAATTATGTCTGAGACAGATAAATTTTGTAGTACCTACAGCATTTACAGATGAGTTTTAAATAATTGTTGAAATAGCTTGCTTCTGCAGAGTTTGTGTTAGCAGCAGCTGTTAGTTCATGCAGTCTGGAGATGGCAAGCAGCAAATAAATTGCTTGGTACAGAAAGCAGATTGGTTTATCAAGTCACATTATATTAGAATATAGGACTAAAGGCAGAAGTCCTGACCCCACTGAAACAATAGGATATTTTGATATTGCCTCACTGGGGCAAGGATTTCAATGAGTCAGATCTCTATTGACTTACCTCTACGTTTTACATGTAGGAAATAGTTGTTATACACGACCCTGTTTTGCTGCTTTGAAGCAAAAATATTAATTGATGTAAATAAATTGTGATTATCACTGATTTGAGTGTATATATATTTATAAAGCTAAAATGGTGGAATTTAGTTTTAATAGATTTGAGAATAAAATCAGTAAATGGATTAATCCATTTTTGTTGTATTCACTGAGAGAATTCCCTTAAAGCAGACCTAAAATTACTAAAAATTTGTGCCATAAAGAAAAACTGGAATTAGCCAATAGGACTCTTATGAGTGATAAAAAAGACTGGAAGAAGCTTTGTCCACTGTCTACTTACTTATGTACCTTACCATTGGGAGTGGTGTCCTTTCCTCCTAGCTATTTCTTCAGAAAATGGAGCCTGGTATGTTTGCTTAAAAAAAAATCAGTAATTTGCAGCAAATGTCAGTGATTAAAAAAAATATTCTGAAAGACTGTATCTTTTGTTTGTTGGGTTGTGTTTTTTTGGGTTTTTTTTTGTTATATTGGAATGTAAACACTGGTAAATACTACTGACTGAAAAATAGTGGAGTTGTATCCTAACATTCGTTATTTGTAGGTAATGGATATGTATCTGAACGCATAAGCTCAACTGTTAAATTACAGGCTCAAATCCATGTATTCAAATCACTTTCCCCCCATGAAATGGGAAATCTGACTCAGAAGTGCTCCATAACAGAGTAGTTGATGAAAACAGAGATGTACTTCCACATGTGTTTAAATTATTCTGTCTCCTTGGAAACGCTGCTGCTGCAGATGGATTTGGCTTTTGGTGGCTAAAAATATCTACCACTTAATAATGACAACATGAAAAAAACTGAATAAAACTACTGTGCTGTCACTAGTTTTAAAGTTCTCTAATGATTCAGGTATTCTGTGTGAACTACGGATTCACATTTTCTGTCCAGCATTCACTGTCAGCTGCTGCCAGCATTCACCAGCTCAGTGGAAATGAGATAAGCTCATTAGCCTTGGCTGGAGACCCTGCTGAGAAGGGAGCATATGAGTGGGAGGTAGACTAGATGAAGAGTTGGAAAGCAAGTAGAAAGTTGGTTAAAAAATTGATACAGGTTTATTCCCAGGGAAGATAGAAGATGATAGAAAAAGTGTGCTTAAGCAGTGACTTTAAGTTAACAACCTGCAAATGAAAGAATTTTTTTCTTTTATTTTTTGTATTAGTGAATGCTTCCTTATCAGTTGTATGTGTAGGTGACTGAAATATCATGCAACCATTTAAAGTAAAATATTAAAGTAACTTAAGCAAAAGCCAAAACCTGTATCACTAAAAAACTTGTTACAAAAAAGAAATAGCATTCAATTATTTAGATTGCTAAGCAATTGCGTCTTTAAAAGAATTAATTATTTTTAGTTAAGAATGTGTAACCACTACCTGCAGCAGTTGGACTCAGTGATCCTTGTGAGTCCCTTCCAACCTGGGATATTCTATCATACTACTTTTCTTTAATCCAGTTCTTCATTATTTATTCTTTCCACATATCATAACTTGTTGTTAGCTGGTGTTCAATATAAATTAAAAATACCAGTTTTTTTTCTGTTTCTGCTTCTTTCCCATTGGATGACTTCCTGCTTGTGCCTAGAAAACAGAGCAAATGACAGACATTTTCATAGTGGGCTAAACATACTTCTCATATTCTTTTATTTTGTCAGTATATCTATAATTTCTGGTAGCATATGTTAGTCAATATGCTGATTCATTTTTCAGCACTGAAAAGGGCATTTTTCTTGTTATGAAGTATCTTAAAGATTACATTAAAATATTACAAGGTATTGTGACACATACAAATAATTAGTCCTCTGCAAGTTAATAATAAAATCCATTTTTAACTGATATCACATATACGAAGTCAATTAAAGTGAAAGTTGAATACTTCCTTTTGATTACTTGAAATCACAGAATCAATTAGATTGGAAAAGATCCCTGAGATCATTGAGTCCAACCTATGACCAAACACCACCATGTTAACTAGACCATGGCACTAAGTGTCAAGTCCCGTCTTTCCTTAAACACCTCCCTGGGCAGTCCTTTCCAATATCTAATCACCTTTTCTGTGAAGAAAAACCTCCCATGCACAGGTTAAGACTGTGACCTCTTGTTCTGTTGCTGGTTATCTGGGGGAAGAGGCTGACCTTTACCTGGCTACACTTTCCTTCCAGCGAGTTGCAGGCTGGAGGGTCCCTCTGAGCCTCCTCCAGGCCAAACACCCCCAGCTCCCTCAGCCACTGTCTACCATCACCCCCAAGCCCTTTCCCACTGGCCACTTTCCAGCACTCTGTCCCCAGCCTGTAGCACTGCATGGGGCTGTTGTGGCCAGTTTGTAGGACCCAGCAGTTGGTCATGTTGAACCTCATGCCCCTGGTCTGGCCCATCGATCCAGGCCTTCCTGCCCTCCAGCAGATTGACACCCTGACCTAACTTTGGAAATTTGCTAGTGGTAGACTCAATCCCCTCACCAAGATCATCAGTAAAGATATTAAACAGGGATGGGCCCAACACTGATCCCTGAGAGACACCACTCATGACCGGACACCAGCTGGATGCAGCACCATTGGCCATCACTCTCTGGGCTCATCCATCCACGCAGTTCTTAACCCAGAAAAACAAATGAGAGGAAAAGATATGGTATCTTTCATTCTATATGAGACTGTCAGCATATTAAGAAAGCAGATAATTAAATGGATTATTGAAACTTCTGTGAGTCTTCTTGAGAAAAATTTATTTTCAGCTGAGGTGGACAGACCTGAGTTGCTTTAACTTTAAACCTCCTTTTCCTGTGTATGTAAATTATATGAAGATAATAAATAATCTAAACATTATTTGAGGAAGTAAAGGTGTGATACAGTGTTAGAAGTACATATTTGCATTTTATAGTGGTAGCCAAGTTGTGCCAGTTTGAATCCTTTGGGTTTTGGATATAGAAGTGGAAGTTCTCATCTGGTAAAAATAGTAATGCAAAAGTTTGTTGCATATTGCCTGTGATGGTCTAGGTTGTGAAAGATAGTGATGATAACATGGAGGAAGTACTGTGGCTATTTTTTTTCCTGGTTTGGTTAGGCTTTTTTTATAGCAAGTTGCAAACAGATGAGCTGAGAATTCTGCCAGGCTAGATTTTTCCAGTGATTTTCAGCATTGCTTGTTCATATGTGAAGAGAATTCTGTGCTGTACAGTTAATACCAGACCACAAGGTAAAGGCAATCTTGACACATTTGCCACTCTACAGAAAACCTCTAAAATACCCACTTGTCTTTTTTCTAAACTGTAATCTCCTAAAGTTAGTCCTTTTTTTAATCTTGTCGCGTAGAAGTAGTATTGTTATTGTCAAAAATTGTGGCCAGAACAAGGTATGAAATATTTGGTCATGTTTTATCTAAAAATTTGCATCTATACTTCCCTTTCACCACTTGGACATGTGCACACATCCCTAAGTACTTAAAACAGTTAAACTGGAAGAGTCTGTTCCTATATTTTTAGAAGAAAAAAAAAAAGAAAAAAGAGGAAAACCTAGTTCAGAGTAAGTTTTGCAAATATGCTGCAGTATGGTTTTACATTACAAGTTCATGCTGCTGCTCTTGGAGTTCACATGTTCTGAATTTGGACACGTTGAGTATTTTTGTGAGTTTGTTTTGGTTGGTTGGATTTTTGAAAAGCTATTAAACATTACATATTTCAGAGTAGAGAATGGGTACCCCCTGTGTCAAGATGCAGAGAACATGGGGCAGAAGAGGAGAGCTGTTGAATGCATGCTCCCTCTCTAGTGGCTTTGATGGCAGAGGTGAAGGAGCAGCCAGGCTGTGTGCTAATGCAGCATGTAACAGGGAGCTGACTGATGTGTACTTGAGCTGGACAGGTGGGAAGGCCCCTCTGGCATGTCCCAGTCATGGCCATGATGTACTTTGGCAGCAGAGACACAAGATCCCCTGCCGTGTTGTGCAGTTCCTCTGCAGGCAGGGTGCAAGATTGATGTTCATGAAAGAACAGGGTGGAAAATCAGCACTGAAATAGTATGAAAAGGTGATGCAGTGAGCCAAATAGTATTACTGCATGGGCTAAGCTGGGTAAAATTTATATTAAAGGCCACTTATTTCCAGCACTCAGGAAGTTGATAGCTTTCCAGTCTTCATTATGGAGCTGAACCCTACTGCCATTCTTGCAGCTGGAAGCAGCATGATGCGAACCTGCTGTGCCAAATACACTGCTGCCAGTCCCAGAACCTCATTCCTGTTGCTGAGAAGGTGCTAAGCAAGCCAAATGTTGTATGTCCTTTTAAAAGAGGTGCAGTAAAGATGTGTTGGTAGTCCAGATAACAGACAAGACGGTTCTTCCCATCACCGACATGCTCACTCTGCTCTAAAACTCTGTGTATCTTTAGAAGTCAGTAGGACTGACTACTGTTGTATCAGTGTTTTTCTGTTTTCACATTTCAGTGTTGGAAATAGTTGTGACTTCTCCTGGCCAGACTTTTGCTGCAGGCAGCCTGGCAATACAGTCAATGCCAATAGTAGTAAGCCTTTTCTGGGAGCATCCATGCAAACTTGAAAATTTCTTCTGGGATATAGGTAGTAATTTCTTTTTTCTTTAAAAAGGGTAAAAGAAAATCTTATGCAGAGGTTTTAGGTGAAGGCATTTTAATTGATGAAATTTTGTCATGAAAACTCAAAACTTAGAAGAGAAATGCCCAATACCAAGTCTTCAGTAGTGTTACCTAAAGACTATGGAAAGGACTTTGACAGGTGCTGCTAACACCTAGATGACTTATATGGAGGTTAGGCATTATGAACCTGAGTTCGTGACCCAGCTTCAGGATGTCTTTCTCCTGAATCTCCTGTTTTCCTCTGGGAAGGAAAGCTTGCTGTAGCAAGCTTAGAAAATTGTTATAAATGAAATAAAAGCTCAAACAACTTTTGTGGAAAAATCTCATACTGACAGGAAGGCCCTCTTGCTGAATTCTTCTGAATCCCTTTCTACCAGGTTGCACCTTCATTGCTGTAGACCTGAATGCTAAGATCCTGGCTTTCTGGTTGAACTAATTCTGCCTCTTACTCATTTTACTTTGTTTTCTGGGGAGCATGCTGAGAGAAAATTTAAGAAAACTAGCATAAAATGTTCTTCTGTTGGCTGAGCTATACAAGCATTTTGTTCAACTGTTGACATCAATTGATATAGCTAAGAATTAGAAGGCCATTTCACTGCTGTTGTATGCAGGATTCTTGTGTTGAGTGATGAAGAGGGGGATATTTGCATGCCTGGTTCTTGTAGGACCATGTGAGATCTTTTGGAAGACTAAAGAAGCCAGATCTATCAGCATCTGTACCGCTTGTAGATGCGAGAGGTGAGCATATGTCAGCATAGTTTCTGCATTTTAAATTCATTGCCAGTGTAGCTAGGTGGCATGTGTTAGAGTGTACAACAATGTGTAGGCAGTCTAGAAGATTAGTGGATTAGTACTCAAGTGTGAAATCAGGAGTACTGTAAAGTGATGGTACAGAAGCTCTGCAAAGAGCAGACTTGGCAGGATTTGGTTTGCAATGCCAGAACACATTCCTTAGGTTGAATTGTGCAGTCTTATCCTGCAGGATTTACTTGGCGCTTTGCATTTAGCTAGACTGAAGCAAGTGAGGAGAGAAAGACTTTACCTATTTTACATTTGTGTAAATTGATCACTGCTGTAAGCAAAAATATATGAGTAAGATTATACTAGTGGTATTCCCTGTGTCTATACAGTATAGTCTCTTAAGTGGAATTAGCTTGCTATGTGTTTGTAAATTTTACAGACTGTAGTACTGAAACTACCAGAGCCTACCTCTGGCAACTGGTGCTTATGATTAGAGCTGCCAAATACAGCAAAACATGTATTGCAAACATTAATTTGAATTCTGAACAGCTGTTTGATTCATGTTCGTGTACCTCTGTTGTTCACTGTTTGCAAGCATTCATGCAAATGGTTTTTTGTCTGTATTAATGCAGTTCCTAACGTGAATTGTCATTTTCACAAGCAAGTAATATTCTTTGTGTGAATGATGATGTCACTGTAGGTGCTTTTGGGTTTGACTACCCCTCCCCTCCCAAATTTAAAACTATCAGTTTCACAAAGAGCAGAATAATTCAGTACATTGTATGAGGCCAGGCAACCACCTTGATTAGTTCACAACCCTCTCTGCTGCTGACATTTATTTAGCAGCTAAGAAAAATGTATTTTAAAAAATGAAGCTTTGCAGGCTAAGAAAAAGACTTAAATTCAAAAAGAATATTAATCACAATAAATAACCCAAACATCTTGACTTGTGAGCATCAATATTTGTGATTTGACTGTGAAATTATTTGCCTAGTCTCCCTAGAATGTTACAGTACTTGCTGACTGGCCAGTGAGAGGGAGTTGTTTGTGATGAGTACTTTGCAGTAATGTTTTATGTGTAACATCTGTTTTCTGCATTCTCTAGTTCAGTTTGTAGTCATTTGCATAGAAGTGTTTTATGTTCAAAAGTGAATCTGTATTGCTGCTACAGACTTTAAATTTTTCTGTACTTTCAGTTGATACATTTGAGACAAGGAAAATGCAGTGTGACACATAGGACAGTTATTTATTTAATGCCCATCTTAGATGTTTATTTTTGGTTCTAGTTTCAGATCATTTTATTCAGGTAGATTTTATCATGAAGTGTAATCAGGTCTCAAATTAGTATAGAATAAGGTTTCATAAATAAACCAAATAAATAAGTAGTTGGATTTCTTATACCCTGTTCCCCAGCCCCCTCCACTTCAAATGCCAATGTGTTCTTGAGCTCTTTTTCCTCTTGATTTTTCCATAGCTTTAGTCAATAACTGATTTCTGTTGTGAGGCTTTTCTTTAAATCATGAGGATATATAATTTGAATATGGTTCTATTTTATTTTTTCATCTCTTTTTTAAATATTTACTGCATATGGTACATGCTTGATGTTTATTTCTTCACAGGTATGCTCCATACTTGTTCAGTGTCCCAGATGATGTTGTCTGAGCTGTATACTATAGTAGTAACTTTTGCAAAACATCTATTTGAAAATTTTGGCTAGGTTGAAAAAATTGTTGGATTTGTCTTTGTGACTTTTCCTGGTTTTGCCTGGATAGAGTTAATTTTTGTCTTAGTAGCTGGGTCAGTGCTGTGTTTCTCAGATTCACTATGAAAATGATATTGACAACACACTGTTGATTTGGTTGTTGCTAAGTGTGCTTGCTTCAAATCAAGGACTTTTCGGTGTCTTACCCTGTGCCAGTGAAGAACTTCACAAGGAGCTTGGGGGGCATGCCAGGGCAGCTGCCAGACTGGCCAAAGGTATATTCTATAGCAGAGAATATCATGCCCAGTATATAAACTGTCCATGGGTGTCAATGAGACACTGAGGATATGGCAATTTAGGTTTTGTAGAACAAATTTGTCAATGTATGTTACCCCAGTATCATAAGAAAAATTTTCTCCTGGGAGCACAGGTAATGAGTGCACTGTCACCTGTCCACTCACTCAGTAATTCTAACATCACTCGTTTTAGGCCTTTCACTGGGATTTAGGGATACCTGCTATCTAAAGAAGATGTCTAAAGGTCTTCTGCAATGAGGTTGTTAATCAAGTTTCTCTAGAATTTCCAGCTTTATTAGATACTAAAGAAAGTCAAACCAGCCAGGCTTTTTATGTTATTTTATTTTGTAGGTCCCAGATAGTACTGTGACAGTGTGAAATATCTCTCCCACATTTACATGGAATTTTTATCTTCTAGTAATAACATATTGCCTCTGAATTTTTTAAATATCGGGTGCCTGCCAGGTATCTGGCATCGTAGGAAGGCAAAGCCTGTTGCCATGGAGCTTTGAGGACTTGCTTCACCAGTCAGCATACCTGCAGCCAGAGAACTGGCTAAATTATCTCATTGTAGGAGTAGTTTCATCAGGGTGGAGGAAAACTAGGAAGTGAAGGAGTAGAAAATGGATGGGGGTGTTTCGGAGCGATACATCCTTCTCACAACCCATAGCCATCACATGCTTCTGCTGTGTCAAGTTGTCACTTTCTTGAAGAGTCCTTAACTGTGTTAGGCAATTGTTGTTTGACCTAGAGCTCATAGCAACGTGTTAGCTTATTTTCCTTGCTTTAGTACTGTTTCTTCTTTTTCCACTTTGTTTTACCTTGCTGTGGACTAGTGCCACATGAGTACAGTGAGAAGGATGGCAGAGGATGATATATCATGTCGCTGAGCAAGGATTTTTTTGTTGTGAAGGATGTATCTACAGACAGGAAAGATTCCAGTGTCTGCTTGTTCCTCAGTTGTGTGAATTGGAAGGATGCTGCTCCCAATCAACTGTAGCTACTAGACAGCTGTTTAGCAGTCATCCAGAAAGGTTTGTTTCTAACTGAACCTTTCAAGCCAACTTGCACCTTTTTTAACCAAATGGGTAAGTATGATATAGCATATCTCTTTACTTGTAGCTAACAGTTATATTTCAGACTCTGAAGGCTGAACCTCACTGGTGCCTCAGTGGAAGTCCAAGGATATTGATTGATCATCCATTTGTGTCCAAAAGTGACATTTCTCTTATGATTCCTCCTATGAGTTATGGGATTTTTGCTTTCCATTCATGTATTGAAAATTTGACTTGTATAAGTCTTTGGTGCCTTGTACCATTATGCCTACCTCTAGGGTCTTCTGTTCAAATGAGATTGGGTTTGGATTTCTTTGTGACTGCAGTTGCTTCAGTTGATTCTTTATTCCCCAAAATCTGAATTTACCTATTCAATTGTAGTTATGGTACTGGACAAAGAAAAAACTCAGTTGAATTCTCTGTCCTGGTTCCCCGATTGTGCACTTAGGGAACTTCTAGTGATATGAATAACTTGGTGGCCTCACTACAGTTAGAAGCTTGACTGTTGCTTATTCCTGATGGTCTCTGGCATATATCTGTGTCTTCCACTGGGATAGATCACACACTTCCATAAACAGCATTGGGTTGTGTGTCTCATGCTGATTATGTCCTAGTTCCCAGAGATGTGGATCTTGCTCAGGTACTGCAGGATGTCTGTGTAAATAAGGCTATCAGATGGAACATGCCTTTGCACTACTGTGCAGATGTGCTTTTTTTTTGAAGTATATTGGCTTATGGAGCGGCATCTGTTTATACAGATGTTATTCTGAAGGTATCTCCTGCTGATACGTGGTGTGTACAAACAGCTTTAGACACTCTTTAATCTCTCGCTGTGGTAGCCAAGCTCTTGAGTAATGGAAGTGTCTCCTTTCCCCCATGTAACATATTCCTGGGGAGACTTGATTACAGAGAGATTAGAATCAACAGATCTCAAGAAAGTAGCAACACCTAAATTTGATCGCAACTACTTTGTCAAACAACCTTGTCAGTAATCTTCCTGGAAGAGATTCAGAACAAAAATCAGGCAACAGTCACACTTAAAATATATATAATGGCTAGCTATACCGTCTTTGTGTTGTGGTGATAACTCAGGTTTTGCAGTGTCCTGTACCTCCTGTACCTTATCTTGATCAGCTAGAGCTAACCTATGTCATTTCCAGGAATCCGAAGACCCATTTGTTATGGTTCATTATAGAGATTATCTTAATGAAATGGCTTTGCTGCTACCAGATTGTGGTGCTTGTTGCAAATGCAAGCTATGCTAAAACCAGACAAATGTAAAATCCTTTGGTGCAAAAATATTTGTTTCTCCTACTTGGGAACAGTTGTGGCTGTTGACACTCTCCCTATGTGCAGTGACTTTACTGATGCACAAGATACCATTTAGTCATCCATTTGCTGTGTCCTTTACTGGTGGGAGACAGTGTCTGACAAAAGGGCTTTTGTCTGGAAGTCATCTTAGGGTACGAAATGAGTTCTTGCTCTCTGACTGGCTGCACACTCATGATGATCACAGATAATAGGTTTGCCTTGCAATGCAGTTATGACTTATGTTCTTTGGACCTGGAACTTCATGACTCCTGTAGCCACAATTTTAGTGGGTGCACACATGGATTTGACTGAGGTCTCGCTTGTATGATAAACTCTTTGTCAGCTCATTTCTCACTCTCTTCACTGAGATGTTTGAATGTAAGCATTTTCTTTCTCACACTCCAGCTGCTTCTTTACCCTCTTCTACAGTCAAGCTATAATCCTGTGGATTTGATATTGCAGGCTGTTGCCATGGAAATAATGGTGATTTCACAATTTCAGTGCTGTAAGCACTGCAGGAGACAATGGAAAAGGTGGTTGGCAAGAGATATAGTGAGGATATGGGGGACAATTTAGAGGAGTTGTTTTTAAACCTGTACTTGGGGGATGATTTTTTATATTTGTGGGGTTTCAATGTGTGTGTGTTTAGTTCTTTAATCTCTTTCCATTTGTTCATTTTTGTAGATGTGTTTTTATTAGAAGTTGGTTCATAAAAATGCATTCCTACATTTTTGCAAAGATTATTACAAAGGGATGCTAAATTCTCCTTTCCATGTCCGCAGAATAAAAGTGCTTTCTTTGCAGTTTATACTAATTAATTTTTGGACAAAAGGGCAAAGGTTGAGATCTAAGCAACTTCTGTTTGAGTCATACAGTTAGCCTGAAGAAATCTGTTTCAGGAAAACATTTTTTTTCATAAATAGTACAACAAGCTGAGAACATCATGGTGAGCATATGTATTTAAATCCATCTGTGTGACTGACTGTATGAAGCCCTGATATATTTGTTATTTAATATTTGGTGTGTACTGCATGCAAACAAGTTTGGTGCTGAAGATCATCTTATGCAACATCTGTTCTTAGCATTGTGTCAGGATCCCACATCTATACTGAAATCTTTTCTCTAAATTAGACACATCCATGAAGGTGGAGTGAAGCTTACTAGAAGAAATAACTATGTTATAAAATGAATTGAATTGGCAGCTTAACAAGCTGAAGGCAAGTGGCATCAGATGAGAATTTTTCATACTAAAAGCTTAAAAGCATCAAACATCAGCCTTTTTTCCCCAGCTATTTACAGCAGCATTTCACTGATTAGCATAGTCAGAGAGTAGATATTATCTGTAACTTTTAACTTGAGATCTTAGAATTAATTTTCAGTCTGCAGTAGGAATTAATCAGTAATGAGTGTGATAGTAACCAATTTTTTAATTAAAGACAGAGAAAAATTGTTTCTACCGATCAGATATGTTAAAAATATCTTAAAATTGATTTAAAAATATTTCAGTCTTTTTCTGCTTGATATTCCATAAATAGAGATACAAAGATCTGTTGTTATATAGGAAAGAGAAGCAATAAGGAATGTTCAACATGGATCTGGCTTTGCTGGGCAATGTGATTAGAAAGTCAGGTTCTTAAGGATGGACCCAGCCCTTTGATGCTCGTGTGAATGGAAATAATGTACTTTTGTGCCAATACTCATATCTGAATTTCAAAAATTTTAGGCAAGAGACTTCTGAATAAATGAAAATTACAAAATGAGCCAGAACTGTTTACGCAGGGCCTGGCCTGGAAAGATGAGAAGGGTCTCATACAGCTCTCAAATCTAATTGCAATTGCAGGAATTTCTTACTACAGAGAATTACATAAATCAGACCTTTAAAATAAATCAAAAGAAAGAATGAGGTTTTTTCTAAACTATATTTATTGCAAAACAATTTTTGTAATAAAATACAATGTAATGTTTCTTGGTGCCAAGTAACTTTTTAATTGTTATATAAAGGTCCATTTTTGATGAATTACATTGGAGTATTATGCTTGACCTAAATTTGCTGCATAGCTGAATATATATATATATTTATGTATGAGATTGGCTATGGAATTGTCTGCATTGGTAGAATACAGGTAGCATTTACCTTCTGTCTTAAAGTCAGTGAGATGATAAATATACTGATGATGGGTTGTGAGTTTTTTGATTCCTTCTTGGAAAATTTGTTTAAAACTCTTAGTTAAGGAGCCATTGAGCTGCAGGTGGTAGTATCTGACTGATAGGTGAAGTCTTTAATGATACCTGCACAGTAGGCATGTGTTTCAGTGCTTCATTGCCTCTGTTCCTGTTACAGGTGCATGGTGACAGCATCGCAGCAATGAGTGGAATTTTAAAGAGGAAGTTTGAAGAAGTTGGTGGAACCTCACCCTGTTCATGTGTGTGGGAATCAGATGATGATGTTTCTAGCAGTGAAAGTGCTGACAGTGGAAGTAATGTCCATCCATCTGCTTCTAATCATTTTACTCGTAAGTAATAAAGGGGTGTGTAAAGCATGGTACTGTGTCTTATACAAGGTGGGAAAGGTTCATTTTACTTGTTAGAAATACAGTGAAAGCTTTCTGCTTTTTGCTTGAGATATTTTATCTGTTTTATTACATTTAAATGCTGGCACTGTGAGGAAGTACTTATTTTTGAAAAAAATAACTATTTCCTCTGGTAATTGTTTCTGTGAAAATTTTTATGTCGGAGTGAGTTTCAGAGGAAATTCCATGTTTGTGCTCTATCATTCACATCTAGTTAGCATGACATGTTTTAAGTATATAAGAGAATGTCTTCCATTTTGAATGATGATTTGGGAGAAAGGGGAATATTGGCAGTAACTAATTTGGAGGTCAGTGCCTCTGCTTGGCACTGTGTGTTCAGAGTTGGGAGTAGTGCACACAGTCTGTGATAGAATCTGATCAGTCATCCTTTCACCTAAGCCAATGCAGCCATACAGCTGTCAGTCATTTTCTTTCACTCATTACAGGTGTAAACAGGGGAACAAAATTGTAATTCTGCCTGAGAGAGTATTTATAATAAAGTTACAGTACAGTTTTATATAGGAAGAATGGGTTTATTGGAAAGAATGCTGTAACACATTGCTACTTACTTAAGATTTTTCAGAGGCTCTGGAATTACTCATGTTCTATTAGAACACATATCTTTACACTCAGATTCTGATAGTAGTGGTTTTCAGATTCCTGTCCACTGTTGTGGTTATTTTCTATTAGTCATCAGCTTCTGTAAAACTCAAATGCCAAATTTATTGGCAATCAAAAATCTCTTAGATGTAAAATGGAAACCAGTAAGAATATTTGCAAATAAAGATATTTTTTTTTTTCTGTGAGAAAGCTGTAGGATTTGGTTGCATAATGTTTGATTATGGAGCAAAACAAGAAAACACACCTTGCTATTTCAGACAACTCTCTTCTCACTACTGTATACCATATACAAAACAGGAGACTTTCAGAATATGTAAGATATTTGCTCTAGCCTCATCTGAGTTCAGTGTAAAATTCTTATCCCCTCAGCCCACCTCTTGAAATAATGTGTTTATTTGGTACGCATACTCCATGAAGTGTGGTCTTATACTGTGTGCCCAAAGCCATTCTGCTGTTCAAAAACATCTAAAAATATTCATATAAATTTTTCCCACTCTTATTTATCAATACATGTGCAGATTCATTTCTTCTCTAAGGGACTGCTGAGACACACAAAAGCAATCTAAAAAATTCTCTATTATGTCATGAGTTCCAGTAAACCATGTCAGTAGAGAGTAAGTCTTTGTGATAGTAAAATGTTATAACAGTATTTTATAAGCTGCATGTAGATTAAGACTGTTCTTAATAACTAATACTCAATATTATACAATTATATTTTTATTTATTTTCTTGTGGTAACCTGTCCTATACAAAAATAAATGTTGTGTATATCCAAATCAATTAAATGATTGAAGCAGCCTTATCTTGATTTTTTTTTCCTCAGTGGCAGCTGTGAAAATGAATGTGCCTTTTTCAGAATTAAAGATAGAGTCTGCATGCATGTGTACATGTGTGCATATGTTTATAGTGTGAGAAAAGCATTTTTATATATGTGCATGTGCTTTTCAAGTGACACATGTATATATATGTACATGTGCTTGTGTACATATGTATGCACATGTGCACTAATTGTGCTAATAACATACAGAAGTCTTGAGTGATAATTTAAATGTTAAGTCTATGACAGAATGCCATAGAACTGAAGAGTGAGAAGCTACAGGGTGTTATACATATTTTTGACTGGGGTCCCAACTATGGTAACAGAATAAATATATTTATTTATTTATAAATAATATAATTTATTGTGTGAATTGGGTACTCTTCTACTAAGAATCCTGCAGTATAATGCAGTAAACAAACAAGTCATGCTGTTCTTTTTAAGGAGATTTGAATTGCGCTTTCTTTTTTTCTTTGTTCCTTGTAAAAAAGTTTATTATTTCACTCATGGGTTGTTTGCTGGTTATTTTACTGGAATCAGGATTTCACTTTGGTTTTAATTCCTAAACTCACTGTTAGGGAAGTTAAGAGGAAAATTTTGCTGTCTCAAACTTTATCTTAGGTGCAGCTGGAAAGTTTCTCTGTGTATATGTCAGTTAAACTTCAGTAGGCTGCTGAAGCATGTTACACACCAAGTATGCTCACCCTACCATTAAATGTAATCCTTAAGCATGGTGGGAATGGTGGTGTGGTGTGAGCATGTGAAGTTGTTTAGCAGGTCTGGAAACTCCTAGATGGTATAATGATAAAACAGAGTTTATTTAAGGAAATTTTAGGAAAGCATAGGGAATCCAAGTACCTGTTTGCTCTCTATATGTGTACCTAGTTATCTTGAAAGAATGAATTAAAGGTTCAGAGGGACAATATGTCAGAAGAAACCAGCTGAAAAAAAAAAAGAACTCCCTTAAATTTCTCCATAAAAATTAATTCAAGGCTTCTGAGACGGTTATTTTAAGATCTGAGTACTTCCACATCGCCGCTTTTCATGTTGCTTGTAGTTCAGCTAATCAGTTTGCTCACCTTCAGTGAAGCCAGTCCAGTAATATTCCTGTGCATTATGACTATTTTCTTTTCAGCAAGGTAATCTCTGCTTGAAGGGCAAGTATTTGCAGGAAGGTAGCCCTGTCACTGAGTCATTATGAAGTGTCAAGTGGTTCCAATAAAAGACGGGAAGAACCCTGGAATTGAAATTGGTCTATGATTTAGCTCTTGGTTATGGAGAGGGGAAGACTCTTGGAGCCTGTCTTAGTCAAGAGTAGAATTATATTTTACAGAGTTTCATGTCATAGGGAAAAAGCCCAAGATTATGTTTGGAATGGATCTGAACTGTCTTGTGTGGGGCAGAGGCCTGCAGATAGAAGTCTTTCTGAACAGCATTTTTAAGAGACAGAAACTAATGGCAACATAGGTTATTAAAGTGGTTTGTGTCAGCTTAAAAATACCAAAAATGAGATCTCTGGAATGCTGAGAACATTGATCGAAAGCCCCTCCAGGCTAGCTAAGATGTGTGATCAGAGAAATTCAATCCCCTTACAGGATAAGCTTGCACTGAGTGTTTTGAGAAGATTCTGTTTGCTGTTAATGTAGCCAGTGTGTAGAGCAGGAATGATAAATGCTATTACTTTCCAGACTCTGAACAGATTATTAAAAACAATAATAATACCTATTGTTGTAATATTCTTTGTTAGATTTGGGAAATTTGTTGACTCCCTGGTTAAATTCATAGAAATATTTCTAGCACAAAAACCTGAGCCTGCAGACATTTTCCATTGCTCTGTTATGTCATGACTGACTTCAGTTTTTACAGTTTCTATGACAACTGTGATTTTTTGATTGGTAAAGAATCAAGCACTAAAGGATTTTTTGGAGCTGTGAAGTATTTTTCCATCAAAGGAGTAGAGTGAAAATATCAAGATGCTTTTCACTAATCAGTATTGAAATTGAATTTCTGTCTAAATGTGGGTACCTGTTTGTGGCAAGCCCTACATACACTCATTTTTCAAACAGAATAGATGAGAAAATAGCCCTGTTACAGCTGCCAAATAATTATCTGGAAAATTAATGTTAATTTATGCTTACAATTTAAGATATTCTTATTTTTCAAATCATGTAGGTATTGACATTCCCAGGTTAACCCTTAAAGAAAGGTACTTATCAAGACATGGTTCAAAGAAACACAACTGGATTATTTTCTGAGATTCCTAGGCAATTTTTGTGAGTCATCAGCAAAATGGTACTTAGGAACTAATGATGAAATTACATTACATGGGAGTGAAAAAAAAAGAGATTAACAGAATGCACAGGTGAACAATTTGTGGTTACTGGGGAAATACAGAGAGGAGCTAATAAAGAGCTCATCGGGGTGGGAAGAGAGCTTGTGGACTATGTCATGTGTGAAGGAAAAGAGAGAAGGAGGTTCCCCAAGATGAGGAGCTTGACAAGCAACAGGGTGTTTTTCAGTAAGAGCAGGAAAGCAGTGGTAACAGATTTTACTTGGTAAATATGTCAGCTTGCAGAAAGGGTTACAGATTGGCTGGCTCAAAACTGGGAAAAGGAGGGGGGCTAATGAACAGAATGAGAACGAGCCAGCTTATAAAGATCAAAGGAATTTAATGCTCCAGGAGTTTGCAAATTCTTAGTCATTGAAAGTGACTCATCCTCTTTCACTACACTGATGTATATGGAACATATTTTTAAAAAAATTTGAAAATTACTGGGAAGTGTTGATTTTGATTCTACAGCACATCTGTATCTGTGCTGCATTTATTAGAGAAAAGCACCTTGCACTCAGAACATACGTATGAGGCCTGGTCTGTACTCAGGAGTGTGCACTGTCAGCAGGTCTGGAACCATCTTTTGCCAGCAAATCTTAGTTCAGAATGATGCTAACTCAATGTATGGGATTCTATTTGCTGATCCAGTATTGTCTTTGAGATTGGATAAAAATTAAACATCATGGTTAGATATTGTCCTTGATTTGTTCTACAGAATTAAAATTATACCAGATTATATCTTAGCATATGGTTTGAGACTTTTTATAGCAGTTGCTGTCTCTAGATGCTATTACAATATGCAAAATAATTTTAATAACTTTACAGTCTCATTTATAAAGTCAAAGAATATGAAGTTTCTTTTTTCTCTCACTGGTGCTGCATGTAATTTTGGAAATACAAAATCATTATGACCATGGCTTTTTTGACAAAGAGGGATGAATGGGCCTAAGTTTACAGATTTTCAAATTATTTCAGAAATTTTTCTTTTCGACTAACTTCTAGCTTGAGCTAGTCTCAGATAAATTTCTTCTCTGGAGAAATGATAAGATTGGGAAGTAGGTGAGTTTTATTTTAGTGAAGACTTGCTTCATGGTCTTCGTCAAATAAGATCAGAATTCTAAAATGTGTTTCTAAGGGTAAAAAAGCCTGATGATGTCTTGGGTACTAAAAGTAGCTGTCCCTTTTTTCAAGTACAAGGAAGCATTATGACAACATTTGGATACCAGTGAAAGCTGTGGTTGGCCTGATACCATTACAGTAGCTTCTGTAGGGAAATAATTGGTGAATCAAATCACAAAGAAGGGGAAAATGGATTTTTCTGTTACCACTTCATAACTATGAATAGATTCATTTTTGTCTGAAAAAAAGTTTTCATGCTTGCTTTCTCCTGACTGCTGTATCCTAATGCTCACTTTTATTCCTAGTGAAAGTCCCAGCGGCCTTCAGCAGCTTTCTTTGAATTGCTTTATGTGCTCTTACAAAGTAAATGAAGCCTCAGAAAGATTATTGCGATATCCTCTCATCTAGTGCTGTGATCAGTACATATCCTTCACTTCATACAAGTTTACAATGTTTCCTACCAGTCTGTGTAAAGATGATTTTAAAGATATTTTGAAATTTAAAGCCAAGATAGATTCCATGCTTTTGACAGAGTATGTGGTCTTAATGACCAGGTTGGATAGGGGAGACCCTGAACAACCTCATCCTCATGGGTGGCATCCCTGCCTTGGGGTGGGAGGTTGGAACTAGAGGGTCTTTAAGACCCCTTCCAAACCAAACTATTCTGTGGCTGTGCATTACAGTGACCTTTATAATTAATTTCAGGCTTTAGCACTCTCAATACAAGTGCCACTGAGCAGTGCTTTCTCCTTACTGACCATTGCTCCTCTGTTCTTTCATCTGATTTAGCCAAGCACTAATTTAGCAGTAGGGATGACTGAGGGGAGTTAACTCCAACATAATGGCACAGATACTATTGGTAGTGGATCTTCTAAAGGAAGTTGTTTCCAGGGGCTTGTGCCAGCTCAAAGATTTTTTATTTATCAGTTGATACAGCTGGTTTTTGTATGAACATGCTGAGCTTAAGTCTCTAGTAGTGAACTGGGAACAGCCTTCTCTGGGGTTTGGCTTAGTTGGTCTTTTTGTGTTTTTTTTTTTTAATAGACTAGCAGTTCTGCTTGCAAAGCAGAGTTAACAAGCAGATGAACTTATTATTTTATCTTGGTGCTTCATAATGAAACCATTCTAATGCTTACAAGAAAGATGCGACTCTATTTTATCTCGATTTGCAGTCTTACCAGCCTTCAGTTGTTGAGTTTTATATTCTTATTTTTCTTACATCATTTGCATTGTACTAGGACTTTTGACTCTACTGGGGACCTGGACCTCCTTAAGATGAAAGCTTGTATATGTATACAGAAAATACAGGCTGCTTTTCTCCAGTATAAGACAACATGTAGTAAATGCATGTAGTTGCTGTCTTATAAACTGCAGGGAGAAATGAATCCATGGAAATTACTGACCCATGGGCAAAGATTTCAAGAACTTTGATTGAAACATTAGGAAAAAAGCAAAGTATTCTGCTTGCTGGAGATGGAATTGACTTCTTCATTTTTTCTTCCTCTGTACACCAGCCCCATCTCCCATGTGTGTTTTAGTCTTACCTGGTGCTCAGGGCAGTCCCTTGGTGTGCGCTGAGTGTGAAGGTGTATTGAAGGTCCTGATCCTTACAGGAATATAAAGAAATTGAACATCAATCCTCTTCCTCCTACAAAATATGGTAGTGATGCAGTTAGGAGACTATAAACAAGATATCATTTCTTTGGAATTTGCCAATTCAGTGACTTGAAAACAGTTACATTAATTGTTTGATCGTAAAGTTTTCACAAGCTGTCTCTGTTCTGTGGGGGTTTGTCTGTTTGGCTTCCCAGCAGTCTTGCTGTGGTGTCTTGTGTTCATCTACCTATTCATCTGTCTGTTTTGAGCTTTTGAGAATTTAAAGGAAGTGAGGGGATGTGATTCTTCACAGATGGTATTCAGCAATATTGATCATCATTATTTTGTTCACTTAATATGCAGCATTTTTGGTGTTCTGACTGTGTGACTACTGATGCTACCCTACCACAATGTATTTGTAGTGCTAATAGCATTAAGGCATATGGGCAGCATCCAGTCCTCAAAGTATATATTTCAGAGTTTTTATAATGCCTGTTGCAAAAAAAAAACTCAAAAAAACCCCAAAAAACCAAAATCCTACCAACCAAAAAGAAAAAAACCAAAGCAAGCAAGCAAACAAAAAAACCAAACAGAAAAACCAAACAAAAAAAGGAGAGAAGATAAGCAGCTCATTAGTCTGAACTTACATAATAGTGATATGACTATTCTGAAGGGGAAAACCAGTTAGCAGTTATCAAGGACATTGGCTTGTCGTCCTGTTATTTCCCAGTTCACTATCAAAGCCAATTAAGACTCTTTTTGTAATGTGGAGTCTTTTGTATTTTAATGAATTCATCATCAACTATGTATGCCCCAGAGTGGTGAGAAAGGGAGTTTCACCATCAAAGTGATTGAAGATTCAATGACTTCATCCCAAGTGAGGCTTCAGCTGTTAT
Organism: Lonchura striata; assembly: GCF_050655825.1. Classification (NCBI taxonomy): domain Eukaryota; kingdom Metazoa; phylum Chordata; class Aves; order Passeriformes; family Estrildidae; genus Lonchura; species Lonchura striata. The sequence goes on from NC_140709.1 coordinate 18,560,397, forward strand.
TATCTTTGGCTCCAGCCTTGTCACATGATTCGTTTTCTCTGGGTGCTTGTGTGCAAAATAATAATGTGCCAAGCCATTAACCCCCACTTGGAGTGAAGGTACTGAATACACTGGCACAGGACTTGCTGTGAAGCTTAACTTAATGTTAGTGCTTGTTGAGTTTCTGAGTTGCTGATGTTTAGTGAATTGCTCTGTATAAATGTTTTTTTGTATTTGCAACTTCTTGTAAAGTTGTTTTTCTCCATTTTAGAAACGCCAGGCTTTAGATACAGACAAGGAACAGATTCCTTAGTACTGAAAAGTAGGTTTTGTGTGTTGTCAGCTGGTTGTCGGAGTATTTTGTTTAGACAAGGATATTAGGAAATGCTTTTGAAAATGTTTAAGCAGGAGTTTTGTTTGCAACTAAACTAATGTCAATTCCAAACTCTTTCTTATTTTAATTGAGGTATGACTGCTAGCAAAGAAAGCAGCCATAGGCAGTGGTCATCTGTAGAGCAGTGGTTACTATAGCAACCATAGGTGACCTACATTTTACCAAAAAGTGATCATATGTCTTTTTTTTTTTTTTTTTTTTCAAATGGAGCATACCCGTTGACTTCTATTACTATTTTTCATCTTTCACACATTGTTTTACTTAAATAGTATTCTTAGTTTTGAGTGATTAGTGTGAAATGGACATAAAAAGTTTTGGAGCAGAGATACCATTTCATTGTTACACTACTATTTAAAATCAGTAGAAATTTTTACCTTTGCTGTCATGCCCAATTGTATGTTCTTAGGAAGAAGGTAACACAATTTAAGTAGTTACAGTTGCATTAAAATAATGTATTATTTGTATGCCTACCAGTGTATGGTTTATAATAGCTTGCAGTGGAAATACTTGTGAATTTATCTATTTCACTAACATTACAAGTCAGTAGGCTACAGTATGAATAAAGCTACCCACACTTTGGACTTCGAATAACCATAAAAAATGCTTTTGGCTGTAGTAAATTCATCTTGTCATTGCTTTTAAGGAAGTGAGAATTTTCTCAAAAAATGAAACTAATCTGCAGACAGACAGAAGAGCTAGGAGAGATGACAAAAAGTGACATTTCAGATAAAAATGAGTTGTCATTTTAAATATACATTTCTCACAATAAGATTAACACAGAAGAGGAGGTGCTGGGTCACAGCATGTGCCCAAGGAAGGCATTAAATGTTGTGATTTGTCTAGAATTTTGGCTTGCAGATGAGCCAGGCCTGGATTTTCATAACATTTGGTTAAAATAGGTTTTTCAAGAAAGGATTTACTTGTTTCTTTTTTATTATTTTTTCTAATTGGGGTGACTTTGGTAGTCTTTAGATAAATGAAGTGTACTACTTTGAGTTGTTTATTGTGCTTTGTAGTGTGAAGGAATCTTTAGTTTCATATAAATGAAGGGCATAAAAATTGACAATAGAGGCTTTTGAGACCAAATTTTATTTTTTTATAACTTAATGGATTGCCTGCTAATTATAAAAACCCTGTCATAGCCATGAGAGTCTATCATGGCATTTTGTAAGACTACTAAGGGCTGAGGTGAATCTATTCAGATCCATAGTTTGCAGTCCTTCCTCACTGTTCCCATGTGCAACATCATATGTATCCTGCAGCTGAAAATGGAATCACATCCCTATGTCTCATGTATTTTCCATTTTCTCCTCTCTGCCCACGTGTCTTTTGTAGCCTGTTTATTGTTTTGAGGTTTATACAGCCCACTCAGGTTCATCCATACTGCATGGCATGCTTTGCACCAGCACTTCAGTCATGTGTCATTATATTAGCTATAGACTCATTTGTTTGCATGCCTCAGAAAGAAAAATGTTTTTTGTTTGTTACCTTCTTTCCTGCTTCAGAAAACTGGAGTTGTATGTTCTATGTCCATCTGTGTACACTCTGATACATGCAAGCAGCAGCAGTAGTTGGCATTTTTAAGTATTGGCAAGAAATATTAATTACTCGTGTGAAACAACCACTACTAAATGCTTTTGAGAATTGATGTAGTTTAAGGACGCCGAATTTAATTGTCATCTACACTTCCTGCATCATGATCAAAAACTTATTTTCCACAAATCATTTTGGTCCTAAAAATTCTTACGTATCCCTTAAGTAGAATGTCACAACAGCAGGGCTGCCATTGCAGCTCTGTTTCTCAAGATCATAGCTAAGACAATAGGTAAGAGCTGTATGCCCAGAGAATTATGGTCTATGCTGAAGGAGGATGTGAAAATCACCAGAGGTCTAACTGGAGTCTTTACCAAAGCTAAGACCAACTAAGTTAGGATTCCTACATTATTTTAAAGCCAGATCACAAGTGTTGGGGGCTGAATGGAAAGGGACACTGTTCTGGTTTTGGCTGGGGTAGAGTTACTTTTCTGCACAGTGCTGGTAGGGGGCTGTGTTGTGGGTTTGTGCCGCACACAGGTTGATAATTCAGAGATGTTTTGTTATTGCTGAGCAGGGCTTGCACCGAGCCAAGGCCCTTCCTGCTCCTTGTGCGGCCACACTGGAGAGGGGCTGGGGGTGCCTGGGAGGCACAGCTGGGACAGGGGACCCCAAGTGACCAAAGGGACATTCCAGACCACATGACATCCTGCTCAGCATAGAAAGAGAGGGGGAAAAAAACAGGAAAGAGGGAGGACATCTGGAGTACTTTGTCTTCCCAAGTAACCTTGCCCTTGATGGGGTCTTGCTCTCTTGGAGGTAACTGAGGCTGCCTATCCATGCAAAGCAGTGAATTAATTCCTTCTTTTGCTCTGTTTGCATATGTGGCCTTTGCTTTCCCTATTAAACCCATGAGATTTCCAGCTTTTACCTTTCAATTCTCTGCACAGTCCTGCTGGTGGGGCAGTGGGCAAGTGGCTGCCCAAGGCTTGGCTGCAGACTGGGGTTAAACCCTGACACAAACAGGCAAAGCTACTGTCACTGCCTTGTGCCATCCAATGATGACCACAATTTTGCAGTATGGATTAAATGTTCAGGTTTTTTTAGTTTTGCTTTTCCAAAAACTATATCCAAAAATATATTATAGAAAGATACCCAACCTCACTTTAAGGACTTCAACAGATGGCAAGTCTGTCACCTGCCATGGTAAGCAGGATTAATGTTTAATTGTCCTTGCAATTACTGAATTTTGCCCTGCTCAGTCAAATGCAGGAAGGTTTTCAGACTCCCTGTCGTGTCAGAGCAAGAGTACCTCACGTGTACCAGAAATCAAATGTGCATACTAGCTGTTTGAGCATCTATTTTTTATATATCAATATGCTCTTCTGAATTCTTTCACCCTAATATGGTAACTGGGTTTCATTGCAAACAAACAGAATTTTCTATTTATTCTGTGAGTTTGCATATGGCATCAGATCATTTTTGATAGAAATTCTAAGACTTTGGTGGTATAATTTTAACAGTAATGAGACATAAATTTCATTTTAAAAAGGACATATTAAGGAAATGTCTACAGGCTGAAAACATTATTTCTGAGGTCTAAAAATCTCCTGAGAGAAACTGGCGTTCTTGGAGATCGCAAGGTCAGTAGTGCAGTAGTAGTTATTCACGTGCATATATCTCTACCATTATACAAGTCCAATTTAATTTTGTACCATTTGATGGTACAAAACATGATGCTATATTTTACATCTCTGCAGGGATTTTGATTAGCACTTTTGGAAGAATGTAACTAAAAAAACCCAGTTTTCCAGCTGCACCTTTGTGTTTAAAAATGCTTAAAATTCATCCTGAAGCCTATTGTAAGTTGACAAACACAATTTTGAAGAAACGTGTTTAACCCATATCACATGTAAGAGGAAGGAATTGCTAGCCAACTGCAATTCTGCTTTAGGTTTGGTTTTTTTTGTTAGACTTTTCTTTTTGTTTATTTTGAATATCCAAACACAAGGTCCTTGTCTACCATTTATCTTTACACCACAATCTCTGGCTAACAATAAAGAGGGGAAAAAAAGATCACCACCACAGCAAAACAAATAATCTCCCAGCCAAAAAAAACCAAACCAAAACCCTTCTACAGGTCTTGAAATGGCTCTGCATTCACAAGGTCTGAAGAGTGACGAGGATGAAAAATTTACATGTTCAAATCTCAATCCATTCTTTTAAAATGGGGAGAGTGGAGAGACAGCATAAATCACTAATCCAATTGTGCTAGAACAGCTGCCCAGATACAGCAACCGTGAAATCTGTGCTAGCAACCTGATTAAGTTGTTTTTTAACCACTGTGTCATCTAACTTAGCTCTGTGTGCAGTATGAGGGTATCTGGATTCAGTGGCTGCTTTAAGACATTTTAGCTCTCGGGGATGAAGCCTGATGAGAGTTCCTGCACAAATGCAGCATTTGCAGCCTCTCCAGTGGTGCTAGCGCGGGGCTGGATTGGGCGCTTGGCATAGGAGACATGTGAGACATGCAGAAATCCACCAGAGGCTATAAATTTCTGAAGGGGACAATCGCCACTATCACAAATGCAACAGTTTTCCCATGTCATGATCTATAAAACTGCAGGACAGCTGAACAGAGGATAGATATTTCAGGAACAAATGATGGCATAGTCTTATTTTTAAAAAGGACATAATTTAATTTTATGTGGTGGTTGCCTGCATTTTAATGCATAGCATAATAAAGCCTGAACCCTTTGTCTGAGGTCAGCCTATCTACTAGTGTCTTCTTTTAGGAGTGCTTAAGCATATAAAGGAAAAAATTCTTCTCTTCCCATAAATACTTTCCAGTGGTTAAGTTCAAGAGCTTTTAATTAGAAATTGCAATATATGGGAACTTGGAAGATTTCTGTGGGTATAAATTCCCTCATAGCACTTTTTTACCTAGAAATGAGAAATCCAGAATAAAAAGATAAGAAGATGTGTCCTATGTTGCAATTGCTGTAAAATTTATGTTGTAGTACTTGGGGTTTGTGTTATAAGTTATAGCCTGTGTTTCCTTTCTGAGAGTTTTGCTCAGGTGCCAGTATTAGCTAAAATGAAATAAATAACTATTTACTGGTGATGACAAAATCCACTATCCAGAGAGCAAAATTAATTTATAAGTTTGTACTTCTTATGATGTAAGCTATAGAATACATGACTTGCCCATTTCAGGGCTGGGAGACAGTTTAAAAACGCAAAGTAATTCCACTGGAGAAGGTATGTAATATGTAAAGAATAAGCACTTTGATAGTATCTCTACCCTTTTGTCTGGTAAGACACAGATTTCATTGATAGTATGATGTAGTGTTTGAAATGTGACACAGGGAATTCAGAGACTTCTATCCTCTAGAGTTTCCTTCCTTTGGGAATTTGAAGAATTCATTAAATAAATCTGGCCAGAGGAGATTAAAGGCCTCTTTCAGAAAGGTGCTTAAGTTGGATTCATGGTTAATCAAAATAATTGTGCTGGAACCATTGGTTTCTAATACTTGTTCTCATTCAAATGGGGCCTTAAAAAATCAGCCATCTAAAATGGGAGCAGGATGAGTAGTTAAGGGTGCTGATGAACAATTTCCAAAAAACATACTATTCACAATATTTTAAGAATCTCTTTCTACCTCTATTTCTTCATCACTATCCCTATTATGCTTTTGATTGTTTGAAAAGCATTATAATTCAGTAGTCTGGTTTAGTACTTAAGTAAGTCCTAGACACATTCTTGTTATTTCTAATCCATCAAGAGTACCCAACAGCTCCTTTATTTTCTTTATACCAGTCTAATGAGGTCAGGAAGGTCAGAAGAAACTAGCAAGAAAGGTCAGAGTGGCTTATGCAAGGGTCCTTTTCTGTAGGCTGATATTCAGCGTGCTGGGAATAGGTCTGGCTATAGTATTTGCAATCTGCAGTGAAATAATGACATGAGCAATTTGACAAGTAGGCTTCATTATCCTTTCCCACAAAATGTATTTCCACAACTAGAGCAATTAGTAGGGATTATCTCTGAGAGGAGAAATAAATGGCTTTTAACTGCTTCATGTGTACTAAAATTCTAAGAGATGCTTTAAATTTTTCCCATGTGGAGAATTTATTTTGTCTCTTAAATTCAAGTGTCAGGATATCACCCTGTATCACAAGGAACAATACTTTCCCATCCACTTACTGATCTAACTTAGAAATAGAATCCTGAAGTTCATGTCAGACTTAAATTTCCAGACTTGGCACTAAAATTTTCTGTCCCCTCCACCTATATTGCTGTAAGTGCAAAATATTTTCTTCTTTTAATTGTTTTGATTTGTTCAATGAGACAGGTTCTGTATAACTGGTGGTCTTGAAGAAAACCTGTTACTTGTAACCACTAAAAGCACAGTTGAGGGATGGGTAACAAATGATACTTGGTTAGTTTTTTTTAATTTTTTTTTTTTTTAATTGAGATGCTAGGTATGGAATAGTTAAACTGCTCAAAGTCTCACAGAAGTCGTGGTTGCAACTGGATTTCAGGATGCAACTAGTTATGCAAACTGATTTCATATCTCTACTGCTCTCAATTCAGTGGGTTCTTCTTTTTGCAGTCCAGAGAAATGTTTTGAAATACAACCATTAGTTGAAGTATTAATAACACCTGTATACTGCAAATAAGAGTAGTGCAGTGTTTAATAAGTGCTTGGCATATATTTGTTCCTAGTGCTCAGCTGTATGCAGTCTGGCTATGGCTTGAGTCCTCATTGGTTACCCATTGTCTAATAAAAGTTCCTCTACATTTTATTTGACATTTATTGTGTGAGCATCACAACTTTTGGGTTTGTTTTCTGACAATTTGACTTTGGCTGATGACTGGTGTTGGCTAGAGACCACAGTGTTGGATAGCACTGGCAGATTCACCTTATTTGTATGCGTGGAACAAAACAATGGATGTGCAGACAGGCAGGAATTTTCATTTCTGGTTCAAGCTGTATTAGACTCAGCTGTCAGCTTGTCTAGTGTTTGGGTTTTGGCATTTCCCACACCCATTGATAGTAGTCTGAGGTCACTGGTATATTTTCACCAAATTCTCTGCTTTTTTATAGCAGAGTGAAACCTTTCAAATCTTGCTCTGCTTACTCAATGCACTTTGTGAGTTTTGCCACTGTGTTTGCTGGAGGGTTAAGATGCAAGGGAACTCTTTTTTATTGCTTTTTTTTTTTTTAATGGATAGAGTTATGTTCTTAGCAAAAATTGGCCATCAGTGTCACAGTGTGTTATTTCTGGTATTCTCACTCAATTTTTTTCTGTCATTCATTTAATTTAGGACCCATGTACCTTATTTTTTGCATGTATGTATTAGATAAAAGTATATTTCTTAGATCTCAAAATAAACATTTTGGCCTCATCTTTCACAGTTCATCTTCAAGAATTTACTATATTTCATCTTCTGAAATGTTGGCTTTTTGAAATGTTGTGCCTTTTCCCATTCTTAGTTCTTTTATTCTTTTAATTCTTTTAATTCAGTTTATTTTTGAAAAGTCACTTTGTTCCTTCCATATCTTAGAACTTTCTATAAATTTATATCTTTAGTGGCCTTTTCATTCCCATCTGTACTTTTTCTGGTTAATCTAAAAAAAAGAAAAGCTTATGTATAGTGTCTGTGCTAACAACATATGTATCTTTCTCAGATTTTTACTGTAAGATTGTTTTCCAGTTAGCAGTTTGTCTCTCCTCCAAGACAGTTGACTGAAGTCAGCTGTGAAGCAAAAGAAAAATAATATGCAAACTTTTTAGCAACTTCCATCTCAATATCAAAAAATCCTCGTCTTAAAAAAATGCATTCTTGCTGTGTTCTCTTGTATATCTCAATATTGCTTTAAAAGTGATGTTACTTTGACCTGCTGATGCATCTATTTGTATCCCCATTAGCATCACTTTTTAGTGTCATAAATGCATTCTTTGTCTCTGCCTCTCGAAACAGAGGCAAGTTTTTGGTCTTTTCCTGTCCACTTAGCAGAGTCAGGGTTCACTAATATTGGTAACTTTAAAATTTTTTAAATTCCATGCTGTTTCAAATGTTTTGGAGCAATTCCTTCAAATGTATTTAATTGGTTTTTAAAATCTCTTTTAAAACTTGCCTTTGTCATTATGTGTGTAAAATTGTCAGTTGTCGTGCAAAAATAACTGTTACAAGATGACAAGCTCTTTGTTTTCTCTGCAATGCTAGGCCTTTGAATCCACTGCTGCTTCCTGCGTGACATTTAAAATACTTAGCTTGTAAGATTATGTATCAGGTTATATATAGCTTTTAAGGCTCTAAGTGCTGTCGTTATTGTGGTATACTAATTTAAGGCATCAGGCGAGGTTTGTAGGGAAATTAGCATTTTTTAATTAGATTAGCTTCTACAGCTAGAAAAGTAGGCAGGCTTTTGTGTCTCTGACCCCTTTCTCATGTTCTCAAAGGGTTTGGTTTTCCTACTCCTCTCAGTTTGTCTACTTCAAGATACTGCTGTTCCCTTCAAACTGCCTGTGTCATTGCTTGACACACTAATGTCACGACAAGGCTGGCAGTTGCTGATCTGGGTCTGCTCCTGTGTGATTATGATCATAAAGCAATTTTTGACTTGTTTGCAATTTTGCAACTACAGAAAAGAATAAGAAGATCAGCACAGAGTATGTACCAATTTGCTGTTGTAAGTATGTAGCAAGCTAAATGTGACAGCTTTTCAGGAATTCTCACAGTGCTGGAGATAATAAGAAAAACTGCAGGATACACACTGCACAGTTATGAACTCATTGCCATTGTAAATGACACAGAATATGTTTTCTGAATGTAAATGGGCCACTCCTGTCTCTCAATCTAAGACACCCAGGGCAGAGAGAATATAATTTGCTCTGAAAAAGTAGAATGTTTGGTACAGGCAAATCTTTGTATGTCTTGAAATCTTAAATGACTGAAGTCTGCATTTGCAATCCTGTATCCTAGAGCCTATGTAAGAGGACATAGGGCAGGAGAGCAACTCCAGGCTGGCACCTAGAACAGTGCTAGTATCACTGAAATCTGCCCACCCCAGAAGATGGAAAGAGAGAGCCAAGGATCTTGACTTCCTGCTCTTCAATCAAAAAACTAGTGATTTCCCCTATGAGCTTGGAGCTGTTGATGTGGTAGAAGTCTGTTAGCAGCAGATGACAGCTGGTGCTGTCAGCTTGCACCTTTGCTGTGACCTGGAAGGTCAAAATAGACACACTGACTACACTATTTCAAAATATCTGACAAGCCTAGTATTATCTCAACTTAATATAGCAGAAATAAACATGGTCCTCATGTTCCTAAAAGGGAAAATATTATGATGGAAACAATATTATCCTCAGTGCCTTAAGATGTTAGGCCAATGAATTAATCCCTTTGAGAAGTCAAAATCATTGCAGGGATGCCAAAAACCATACTGAGTTGGTAATTGCTTATTTTCTGCAACACAGGAAACTGTCAGATGATGCAACTTTGTATCAGGTGATATCAGCCGTCCCTGTGGTTATGTCTGTACCATAAATCAGTGATCCTAATGCAAAGTATCTGAATGTAATCCTGGTTGAAAGTCTAATTATTTTTTAAGATGTTCACTGGAAAATATGTTGAATAATGATTTTAAAAAGGGAAAAAAAATTCCTCCTTTGCAAGTGCACCAGCACAAGAGGCTGCAGTCTTTAGGGATTGTAGTCTGACATCCTCAACCCTTGGGTATTGTACTGCTGTCAGAGTGATAAGTGTGTCTGCTTAAGATTGTGAACAAAAAATCTAACTGAAACATTAAGTTCTCCAGGTGGTAGGTTTCAAGCAGTTTAATTTTAAAAAAATCATGATGGTATCTGAAATGCTGAAATCTTGAAAGATATTTGAATTATAAAAATGCTCTAATTAAAGTCATTATTTAATTCTGATCCCTTTTAGGTAGCAGTCTTAGATAAAACAGTCACTCAATAACTACTTCTACAAAAGAACTTCCAAACTTCATCATGTTGCAGAAATGTTGATCCTTGCACAGGCTCAGGGCATGTGGTGACTATACTTAACCCTTTATGCTCTTGGAAAATTAGACCAAAACCACAGTATTTTGAACTTTGAACATCAGCTGAAAACAGTGTAATCAAATTAAAAATCAGTCCGTTTTGATCTCTGACATCATACGAGAGCATCCTGGAACTGTCCCTTGGTTTGCTAATATGAATGGGGCTATTCAAATACTGCTATCCATCTTCTTCCTATATGAAAGAAATGACAGTCAGTGTTTCTTAGAAAACTTTCTGAATTGGACAGGCTTACTTTCATAGCAAAGGTTGGAAGGGATCTTAAAGATCATCTAATTCAAAGCCCTCTGCCACGGACAGGGATGTTACCCACTTAGAACAGATTGCTCAAAGCCCTATCCAACCTGACCTTGAACACTTCCAAGGAGGGGACATCCACAAGTTCTCTGGGCAGCCTGTTCTAATGTCTCTCTACTCTCTGACTAAAGAATTTCTTCCTAATGTCTTATTGAAATATTCCCTGTCCTAGTTTAAAACAGTGAAAGGAAAGGGGGGAATTATCTGGCCATGTAAAAAAATTACCCTCTCTCTTTTTCATAAGCCCCTTTTAAGTATTGGATGTCCACAATGAGATCTTCCTGAAGTCATCTCATCTCTAGGCTTAACAGCCCCAACTCTCTCAGCCTGTCCTCACAGGATATATCCTCCAGCCCTCTGATCATCTTTGTGGCTCTTCTCAGAACCTGCTCTAACAGGTCTGTGTCTTTCTTGTGCTGAGGACCCCAGAGCTGGCCTCAGTTCCACAGATGGACTCTTCTGACAGTAGAGGGGGACAATCAGCTCCTTTGACCTGCTGGCCACTCCTCTTTTGGTGCACTTGGAATTCTGGGCTGTGGGAGTATACTGCTGGCTCATGCACTTTCTGAAACCTTAGAATGTTGCAATGGCATAGTAAAAAAAATTGCTGTAAAAGTGCAGCAGTTCAGCTTTTAACTTGATGGAAATTTTATATATATATATATGATAGGAAAATTATTTTGGATGCTAAGGTATATGAAAAAATTTTGTTTAATTTTTTTAACACTGATGTTAGGGCAATTGAAATCATTATTGTGTTCTTAGATAGGAGAAGGAAATTACCTGCAAAAGACTTTTACTTTATAAAAGTAGGCTGCTGCCATGGAATATTTGGGGGACGTGAGGTCTGGGAGGAATTGTGTTGTGTTGTGCTAGTAGAGAAAACTCAGCATAAGCAATAAAGTTCCCATTGCTGTGCTGATGTTATCGCTGATGCTGGTAGACAAAGAAGTAAATAAAAATTATTTTTAAGCTCTCCTAGATACACAAGAAATCAATGCAGGCCAAATGAAAATGGACAGAATTATTAAAGAAGAATCAGTTTGTATTCTTTAAAGGTTATTTGAAACAGCAAAAAGTACCTTACAACCTAGAATTCAGTGTTTTTTCAAGCTTTATATGATTGTGTTCTGTGTGGGATGTACAAAGGTGGGAAGAAATGTAGCAGATTCACTTCTTTGGAATGAGATCCTAAGCTGATGTTCAGCAATTTTAGGCAGGCACCTTTTATTTTAGAATTTAGATATCTTCTTGTCTATTAGGTTGAAAGTCCACTATGTAAAATGATTTATTTTATTCTAAGTAGTATGTTGAAAATGTCTTGTGCTTTAAGTTGTAATGCTTCATAAACTAACTGCTGTAAAATGTAACAACATATTTACATTGTTTCTTAGATATGTCTGTGTGTCTGGTATATTTTCACATTTGTCTCCACTCAAAATACTTGTTTTTATGGTAGATGGGAACAAATTTGAAGATTGTAACTATAAAAAATGCATCTTTCTGTGGAAGACAAAAACTAAAGAGCTTGTCTGCTTCACTGTGGAAGCTGAGAAAACAAGAAGTGAGGGAATGTCGCTGGTTTAGCAGCAGTGGAACTTTAGGAAGGTCCAGGAAGGGCTAGTCCAGGAAGGAAAAACAGTCTGCTTCCATTGGGATTATTTTCCTGTTCCAACTGCATTGACTCAGTAAACTTTTTTTTTGTTCACTATGGTACGTAAAAGGGAGCTAGAAGAACCAAACAGTTGGAGAGGGAAAATACTAGCTATCATGTTTGCTTCAAATATCTCCTAATTTATTTAATTTGAAACTTTTTCTGGTCAACAGCCAAGTGAAATTTTTAAGTTGGAAAATGATACTATGAGAAAAGGTGTGCTTTGGGACCAAGCAAGGAAAAGGGATGGAGTAAGAAGTATTTCAGTTAATTATAAGCCAAAAGCACCTTTGTTTCTTCTGTTTATGTCTTACAAATTCTGACCACACCAAGCATACTCTGTGTAGTTCTGAATTACTCCTCAGCATGGATCATGTTGGATTGTCTGAGGTGTCATGGAAACTGGATGGAGAAAAGCTGGCTTATGAAGCCATACCAGACAGCACAGGCAATTTCTTTTCAAGTATCTGCCTTCTTCTGTCCTTTTTTTTTTTTTTTTTTTCCTCTGAGAAAATGACCATTTTACTCTTTCAAATAGAACTTACTTTGTTTTATTTAAAAGAATCCATGCTCTCCTGGCATTTTGAACGATGGCTGTTCCGAACATTACATTATTAGTTATTTGCTTTGGTTTTTCATATCATCTGAATAAATAGCAGTCAAGAGATTCTTTTGCTACTTGGCTATACACCTCTCAGTACAGTAGTTTGCCTGCCAGAGTTAGTATTTCTTTGATTTTGAGAAAGATTGTGAAAGGAAAAAGAAACTGTGCGTTTACTGCAGGGGAATATTTTTGTTTGTGTACAGTAACTCTTCTAAAGTATAGTAGTTTTCAGCGCTGTTTTCTGAAAGGAAGTGTGCTCTCCTCTGGGATATCAGCCTGGAAGAGGTTAATTTTATCTTGAAAAAATGTAGCTTATGTAAGATGTAGCAAGGATGTATCATTAAAAACAAAAGGTTTTCAAGACTTGTGCTAATAATCATTGGGAAGGGATATGCTGTGCTATATGCCACAGTATGTGTAGAGAATTCATTCTTAATCTGTGGCAATTTTTTACCCCATGATTTAAAAAGCTGCCTCTGGTGAAGCAGATATTAAGAGTCACAAAAAAAGCAAACTATAGATGGTGTCCTTCAAATTGGCATGGCAGTGTAAGGGTGCCAGAAGTAGAAGTGAAGGACAGCAATGGCAGCCTTACACTGACATGCCAGGAGTCACTGTATGAAGTTTGGTGATGGGATTGCTTGAGTGCCACAAATCAGAACAGCTGCTCACAGGCCTGCCCCTCACTTACAAGCTACTTTCTCCATCCATCTGTTGATCTGAGGATATCACCTTTTAAATAGATTTTGTCTATTTCCATTCATTTCACTGATTAGACTCTTATTTCAAAACATGGTTGTATTTCTTTGTTGAGAATGCCATTTATGAATGAGTAATATTTTCATATTTGTGCAGTTCAGGAACCCAAAGAATGTCACCCTCCTGTCATGGCAGGCTATGGAAATCTATCAAGCCCTAGTATTTGGAACTGAATAGTTAACATGACACTGCTTGAAGATTGTTTAGCTGTGACTGATCTAGAGAAAGCTAGACATTCGGGCCCAGGGTGAGGAAATTTATTTGATTAAATTATATTTGGTCTAGAAAGAAATATGTATAATATATACTTAAGATTATCCTACCCCGGTATTACTGACCAGTAATTTTAGATTAATTAATATTACACTATTTTATCCTAGGTGAGCATTTTTAACACAGTAGAACTTCTGTAATGGCACAATTCCATGGGAAGTATGCAGCTATGCCTCATCCCAGATTCAATTTAGAGGAGTTTGCATGGGCAAGGTTTATAGAATTTACCGAAGAAATGACCACAAATCATCTGTTCCCAAGCCTGAAATCCAGTGCTGAGGCATTTAGAGCTGCTGCTGTAGCTCATAAATTGCAAGCCATGGCATATGAACCATACTGTTCGTAAGAGCTGGAGTAGAGCATGGTCCACTGAATACATTTTCTAAATCCTGGGCTTCAAATCTGTTTTGTACTAGAAGACTGTAAAAGTTTCAGCAAAACCCTCTGTTTACTTAACTGGTATGGAAGTTATTACATTTCTGGTGTACTTGAAGAAACCAGACCTCTTGCATTTTATTGCAAGGTACAGAATTCCAACCTTTAGAATAGCAAGGCATTGAGTGGTGCAAGTTGTCTCTTTTTTGTTTCATGAAATTGAGCAGTGCTCTTCCCACAAGTTTGATTCTTATGTGATTCATCCAACTATGATACAGGATACTGAACGGCAGATTGAGTTTGATACCAAATAAAATAATGTAGTTGTATTATGTGGAAATTATTTGAAGTTCAAATCATGGGCTTAGTCTCATTTGTGATTATGGCTGGTTCTGGGTTATTGTGGGTCTTTGGGTTTTTCTTTGGGGTTTTTTATTTGGTTTTTAATTCTGTCCAAGATATGTATTTCAATGCATGTAATCTTTGTAAAAGTACTCGAGTCTAAATGCATATAGAGTAGAATAAACCAAGATTTATAAAATTATTACTTATTAATGATGGTGATTACTAAGAGTCCAAATTTCCTTAACCAGTTCATTTTTGCTGTAGCTTCTGTGAAATGGAAAGGCATAAGAATGTTCCTATTAATTTTCTTACAAAGTAGATGTGGGATCTGACAGTTTATCCATATTTACAGATGGTCAGAAGGTTCTTGATTTGTTTCCATTTGGATTCACAAGGAACCTTTTATTTGAGAAAAGAGAGCCCTTGCTTGCCTCAACTCCCATGAGAGACCCTGGGTGGAAGAGACTGCTAAGCATTTGTATTCCCCCACTGTTTCAAGGAGAGGTGAATTTGAATTCTCCTGAAGAAATCCTGGCTGTTACAGGGAGGGTATTAGGAAGTATTGTCATTTGAACCTCTTCTTTCTGTGGTGTGACAAGGGAGGCCTAGGTTTTGGCTCCTGTGAATCTCTTGGGTGATCTATAATCCCTTTTGTGGTGGCAGAAATGCCCTTCCTCAATAGTACATTTGGGCAGAAATTCAGCAGTGTGGCTCTGACAAAGACCTCCTTCTATTTAGTAACTCTGTGAGAAGAGATGATTGGATGGAATATCATTTAGCTACCCAAAAATGTCAAGTTACATTTAGGAAATTCAAAATTCCACTATGGAGGATTGAAGCTTCCCTCCCTCCCCCCACCAACCTTGAAGAAGTGATTAACTGAGGGTGCCTCTCAGCATGGAGACTGCTTGCTGCTATTGTCTCCTGCAGAAACAACTCTTTGCTGTGAACTGGTTTAACTGTATCATGTCCTTGAACATGTTTTCCTGTAACCACCTTTCAGGATTTGAGGACTGTTCCATAGTGTATATAACAACAAACAGAAAAATGTGACAATAGTACTCTTTTCCTGACCAATTTTTGTTCTTTCCATCTGTCAAATGTTTGGGTTTTCTTTTTTCTCCTAGTGCTACTGCAGCAAAAATGCCTGCCTTTTGTTTATGTCTTCCTACATGAGCATTGTGACATCATCAGTGGTATCGCCAGGGGAAAAAAATATGCATAGCTGTAGCTAAACCAGCTGCTCGTTAGCAATCTTTCTAGTCCGCTTTCATTTCTTCTCATTAATGTACACACAGGAACGTTTCCTGCCTAAGAGACGTGGAAGGTTCTCAGCCACAAAACATCTGCTCAGTCCTTGTCTTTGGATAGATGAAAATGGTAGTACTTCAGAATACACTCATTCTTGATAATGGCATTTTAAAAAACTGAAATGAATGTGAAAGCATAGAAGATACTCATTACTGGATTTAGTTGTAGGTAATTCTGAATCCTTTGCTAACTATCTTGTATAATTCAGTGTAATCATAGAGACTGCATATCAACTGTTACAAAACAGTGATCATACAAACCGAGCAAGATGCCAAGAACAATAAAGAAATGAGTTTTGTCATTGATTTGCCTGACGACATGGTAAGGCGAATGAATCTGTTAGTCATGCTTGTCCCTTCTTCCATGCAAATCAGCAGCAAAACTTCCACTGACTTTGATAGGACCAGAATAATGCCAACCATGAGCTACAAGCTGTCATTTATTCTAATGAGAGAGATCTCAAATAGAAGAGGGAGGTATTTCATTTGTGGAATGTTAATGAGAAAGCAGGTTTTTTTGCTATCTCATGTTATCAAAATGCTCTGAATTATTCTAGAGATAATTGACTGTTTTGTAGAATAGCTATATCTTTGCAATGTTAATATTATGGATAATTGCGTGTTCAGTACGAGTTTTCAGGGCGGAGGAGAGATGTTCATTTCTCATCACTAGCTGTTTGTAGAAAGCTAGTTTTAAATTAGAATATTCAGGGAATTCACTCTGCAGTAGGAATCAAGATATCTCCAAACATTCTAGCATGTAGCCCTGATACTGATAATGGATCAGTGAAAAAAAAATTATTATTTACCTTTTTCTGTAAGGGCTTTTATAATTTGAATTTAGATATTCACTTACTCTAATATGAAATACTCAGGTAAATATTGAGTTTTTAAGCATTATAAAATGTTATTTAAATTCATAATATTTGTTTAAAATAAACAAGAAACCCCAAGACAACCAACCAAATGCGTGCATGCACACATATGAAAACAAACCCCACAGCATCACCAACTATTAGCAAGAAGAGATTAGACTTCACTGTATTACATAATTTGTCATTTGGATTTGAGAGTAATCCCTGTTCAAATGGCCAATTCTTATTCACCTGAGTAGCCTCCCTGAAGCCAGCAAAACTCACTTTAAGACCAGATTACATGATAATGCCCTTGACTGAAATTTAAATTAAGGGGCTGGTTTTTAGGTACAGTTTTTCATTTTGAAGCTTGTCCTCCACATAAACACTGGCAGATCAAGTGTTAGCAAAATATTACCTCTTTGGAATATTAATTTCAGTGTGTACTGTGTGCAGAGCGATGCAGACAATGCATGGCTTGTGCCACTCCCCGCAAGAAAAAAATTGTGTGTAACCAATCTTTTGAATTTCTTCTTGGACCAGTGTTACAGTGGGAACGATAATAATAATTAAAAAAAAAAAAAAGTTCAGGGGATTTCCATAACAACCGCTGTCTTAAGAACTAAAGAAGCCTCAGCATTTGTTATTCCTTCCTCATAGTAGACCTCAGCTGATAAAAATATCCGTAGCTGGTGAAATCAGTGGCATGCCTGGCTTTCTCAGACAAAACTCCCATGTGATCACACAGGCAGCCTCAGTGAGCCCGAAGCTGCTCAGCAAGCAGTAGGTAATGAGTCTTTGTGCAGAGTGAAGCTCTTGTGGCTGAACAATAAAGCATATGGTACCAGCAATAAAACACAGTGCTGAGAAATTTAAGAAGATTCTGCTGGAAGTGGGAAGACAGTGAATATGTCAAACGTTATAAAATGACGATCAATCTGGTTTGGGTCCTAATTAATAAAAACAGTGCATGGATTGGAAAAACAACAATTTGAACAGGTCAGTTGTTTTATAGATTCTTCACACACTTTAGTGTTTTAAATATAAATGCGTTTTTTGCTATTTCTTTATTGTTAATAAAGCCAGGGTTTTTTTATTTAGTAAGGTGGGATTGGAAGGATGCACATCAGTGTGATACCAAGCTAAATAAATTGTGTTAAGTTCTGTGATCAAATTCATTGTGAAAATGTTTTTACCATTATTCCTATGCAATTCAAACTTCAATTGTGCATGAAAAATGGGATAGCAAGTAAAATTAAATTTATGCTAGATGGATCATTTACCAATATCATAAAATATTTAGTAACAACAATCTATTACTCTGCTATGTATTCGAGACTAATTCTTTCTCAGTAGGAGATCTTTAGTGTTTGTGTTTGGTTAAACATAATGTAACATTAGAGCATATCTAATAGTGCACTTATATGGGTTCTTTTCCTCCACATTCTTGGAAATTTTTAGAAGTGGTGTTTCGTGTTCTTTTTAACGCAATTGTATACACATGGGAGTGATCCATTATAACCCTCTGCATGCATTTCACTCTAATGTTAATGCAAAATATGTTATTATTTTTCGAGTGAGTAATTATTTCTCATAGTAGTTCTTAGTTAATTATAGATAATTATTTTATTTTTTGGAAACTATTCCCAAAGATTTCTGTGGCCTGTTTTTCTTAGAGAGACATGAAAATTCTCGGTGATTTCACATCATGTCGAAATTAACCATTAAAAGTTTTATTCCTTAAATCTCGTTACAGTATTGGGTTTGGGGTTTTTTTTTTTTCTTTCTTTTCTGAGTGCTGAAGGTTGTAAATTAGATATGCTGATTTTTGGGGAGAATTTTAGCAGGAAGGCGATGGAGCCCTTGAAAAGCCATTGGGGAAATAAAGAAACCAAACTCGAAATGCGGAGAACAGCATCTCTTTTCATGCGTACTTATCATTTTAAGGGAGAAATGTGCTGTATAAATAGCGCGTTTATTCTGTGGCCGTGCGGGGCTGGAGCGGTCGGCGCGCACGGGCTCGCTTTGTGCGGGGCCGGCTGCGCGCGCGGCGGAGCCCGCGCTCGGTAAGCACAGACGGGGAGAAGGGGAAAGGAAGGCCGGGCTGCGGCTGCAGCGCCGGGGCGGGAGCGCGTCTCCCGGGAAACGCCGGCCGGGCGGGCGGGCGGGCGCTGCGCCCGCTCCGGCGGGCCCGGGGCGCGGGGCGGGGGCCGTGCCCAGCATGCCCCGCGGGGGGCGGGGCCGGGCCATGCAAATGAGGGGGCGGCGCGGCGGCGCGCGGAGGGGCGCGGGCAGGTAGGGCGGGCGCGGCGCGGGCCGGGCGGCGGAGCCGCGGCCGCTCCGGCCCCTGCGCGGGAGCGCGCCCGGGCTCGGGCTCGGGCACGGACACGGGCACGGGCACGGGCACGGGCACGGGCACGGACACGGGCACGGACACGGACACGGGCACGGACACGGACACAGACACGGACACGGACACGGACGGGGCCGCGCGGCCCGCGCGCTTCCGCAGTGGGAAATGTGCTTTGGCTTTAAGCGCATCATTTCCCAGTTGCAAATGTTGCCGCTGCCTAAGCGAAGGTGCTTTGCAGTCCCTGCTTTAAAACGGTTCTCCGGTAAAAGGTAATTTTATTTTCCAACCCTGACACAGCTTCGCATCTCAGAACGCAGGCCTGTTCATGTTTTAGACAATAGATCAGAAAGGATGTGTAAAAGCACTTTTTCACGGTACTTATGTGCAGCTATTAATTTATTCTACAGAGAACCCTGGTAATATCGCAGTGACACCTGCAGTATGTGCCGTAAGATAGGATAACACTGAACATATCACTCTATGCTAATTTAAATGGAGAATATATAGAAATATACAGTCATACAATTATCGTATAATTACTATATTCGTCTAAAATGAGTACAGTGTATTTTAAATTTAACTTTATGAGGCAGTTACGTACTTACAGTAAATGCATACAGAGATAAAATTAACAGTGTGCAGTTAAATAACAATAGGAGCATCTCTACAGAACAGCATTCCCACTGTTACAAGGGAATCACAACTTTGAAATACACCTTTCTTGTCTGTTTATATAGGAAGAAAACAAAACGTTTTTCCTGTGGATCAGGCTCTTAAAAACATTCCCAGTGTCAAGTTTCTTAAGAAAGCTTAAAGAAAAAATTCCTGAGGCAAAAAGGTGTTGCTACCAAGTTATGACAATTTTAAGACACGCTTTTCTTTACCCCATCTATACTGTTTTGAAAGTGTGATTATGTAAACTTTTTATGCTGCAATTTGAATGGGGGCTGTTGAGTCTCTTTAAGAATCATAAAGAGAATCACATCTTTATGTATATATCTGACATTTTGGAGACAGACACGTGATTTTGATTTCTCATGTTACTGGAGCTTTATGTTATTTATGCTGTCTTAATTTACTTATGGATCTGAGGAGCCTAAATCTGGTGTGCAATGTTTTGGTTTGAGGATGCAGAGTTTACTGTGTATTTTAGTTTTTTTGATCTCCATTGTTTATCAAAAAGAGGAATTTGCATTTATTGGGAAATGTCTTGCTTTAGACAGATGCAGTAGTTAACTAAATGAAGTTTAAGTTCAATATAAATTGAAGACATATAAGTCATGGTTTAGAGTACGCAGTGGCAAATGTTGGGACACTTAATTCCAAAACTTAAATATTTTCCCTGAGATAGCAACAGATGATTGTCTCATCTAGAACTTTTGCTTGCTCTTAAAATGTAACTGAAGGTTGATGTGTAGAATTGTTTTCCCTTTGAACAAGCAGGTGGAAAGTCAGGTTGGAGCAAGGCAGCTATAATATATTGCAGCATTGGTAAAGATGTCTTAAATTTACATGCAGTCTGTCAGTATCTCTTTTTGCCCTTGCTCTGAGCCAGATGTGATGCTGAGAAAAACTGGATTGTAGATGTGCCCTTTCCTCAATAAAATATCCCCAAACTGCATCACATCTTTAAAATGCTGATACCACTCGAAGTCCTACCAGTGAGTTTTGATCACTGTTGAGTTGTTATAGGCTTTTTTGACCCTGGAAAAGGGATTGAGTGTAGATAAAAGACAGCTACCGCTCATCTACAAATGTATAGAAGCTGAAAATATTTACTAGGCTAAAACAGCTTTGAGATAAATAGCATGTCTCTAATTTCTCCATCTCTTCACAGACATGGATACAGTATGCTAATGAAACTTGTGATAAATTGGAGATGAGTAATTGATACCAAAAAAATGAAAACCAAACTGGAAAATTGTGGCCTTTTTCTTCCCTCACATTTGCATATAATTCTTTCCTACAGCTCCCCTTTCTCTACACCCACCCTACAAAAAGAGGTTTGTATTTTTAGCAGCTCTGCTTCAGTTTTCCATTACTTCGTATGTTTTTTCCACAAAGAAATAGGGAACGTGGGAAAAGGAGTAAAAGCTTGCATTGCCATAACAATTTAATACGTGTAACTGGACAACTTAAATACTGTGAAGTTAAGGATAAAAGGAAGAGGAGCTGCTTAAGTTTTTTAAGGTTTTTCTGTGCTTAAATGCAAAAATATAAGCAAGGATACTTCTTAAAAATATGTATCCAAATGCATTGTACAATTTGCATTCAGGCTTTCAGATAAAAAGATACATGGTTTTGTTTAGTACTTCATAAATAATGTCATGAAATATATAACATGAAATCCTGATTGATTTTGGGGCTGGTTTGTGTCCTGCTCTTTCATAAATAGTAGGGATTTGCATATTTATTCCATTGTCTAATGTGAAGTAGGAAATGTGGGCTGCAGAGTATGGAGCCTGACCCTCATCAGTCGCTCTGAGGGATACGGGCAGGAACTACAGCATCATTTACCGATTGTAGCTTCACCTTCTCGCGTAGCTGTTGGATTTCGATGAGGAAATGCCAGCAATGATGCCATAATGTACTGCAAGGCTGCAGAGTAAATAAGCCTCTGTGGTATTGTAGCTCTCATTAGCATGCTGCCCCTACATTACATTTATTTATTCAATTCTGGCCAATCATTTCTGTGCATGCCTGTGAGTGATACTTTCTGTCTGTGCTGCCGGGGGGCTGCGGTGCCGGGCTGTGTGTGTGTGTGTGTGTGTGTGTGTGTGTGCGCGCGCGCACTGTGTGTGTGTGTGCACTGTGTGCGTGTGTGTGCACTGTGTGCGTGTGTGTGCACTGTGTGCACTGTGTGTGCACAGTGTGTGTGTGTGAGCACTGTGTGTGTGTGCACTGTGTGTGTGTGCACTGTGTGTGTGTGCACTGTGTGCACTGTGTGTGTGTGCACTGTGTGCACTGTGTGTGTGCACTGTGTGTGTGTGTGCGCACTGTGTGCACTGTGTGCACTGTGTGTGTGTGTGCACTGTGTGTGTGTGCACTGTGTGCACTGTGTGTGTGCACTGTGTGTGCACTGTGTGAGCACTGTGTGTGTGTGTGTGCACTGTGTGCACTGTGTGTGTGCGCGGCGGCTCTGGAGGCTGGCAGACGGCCCCAGGGCTGCAGGGCACGCCCGCTCAGGGTCCTGCTGCCATTGCAAACACGGCCACAGCCCCATAGCCCCTCAGCCCCACAGCCCCACAGCCCCACAGCCCCTCAGCCCCACTGCCCCACAGCCCCTCAGCCCCACAGCCCCTCAGCCCCACAGCCCCACAGCCCCACAGCCCCACTGCCCCATAGTCCCTCAGCCCCACTGCCCCACAGCCCCACTGCCCCTCAGCCCCACTGCCCCACAGCCCCATAGTCCCACAGCCCCTCAGCCCCACTGCCCCATAGTCCCACAGCCCCTCAGCCCCTCAGCCCCACAGCCCCTCAGCCCCACAGCCCCACTGCTCCACAGCCCCTCAGCCCCACTGCCCCACAGCCCCTCAGCCCCACTGCCCCTCAGCCCCACTGCCCCACAGCCCCTCAGCCCCTCAGCCCCACAGCCCCTCAGCCCCACTGCCCCTCAGCCCCTCAGCCCCACTGCCCCTCAGCCCCACTGCCCCTCAGCCCCTCAGCCCCACTGCCCCTCAGCCCCACTGCCCCACAGCCCCACTGCCCCTCAGCCCCTCAGCCCCACAGCCCCTCAGCCCCACTGCCCCACAGCCCCTCAGCCCCACAGCCCCTCAGCCCCTCAGCCCCACTGCCCCACAGCCCCTCAGCCCCTCAGCCCCACTGCCCCGGGCCTGGCCCGCCGCCTGTCCCTCCTGAGGAGCGCCTGGCTGCTCCCTCGGGATGGTGAAGCGGCACGGTGCTGCCTTCAGGAGCACGTCGGCTTTTTTGAGTAGGGATAGGAATTTGATGACGAACTGCGTAGTGATTTAAAATCGGTTATTTGTCGCTGTTGAACGAAGTCTGCTTTAAATGTATCGTGAGTATGTTAACAAGGAAGCTGGATTGCAGATGTTTTTAGTGGCACTTCCTAAGCCATAGCCATCTCTAGTAAATGCCATTTGTGTGGGGGTGATAGGGTAAACAAAAAATGTTGGAAGCCACAAGATGCATTTGTTAATTGTTTTTAGTGCGGATAACAAATGGTAGCACCGCTTACTTCCAACATGAGCTGTGACAGCTGAGGAAGCTATTCTGAAGCAAACATTTTTGACTTTTAAATATTTTATTTTAGGGGCAGGGAGGGAAATCCCACGACTCAGGGGGAAATTGACTCCCAGAGTTGCTATTGTTTTGCTGTCTTGTTGTACCAGAGTCTTTGTGGAAGAATTCACTTTCAGAGTAGCCAGAGGTTTTACTTGGTAGCTTTCAATTAAGTTGTATTTGTTTACCATTATGCCCTTCTCACCCACTCTTACTTCTGAACAAACATCTTTCAATAATAAAATGGAAAAGTGGAAATTACATGGTATTAACCTTTTTAGCTCCTTTGGAAAAGACAGAGTGATCAGAGATTTAATAAAGCAAAATATATCAAATAATTAGAAAAACCCACCTCAGGTTGGAAGTGTAAGCCACATACCTTCACAGCAGTGCTTTCAGAAGAGTGTAGGGCAGATAATTAATTTTGTCCCAGCAGACTCCCCTGGCTGAAGTGGTGCTGAGTGGTCATAAGGTGCTTACAAGTCAGGCAATGAGATGGCAGTGGGCTCACTGCTCAGCTCCAATTCATCACTGTCTCGCTGACAAGAGTGCCCTGGGAGTTGGATGGGTACATACTTATTATTAGACCTGCAGCTCTTCTGTCAGCTTTCTAGTGAAGTTTTCAGCTTTGAATTATAAAGTGAACTGAAAAGGATTCTTAGACATGTTTATTAGTATACAAGTCACTACAGGCATAAACTCTCAATTTTCTTTAGAGTGAAAAAAAAAGTGAAGAGAGTCAATGTTCAATTTTAACACAACTGGGAATGTAATTTCAGGTCAGTCTTATTGTGGTCTGTCATCTTGTGTTAGCACCACAGGCACCTTCCTTTGGGTGCCTTTGTGTTGATTATACACAGATACACATGTACAGGTGAGTAAGGACCTATGGGGAATTTTTGCTGCTACAAATATTAAATTACTATTGGAAATTTTGTCTGTAATTGAATATATGCGTTTAAAATCCTTTTTGAGGTTTTCAATTATTTAAAATACAGGGAAGACTACTGGCTTACAGAAAAACATTTTAGTTTATTGATTACACATATTTTGTCTGTCTTCATAAAAAAAAAGTCTTCAAAAAAAAAATCTATGATACCATGGTCACTAAATCTGGGACTTGGAAACCTTTGTGTGGCTGATCTTTTTGATTAATTTCTTAAGGAAATTAGGCTTATGCAGTTATGCTTTCTCTGTGCCAGTCATATTGTTCAATATTTTCCAAATTAGTTTTTTAACCTGTTAGCTCATGTCAGCTGAGCTTAAAGCAGGAGCAGTTAATCTTCCTCAAGTATTGTGCAAATGGGTGGTGAGATAGGAAAGAGAGATTGCTAGTTCACACCAGTAAAAAACAATTTGCACTGTGGCTAAGACCCTGATTATCAAAGTAACCACACAAAGGAAAGCTTAAACACCATGACGCTTGGGAAGAGCATCAGTGAAGCAGCCCTCGTTCTGTGCCTTGGGTAATCCATCCCCAAGAGACAAATCCATAAATAATAAAGTTAAGTTCCAGTTGTTTCTCAGATTTTTTCTTTCTTTTTTTTTTTTTTTTTGTAAACTTGAAATTAAATTCTACTCATTTTTCGCTAATAGCTGAGTAGCTTATTTTTACCTTATGTCCTTCTTAGAAGATAAGGTGAATTGTCAATTCCTTACATATATATCAGTGGCAGAAGAAAACTTCACGGTTGTGTTATATGAATTCACTGTTTCCTGCATTCAGTAATTTGTTGTGTATGTTAAGGGGCCTTTTTTGGGTGAATTTCCCTCATCAGTGTTTAATTGATGAAATAATATTATTTCTAAAAATATGCATTGTTTAAAAAAAATAAATGTATCACAGAGTTGAATACATACACCATGAATGGTGCAAAGTCAAAAAGCAAATCCTAGAAACAAATTGGAATTTTACATCTTTTATTTTTCTGTAATTTTTTTTGTGGACCTGGATACCTACTTAGGACTCTCTTGGGTGTGCATGAAAAATGCAGATTGTAGCATTATATTTTGGTTATGCATTGTCCTTGATCTAGATAGAAAGCTTCAATTATTATAGCCATAAAGCTATTTTTGAAGATAGTAATTTCAAAACATCACCGCCTTCCAGTAGATATTAATAATGTATATTTTCCAGTACAAATAGTTTTATTGACTTTATTCTCTAGGGAGAAAGATGCACTTAAACATATTCTTACTAATTTTGGCTTCACTTGAGGACAAGCCTTGAATGAAGTCATGACTTTCCTGTCATGCCATGGAGCTACATTCATTTCATTGGTGGCAATTGAATGTTGAGTCCTGCTGACCAAAATTTTTTGCTTTTAGGGGTCTATTTTATTCTTCCTCCGATATTTCTGCTGACAAAAATAGTATGTTTTCTGGTATTTTCCTAGCTGTTTAGTTTCTACCATTTTCTTTCAGCTTTATAGTAAAAAATAGTAACAGACTTTTGGGCTATCAGAGAAGCTAGTCTGTAACTTTACATGACTACTAATAGCTGGTGTCTTAAAAATGTGCACAGCACTGTGATTTTATCAGAGAATTGGGTTAATTATGTTCTTTCTAATGGCAACATTTATTAAAAATACAAAAACAAGTTTTTATTCGAGATTTTTATGCTTTCAGTGTTAAAAAAAAAAAAAAAGAAGGACGAAAAGGAAAAAAAAATTTAAAAAGCCCATCAGCCAAAAATATTTTGATTGGTTCCTTATAAGTCACTGGATGCAAAGAACCAAGATCATACAATACATTTTAAATGTCTTGTTGCTGAAGTGGAAAGAATATAATCTGACTGTTGAAGTATCGGGGCTCCACACTGCTTTTCCTCTGTTCCCTCACTGAACCTGGAAACTCCTGGAGCACCCAGATCTGTCAGTGCTTGCATAGGAATAGTAGAAGGTATTCCTGTAGCTGTGCCTTTTCTTGAGTGGATGTGACAAGGCAAAAGCACGAGGTTGGTCAAAATCATCTGCCAAGCTGGAATTTGAATGCTGAACTGAGGAGAGTTGAAACAGTGTCCATTAGGGAACGTGCTGAGCATGTCTATTGTGTAATGCTGCAGCAGTGCTGAAACGCAAATGGCTGCTGGCTGAGCACAGGCAGGTCTTCAGTAGCACAGGATTTGGTGCATAATAAGCTAAGAGCCTTTTTCATGCCACCTCTGTGGTGAATTCTTATTACCAATATTTTATTAAAGCATAGTAAACATGTACGTTAAATGTATAGACATAATTAAATTTTACCAGTGTATGACAGAAGAACACCTATGTTAAAAGAGTAATAAAATTTGCAGTTAAGTAAAGAATAATTACTAAATAGCATAATTTTTCCATTGTATGACCCTCGACTGTGTATTTATTTTGATATCCAAAGCAATGTGTATTTACACTTCCGAGACGCCTGTTGAATCTAAAGATCTATTTCACAGGGGTGCTGCAAATGGTCTGTGTTAGGGCAGTGTTCTGCTCCACAGATTAGTTCTGCTCAAAAGCTGTGTATATGAGTACTGCCTTTGCTGATTGTGCTTCTTGTTCAAAGTGAGCTGAGCTAATGCAAAACCTTAGCGATATGTTCAGATACATAGCATAGATAAACACCACTGAATGGCAACACTCAACTTTGACTGTTAAAAAATACAAAACCTGTATATTGTATACCTTCTCCTTTATAACTGGCCTCCAGTGATCATGACAGAGCATGGCTTTGCTACTTCATTTATATTTCTTTTAAATAATGAAGGAAATTTAAAACTCAGTCTGAGTCCCACATCTGTAGGAAAGGAATCTTTTCATATCTTTTTGCTTCAGTCGCTTCTCATGACTTTTTCTTTCTTCAGTTTTGCCTCTTTCATTGTGGTGTTACTCAGTCTGTATTACCATTTTCAAAAACCAACTAATTTAGGTAATTTTTCATGCTTTTAGGCACATCTTTCACATTTCTCAAAACTTCTCTGTTAAGAATTTCAAGTCTTTTCTGTAATGTTCTCTGGAGTGCGAATGCTTTTCAACCACTGCATTTGTAAAATTTTTAACTATCATTGGTTTTTAATGCAGATAAAACCGTTTATCTCTTTCTCCTTTTTAAATATTTTTTTTGCCAAGTTTAGACATGTGGAACATACATACATAACTTGTAATGAAGATGAGGGAAAATAGGTAAAAAGCGAGAGAGTGAGAATAAGCTTTTCATGTTTGCTCTCCAGAAGAACCCATTTAGAGGTCAGAATAGCCAGCATAATTGATTCCTGCCAGAGGCAGTATGAATTTATATCTTTACCCTTGACGTGACTTTTAGCCTATATTTGTTTAGCCATTTAAATTGTTGTAGCCATTTCTTCCAACCATGCCTTTGGCAGTCTCATTGTTGACACTTATACTGCACTTCCTCTGCATTTCAAGTCATAATTCCTGGAAATATTTTTTGAAAGCAAGCATGTAGGCTACAACTGCATACTGTGCAACTCTAATCCCAAGAGTTAAAGCTTTCTCAATTAAAGCAAGCATTGTGTAATATAAGGTTTATTTCCTCACAGGGAAGTTCTGACTAGATATTGAAATTGTAATTTTGATGTTATGTTAGCTGGGAGATGTCAATGTAATGCTTTGAAAATGTAATTAAAGCTGTTTAGAGAAAAAAGTTGATTTTAAGGTGTCCAGAAGATAAATTAAAGGAATTCAGTTGCCTTTTATTGAAGGGGGGAGAAGGGGGCAATTTATGTTCAGAAGCAGAATTTTCATAATTAATAAGCCAAACTGTCATTCCCCTAGAGATCCTATTATTTAATACATCTGCTCTGTGTATCAAACACTTTTGAAGTGTTCTAGAGTTGAACAGAATCCCATTGCATTTGAAGACAAGGCATTACAGAGCCAGCAAAGCTGCTCTTTACTGATGCAGAGGTGCAAAGTGTAGGGAGGAGTGTGTGTTTCCTAGCAGTGTTGAGATGACTGTAAAATTCCCTGTCCTTCCAATGGCTCTTTGAGCAGGACTGGTTTTTCTCTTGTACTGAGGTTTGGTTGTGGCCATTGAGGACTGCAGGTCTTCTGCTTCTGAGTAAGGTTTCAGGATTAGTCTCTAAGTCACGTCTGCTTAATGAAGGAAGAAGCAAAGCGTTTGGAGGTTAGGTGTTTGAGAGAGAAACGTTTTTAATCCCCAGTGTTTGTGTGGTTACCCTTCAGCATGGAAGCATAGCTCGTGCTGCTGGAGCTCCCAGTGCTCCACAGTCACAGTCCAGTACCTCCTGGAGGGAGGTACTCTGACCTGCCCTTCCAAGAGCAGAGCATAGGTCACTCTTCCTCTCAAAACATCTCTCCTGTAAAGATCAGCTGCTGAATGGGTCTCTTGTTAATTTACACAGCAGTACAGCTAAGAAACCCACCCAGGTGCTGGAGAGCAGAGTCTGTTGTTCAGTACCTGCTGCCCCTAAGCTATAGCTTAGTGGAGAGCGTCCTAGTCCTTTGTTTAGGTGGAGATCATTTTGCTGTAGAGAAAATAATGCCAAGATTCATAGTCCAAAGAGGGTGGGCACAGGTAGCAGCCAAGTGCTGTACTGTATTTATTGTATTTTTGGTTTTATTTATTTGGGTACATAAACAATTGCTCATGAATTTAGGCCTGGCCCAGCCTTTCTGTTCCTCTTCCTTGTCACCATGCTTTGCACTCATAAGAGATTTTTCTTTTGTTCTTTGACACCTTACTTGGAAGGACACGAAGTTTCAGGCTCCCAGGGAGACCTCAACCGTAACTTACTCAGATACCTCAAATCTCTGTAACTTTGGGTATGTGCAGAAGTGCCTTTATGCTAGGGGAACCTGAAAGTGAGACCCTGGAAGACCTTACATGCCTTTGAAGAAGACAATTTGGTGACAGATGGCAGAGCCTTCTTTGGTCTGAGGGACAACTAATGACAAGGACGTTGGAGTAATTTCATAGTTTCTGGTTGCTCCAGTGAAAGCAGCTGTTGCTCAGTCAGCAGGCGATAATCAGCCATTTGTATGTCCCTGTGCCCTTGCAGGGGGGAGACTGAGCAGGTGTAGCTGTGAGATGTCGAAGTGTACCTGTTGAGATGGCACATCACTCCCTCTGTTCTTGTTTTCTAATCATAGGAAATACGGCACCAGTTCCAGGAGCAGGCATGTGTTGGCTGTCCTGGGGACCAGTGCTCCCTCTGCATTATTCTCATGAGCTGCACCTTCTTGGGATTCTGTGTGAGAACCCCGGGTTTGGTCAGGGGTCTCGTGTGGTGGTAAAGTCTCTCCTCCAACCCGTGCTTCCAAGGAAAGACTCTGCAGCCTCTTGCTGTTCGGTCTCAAGGCAGTTTATTGTGAGTTATCTACAAGATTGTCTTCTCGGGCTGCAGCTGTTTGGTCAGCAGCCCAGGCAGAGACACACACACACCCTGACACCCTCTCTGTCTGCTGTCTTCTTCTCTCCCCCTGCCCAGGGCTGCTGCTATCTTTTATATGATATATTATGTGTTACATGTTTACAGTTTTTCCCCAATACCTACTACCTATGGTACAAGGTGCTTTTCTACTCTAAACCAATCCATAAGTGCCAGCATCACCAAGAACATGGAGGCAAGGAAGAAGAAGGAGGAAGAACAGGTTCAGCCCACTTTCCTCCATCTCAGAACTTCTGACCCCCATGTACAAAGTAAAAAACCCCTGTACAGGTGCTAAAACCCCCCTGTACAATACTAAAAATTTTTCCCCTCTACTTTGCAACTACTTCTATTATACTATCTAACCCTTTGTGACTGCTTGTTCCACCTTCAAAGTTGGTAACTCATTCCATGGCTCAAACTCAAAATCACAGCTGTTTGCAGCTGCCTGCCAGGGTCTAAAATGCTTCTGACAAAGGCCTGGAACCTCTAAAAATGTCTGAGAGACATTTTGAGTTCCAACAATTCTGCATCTTGTTTTGGGGATTATTAACTCAGAATTGGGAAGAATCTGAACAGTAAACAAGTGCTCAAGTGTTTTCAGACCTGCACAGTTTCTTGCTCATTTTCTCTTCCTCATTCTTTCTGATGGATGCTTTCATTCCCACATTAAAAGAGGAGTAGTGTCAGCTAGAAGCTGTGTGGCTTGGGGAGCTCCCCAGAGGTGGGCAGGTTGTTAAGGGTTGCACAGCTGTGGGGTTGGGAGTGTAGGCAGGAACATGCCAGGTGCTTTCCAGCAGCTGCAGCCATTGGACAGATGCCTCAGCTTTGGGATGCAGATCTGAATGTGCAGTTCCATTTGTGTCTCCATCGCTGTTCCCTCCCTGCACACCCTCAAATATAAACGCATTTCCTAATTCTCTAAGGGATGAGCACTCTGCCTCCTGTGTAATGTAATCACTACTGAAATGGAAATACCGCTGTAATACAGCAACAAGATGTCAGTGATTTCTCCTCAGCTGTCCCCACTTTGTGGAGGGTACCTGTGTAGTTTTGTCTAGTACAGCAGCTGCTGGACACTGCTGCCTTCCTGCTGCTTACTGTCCAAAATACTGTAGAGATTGAAACTGCAGTGATTTTGAAGGGGGTGTGGCTATGGTTTCAGAAGATGTGTTTTGTTGTGGTTTTTTACTTCTCACAGAAAACTAATAAGAAACTTGTTGCCTCAGGAGACCAAGTCAAGTGAATTTCTAAGAGGCTGGGCTCTGTCATATAGCAACATTTCAAGTCTCATACTTAGGGGAAATTGGCTGTAAGGATGAGGAAGCAGAGCTGTGTATCTGCAGTGGTTTTGGCTGGATTTTGCATCCCATTGCTTTCCATTGAAGCATTACATAGTGACTACTGCTGGAGACAGGATATTACACTTGCTACAATCACATGTGTGTTTTTTAGAGCTTTTGATTCTCAAGAAGTGAATTAACTCCCTTATTATAAAACTTCTGTTCTAATCCTTACAATTTAACAATATCATTAAAATGTTGTATAATGTATATGGAATTTCTAGTTTTGACTTACAAAGGCAAGTTTAAACCTGCTCATAAGTCCCTCCTGCTGTGTTTAGGAGCTGGCAGACAAGGTAAAATGCTTTGTCAGCAAAGCAAAACAAGTAATTAGAACTAAACTTTGCACCGGGAAGAAACCACTGTGTTCTTGCAACCTCAACTCATGAATTTCATATAGACAGGCTTCAGTAATTGCAGAATTATGATTTGGAATTAGACTTACAGACTGTAACCTGGTGAGTCCTACGTTTTCTTTATTTTTTTTTTCTTACTGTGTTTTCTCAGGTTTTTTTTGTTTTTGTTTTTGTTTTTTTTTGTTTTTTGTAATTCTCATATATCTGCCTTTATCTTGTTATGACTCATACCATGCTGAAAGGTTACAATTCTGTTCACATTGTCACTTTGTTTTTTCCAGGGAAGAAACTGGTGTTGGGGCTTGAAGGGAGCTGTAGAACACATGGGAGACATTGAAACTACTTAGTGTGAGGCCAAGTGTGAGCAAAGATAGCAGACAACCTGCTGAAGTGCTGTGCTTGCACTGCCTCTGTGCTAATTGAAAAGATAAGAGAGACATGGACTAGGGACAGCATTCTCTGGCTTCTGCTGCCAAGTGGCAGGATACAGCTCTTGTCCACAATGGCTAAGCTGTCAGGCCTCTGCCAAAACCCAGGTGCCCTCATCCAGCCTGCCTGCTGGGAATGGTTCTGGCACCTGCTTCATCCTGTATAATCCAGGAGAGCTAGAAGTGGCCTGAGCCAAAACCGTGAAATGTGCTAATTGTTTAACGTTTTGGCCAGTACTGGAATCTCTGCTTTAACCTGTCTTCTTTAGTAGCCATTTAGCCCAGTTTATGCAAGCTTCCTCATCAGATGTGTTGGGTTTTTAAACACAGTGCCATAGAAATGTTGGTTGGAAAGGAGTTCTGGAGTGTATCTAGTTCAGTTTCCTGGAAGGAGCTGAATGCTGCTGGTCCAGAATTAAGGAATCATAAAGGTAGTTGTAGAGATTTTAATAGTTCTGTCTCATGAGGAATGTAAATGAATTTTTTAAAATTTTTCTTGCTTTCAGTGGGATTGGGCAGAATCCTTTGTCAAGTCCATAGTGCTGGGTTGTGTCTCCCTGACAAGCACAGTGTGTCACCAATCCCAGACAGACTTTGCCTGGATAAGTGTTAGGAGCATTTGTCTTTGCAGTGCTGCAGGCAGGATGGTGGCAGCTGTGTGTCCTCTGGGCAGGCTCCAGCTGTTCTTGATCTCTCCTCAGTTAGTTAATTGCATGCAGTATTTCTGCCTCTGCTGTGTCACGGTTTAGGGGGAGTACTCCTCAGTTTAGTGCTCCCACAGAAGCTCTCCAAGGCACGCTGCTGCTCACCCACTCTCCGTCCCCTCCCCCTTGCCGTGCACTGGAGAGGAGAATAGGAGGCACAAAAGGTGAAGGTCGTGGCTTCAGATATTTTTTTAAATAATTTTAATAATTTTAGTAGTTAATTTCAAATTACTGGAAATGGCACTGAGATAAGAAGAGGAACAGTAAGGGCAACAATATTCATGACAGAGAGTACAAGAAAAGAAATGTTACTACTCACTGTGGAAACCCGCAATAGACAACACCAGTTCTCTCCAGCTTGGAATTGGAGCCATGAGAAACTTCTGTTCCCTGGAAAAGACTCCCTTCCCCCTGCCCCCAGTAATGATGTGAAGTGGTACAGAATAACCTGGGTGTCCTGGCCATGCCCCCTTCGGGCTGATGCAAAAAACCCTGCCCTGGCTGGAACCAGGACATGCTGCTAAATTTCTGCATGAGTACTTAGCTTTATAATGTTCTACTCCATCTCAAGAATATATTAGGCATTTCATTTCTTAATTTTGGTATCACAGAATAATTTAGGTCAGAAAATACCTCAAAGATCATTGAGTCCAACCATTAACCTGACCAGTTCATCACTAAACAATGTACCCAAGTGCCACATCTACACATCTTTTAAATACCTCCAGAAATGGTAACTCTGGGGTGACTTCCTTGGGCAGCCCATTCCCATGCTTGACCACCTTTGTGTTGAAGAAATCTTTCCCAATACCCAGTCTAAACCTCTCTGGCATTGGTTGAGGCCATTTCTCCTGTCATTTGTTACCTGGAAGAAGAGGCCAACCCCCACCTGGTTAACAAGTCCTTTCAGGGAGTTTTAGAGAGTGATGAGGTCCTCCCTGAGTCTCCTTTTCTCCAGATTGAGCAGTCCCAGCTCTCTCAGCTGAGTCACTTTCTAGACCTTCACCAACTTCATTGCCCTTCTTTGGACTCACGCCCAGCTTACTGTTATCTGCAAACTGACTGAGGGGGATGGACACTTGATCCCCTTGTCCAGATCACTGATAAAGATATTTAAACAGGACTGGCCTCAGCTGAGCCCTAGGAAGCACCACTAGTGACTGACCACCAACTGGATTTAATTCCATTCCCCAACACTCTCTGGGCCATCCAGCCAGCCAGTGTTTGCACCTATCCAAGATGTAAGCAGTCAGTTTCTCCATGAGGATGCTGTGGGAAATGTTGTCCTGTCTTTCATAAACCTGTGGGAGCTGGGAGAGGAGGACGTTTGGAAGGCAGTTGGTGTCTTTACCTGGTGTGGGTAACTTCTGAAATCCAGGTAGTTATTGAGCACAAATTCATATATGGTTTTTGTGCCTTCACTCTCTTTTATCTGTCTGTAATATTGGAATTATCAGATGAAGTTCTTAAAGGGTAGTGTGAACACTGGTTACGTCACTTATATTTAGCATTGGGAACTATAGTGTTCAGGATGATTTCTTCTTAATTTCATCCCTGATTGTAAACATTCCTTCCTTCTGTGGCAGCCAAAGGAGGGACCAAGTCCATAATTTTTTTCTTTGTTTGAAATTTTACAACGTAACCTAGAAGATAGGGATGCTGTTGACATAATGGGAAAAATACTCCCTGAAAGCAATCTGTTACAGATTATTCTAGTGAAATGGTCACCTCCATACATGTCAAGTTAGAGTAGGATTTAAGATTTTTTTCTTCTCTGTGGCTTCACTCTCCTAATTAGTCATGTGTAATTTCATATTAAATGATTATTCAAGACCAGAAGTGGCAATTTATTGCTATTTTGAAACAAAAATTACTTTGGAGTTTATGATTGCATATTCTGCAGGTGGATATTTCAATGCCTCATTGCCTCTGTTCCTGTTACAGGTACATGTGACAGCATTGCAGCAATGAGTGGAATTTTAAAGAGGAAGTTTGAAGAAGTTGATGGCTCCTCACCTTGTTCCTCTGTGAGGGAATCAGATGATGACATTTCCAGCAGTGAAAGTGCTGACAGTGGTGATAGTGTCAATCCATCCACTTCTAATCATTTTACCCGTAAGTACTAACTCTCTGTACCTAAAGAATTATTCCTATTTCTCAAAATAAAATAAATTTTATGGTTAGATAAGAATGATGATTTTTAATTGAACATAACATAAACCAGTCTTTCCATGATGTTCGGTTTGTGACTTGCTCAAAAATACTTAGTAAAATACTCTTACGTTCTTTTGACTTCTTGTCTGTTAGACTGTTGTAAGTTTGAAGTCTCTTGGAAGCTCCTACCTATTTGCTATTTGAATTATGTGGCTGTTTGTTGTTAATGTTAGGAGTTATGTTCAAAATAGTTCAAGCAGGTACTGTAGGGAAAGTGCTTTAGCTCAATTTATTTTCCTTAGCTAAATGTATTGCAGCTGTCAGCTCTCTGTAATACAGTATTGGTGAGAGTTCTCTAAAAGCAATATAAGCTTTCTTTTATTTGGAACTGATGAATGTTGTGTATGGTAGACATTATTTCAATAGTTTCTATTTTACCAGAGGATATTTCTGTGCTTCGCAATGGTTTTGGGTACAAATAAGAATTTGGTCTTAGGTTAGCAAAGCTATATTTGCAGCATATATTTCTGGGAATGATGAATTTACAGTTTATGTTTGCAGTTTATGATACTTGTTTCAGGTGGTTATATGATTTATTAATAGTGAACTACATCTTCTACAAAGCAGGGCTTTGCCTCCTTCACCCCTGTTGCATTTAGATCTCCTCTATAGAGTTACTCCTTAAAAGCATGAGCCAAGGAGTAGGTGAGGCTCCTCATTGCTGCCCGTCCAGAGCGTGCTCCATGTAACCGAGTGGTGTGGATGTGCCTGGAAATCACGTTTATAGCATGTGATATGAATATTCTTCTGACTGACTTGCCTTCCAGATGCTGCTGTTTAGTTTGAGTGGGCCTTTGGGTGTGAGGGTCTGAATCCTCCCTGCTCTGGTAGGGAATGTTCATGTGCACAGGAGGGACAAACACAACTTTTGACATGGATTCACATGGAACACACTTGAGGTGCTACATGATATTTAAGATGCAGTGCTAGCTGGGGACCTATTTTATTGAAGTGCCACAAAGGAGTAAGTGACCCAGTAAACCTCTTTAGTAGTATTTAGAAATCTAAATTTAGGTTAGTATTCAGAAAATTGTCTTGGGGTCAATACCATCTGCATGCTGCTATATTAACATTTACATCTGTTGAAGAAGTTAGTTGATTATTCATCATAGACTGAAAACAGGCTTTTTACATCAAACAGCCATTCCCACCCACACAGAAGACGACAATTTTATTGTGAATACGTGTGTAGGTATTCAGTGAAAGGGAATGATTCAGGGGACAAACTTGGAAGTTGTAGTACAGGCATAGGCTTTGATTGTAGTAGACATAATAAATAATTTAGTTTAAAGGAACTTCCCTTTCTGTAAGAGAAATGACAGTATTTCAGTGTTATGATTAATGATTTATCTGAGATATTTGTGGCCAGAGTAATAAATGTTTACCTGTGTGTGCACTGACACATATAGAAATTGTACATATTGCATTTTTCTAAAAATATATTTGGGTATATCCATTGACAATATAGAAACAGAAAAAGCAAGTAGTTTGTGTGTGCATTGATAGTATTTTTTAAAAAGTATTGTCTTTAAAATAGATGCCTCAGCCAAAATTCCAAGAAATCAAATGCAGAACCCCTGTTTTACTTAATAGCTCTTGCATGATACTCACCTGAAAATTACATGCACATGGAATGTATACTAACAAAACTGATAATAATGTACATTGGAAGGTATTTGCTTCAGGCTTTAAACTCATTCATCTTCCATAGTAAAAGAAAAGAGACAAGCTTTTCTAAGTTGAATATTTGAATCTAAATATAAGGTTGAGTTCTGTGAGACTTTTTTTCAGTGAGCAGACTGAAAAGAGCCAGTGCAAAAAAAAGGCCAGCGAAATTCCTTGCCTCTGTTACATGCCTGAATACCTCCTTGATGGAGGTTATCTTCCTAAGCTGTTTCCTGACATGTTACACCATTTTCTGTTCTAGTTAGTGAGACACTGTCAGATCCTGTGCACCATCTTTTTTCTGGTCTGTTTTTATATAGGTGAATACGAAGGTGACTATAAACTCTCTTTTACTGATTGGAAAAGGGGGGAGGGTTGTGTGACCTGTAGTCAACATCACGATCTATATATTAATTCTTAAACTGAGAATTAAAAAAAAAATGCTAACGTGGTCCTCTAAGTCTTATTTTTTCTTTCTATTTGACCTGACAAAGAGATAATTCTAAATTGCTTGTACCTACCATCTCTTCAGCACTTTAGAAAGTAGGCATTTTGTATATAGAGCCATCTGGCACAGCTGATGCATCTCTGTATTTACACAACCCTTGAAATGATATGTATTGGGTCAGATAAACAGGAGCCTAGCAAGAATTCTGCTCAATTAGTCTTAAAGTCAGTTTAACCTGCCAGCTAAATGAGGCACACAGCTGCTGTGGATCATTCAGGTGGGGCAGAACTACCAGAAGATAACTTTGTTCTCAGCAATTAACCCTGTAGTGTGATGGTAGAAAACACATGACTAAGATGGCCCTAAGTGCTATTGCTTGTGACTATTACACAGAGTTTCTTTAAAAATATATCCATTTAAACAAAGACAGCAACAACAAGAAATTAATAAATCCCTGCCTAGGTTGCAGGCAACTGAGACAGTAAATAAAAATTACAGTCCATAAAGAATAGACAAATTTTAACATTAGCATTTTCTTTATAAGGTGTGTATATTTTTACATATCTGCACATTTTTAAATCTCTTAGCAAATGGTGATGGAGTGCATTCATTACTGCTGGCAGATATAATCCCTGTTGTGTATTTTACTTCCCTTTCTCAGTCCATTGAAGTAATTTCAGTTTGATTCAGCAGGTCATTAGTCATTGCAGATTTACTTTAATGGATGCCAAAGCGTATTACTAGCTAGTCCACATGTCTATCCCATTTCACAGACCTGCCTTCATATCAGAAAGAAGGATGTTCATCTTCAAGTAGCAGTGCAAGCATTGCACATAAAGTATTAGTCAGGACTTAGGCATACATGGGATACAGGGCTGGAGCACTCAAAATGCCATTGGAGCTCCTTTCAGTTGCCCTGTTCAGTTCTGGCACCCCACTGCTGTGTTTCATCTGCTCCACAGCAAGCTGAAAAACCTGGCATTGCTGTTGAGGAAGTCAGTACAGCACCTTGACCATTCCTATATTCTGTGCACTGAGGAGCACTGAGTTCCACATTCCAGCTCAGCTGTGGAGGAATATGTGCCCTGCCAGGGAAGGGTAATGAAGCTCGTGAAGGTTCTGGGACATAAATCCTATGAGGAGCAGCTGAGGGAGCTGTGGGTGTTCAGCGGAGAAAAGGAGGCTTAGGAGAGACCTTACTACTCTCTACAATTCCATGAAAGGTTGTGGCAAGGTGGGGGTCTCTTCTCACACACAAGGGGAAATGACCTCAAAGTGTGCCAGGAGATGTTTAGGTTGGATATTAGGAAAAGTTGCTTCACTGAAAGAGAAGTTAAGCATTGGAGCAGGCTGCCCAGGGAAGTGGACAAGTCGCCATCCCTGAAGTATTCAGGAAACAAGTAGACATGGCACTTCATGATGCAGTTTAAAGGGCATGATGGCATTCAGTCAAAAATTATTTTATGATCTTGGAGGTCTTTTCCAACATTAATAATTTGATTCTGTGATTCTCCCTGCTTTGGTGGGGTACCTGCCTCTAAATGCTTGGTGTTTTTTTTCTGATACAGAAGAATACACAAATTTAACTTACAGAATCACATGCAATTGAAATACCTGTGGGGACCTTGTGAATTCCTGTTTTTTTGTACTTTGGTGCTGGTAATAACTCCCTATACACATTAATTACAGATGCATCTCTTAAGAAACATAAGGAGCTGCTGCATTTCTCTGCCATTTCAGCTTCAGTGTTCTGGAGCTGACACTTCTCTTCCTCACCTGCAGAGTCACTTGAGATGGCCAGCAGCAGCAGCTTATCTGAGAAGGTGATCATCACCAACGGGAGGTGGTGCCATCACACGGTCTGGTTGATATCCTCCATCAGTTATCTCTCTATTGCCATTAACATTATCACTGTCATGAGCAAGGTTGTCCTGTGGCCGTAATCACAGGTCCCACCATTCCACTGATCAGGGTACTGTCTTCAGAGTACTTTTGGATGTACTTTGGTTCATTAAGAATGGGCAGGTCACTGAGGGCTTTGAGAAAACCCTTTGGTCTCTAAGTGCTCCTGCCATCTTTTGATTTTGCTGTTAAAGATAATGAAGAATTTGAAAACACAAATACGTCCCCATGGCAGTCCCTTCAACATGCCCTGTAAAGCACTGTTTGAATTTTGTAGAGTTGCTAACTTACCGGGATTGCCTCATCTATGTGTCCATGCATAATGTGAAAGAAAGTGTGAAATCCTTAGGAAGGTGTGGCTTCTTCTGAATTATCTTCATAGAGGGATGAAGTTTTATTTGGTGTAAACTCAATAGCACAAGACACTACCTGAGCTTTGAATTTAAGCTGCATGTTTAATTGCTGGTTAATGATAGAAATCTAAATGAGTTAGAAGTGGTGGTGATGGTTTTCTATGGGAAAACATGTGTAACTAAATTCAGGCATTCATTCCTTTTTTCATGGCATCTTGCAGTTATTCATGTTGTTAGCAACCAGGCTTGGAATTTCCTTGTTAATGAGGAATATGTTCTTATTGCTATTTGTTGACTCATGTTATGAAATGCTAACAGGTTGAGAGGTTCTTGTATTTTATTTCAAAATAAGTCAGCTCATCTGAGCATTAAAAAGCAAGAAATGCAAATAAATTCAATGAAATGTAGTGCAGTGTCTGCACAAACTCAGAATGAGAGGACAGGGTATACCATGACAGCATCTCTTCATCTGGAATAAGGAATACTGTGGTGAGAATTGTTAAAAATTGAAGAGGTGTTATAAAGCAGGCTCCCACAAGATTTTAGAATGGTTTGTGCAACTAATTATGTTTCTATATTTTTAAATAAGTTCTCTGTTATAAATTAGTGCATTTTGCACACAATACAACCAGAGAGACAGTTTTTGCATTACATAATGATTTTGCTGGCTTAGAAAACATCAAACAAAATTGTTTTGTCAGAAGATGTTAATGATAGATACATAAAATATGGTTGTAAATGCAAAGTGTCAGTCAGCTGAATGGGTAGCTGTGTTTGCATGAAATGGCCATTCACAGAAGTCACATGTAGGATGGGACAAAGGGTTGCCTGTACTCTGCTGTCATAGGAGAGCTCAGTGAATGCAATTGTTATTCATGGGTGTTCCTGCAGGGATCCCTGGTAGGATTTTCCTCCTCATGAAGCTGGGGCCAAGGTCAGGAATAATCACCTATGGAACAGCAGCTGGCATTTAGAGGACATGGTGAGACAGAGAGCACTGAAGCATCTCCACTCCTCCCCACAGGCTGATGATACTTGCAGGGTGGAGAAACGGGACTAGTATGATGTATGTCACAGAAAAGCACTCTGGAGGTAGAGGGTGCAGAGGAAGTAAACTTAAAGCTTTCACTGAAATGTTAGTGGTCAGGCTCCAGCTTCTGGTATGCATCCTAACAATTAAACATTTCTGCAGGATATCAGACAAAACAGTTAACAGTGAGGTAAAATGCTTAAAATACTGATTAAGTCCTCTCTATTCATGTCAGACTTGTCTGTGAGTTAGTAATTTTCAAAAACCTTTTCAAATATGACTTAAATCTGGCATTCCCATCCAGATCCTTCTGTGAGGTGAATGTAGGTTTGGTTTTACCCTAAAGGAAGCTACTAGAAGGATAGAGCAGTGAAGTGTTTAGGTAGGTGGTGGTGTTCCACAGCATCGTCCCTCTTCTCTCAAATTTCCACTAATTTACAACTGAGTATGCAGTTCCCTTCTAGATTTCAAGATTCAAATTTCTTCTAGAAAATACTTCTCTTGTCCTCCAAAACAAACATTTTTGTTTTGGAGGATGTATTTTATGTCACAGGATTTCCTCTTAATGAAGATTTCCAGCATGCAGGAAAAGTGTTTCATCATTCATGCTTGGTAACATGTAAATTGAGTGTATGGAGACTCTTAGAAAATACCTTTTGGAAGACAATGGGATTGGAAGAGAGGTAAGAGAAAGAATTAGAAGCAATTTCTGGATGCAACCTTTTCCTAGATTTTCTATGAGGTTTGGGAAACAAGATGGGTTTTATAAGCAGTGTTCTGACCTGGATTACCAGGAGGGATTAGACTTTGCTGTTCTGTGGTGTTAGACTTGATGAAACACTGCACGGAAAGTCATGGAGCAGGTGGAGAATGGTGCTAATCCTTCTTGCCACAATGATTTATATGACACCAAGTATGTAAAAAGCAGACAAATTGGTAGTAGAGTGTAAGAAATGCAGCATTTCTATGGCTCTAAGATAGAGCTTTAATCCAAAAGGCTGCTTCACACATGTTTTTTCCAGCCTTTTGAAATTCTCACGTGCCTAAGATACTTCTGCACTGGTGACAATGCATTGCTTTGCCCTCATTGATGCAGGAGTGTGAGTAATTTGCTGGGGAGCCATATGGTTCACATTTATTTTAATGTGTCTTTGACATCAGGAGAATAGCTGAGACAGCAGAAGAAAGTCTTTATGTCTTGGAGTTCAGCCAGAACTGAGATCATTCAAGTTTTGTAATCAAAGAACTACCAGTTTTCAGGGTAAAAAATGTTAGAAAATCATGATGAGCTTAAAATGACATTCCTATCAGGATTGTATAAAAATAGGAAGCAGATTTTGCATTTGATGGATGAATTCAGCTTCAGTGGGTGCTTTCCTTAGGTGGTGGTTTGGATTCCATTTCAGCCACCAAACACGCAGAAGGAAGTGCTGCATCTTCTGCAGGTTTCACACTGCTGGAGCTCCACTGCCCAGCTTGGAAAATGAAGATGTTGAAGGGCAAATGGACAGTGCTGCTGCATAGTGCCTTGGACATATGAGAGAGCAAGTCAGGAAAGCTTTGCTTCAGTCTGCCAGCATATTACTGCTCTTGCTTACCTATATAATACCTTATAGTTTATTCATATACAAATGAAACTTGGGTGATTCTTTTAAGCATAGGTTGGATTGCTAGTGGAAGTACTGATTTTCCCCTTCAGAAAACTGCTTTTCATGGGATTTTGGAGTTGAATGGGCCAATGATGACAAGAAATACTACGATACAAGAAATAAATTATTACCAAGATACAAGAAAGAAATGATGACTAAGTATGATAAAACCTGAATTTTTCAAATTTTCAGTAAATTTTGCTGGGTGTATATTCATGTTTTCTAACAGATCAGAACATACATATTTATTGTGTTCTTCTGCTCTATCTTG
Organism: Lonchura striata; assembly: GCF_050655825.1. NCBI lineage: Eukaryota > Metazoa > Chordata > Aves > Passeriformes > Estrildidae > Lonchura > Lonchura striata. Next base: position 18,602,208 of record NC_140709.1, read on the forward strand.
AGCTACAGTGTCCTTAGCAGTGATTCTGGCAGATTTAACATACTGTGTAAGGTACAGTGCATGCAAAATAACAAATGCCCCAGACTCTTGATAAGGTGGTAGTTCTGTTTTGGTTGGTTTGAAGCAAAGTGTTTGAATCAGTTATAGAGCACTTTGTCCCTGACACTGGAAAATATTCAACATTTCTATTCAGTATTTAATAGTATTTTTGAACTCACATCAAGGCAGCCTTCTGCTCAGAGATTTTTAGGAAGTGTAATAGAGCAAGAACACAGTGCTTTGTGGTGCTGACTGTGCTTCTTTCCATGTCCTTGGTAGCTGAAGTGGTCACAATTCTCATGTCTCCTTGCTGACATTCTAATCTGTGCTTTTGACTAATCAAATACTATCCTGTAAACTCCTGCAGCTCCTGCCAGATCTGTTCTTGTAAACAACATTTACATAAATATTAATATATTCTAACTCCTCCTGACAGTAGCATTCAGGAGATGACCATGGAGTTCTTCACAGGGCCTTAGCTCTGCCCTTCATTGAACTCTACCAAAAGATAGGCTGTGTTCCAGAAAAAGTTATCCCACATATTCTGAGGGCTCTGAATGTTTGCATATGTGTTTAATTACAGACTGTCATATAATTTGTCTGACTCAGAACTATAATGTTAATAAATAACAGCACAAACTTTAATGGCATTTACAACAAATGCATGTCAGCTCTCACATTGTCTTCATATATGTCTTCAACCTAGTGCTGAATTTACAGTGCTGGTGACGCTGAAGTTACCGTGTGTCAACATTATAATGAAGCTCATCTTAATTCTGTTGTGACAGTTTTAATCAGTGATATATCAAAAAAACCCCACAAACAAACAACTTTGATGGTTTGGCATTGACAATTCAATTACTGAAATTGATAAGAACTGTAAAAAATTGAAGACATGCATTAGTGGGTTATTTTAGACAGCCCATGACATCTGCAGTCATAACTGAGAGACTGCTGACCGAACTTTGGGGCATAAATGTATGGCAGTGCTTGAAATCCATGTTCTAAATTTTGATGCACACACATGGGAAAAAATGCACATAGTGTAAAAGTTCATTCATGGTATCTAGTTTTTATCAGAGATAAATGACCTTCTTTTTTTTTTTTTTCTTTTCCTTTCTTTCATCTGAGGTTAACTAGATCACACTCTTCTGTTTAGCTTCATTTAGCTATTAATGTTAGTGTGTAGGTTGTGAATAAAACTTAGGGGTCCTATCTCTACCATAATGAGATTGAGACTTGAAAAAACAGAAGTGCTTTTGATGCAGCATTTGTCATTCCTGCCAGTAAAGCAGCTCTGACAGGAGTTCTACAGCTAAGATCTAAACCAGGTTACTATCAACACAGACCTTGTGTCATAGATACTCAGGTTTACAGATGAAGGTTCAAAGATTTGTGTGATTCTCTAACTTGTGAGATTTACAGGTGCAATTACCTTTGATTTCTTCATTAACTGTATGTGTATATATACTTTTTTTCAAGAGCAACTTTCCTTTTTTTTTCCTTGGGTATTTTACAATAGTTTTATTTTTCATTTCATTTGTGACTGGTTCATTTATTTGGCAAAAAACCGCCTGCCTTTCAGTAGCTGCCAGTATTTATTCTGAAATAGAGGCATCATCCAGTTGAGATTTAAATCATATTGATACTGATATCAGAAATTGGGTACACCTCAGAATGGTTTAGATACCTCATTCAGCATAAAAAGGTTTGTTTTTTTTTCACATGCATTTTCTTATGTATTAGAACATATTGGCAGTGCAGGTTCTGATTTTGAGTATTTGCTTTTATGTTATATTGAAAGAGAATGTCTCAGTATGAAAATTACCCCATCATAAAAATGCTAAAAATTGGTTTTATTAAAGGTGGTTTTGTTTTGGAACTGTGGTATATATGAAGAAGAAGAAGAGCACATTAAAACCGTATTTAATATAATGTAAAATTGACACATCCCTACCAACTAGTCTGCTAATGAAATACCCTCTTCCCTCACTGAAGACTTCCTATAAATACTTTTTACAAACTCTGTTGATAGGAGATTTGCTTCAACTTGGATGAAAGTTAAATATGCCTAATGTAACAGAATTTGTCTTTTGATTTCCTTTTGTACAAGCTACACCTTCTTTTTGTAACACACTTTACTGGCAGCATATGAGTAACAGGATCTGATCTTATTTGTCTGTTTTATATTTATAATCCAGCATACCTGCGGGAGGTCTGAAGTGCCTGTTGCTTAAATAGCAAACCATATACTTTACCATACTTTTAGCAGCTCATTAGTATTTAGGAAAAATAATCCTGTTATAGTGAGCCACAAAGAGTTCTGTGATAATGTCTGTGGGATACACTGTCTGTACTTTGGATACATTGGCTTTATTTTCTAATATACTTGGTTTTCCCACAGTTTGGTAGATAATGCTGGGTGTTTTGACAGTTTTGCTTCATGTAGAAGTTTGTGGATTTACGTTGATGGTGATTAACATTAAACAACTGAACTATGTTTTACTTGTGACAATAAACCCTTTACGAAGCCAGACGTGAAGGCCACACGGGTCCCATCTCTAGAAATGGTGGAATTCTAGATTATCAGTGTACATTTTGTTGCTCTTACTACTTTTAAAGAAAGATTGCAAGCCATTCAGGAGTGGTCAGGCACCTTTCAATCATTTTACTACATGAATTCTGACAATGAGGTCTCTCATTCGTACCTACACGCACCTGCAGTTGTTGCCTATAAACTGCAAAGCAATGACTTACAAGCTGCATTCTCAATAACCTGTTGCTATTTTGCAACAAATCAAATAAATTGGACAGCTCATCTTAAAAATCAAGGAGTGTCCCTTACATTTCTCTAAGGTTTGTGTGTCTTTTTTTATTTCCTCTAAAGACATGCAGCTATTATCAGCGAGAAACAATAGATCAGTTTCATGGGAAGAAGTTGCTAAGTGTCTGTAGAACCAAAAGAAGAAGAATATTTAACAGTTAAGATCTGGGAATTTTTTTAAACAAGTTTAAACTGCATATGTTTATTTAAAAACCTGAGCACAGGTATGAGTGGAATCAGAAAAGAGTTAGAAAATACTAGATTTAATTTTTTGTCAGAATTCTACAGGTTAGACTGTGTACACACACACGTATTCAGTGGATGGCAGCAGAAAGGTGGATGAAGGTAAAGAAAAACAAGGTGGATCTCACTGCTAGTCAGGATTATTTCTCTATCAGTCATTGGTGATAATGATGGCATGAATTTTTGAGACAGTATGAAACACTAAACATACTGTTATTACAGTTTTTTCCAACATAATTCATCACAAATTAGATTATAGGATATACTAAACTTTTCTGTCAGTGTGACCCAGTGCTGTAGCGATGTGGATCTCTGCTGCCTTGTGCAGCTTTGTTGGCAGGGGTTGGAAGAGGTTCAAGTCAGTGGATCACCATCTGTATGGTGACACTGAAAGAGGTTTCTTTTGCTGGGATTTGGTTGCTTTCTTGGTAAAAGGATAAAACATTCTTATGATGTAATGGGGAAGAAAAGCTTTCCTGGCCAAGTATTTCTCTTCTGAAGTAGACAATGGTGTTCATGGTTGTAACAGCTTGTAGTAGCTTCTGGCTTTGCATATGTGATAAATATTTCTAATGTTATCTTCTCATTCTTCTCACCTTGGAATATGGTGTCTGTGTGGTCAGGTATTGTCACTTGTGCAGTTCCCTTTATCTTAGCACATCTGCTACCTGACTGCAAGTTACCATTCACACCAAAATCTGACTCTGTTGCAGCTTCTTCAATCCTGAAGAGAGAGAAGCGGAAGAGAACAAAGAATGTCCATTTTAACTGTGTTACTGTGTATTACTTCACGAGAAGGCAAGGCTTCACCAGTGTTCCCAGCCAAGGAGGAAGCACACTGGGAATGTCCACACGCCACAACAGTGTGCGCCAGTATACCCTGGGCGAGTTTGCCATGGAACAGGAGAGGCTCCACCGAGAGATGTTGAGAGAGCATCTAAGGGAGGAAAAACTCAATTCTCTAAAGTTAAAGGTAAAGCTTGTCTAAGACTTTGATCTCTGCCCTAATTTAACTGGACAATGTCAGAGCTATAGGGGCCCAAGGTGTTTGTGTGTGTTAAACAAAACAATCACCTTCTATGAACTCCATTTTCAGTTGAAATTTATGTTTTTCTGGAGTTTTCTAATTTTACTGGAGTTGCATTTTTCTTTGATTATACCAAGTGCTCTTATAGTTGCTGTGTGCTTCCAAGTGCTTTACATGGAGGTTGTTCTTTACTCCCTGTTTTCTACAGAAAGGAAAATAAAAGCAGAAAGTGGTGGGAGTTAGCCTTGAAGAAGGTGTCTGGCAGAAGTTTGGAAGTGACAGGAAGGGAATAAGTCTTCTAAGCCCAATCGTCTATTAGAGAAGGGAATAGTAACATTATTGATACAGAAAGTAAAAGAGCTTCTTTCTTGGCTAACTTGAGTGAATTTGGGAAAAAGTAAGAAGCAGTGATACTAAAATGTTTTTGTTTTCAGTATACCAATGATTGTGTATGTATTGTGTGTCTATACTATTTAACCAGAGAATGTCCATTAAAGAATAAACGTGTCAGATAAATTAACCAGCTGTGTCAGTTTAGCTAGTCAGAACAGATCCTGGCTGGTTTTCACAAGATCACAGAATTTTTAATATTGGAAGGGATTTCTGGAGATCGTCTGCTCAACAGCCGCTGCCAAGGCAGGGTTCACCTAGAGCAGGTGACGGCAGAATGTGTCCACGTGGATTTTGAATGTCTCCAGAGAGGGAGGCTCCACGTCCTCCCTGGGCAGCCTGTTCCAGTGCTCTGCCACCTTTGGAGTAAAGAAGTTCTTCCACATGTTGAAGTAGAATTTTTTGTGGTTTAGTTTATGCGCATTGCTCCTCATTGTTCTGCTGGGTACCACTGAAAAGGGTCTGACACCATGGTCTTGGCAGCCCCTTTGAGATATTCGTGTGCATTAATGAGGCTCCTTTCATTCTCCTCCAGACTCCCACAGTATCCATAACAAGAGAGATGCTTCAGAGCCCAAACCATCTTTGTGGCCCCCACTGGACCCTCTCCAGTAGCTCCTTGTCTTTCTTGAACTGTGGAGACCAGAACTGAACACAATACTCCAGATGTGGCCAAGCAGAGGGGCAGGATCACCTCCCTCAACCTGCTGGCCACACTTCCTTGATGCACCCTGGGATACCATTGGCCTTCCTGGGGCCAACTTCCCAATAAAGCTGTGCTTTTGAATACAACATAGGAGAGGAAAGAAACTCTGATTTTGAGTAAAGGAGAACAGGGAAAGGGAGTGTGTTCCTTCTGCTGCTTTAAAATTGGCGTCAGAACTTCTGGTTTTTTATGTCATGGATTGCATTGCATATATTTTTGACTCTTTCAGATGAATTCTGTAATTAAAACTGAACAATATTTAGAATTGTAACCAAGCTTCTGTGCTGTACATCTTCTTCTTTTGCGATACTACATCTCTGTTTCTATAGTCGTACAGAGCAAAGTGGCACCCTCCAAGTTTAAGAAATGCATTTAAGCATTTTTTCCATAGAATGAGCTATGAGTTCATGAGTACTTTGTCTCAGGGCCTGAGGAAGTGTGCATGATCCTCACATTTGCAATTAATTTTTTCAGTCTCCTAACTGTTTGGGTTTTCTTCATAGCTAAACAGATTCTAAAATTCATAAGGTCATGAAATTTGAACTGTCATAGAACAAACATAAAACCACTCAGGATGAAGGTGAATCAAAGAGAGATACTTGGACAGGTTGGCTAGCAGAGTGTTAGTGACTTATCACTTGATAGAAGTTACACCTGTAACATCTCACATCACAGGATTTTCAGAGCATCAAGTGTGAATTGTGCTGTGTAACTGATGACTGGCTGTAGATCCCTTGGCTGACTTCCAGGAATCAGCTCAAAGAGAGGATCCCCCAGTGGAGTGAGTAAAGAATAGTCAAGCACACAAATATTACACATTTCTTTTCTTAGATAGAAAGTAAATCAAGGAAAATCACAGATCTTATTTACCTTGAAATAATAGATGAGGCCTTTTAGCCTGTATGCACTGGAGCTTGGCTCTTCATCCTTTCCTAACCCTGCGCTTGGCTGGGATGTAACGCCTTTCTTAATTGACTTACTTCACTTCTGCCCAGTCTGTTTTGGGGACACAGACCATACTTTCTGCTTGTTTTCCAAATACATGTTTTTCCATCTTCCCAGCCACTTGTTTTGAGTGGATGATTATTAAGATTATTAAGTTTCTGCAAAATCTCTTCATAAGTATTCAGTGAATAAGGAGAGCCTTATTTGCATTCCTTATTTTCATCTGACTGTTGTTAAATCTTTTACTAGAGTGAAATATTCCTTTTCATCTGGAGCATGTATAAAGACATAGGCAATAAAAATTTTCCTGTTTTAACTAGTCCATTAACCTCAGTTGCATCCCTGATTATGTGCTTGGGTTTAAAAAAAAAAGAGAATTTCAAACATGAAAAGAAAATCCAGGACTTGGTGAATTAGTGAAAAGTCACTGTAAAGCACCAAGCATGTTTTGTTTGTTTAAGAAAACAGACCCTTTCTGATTTTTCATTACAGAGATGGAAGAGCTGCTTGGTCATTCGCATAGTCTCTAAATGAATAAAAAAGGAAATGTGGCATTCTAAGGTGACAGTGCCAGCAGTTATGTCAGCAAAACTACTATTAATTTAATTAAAATATGCTGATCAGAATTTGAATTAAAAATAACTGTACATCACAGAAAAATGAAGAAAATGAGAAAATGGAGTAGAATTAAATTTAGTCAGAGGTTTTTCTATTTGAAAACCATTATGTAAATAGAAAGTAACATTTTCAGTGTGGTTTTTCATTTCAGTTTCTCTGTGATTTTTTTTATTTTTTTGGATTCCATTAAAATATACAAATCAGTGAGTAGAAAGTATTTGCTCATGTGGAACCTGTTAAAAGATAAAAATACAGGAATATATTGAAATTGAGTTTCCGTAATATTAGGTACTGTTTATTGGTTTTGTTGCTAAAAGCAAAGGGCCAAATAAGAAACATCTCTAACTAAAAGCAGATAAAGGCTGTGAAATTATTTTCAAGTCACTTTGGCCATTTAGTACCAGCACTTTGATGTAAACACTGCTGACAAGAGCATAAACACTTATTAGGAGCAGAGTGTGAAAATTCTGGATGTAAAAGCCATCTTATCAAATAAAAGGTACAAGTAATCATTTGAGAAAGCATGAGTAAGCACAAAACATTACCTAAGAGAGTCCTTATTGCTTACTCATAATGCCTCCTGAAATTAACATTATTAGCATGAGACCAGTGATGTTAAGGCACAGTAGGTTCCCTTTGTGGGAAGTCATAAAGAATGAATTCCAACTAGGGCAAGGCAGAGGTGTCCATGCTACAGTTTTTCCTGTTTTACTGAGTGGGTCTGAATTTCACCCAAAGGCTTCACATATTCATTTGCCTTTTTTCTGTGGTTATGACATTAACCCTTATATTTATGAGGAAATTTACCCATCTACTATCAAGTTTAATTCAGATGAGCAATATTATAACAATCAAGAGAGCGTAATGTTCCCCTGAAGTTCTGGAAAATTTATTTGGTACTTTTTGATGATCTTCCTCCCTCTGTAGTTATGCAGTTACTTTTTTGAGAAATGATAGCTTTTCGTTTTATTAATTCATTTGTTCTTTGTGTGGCAAAACGGAGGAAAAAAAAAATAGAGGCGGCAACAAGGAAATCATCCTGCAAAGGAGTCAGGAGCTGAGGTGCTTTGAAATGACAAAGTGCTGGCTGGTGGCACAGGTGTGATGTTCCAGCCTGCAGGAAGCATGTGGCATTCAGCACATCACTGGAGGCCAGTCCCTAATGCTCTTCTGCTGTGGAGAAAAGTAGTCAAGATTTGCAGGAGGAGGAGGAGAAATACGTGACAGGATTGGTATGGTTCTGTAGGTGCCTTTGTGTGCTGACCAGTTACATTCACCTCATGGGTAAGAGCCCTAAAAGTTAATTTTTATTAAACAGTAATTAAAGAAAATAGTAAACTAATTGCAGGAGTAGGGATTAGGATTTTTCTCCCTCCACAGTTTTAAACTTTGATTAAATAACAATGATCTGCTTAAGGAGTGGTTTGAGCCTTTGTATATAAAACTAGAGAAGTCAGATTTCTTAGGTAGGTCATTCCCCTATTATATATTAAACAAAAAAGCAAATAAATAAAAGAAACATAAATACACTCAGTTTTACCTTGTTAATATAAAATGAAAAGATATAACCAATAATGCCGTTCTGGATTGAAGTATTCAGGCTGAGTTGTGTGTATGGTGAGGTATTAGCTTCAGGCAGCTAGTTCAGATGAATTTAATCCCTGTGTGAATTTACCTCTCTCTCTCTGTAGAATGTACAGGAAAAAGGATGACTTTTAATGTAGCTTTTCCTACCTTACTGAACTAACACATTGAAATACCTGGTGTAAATAATGTCCCCATTGTCCCAGGGCTAGGCAGACCTGTGAAATGTATAACAAAAAATGGAGTAGTACATAAAATATACCATTTTACAAACCTTTGGTGCATCATAATCAGAATCCATGTTAGTAGTATCATTGCTGTCTCAAAAGGGATATTTAAGAATTTCAGAGAGCTCAGAGACAGGAATCAATTAAGATCTCAAAAATTATCTTGTGAAACAATACAGAGAAGACTAGCTTTCAGAAAGGCATGAGATCTAGCAGCTCATGGCAAACAGTAAATTTAGGTAAATAAAGAACAGATAATTTCTTACCTTCATTGCAAACTTGGTATTAAAAATGTGTTTTTAATTAATATTCTAAAATGTGAAAGAAATACTTGCTTACCTGTGATGATTTCCTGGAACTTCCTGGCAGTTATGCAGCATTTTTACATACAGCTTTGTAGATTGATGATGCATGTCACGTATTGACATCTGTGACGTGACGTACATGTCAGCGTTGTTTAAAGACTTTGTTAATTGTTCTGTGCAACAGATGACAAAGAACGGTACGGTGGAATCTGAGGAAGCCAACACCCTGACTCTGGATGACATTTCTGATGATGATATTGATCTAGACAACACTGAAGTAGATGAGTACTTCTTTCTCCAACCCCTGCCTACAAAAAAGCGGCGGGCATTGCTGCGAGCTTCTGGCGTGAAGAAGATCGACGTGGAGGAAAAGCACGAGCTGCGAGCCATCCGCCTCTCCAGGGAGGATTGTGGCTGTGACTGCCGGGTGTTCTGTGACCCAGAAACTTGCACCTGCAGTCTTGCAGGCATAAAATGTCAGGTAAATGTCTACATTATTGTCATTATTTAATTGTCTGGGGAGGGGGAAGGCTGTGTGTCCATGCACATGTGTGTATTTTCTATTCTTGAAGTTATAACTATTGCAAAGGCAATAACACTTGTGGATGTCCAACCTATTTTTTAAGGCCCTGTTTTAGTGTTATATACTGGGCAATTACTACAATCTTCTAATCTATATTCAGTATGATTTTAGGCACATTCATGGCTTAGGGTAGTTTTTTGTTCTTATACAAATATTCTGCTCCTCATACTCCTTTTAAGCCTTTATCTAAATAGGCAAATGCAGGCAACAGAAGAATAAGTAGCCTGCAGATTTCAGAAGGGATATTACCTTTTATTTTAGAAACAATTAGCAGACACTCCAAATGTGAATTATAGTCCAAACTCCTTGGGAAACAATAAATTACATTCTGCAATACTGTCCTTTATGTAATGTGCATGATAATTAAAACCTGTGCATGATACCTTTTTACTGCCTACATGCAAATTTATCTGCTAATATAGCAGGTTTTACCTCTGCAGACTGAAGAGGTATTTCATATTGTACAGTTGCATAGTGTCAGCTGTACATGTCCCAAAATGTTCCCTAAAAGATATTTCTGCTAGTTCTGCTGAGGTGCTTGTTGTGCAGCTGAGTTTTCTTCCTGAATGCATTTTTCATCATCTCATAAATGCAAGCTAAACGTTCTCTGCTATTTTAAATAATGTAGTCTCTTTGCTGTTCCTGTTTTCATCTCCACATGTGGGGAAGATGAGCTGGATTGTGTTGTGTGGTTCTCCTGCACATATTAGATATTTAGATGTTACAGTGCAGGTGAAAGTCACAGACCTTAGGCTGTCTAATCAAACTTGCCAACACACGGATTCAGTCACATTTTCAAAAGTTTAAGATATTACATGTAGAAGTTCTGTGCCCGGTCTGTTGAGTTTACCATATTGCATCTAGAATTGGCTGGCTTACCTTTGAAAATGCACTTGAGTTTCTGTTCCTATTTTCTGAGATCAGGTGTCCCAATTGGTAACTTTATAAAGGTTTTTGTATATCATTTATTTCAATGAGCATCTAGTTTCCACGATTTTTACCAAATTTTAAGGTGTTTCTGGTAATGCTTTTGCCTGGATTTAAGCACAAAATGAAGTAAAGCTATAGCAGATCGAGAAATTGAAAAGCTACATATTTTTTGTTCCACTGTGTAATACTTTCATCTCTGGAACAAAATCAATTTTCCCTTCTCTGCAGTAGTGGAGCATGTCCAGGCCCCAGGTTACTGTTCTCTCAGTACTGCTAAACTCCAGGGCTGATTCCCTGAGTGATTGTTAGCTTTGACTTATTCTACCAGCACTTCTCAAGGTGAATCCTGCTTCACCTTTGTATTTCTCTAGGCTGTCTAGGCTCTGTCATGTCACCAGGCTTTTGCTTCCTACTGTTAATCTGTATTCTTTTTTTTAAAAGGTGGATCGTATGTCTTTTCCATGTGGTTGCACTAAAGAAGGGTGTAGCAATACAGCAGGTAGAATCGAATTTAACCCTATCCGTGTACGGACTCACTTTTTGCACACAATAATGAAACTTGAATTGGAGAAAAATAGAGAGCAGCAAGTTCCAGCACTCAATGGCTGTCACACTGAGATAAGTGCACACAGTAGTTCCATGAGTCCAGGACCCCATCCAGTTGAATATTCGATTGCAGAAAATTTTGAGATTGAAACCGAACCCCCGGCTACAGTTATGCATTCTCAGTCAGCTGAGGACTTGGACTGCCCAGGGGAAGAGGAGGAAGAGGAAGATGGGAGTAGCTTTTGTAGTGGAGTTACAGATTCTAGTACCCAGAGTTTAGCCCCTAGTGAATCAGATGATGATGAAGAGGAAGAGGAAGATGAGGAGGAAGATGAGGAGGAAGAAAAAGCAGATGATTTTGTAGAAAGTATGAGCTCCCATGCTGATATGGTGCCTCTTCCTTCTGTCCTTTGCTACTCTGATGGAACTGCTGTGCATGAAAACCACTCTAAAAATGCCTCATACTATACTAACTCTTCAACTCTGTATTACCAAATAGAGAACCACGTTGCTGGCACTGCTAACCAGATCGGTGAGACTTACTCAGAAAGGGATGCTGTCAAGAATGGTAGTCTTTCTCTGGTGCCTTACAACATGACTTCAGAACAGTTTGTTGACTACACACGGCCATCAGAGGAAACTTTTAGCAGCCCTCATTACCCTTCTGCAAACCCCTCAGTGATTGTTTGCTGCTCATCCTCTGAAGGGGATGCCAGTGCTCCCTGTAACAGTTTGTACACTGAGCATAGGCCGAGTCACCCACCAGTGGAATTTCACTCATACTTGAAAGGTCCTTCTCAAGATGGCTTTGTTTCAGCTTTGAATGGTGACAGTCATGTGCAGGAGCACCCTGCTGAGAATTCTCTAAACCTCCCAGAAAAGAGCAGACTGCACGAAGAGTGCATCAAATCACCAGTGGTAGAGACGGTGCCTGTTTAAAATTAAATTATTCTAGGACAGACTTCCTGTGTTAAAATTCACTCCCATTGGATTTTCCTAGAAACTTTTTTAAGAGGTAGACAATACTTGGACTAGTCAATGTTCCAGATACATTTTGTTTTCTCAAGCTACACTGGCAGTGGTATTGCACAAAACCAGTTCATGTAAAGATTTAAATAAAAATAATCAAACCATTTTTTTAATAAAAATAAAACAGATAAGTAAAAAATGCACCCAACATATTTCAAAGTAGCCTGCCTATGAACGTATGTGAAACCTGCCAAGCTATCTGAATCAAAATTTCCATGTTTTTGACTGTCGGGCCTGTGCAAGATTGTTAGAAATGATACTTTGAAATAATCATGTTTAGAGTCCTAATTTTCAACATATCTGATGGTAAGTTTAATGTAAAAATAACTACTGTATGAAAAAAAAGTTCTAATTGTTCTGTACTGTTTGTATTTTATTTATGGTAGTTTAATATTCATGTTTTGATAAAAGTGAACAGCACGTTCATTTGAGCAGAAGATCCATAGTTACTTATGAAGAGCATGTCCACTTTTCATCTGGAGTACCTTGTATTCTTCTTTATTTTTTCCTAATACTATTTCTGATAAATCATCTTGAAACACATTTTTAGAGTGTACTATTTTTCTCTTTTACTGTTCTTGAAAAACAGAAGAGTCAGAAAGGGGGTATTCACATCTTCTAAAAGGTAGACAATCCTCCATTTAAAACTAAAATCAGTGGCATTCCAGAACTAGTACCCCCTCCCCAAAGAAGAATGATCTTGTATATAAAGGCAAAGCAGTAGCTTAAGCTCACCCAGCACCTTCAGCCCAGCCACCGTTCAGATCCTTACGCACTTTAGTGCCACTTTGCAGTACTGTGGGAACTGCGGGAACTGTGAACCTCTTCGGAGAAATGCCATAGCTCCAGACCCTGAGGCAATGTAAGATCTTAAAATTCACTGTAAAAAAACCTGTACATTTCTCCCAAGCCAGTTTATGAATTTGTCAGTATGCAATTTATAAAAGAAGAGCCTTACTGATCAAAGTTTAAATAAAGCATGGAAAAGAAAAAGTCAAAGTGTCTAGATTGCCTAAATTTTTATGACATACAAGACTGGCTTTTGTGGACTTCTGATTGTATCTGAAATTTAGTACCATTTGATCTTATTAGGAAACACTCCATTCAGTGAGGAAAAATAGCATCAGAAATTTTGTATCTACAAAAGTCTGCAAACAAAAGAACATGTGCATCATATGGATATCCATTACATTGTAATCCACTTGTTTTTAAATAGGAATGAAACTAATTTATTAAACAACCTTGCTTTTGTCTAGAAAAGGAGGCATAGGAATCAGCTTTTCTCTGCACTGGTAATTCTGCACTGCCTTATTTTGATTTCAAAATCTATTTCAGCATTTTTGTTCTTCTAATACTGAGATTTCATTTATACAAGTAGTTGAAATGTAGGTCTGTCTTGTTTGTCAAAATATGGATCAGCATCTTAGTTTTTATCTGTGTCAAATCTAGTTGGTTAACAGTGTGCATGTAAACACAGTGTAAATTTTATCTCTGTAACAGTGATTCTTCTGGTTAGAAGCTCTTTAAATCATGTACAGTACTCCAGTAGAAAAACTGCCGATGTAAAATACGCTTTTCAAAAAAAAAAAGAGCTAACTTAATTGTTTTTATATGAAATCTGGGCAAAGTGATTTCTCGTATTTATGCTAAATTAGCAAAATATTTTTACTCCATGTAGTAGCTGGAAAGGTTTTTTATTTATTTGTTTCCACAAGAAGTCCTACATGTTTTATATGAACTGCATTGTAAAGTCTAGTTCTCTAGGGACTGGATTCCAAACTTGCAAAGTATTCCATCTCCTGGGAAAGCACACTCATGTTGGTTACCTGGCTCAGCAATTCCACAGCCTCTGTTCCTCACAGTCACAGACCACTCTAGTCTCTCTCTCTAAGGCTGAGTATCCAGGTAAGTGCCTGTGTTCTCCAATGCCATACAGCAAATACCCGTGATTTTTAAAGAGAAAAGTGCTAGTCCTTAAAGTTCTGCACTTAAGAATAAATTATTCTGTTCAAGATATTCTAAGGGCAAATATATCAAGTCTTTGTGTATATAGGGGTCTTTCTTTAACAGTGGGCTTCACTTAGGCACTCCCTTAACACCAGCACCAAAAGCACAAATCTCTTCTGCTTGAGCTGGACAGTAGATGAGGATGAGTAGCAGCTCTTTAACTTCAGACTGTGTTGGAGAGCCACACACTTTACTGGGGTATTTCTCTCAGGGGAAAGTTAAATTAAATCTTTTGCTTTGTTACTCATGCCCTTACTAAGCAATAAGAAATTATTTTCTTGGCCCCTGTGCTTTCCACATTAAAAATATCTTTAATAATATCAGCAAGCACAGTAAGTTATTAATTTTACAAAATACTTCTCAGCTAGCTTTAAATATTGAGGTGATGGTTCTTTAGTATTACCATTGGCACAGATTTCTGATTCAGTCCTTTGTAATACTAGCATCTGTAAAAATTTTGGAGTATTTGGATGTGTATGTTCCATGCCATTGGTGCATCAGGGGTCAATACAGCCAAATTCTCTAAAGCCTACAGCGTAGGATAACAGGCAGTACCTTGTAGGAGAGAAGTAGAGGGAGTGGGAACTATGTAAAGCATTTGTGATACACTCTTTCCCCATGTTTGCTCATTTCTGGGAGTCACAAAGTAAAATGTGCAGAATGAAGATTTAAGTTGAAAAAATATTCCAAATTGACTGGGTGGTGATAATTTGACTAATAATACTTTTCTTTTGGTGCAATATATTTTGTGATCACTATTTAGTCTCAAGATACAAAGTAAAGAAATCTACTTTAGTTCTTACAGTAAGTTATAAAGTCAAGTCTCTTTATAATTCATAGAGTTCCTGGTAGCTACTATTAATAATACCACCATGCTTTCTAAAATAGATAAACTCATACTGAGGAAGAAACATGTAGCCACTCTTTTTTTCAAGAGGTTAAACCTGCTGCCAAGCCAAATCCATGCCAGCAAATAACAAAGCTGAAGCCTTTTCTAGCATGTATAAGTTGACTAGAGTGATAAAAAAAATAGTTGAAACCCTGACCAAAACAGGTAGGTCAATTTAGCTGAAATCTAGAGTAGGATGTAGAAATCAGTTGAGAATCACTTGTTTCCCATCACTTGATTAAACTTTGATTTATTTTTTAGAACAAAAAGCCATACTCTTCATTTAAGGAAAAGCAGGCTTAAGTCATGGGATGGAAAATATTTTAGTGTTATTTTCTGGGCTAGTGTATAATAATACATGCTGTGTCCCATTTCCCAGCTGGTTAATATTCATGTTGATAACCAGTCCTTTCATTTTGGGTAGGCTGTTTCTTTGTGATAAAAGTATTATGTTACTAAATGATAAGCAGCAGTATTTGCTTCTGAATCAACACAGCGTATTATTTATGAAAATATCTACATTACTGACAGTCTTTATCAGCTTTATTTTCAAGATATCTGGCTACTGATAAACACTGCTGAGAAGCCTGGTACATATTTGTGATTATATTGCATCGTTCACAAAAATGAGTCAAACAAAAGTATTTCTCGAAACAAACTGGAATTTTCACACAGACCATTATTGGAACAGCATGTAAAAGCAGATGCTCTTTTGCCTATAAGGTGAACTTCACCTCTCTTGGAAAAAGGTGCACTGTTAAATATATATAAAGCTTTAATTGATGTTAGACATGGAATTAGAATTTTGTTGGCACAATTACAGCAATTGCAATTGTTGCTTAAGAGCTGTTACTCATGTCCATTCAAACATCCTTAAAATTAAAAGCTGGTCAGTAGAAGCTTCTCGTATTCTTTGTTGAGCTGTATGCCACTTAGATCAGAAAAGTCTAGATTTGTAAAGCTTTGCAATTTTTCATTTACATAAGTTCCTGCTACTGAATCATAATTGGAGTTGACTTTTTTATTCTAATGCCATTGGTTCCACTCCATAGTAACTATGACTTGCTATAGATAAGGTTCAGCTGCTCCCCTGCTCTGTTAACAGTGGGATCCTGCCTTTGGTCCAGGTGCTGCAGGACTCCAGTGTGGATTAGTGGTGCTGTTACTCACTAGACTGCTGACTGATCCCAGGCCAGATCCAGTTTCTAACCTGATCTGGCTGTTTCATTTCAGTAAATCTGCTAATAAACTGATCACGTTGCCTTGACAAACACAGCTGCTTTGTTAAAGATCATATACATATATTTGTATGCAAAACTGATATAAAGGGTTTTATTAGTTCCTAACAGGAATGTAATACACTGGATAGAGATCCTGGGCTCAGACAGAGGAGAATTTGCCTTTGTCATGTTGTGTCATCGTGTTCTCTGTGCTCTGGTTTGTAATGTACTTGGAGATACCGTGATAAAACATAGTTCTATAGAACAGGTAAAATACCATTTTATTCTTGTGTTTTGGCATCATAACTAAATTTTTGTACTGCCATTTTCCACATTAAGCCCAGCCCAGCTCAGAAGTAAGCAGAAATTTTTCACTAATGTGAAACACAGCTGAAATGAGCTCTCCTTTCCGTAGACTGGATTAATGAGCAGAAGTTAAAAAGTAAATTTCACAGTGAAAAATTACACTAAAAGCTGTGTTGACTATACATTTACCTGTCTAGTGCTTAACATTTGAGCAGCAAGATTGTAGTTTTCCTGCAACACCATACTTGGCAGCAACAAGCAGTCTTACTCCTCTGCATGTTGTCTTCTTTTGCCAGCTGAATCCTCTCAGTTGAAACTCCTTGTCTAGGCTGCTCCTATAGTAATGCAGGTGTCCTTACTCAAACATAAAGCAAGACAGACCCATGATATCCTTTTAAATGGCATTTGTTAAATAAGGGTCTCCACTGTTACAGCTCATGAGTTTTATAAACTGATGTTCATTGTGCCAGTTGTTTGATTTCCTGAAACAGTTGGGAACAGAAGAGGATGACACAGAAAGCCCAAAAGCATTTTGGGGTGTTACGCTTTCCCGCTGAGACTAAAGAGTAATTCTGTCATTTGCTTTATTACGGTTGCAGGACAGTTGATGTAAAATACTTTGAAAATCTAGAATTAACTCAGAGAATATATTCTATAGAATTTATTTCTAAAATACTAAATGTGATTACTATTTTTTTAAAATGGTAGAAAACTGTTATTTTCAAAACAGAGTCTAGTACATGTTCCTTGGTATGAGAAATCTCAGTGTTTGCCTTTTCAGTATTTCAAAGTTTTTTTAATATTCTTAATTTTGTTATTCTGTGTAATCATTGTCAATGTGCAAATTAATGTCCATTTTCTCCAAGAAGTGTCAAATCCAAAGTGCAAATACTGTGAAGTGATGAAGAAGTGCAATGTAGTTTTAAAGATGTCTGAGTGTACAAACACTTGAGTTCTTCACAAGTTTTTCCTTTTCCCTCCCCTAAATCCAAGGCAGCTTTTAATTTTATAGCTAACAAAACCAGAGTGTAGCTTAAGGACAAAAGTTGTAACATCTTTGAGGACTTTTCTGGTACCCTAATAGCTTATACCAATAGCTGATATCCTAATAGCTGGTTTTACTTTATATGAACATCCACTTTATGAAACACCTGTTTTGCAGCCTTAGTATTTTCATTTTAGATCCTTCCTTCCTGTTGGTGTTTGACTTTGAAAAGTAACACCTTTCCATTAAAATCTAGCACAAGGGCAACTCTACTGTTCTTTGTGATTAGAATGAGATCTTGAAAAGCCAGGCTGGGTGGGGTTTTGACCAACATGATCTAGTGAGTGGCAGGGGGGTTGGAACTAGATGTCTTTCAGGTCCCTTCCTAACCAGGCTGTCCCGTGATTTTAGAGTTAAAATATATATTGCCCTACTGCTGTGTTTAAGGTTAGACAGACACCCCCCCCCCAAGAAGGTCCCACTGACTGGAGAACCATATTCTTGATCCTCTGTGTTGCACCTTCTCAATTGAGATCATAGTCCTTCATCCAAGGCTGGGGGTGGAAAAAAAGAAAAGACAAAAGGTAGATTTTGTACTTTATTAACACAGTTATTTTAATCTGGAGCTTAGCAATGACACTTCTCTTTCATGAATGAATGTCCAGTAGACCCAAGTTAAGTTTTTCTCTCATGTACGTTCTGCTCTAACTTCATTTTCCAACAAACCATGAAGATGGGATTGGCTTTTCTTGATAGGGAAAACAGTAAGATAAAAATGTGCATCATTGTTCTAATACAAGGACCAAGATAATCCTTTGTCTTCAAACACTTGAGTGAGTGTAGGGGGATAGAAAGAACAGTTTAGAGGAAAAGAAAGATGAAAACAAGATGCAAATTGATGAGGCTTATTTTTCTTCTAAAGGGAAAAATAAAGCGTATTAAAAAAAAAAAAACACAACAGAAGAAAAAAGGCAAATTCAGATCTCTTCACAGCAAGGATGGAAAAGTATACGGACATTCGCTACAAGTTTTGCCCATGTTAGATTGAAATACTGTTTCTGTTATTTAATATATTGTAACCAAACATGAATTCAGTGGAAACAGGAAATGACATTGTTTTCCAGACCAGAGTTACACAGGTGGCCATTAAATAAAAGACTTATCCAAATCCATGGGGTAAAAAACCTAAAAAGCAGCACCCTAGAAGCATTGCTACCATGTCACTCTTTGCTGATGGCAGTTTCAAAGACAGGTCCAAAATCATTTTAGTTAACTCTGCTCCCAGGCACGTATTCTTATATACCCAGTTTCTCAGCTAGCAAGAGATGCTAAAAGCAAAGTCAAAATGTCCTTTTACCAGCATTTTATCTTGGCATTTTCAAATGAGGCTTAGTATATTATGGAATGTAATTATTTTAGGTTTCTCCACCTTAAACTTCTAAAATACATTCTTTAAGAATGAAATTTTGGGTTGGATTGTGGATGAAGGTTAACCTTGCTGGGGTAGTGGTGGAATCACTGTAAAGAACCATTTGTGAGTCTCAGATACAGATTCAGCACCAGCTTTCAGCTTCTTGAAAAGATCATGATGTGCACTGGCAGCTGGTTCTCTTAAAACCAAAAACAAGCATGCTGGGTTTTTTTCAAGCCATTTCACACAAATACCACAACTTCAGGTCTCAAATGCCCAGTAACAAGGTTTAATAACTGGGCACTTCTTTTAACTGAATGATTGTAGGCACTTCTATGGAAATATGTCTGAAGTGTAGTTTGTGAAATATGTTTAAAATGTGTTTGATGTCAAATAAGCGCTAGACATTTAACAGTGCAAAAATAGTCAAAATCCGTAGATTACGAAACTGTTCCTAAGATCCTCAGCCTGTATAATTGTCTTAGTAAAGTTGATCTATTAAGTTAAATTGCATTCTGGTGTAATAATCTTTTACAAATAAAACTATGAATACAAATGTGCTCGTTGATACCTGTTAACATAAAACATGTCAGTTGCATTGTTTTGATTTGTTTCAATTTCTAATATAAAATTTGTAAAAAACACAAACAGAAAAACACACCTTTTATATGTTTAAAGTGTTTTAACAGACTATATTAACATTCACACTGTCTAGTCCAACCCTCTCTTTTAGCAAGTTCATCTCTCTCTGTATACATACATATATATATATTTCCCCACAAGAATATAAAATTGCTTTTGAAATTTTTGTTGGCAACTGGTAAATAGTACACTATGGCATAAACTCAGAAGCACTTAAGTTGACGGTCTTTCAGACAGGTAATCCATTCAAATGGGACTAGTAAAAATGTGTAATTGCAGTAATTTGTACATTACTTCTAACATTACTAATTTCTGAGAAAAATAATTGTTATGTACTTAACATTTTCCATTACAGATGATCTTGCATACTAAAATTATGGAGGTCTCAACAGTTAAACAAGATATTTAATTGGACTGCTGCTTTTAAACTGTTTGAAGAAACAAAGGGAAAGAAATTTCATCTTAAAATCTGTATATGGAAATAATTTTAAGCTTCATGAACTACGCATTTCCTTAATTTCCTTTTTTTAAACAAGTTGTAACATCAAAGATGCCAAAGGGTAATATAAGCTACAATAATATTCAACAGAACCTAACCTAGATCTTATGTTGTAATAATTTATTCAAATTAACTGTATTCTTCTGTATTTATATTTTCGGTATTTATTATGAATGAGATGAAATTTGATGTATTTATTGTGGCTTATTACTGCAGTGTATATATTACAAAAATAAGCATTTTTAAGTCTTAACATTAGTTTTTTTGTTAATTAGTGGCACTTGTATCAGCTGTATTTTTATTATATATTGTACAATATATATTGTCCATTTGTTTGCAATGAAGTAAACCAGGTTTCTATGTTACATCCTGGCTGCCAGTGCATTGTGCGTCTCATTTCTGCTGTGCAGTCACTGAGAGCCTCTCTCAGCTGAGAGAGCTGGCATTAGTACTGCACCTCCTCCCTGACACCTGCAGAGCCTCCAAAGGCACTCTGCAATTTCAAGCATTTCTCCCATTCCTGATAGGAGAAGCAGTTTGTGTGGAATTTTTGTGTGTGTGTTCTTTTGTTTCTAAATATTTGTATGCCAATTAAATTAAATAAACAGAAATGCCTTCTTAGGTATATCCATTTGCCCTTTAATGATATTACTACCTACAATTTTCTTTGGCCAGGAAAATACTGTATCTGATTCATCTGTACCTATAATTTTCATAATAAGGTAATGAAACAATGAAACAGCTGTTGGAATTAAATTTTGCAACAGCTCTCTCTGGTGGACAATTTGCAGTAATTTTATACATCAGATCGCTTCAATGGCAACATTCAAAGACTACTGCTAAATTTCAGGACAACTGCTTATTTTGAATACAGATGATCATCATAGCTTCATTAAGAAAATAACAATCTCTGCTACCTTTTTATTCTGATATTTGTTCAAACTGAGATGCACATTTATAAAAAGTAAGTTGTCCTTAAGTTTGCTTATATGAATTACGTATAGCTAAACTGTTTGTATTTAAAAAAAACCCATAAAGATGAGATGTTGTGCTCTAGATTATAAAAAAGTCCTCAGAGGAATTAAGGTATCACTTGGTAGTGGTCTGTTGGGACCATATTTGCTATTAGACTGCTTTTGGCATTGCCATGAACTGTGGCTAAAAGGGCTGCTCCAGGGCTTGCTAAACCATACTGATAAAACATAGAACTTTCAGCACAGGTTCTAATTCAAGATCCCAGGATGCCCACTCAGAAGTAGGAAGATTCAACACTTGTAAATTGATCTGTTAATAGTACTCACATTATTCTATACTCACCCTATAGTAAAGCAGCAGTTATTCCCAAGAGTGAGTAAAAAAATCCTCAGGTATGGTGGGGCTGACAAATTCCCACTGTGGTGAATGGTGTCATAGCCAGGTGGAACCACAAAGCAACCAGAGGGGACCTGTTATTCACAGGCAGTAGTACCCAGAGCCACAGGCCCTGAAGTCCCAAAAGGTTTAGGACCTGCTTGATCCTGCTGGGAGCATGGCTCAGCTGGCCTGGCCTGAAGTGAAGCCTTTCACAGCACTTGTGATTATCCCAGGATGTGTAAGAGAGCAGAGGGAGATGGAGGTTAACACTGATGCCAGCTGCTCTAGTAACCTTCAGCAGTTTATACAGCCATGTGATTGAGGTACCAATTTTTACATGCTGTGTAAAATAACGATTCACCTTTGTCCCCTTCTCAGGGGCAGAGAAGGGCATTATAACATTACTGAAAGACTTCTGGCTTAAGAAAACCCAAAAGACATAAAAGAGCCAGAGAACCCCTCTGCAACACACTGCTTTTCTGCAAGCCTTTCTAATGATTAGAGATGATTAGCCACTATCAAGAGAAAATTATCAACAGCCAGAAGATGCTGCTGCTTTTTTATTAGCTTAAAAAAACCCACCCAAATCCAACTTCCTAAACCTCTAGTCATATTTAGAGATCTCTTATTGCTCTTCTAGTATTATATGATGCCTACATATGTACACACACACACAAATATTTTGAAGTGCAATAGTAACTGTGACCTAAAAGATAATTTCAGATCTATCCTTTAACTATCCTTTAGTGATATTAAAAATAATGCATCTTCTGTTTAACATGAACTGAGAACTAAAAGAACAAGTACTTTTAAACTGGTATGCTAAATACCTTGTCTTCTAGAACAGGTTCCTTGGAAACTTGAGTTTCCATTCCATACCCAAGGTTCAACACAACACAGCTGCTCTCTGTGCAATCTCCCATCCTCTACTCATATTCAACAATTTTCTCACTGACCTGCATTGTATTTTTCCTCAACTCCCCCATTTTATCAAGTGCATGCATTGGCCTTCAAATATTGGTTTGATCTGCAAAAGTAATAATCCTTTGCATTCCATTACCAAATGAAAACATTTATCAGAGGACACAGGCAGATCTTTGGGCAGTGTTGTTCTACACAACCTTCCAGTTTCAGTGGCATAAATAACCCTTCCTGGTACAGTCTTTTCAACAATTTCTGTTCGCTTTGTATCCAGTTCTTTTAAGTCATATTGCTTTAACTTCATGGGATACTCTCAACAGGTGTCTCCAAAAGCCTCACAAAAGCTGAGACACGATTCAAAGGCGTTACCAAGTCTGAAAAATAAATTAGCTGCTGGCAAGTTATCACTGGTCCTTGCTTATTCACTTTTTTGTCTTTTAGATGACTTATAAGTACTGAATTTTTCTTGCTTTTATTCAGAAACTGAATTCATTAGTCAGGTACCATTAAATTAGGAACAGGCTCCTTCCCCACCACAAAGAAAAAAAAACCTTACATCATCCATTCACCCACCAGACTTAAGTTAGCATTTATCTGTAATGATATTACTTAATCTAGGACAAAAGAACAGATTTATTATTAGTGTATTTTTGGCCTATTCAGCCTTTAATACCCACTCCTTCAAATTTATTCTCAGCTTTATATTTGATCATGCAGCCAAATACTTTTGTCTTCACTTTTTAAGTTTTAAAAAACTGGTTATATATTTGATTATGGTATATTATTTTCTATAATTAGCAGAATAGTTAGGAATGCCAAGGTCTCAGACTAATAAATCTGAGATCAGTCCTTTGCAAAAGGGGAAACAGAAACAAGAAAAAAATATTAATAGACAAGTGTTGGCACAAGAAATTACGTATGGATAACATTAGAAACCTGTGAGGTAAATATTGGATAAATCACTAGAAGGAAGCGGTAGAAGTTTTCTAGATAAAATGTAATTTAAAAGCAGCAAATAACAGAATGCTTAAAAAATGTATGAATATTAAGCAGCTCAGAAGCCTACTAAAATACAACTTTATAATAATGTTTTAAGTCAATGAAATATAAAAAAACTATACAGGAAGTTTTGGCTAAAAAAAAAATTAGTATCAAAAAAGCAGATTTTCCTTTAAAATAATCATAAATATGTATTTTAGTGAAAATTACTTTTTTCTTCTTCAAAACAACTGACTTTCTAGAAGCTGAGCACAATATGGTATCCTATTTGGCTTTGACCTGATGGTCTAATTTTCCAAGTGAAGAAACTTAAAAAATATTGAGAAAGTTTCATGGAGTAAATGATTAAAAAAAATAAAGTCAGCCACTTGAGCATAAAACATACATATAAAGTGTATTGGGTTTTAGACAGTAGACAACAGCTTCTCATGACACTACAGAGCAAATGAGTCTTCTTCAGAAGTACTTACAGTATGTCAAAAAAACCCCACATATGGTCCCTAAGATAAGAGAACTAATAGGATCCATAAATCAGTGGTCAACATATAAAGTCTTATCATAGAAATATTGTAAACAAAATATAACCAGGATCCCAATTATCTTTGGTATACCAGACTCCCAGGGAATCTCTTATGACACATTTTATATCCAACTTCAGAGGGAAAACTGTTTAAACATTTTGCATTTAAACTATCACATAAAAATCCAGTATATCTCTATGATCACAGTTCAGAATGGTTATTTTCTTTAAATAAAATGCTTCTGGCCTATAATATCATATCTTAATCATTCTGGCCAAAGATCCATTTCTGAAAAGGGTCTGATGGATTACAGGATGCCAAACTTGGATGCTCTCCATTTCCTGTAAGGCACATATGTAGTGCTTCATTGTACAGAGTTTGATCCTAAAGTGAGGAAAAAAGGAGGAAAAGAAAAGTGAACAAACGATGAACATGCTAGTTCCCCCACAGTTCTGCCCCCAAGCTGGTGTTAAAGCTCATACAGGTGGTGCAGGGGGGGCTAGAAAATATGTCAATAGTATGTAAGTGCCAACTTGCATTGCTAGGAAAATTTTGTAAAATATTTTAAAATACAAAACATCTGAACTGACTTCCAGGTGGATGTCTAGACAAACACACTAAAAGACTGGTTTTTTAAGTGACATTCCTACTAGTGACATCAAGTTTTGATCTGCAACTGAAACCTCCTGCTTTTCAGGTTTTCATTTTCCTGCTAAAAGGAAATTTACACATTTTTGGCTTCAGTGTTTTTGTTTTGTGGGCGCTTTTGCTTTTATTTAAAATCCAAAATTAACTAACAAACATGCCATTTCACTGCACAGGATATGTACCTTCTGGTGCAGCCACTGCTCCTCCCCAACAGCAAAGGTTTTCTGCCCTTTGTAGGTGCACTCACGAAGCTGCACAGGTCCCTTGGAAGCATGCAGACAAAGCTCCTTCTGAATGTTATGGCGAATTTCGTGGTGTGCAGAATATTCAAAGTACTATTTAAATAATTTAAAAAAAAATTTGGTAAATAAACACAAAGTATTAAACTAAATTAAGCCTTTCAAATTCCCATACACAAAATAATACGTTTCTTATTAAAAACTTTGAGACTACAGAATAATTCCTCTAATTTTTAACATAGACAGTTCAAAAGTGTTTACAAAACTAAAAGCAGTTTTCAGTAGTAATACAATATTAATTTATACTTGTATGTATAAATTGGAAATAAATTTTGCTGCATGTGTACTGTGATGCAAAATTTTACTCCCAACCAGACAGTATATAATTCAAGGAGACAAACTCAAGAGTACAGATAGTTTAAGATAGCTTAAATTTTGGCATTTCTTAACTAAAAATCTTTATTTAATTCTGTTGCCACATGAAACGATGCTGATTGCTGTATGCCAACTTTTGCTGCTTGATCTAAACAACAAATGTGAACAATTGGATGCTATTATATCCTCTTGTGAGGTAACCATTAGAAAATTATAAGCATGTATTTTGTGAGTTCATTTTACCATGATTTCCTGACAGCAGAGTACTCCTAAGGCTCACCTGTAAGTCTGACCCTAACAGGGATTTACTTCTAAAAGCTAAAAGCTACAGACACAGATGTTCTTTTGCCCCTTCAGCCCTAACCTAACATTAGGTCTCTTCCTTTTCTCCCACATTTACCAGCAGAGTCCCTAACATTACATCTCACTGCTACTGTTTCTTGCCTCTGGATGTCAGCCACCTTCATCATATCTTTCCTTTGAATCTTAAGGCCAGGCTCAGTTACCCTTCTTGGCCTTCTGTTTTCCAGTGGTCAGCAATCACCTCTTTGCTACCTTGGAAACAATGGGAACAGCACTGAGGAACAAACAGGAATCTGACTCTTAAGACTTTATGACCAACATTAGTCCTCAAAACAGGTAGTGAAGGAGTGACCTGCTTAGTCATTTAGCTCTCAGACACAGTAATTTACTCTTCATCTGGTAAGCTGACTTAATCTGTCCTGATTTATTTTTGGAACTTCAACATCTCTGCAAGCCCTAAAAATAGTTATTTGAAAGAAAGCTATGTTTAGAACTTTATTAATTTTGGATATTGAGATGGGCATGTTTCCAGCCTCCAATATTCTAAAATGTAATAATACACAACTGATGTACAGCTCTGAAAACTAGGTTCTCTTTTCTACTCCCATTTCAAATATATAGACGAAGAAGACAGCATAGAAAATATTCAGCCTACACTGCTGAAAGTCTGGTAAAGAACAGAGGACAACTGAAAACAGAGCATTGTAATAAGAAGGGTTAAGTAAGCAAACATGCATCTCTTAAGCATTACCAGCAAAATCAGTTCTCTGAAAGCTGGCATTTAAAGGGATTCAGACTTATTTTGTAGCAGAAGGGAAGACAAAAAACATAACACTTGAAAGAACAGAATTTTAGTATAGCCCAAGATAACTTAAGAGAACAATAGAAGCATACAGCAGATCTCTTAATACAATGTCTTTCTACAGTGTTCCCAAATTAATGACTGTGACAATGTGAAAAGGCTAATAGTATTAATCCACAATTGAATAAAACCCCAAATTCAATCCTGTAAGAAGCTAACATAATAGGGTACTTCTTAATCTAGATAACATGCCATGTCTCACAAAAAATGATTAGGAAGAACATATCACCTGACTAGAATTATATGTCTCAAGTTTCACAGTGCCATCAATGAATATCTTTTAAGATTGAAAAAAAAATTATGAACACCCTCTCCCCCATAAGGTAACAATTATATTCTAATAAAAACTTTTAGACCTTTGCTGACCTTTAATTATTAAGGATCACTTTTAAGGGAAACAGAGAATTGTGCATTTCTGGGCAGGGAAGGAGATGCTCCTTTTGTTAGCGTTACAGTAATGACAGAACGATTCAGAATCTGACATCTATTGCAAATCATATTGTAGAAGGAAGAGAGCACCACGGCTGCCTCCAAGAGCTATGGACCAAAGAGAGCTCCTCTTGAACAAATGGAACCATATTATTCACTTGCATTAGCCAGTACAGGATTGGCCACTGTGACCTCACACTGTGAGGCTGCAAGCGTGATAGGGAAGGCGGCTCAGGCCTGGACACTTGGTCTCCCGTTGGCCGGATCCCAACCAACATCTTCCTTGACAGTGCGAGTCCTGGTGACACAGAAAGAAGCAATAGGAGGAAGCATAAGGAAAGGAAGAATTAAGAAGACAACACTTACAAGACAGGAGTAAGGGTGGCATGAAAAGGTTTTGCACAGAAAAGAGAGGGCAAGTGAAGCAGTGCAAGCATCTCTGAAATCTGAATTTGTATACTGCAGTTAAAACATTAGAGACATGACATGACATGAAGAGTGGTATGGAATTTTTCTTTTAAAATATATATTGGAATTAACTGTTACAGAAAATAAAGGAAGAAAGAGAAGGAGAGAGAAATTGTGTATTAAAAATGAGTCAATTTCTCTAAAATTAAAGTTTTTATACGGTAAAGCTACAGCAGAAGAGAGACTAAAAATCAGGTATTAAATATTTTACCTGGTTTCCTCCAAGTCCATGACAAGAATACATAATCAGTGGTTTGCCACCATGGTTATTTTCACCAACATCCAGACACATGCGGTTACCTATATTTTTTAACTAAAGAAAGGGTGTTGTCAGGATAAAAACCTCAGTGGAATGACAGAAACTCAAACTGTCTCAGTCATAGACAAAACTCACCTTTAGTTTAACAACAATTATAGCTGTTCTTTCATTTTTACTTTCTACTATGCTGAAATCTAAAAATCCTGTTTCCTCAAGTAATCTTTTCCAACTAAAAGCCTGCTCTGTACAATGTTATGGAGTTATTAGCCTGCTCTGTACAATGTTACTCTGATTCAAATCACGGTCTGAAGAGATACACATAAAATATTTAAAACAGGAGGAAGGGGAAGTTTTATTTGTAGATACAAGCTAAAAACTCATGTTCACCTCAAGCTAAGAGCTATTACTTTTTTGTTTGTTTTAGCAATGCAATGTCTATAGTTATTTGGCAAGGAAAAAGACATTTGACATAAATTAAAAATGAAAATGACACAGCTATTGACAAAGCTGTAGCTATTTACAAAGCTATAAAAGGGATGCAGAAGAGATTCTTTGTCCAGAGTTGTGACAGAAAACTGTAGAGCAGTTAAAGATGGCTAAAGTCTAAAAGCTATGGCTAAGGTAGTAGAAGAGATTAGCAAACTTCCTGGACTATGAAGAATATATAAAGTAGTTAAAATTAAACTTACATATCCAGAAAACAAAGGATTCAGGTCTGGCACATATGCTTCTGGATAAACATTACTGAGGTACCAGGTAAAATTTTTACACTGCAGGCGCTGCCTTAAATCAAGTCTTTTTGATATGTCTCCAAAAGTTTTCTGTTAGAGGAAAGGAGGAAGGATGGAAGATAAATATATGAACATTCATTTTGCATATGTAAAGCTGTGATATTTTGTGTCATACTAGTTTTAAGGAAGTTTAACTAGTTTAACAAAGGAAGTTTTATGCTTCCTTTGTTAAACTAGTTAAACTTCCTTAAAACTAGTAAAAGGAAGTTTTATGCTTCCTTTGTTGATTTTTTTCTTGTTAATGCTGTACTACTACAGTTACTGCTGTCTTTCAGTGTCATAACACCACTGACATCCTGCCTGCAGCATTTCAAAGCACTTGCAAGAAAAATACATTGCAAGATGGAAAACACAGAAGTATCTTTAGTCCCAAGAAAGTTTTAACAGAGTGCCATGAAGTGGGAAAGTCCAAGTGAGACCATACTGATTACAGCTATAAAGCCAACTGATCTCACTAAAACTGTAAGCTGAAACAAACTGGATTAATTAAATAAATAGCCTAATACCCAGTACAATGTAGAATCTTCCAAACAAAATTCAGTTGTTTAGCTGCTGAACATACCCAGGAAATGTAATGCTTTCAGTGATATAACAGTCATAAAAATTTATCACATGAAGGAGGAAAAACAGCTTCTAAAAGAAAACTTAGAATTCTAGCTGGGCAGAAAACTTACAAAATAAGTAAGTCAACACTCAACCTCAGCCCCACATATTTATTTACTTGAAAATAACTGACTTTTTAGGCAGAGACAGGATGGTTACCCATTATCAAGTAACTTTTATTCTGCTGCTAAATAACAACAAAAGCTGCTTTTTCAATAAGAATATTAAGCAACTTTTCACTACAGAAAATAAGTTACTTTACATTGTCTACATCCATTAGTTTCTCTCATGTTCTTCTGTTAGTTCCTGTACCTGCGCAATGCAAACAACCCAGGAAAGCTATGAAAATAAACACCACTAAAAAAACTCACCATACAAAATCAACATTCATAACCCAAAAAACTTAGTTTTTTTCATGTCTGTTGGGGCTACAGCATTAAGCAAATTAAACAGTCTTTTGATTAAAATATCTAGAATCCTCACATACTTTGTCAATAAATAACTTTTGCTCACCAAAACTTTCACCGCAGCAAGTGTGATTTCTAATACCACCACCACCACCTACTTGTTTCACAATTTTTGCTGCCTCTGTGTTTCTTCGGTAAAATATTTCTTTATATTCATCCATCCACACTTCTGCAAGGCGAACTTGATTACGTGTGATCACCTGAGTACCTTTTGGGAAAGTATGGGGACTCTTGCTGCGAAAGACATGGCCAACAACAGAGCAAGGCATGATCTCCAACTGTCCACCACATTGCCATACCTAATAATAACATTTAGTGTGTAAGTACACTGCAATTAGAATTCAGGGAGTGGAAAAAATTCAGTAATACTATTGTTTGCCTGAACACATCAAACCACTAGCAAGAGTATGTATATCAGGCATACCACTAGTATAATCATAGAAACGCTGGAAACATTTCAAATAGCAACCCTAAAAACATTTATAAAAAAATTAAAATCAGTTTAGTGAGCATGTTTGTATTTTATTTCATAGGTAATTAGTAATTCAATTTTCCTTGTCCTAGTTGGCTGATTGAGAAGGGGAGTCAATATCTAATACTAATTTATTTTCAAGTTCCCTGTACACTGTCAGCATAGAGGCAATTGCTAATTAAGGAGCTAAACTTACTCTGAAAGACATTTCTATATTTTCACCTCCCCATATTTCCATTTCTTCATCATAGCTTCCAATGTGTTCAAAGTAGTCTTTTGATATTGAAAAGAGACCTCCAGCAAAGGTAGGTGTTCTGCAAAAACAAAATTTTACTGAGAAAGACAGAAGGGTTTTTTAAATATAGACGTGAAATCATGGTGCAACTGTTCTAGGAGTTTTCCATGCACTTGTTAGTATTTCATTACAGTGATGCATATTCCTGGCATAGATAATACTTCTAGCACTTAAATATCTTCACATAGAATTTCATTTGACAGTTTATTGCCATTTATTAAGAACTTGTTCAGACTAATAACTGCTGGCATAAAAAGAAAGCATCAGGAAAACAAACAAATTTTCTTTGTATGGAGGAAATTGATCACAAGTACAACTCCTACAGACCAGTAACCCATCTGTGGACAAAGCAGGTACAATTATCATCAAATGCACTACTGTATCAGCCTAGTATCTGGCTGCTCTGACCATTTTTTTTTTTGTCATTCTTTCAAGTAAAGTGAATGAAGAGACAGAATCATTGTACTGTCTCTGAAAATAACTGTGTATAATCCTCCTCTGTGCCTCCCCTCTAGGAATATAGGCAATTTCTACTGTATGTAGAAGAAGTTACACAGAGAAATTACTATCTTGATGAGGCTATATTTTTATGAAAGCTTTATAATGTGGTTCTTAAAGAAAGTATTACAAAAAACCTGCAAGATGCTAAGATGTCTGATTATATTAATTGGAACAACTCATTTATTTACAAACTATCATTAATAAGATAAAGTCTGTGAAAACAGAAGGATTGAAATAGTATTCAAATTATGTTTACCTAATTGGATAGGTTTCATCCTTTCTTCTTTTATTCTCATGTTTAGGAAGAGACTCCCATCCAAATGACAAACTCCAGTCAAAATTTCCTCTGTTGTGGCTATGCCCATAAGGAGATGGTTTACTGAATTCAAAGGTATTGAGATCAATAGAAGCAATGTCAGGGCTTACAACAGCAACAGGATTCTCAGATATCCTTGCCAATAATGGCTCTAACCAGCCATAAAAGCATTCACCTGCGGAGAAAATGGGAACGCTGAATTGGCTATAAAGTAGTACATAGGGTATGTTTTAACATGTCCAGCAAGCCAATATGGACTATTTTTAAATAGCATTGCTAATTATACTTCCAATAATATGAAATAGCTATAGGAAATATTATATATTGCCAGCATTTATAATTCATAAAAAATCTGCAACATTAAATTGAAGACAACAGCATTATAAACCAGACCTGACATATTTACAGTTACACTTACAATGAGCATCCAGGAAGGTAAGGGTCTCTCCTGTTGCTACTGAAGCTCCCAACAACCGTGCAGTGATCAGACCTTTTCTTTCCTTCTGACGGACAACTTTAACTATCTGAAACTGTTTCACATATTCATCTAGTTTATCATGCAGATAGTCTAGAAAGAGAAATCAGTATCAGAATATCCAGTGTATACACATGCCACTGCCCAAAATGTTACACTATTAAGTGAACAATATAAACAACTCAGACTTACTCCAGAAATCATCTCAATGTCAAAGCCATAAAAATTCCTATCTGCTGAAGGTTATTTTTAGGGGCTGAGTATTTTGAGGGTAGGGGTGTAGGAAGAGGTGACCAGCAGAAAACAGGAGATGGAACATTAAAATAATTCTGAACAAGAAAGGACGTGCTACTCCATCTCTGCTGCAGTATTAACCATTTGAATATCAATTCCATTTTCACAGCAAATGGATCTCCTGCTTACAATATTCGCAGAACCTGCAAATTCTTTGTTTAATGATGGCACATTTACACAGTTTTCAAAAGTTACAGTATTTACAACAGCAACAGAAGCCATATAAAAAACTAATTAAATGTTCAGATTTTGAGAAAGAAACCCACATCTCTCATGAAACATACCACATCATCCTTTTTATTCTGACCATCCTTAGTATTAAACTGTACTACTGAACATACTTCACATCCAAGTGCTTCAATATACTCAATACAGACTTGCAAAGTTTTTTGAACTTGCATTTGTGTTCACACTAAGTATATATCTAATTATTTTTAAGACTCAGCTAGACCATTGAAGATTATTTTGCCATTAAATAATTTTGCTTTCTAATAAAGACACTACCCTTAATATTAATGAAATTTATTTGCATAAAGACAACCACTATGATAAAATACAAATTTCTACAAGTCTGGGCCAGTTTATACTTGGATACTTTGTTCTACAAGTTGCAATTGGCTTGAAACACAAATAATAATGCTACTTGTCATGCAAGCAGTTATGCAGGCAAATCAGCATCAGAATTGGAAAAAGCAGAAACGGGGTTTAAAAACCTTTCAGAGCACAGGAATTTCATATTTGACTACCTTTTGGAAAAATAAGGTGGGAGAGGGATATCTTATATTTAAAAAAGGGAAAGAAACAAAACCACTTAGAAGACTGTTATACAGTCAACAGTGGTAAAGAGACATCCTCTTAGCTAATTTATCTGCAATCCTAACCTCTTCAATTAAAAAAAAAAAACAAGAACAGAAGCAAAAGCAGGAAGACTTCTTACCATCTACACTGGCATCATCCACCAAAATAATCTCTTTCAGCAGTATGGCAGGAGATGTGTACATCACACTGTGGACAGTTCTGAGCAGAGTTGACCACGCTTCATTATGGAAAACGATGATAATGCTGGTGGTTGGCAATGGTGGGCAACGCTTAAACTTTTGCTCAATACATCTACAAATTAGAAAGTGTCAGGGGTTACAAAGTGGACAATTTTTTACTCAAACTCTTAAACTTTTCTTTCTAATACAAAACTTTATAACTATGCACATTAAATAGTTCTGCTTTTCTGCTTTCTATCCTAGCTTTGGAGTGCAAAGGTAGGTACTTCAACTAGAGTAGCTGATCAGAATATTTTTTAAAGTATCATGACTAAGAACTGAACAACTTAGTTTTGCCTCTGTCTCACACACATTTGAGTAAATTTTATATAATACCCAGGCCTTCTTCAGGAAAAAAAGTTATTTTATTGAGAGTAGCACGTACTGACTGAGCTAACTCAAAAATTACCATTACTGCTGAACCCTAAGTATACAAAGAAGAACATTTATTCGAAAAATACAGAGTTTGCAAGGAAAAATATAACCTAATTCAAATTTCAAAGCTTTTTAGAAATGCTATGTAAGCCTTAGGGCAGCATGTCCCCATTCAAAGGATACAATGTTAAACCCACAGTTTTTCAAGACTGACATATCCTAAACATAAGGTTAGATCCAACGGCAAGTCAAGATGACAATG
The DNA here is from genome assembly GCF_050655825.1 of Lonchura striata. Classification (NCBI taxonomy): domain Eukaryota; kingdom Metazoa; phylum Chordata; class Aves; order Passeriformes; family Estrildidae; genus Lonchura; species Lonchura striata. The sequence continues at coordinate 18,635,428 of NC_140709.1, forward strand.
CTGTATTCATAAGTTGCACACTTAATGTTTATGGCCTGTCAGCTTTAGGGCCTGGAGGACACCCCAAGGTAATAACCCCAGTCATTGCCCCACAGAATACGCAAGAAAAGCCTCCCCAGCTATGCTCTAGGAGAGGTTGTGGTGAGCTGCACCGTGAGTATCAGCAGCAGCTCAGTAAGTTATGCCACTTTTGACACAGATGGCTGACAACATTTCATCTCACACTGACAGAGACTGCTCATAACTAAAACCCACTCTCCCCAAGTCCTAGAGTCTACATTTTAAAAATTCTTCAGTATGACAAGATTGCTGCTGAGATCTTCCATTCCTTGTTCAATGGTTTACAAATATAAATTTATTAAATTATGCCTACATTCCAAATTTATTAAATTAAATTATGTCGTTTTATTAACACTGAATGCTAAAAAAAAAGTGAGGGGTGGTGTTTTAATTGGAAAAATACTGAAACCATTTTTAGTCTTATTCTAAGTAAAACTAAGCAGGCTTCCTGAAAGTTACTCAGAAATTTTAGCCTTAAAGGCAAAGTCAGAACACCTTATTTAAATACGGTTACTTTGAATTCAAAACCATGAACGAAGTGAGCTTTTCTAAACATTCTTGGCTTTGGCACTGTGGATCACTATGTACAGCCAATCATTATGTATAGCTAGGAGACTTTCCTGAACTATCACCTACTGCTGTACTCAAATCACCTTGTAGGCTGAATTTCTGTGAAGTTTTTCTACTATCAGGACGTACACATTTCAACTTACTCAGGAGGTCGAGTGTCTGGTCCAAGATCTCGGTGTAAAGAAATCCTATCACTTGCAAATGCATTAAAACAGTGTTTCTCTTCTCCAGCCTGTTTTTCTTTCTGCTCTTCTGAATTTAAGTTGATGGTTTTAAATGCTTTGCCAGAAGCTCCAGGAGCGTTAGGATCTTGAAGGGGCCGATCTAGAAAGGGTTTCAGTTCCACTGGAGTATAGAACCCTGGCAAACAGTGTCTCTCTCCAGGAACCTTAGTTTGCCTAATGGGTGCTTTTATCTGCATTTTTGGCTTTGCACCTTTGATATTGTTCATAGCATTTAACACAAGACCTAATACATGACTTTTCTTTCCAACAACTGGCTCAATCCCTGCTTCATCCTTAAAATCTTGAACACCCACTTCTCTTTGTAATAAAAATAAAAATACCAGAAAGACAAACACAATAATGCTAAACTTCCAAAGTTTCCAATGAAAAAATGTCTTAAATAGTTTAGGTGTCTTTTTCAAGGCCATTCTAGTTTTAAAAATTTTCACACAACAGAAGTTTCTGTGAGTGTTGTTCTTCAAATATGTCACAGCATTTCTTGAAATTATAACACCTGTAAATTAAAACAAATAGTATTCATTTAGATATCTAGTATATTCAACTATGTAAAGCCGTAAGAAATTAATGGAAAGGAATTAATTCACAGCTCCCAAAAGTCAAATATTACTTATATAGGTTTGATGTATCACTTAAAGATAAATCAAACCTATATATAAGAGACCCAAAATGCCTTTTCCCTACTTTTTGCTTTGGGTTTTATTTGTTGAATACACTTCATATAGAAGAACACAGAAATCAGGCATACCATCAAGAAAAAAACATTTTTACACAGTGCCACTACTTCAAGTTTATTTTCTTCCAAGTAATTTGTTTAAAATTAGAATAAAGTCTTATAGAAGCAGGGAATTTTAATTAAATTATGGGACAGAAGAAAAACATGTGGCATCAATACATTAGTTCAAGCTGCATGTCAGAAAGAGTCATGTGGAAAGTGAACTAAAAGATAGGAAAGACTTTTCAATCAACTTATTTCAAGAATTTTCAAGTTACTGCCATTATTTTTTTCAAAGACAAGTAATTATTCACTTGCTTTAAAAGATGAAACTATGAAAGACATTTGAGGACTACCAAAATCCAAGTGATTTGAAGTAAATTCTATCTGCCAAACTGGCAGTTTACAAGGGGATACATTCTGCCACCAGCCTGAATAGCTCGAATAGCTATTCAGGGAATAGCTTCATTTTTTGTCTAAATTGCATGTATGTGAATCAAGAAGAGAAATAAACAGCATCCAGCTAAAAAAACCACAGTTAGTTGCCACTTGTAAACTACTGACCACAAAATTTCAAGAACTACTTTTCTATTTATTCCTCTGAAATACAAGTAGGTCTTAACTGGAGTAATATATACTCAGGAAGGGATAAAAGTCAGAGAAAACAAACTCTTTTACCTGCTTTTCTTCAAGAATCTGCATGTGAAACTAAGCATCTGGATTTCTGCACATTATACTGCTTTTCAAAATTTATGTCAGCTTAATAAACCCTTACATTCAAACTACAGTGTTTTTACCACAGAGTTATTGTTAAAAGAATGCAGAGGGGAAGTATATTAGACCATACTAAAAGGTACCAAAAATATGCTTCTCAACTCACAAAATTTCAAAAAAACCAAACCAAACAAACCAGTCCACTTCTGTGTCACATACTTTTTTCCCATTTTTTCCTTACTGCTAAAACATTTGAACTACAATACGGATACCTTTATATGGAACACTACAAATAAAAACCTTCTTCCCTGAAATGATTGCAACCAAATTACCAAACTGCCAGATTGAAAAATGTCTTGCTTTCTCACAGTGCCTGGTGGGTTGACCTTGACTGGCTGCCAGACACCAACCCAACCACCCTCTTGCTTTCCATCCTCAGCATGACAGTTGGGACAAAATAAGATGGAAAATCACATGGGTTGAGCTAAGGACACTGTGATCACTTATCAGTTACTATCACAGGGAAAACAGACTTGTAATGATGAATTTGAATTTACTGCCAATTAAAAATAGAGTAGGATGGTGAGAAACAAAGGCTCAAACTACCTCCCCCGGCTCAGCTTCACTCCTTCACTCCCAATTCTTCTCTCTTCTTTCTGCCTAGTGGTGCAGAAGGAATCAATAATAAGGGCTGTGATTAGCTTGTAAGACAGCACTCCTTCCTCTGCACACTTTTCCCCTGCTCCAGCACAGGTTCTCTCCTTGCAGTACAGTACTTCAGCATAAACTGCTCCAGCATGGACCATCCATGGGTCACAGTTCCTGCCAGGATCTTGCTCCTGCACGGCTCTCCATAGGCTGTAGCTTTCCTCAGGATATCTCCACCTGCTCTGAACTGGGGCCCTGCACAGGCTGCAGAGTGGATACCTCCTCTGGGCTGGTCCTTTCATGGGCTGCACAGAAATTGTTCTCTACAGTCTTCTCCATGAGCTGCAGGGGGAATATCTCCTCCCCTCCTTCTTCACTGACCTTGGGTTCTGCAGAGTTTCACATTTTTCTCACTCCTCTTTCTCACAGCTGCTGTGCAGTACTTTTGACCCTTTCTTAAATACTTCATCACAGAGGCACCACCTGCTACACTGGGTGGCTCAGCTTTGGCCAACAGTGGGTCTATTCTACAGCTGGCTGGAACCAGCTGTGCTCAGCCCAGGATGAGACTGGAGGTGGGGGGCAGCCCCAAGTCTCTCAGCACAGAGGCCACCTGTGCAGTCATACTCACCTCCTAACCTTGCCATACACAGTGTAAAACACCAACTGTATGTACAGATCAGCACCCAGCATTGCAGGGACTAACAGTCTCTGCAGGTTGCTAACCAGCAATGATTTCCTAACACCATCAAAAAGAAAAATCACATTACTGTTTCAACAGTGCACCATGTACAAGCACATAAGATACTAGCAGTCCTAAAGCTTAGAAATCAATAAGCAATATAAATATATCTTCCCCAACTGGAGAAAAAAAATCCTAATATATACACCTCTATCTAAACATGTATTTGAAATACATAATGTCATAAGAGGCATTAGAAACGAGAGATGTGGAGCATGCTGCCACAACACTTATAGGAAATGTGTCTGTCCCTAGAAAAGAACCTCCCCTGGAGTTAGGTGGGTTGTGGAAGACAGCAACACAACTTAACCCTTTCAGTGTGGATTAGTACTCTCTACCAGCATGCCAAGCACAGAAGCAAGTTCAAGTGATGTTTCTTTAAGAAAGGATCAAGTGACAATTTTGGAATATTATGTGCAGCAAACACCAGGTGGACAGAGGCTTGACTGCCACAAGCATACAGCAAAACCTTTTGATATAGACAAATGCTGAGTGTAGCTTTGTTGACAAAATATCTGATAGGGATATTGCTTACAATAAGAGAAGAGTTCTTTGTCACACAAAAGAGTAGCAGTTTCCAGAACAGAAGCTGCATTGTCCAAAGAACTTTTGCTATGAAAGCTGTATTTTACTGAGGGTTTTTACCAGGATAATTTTGTAGTCAGAAATACAATCTTTATTCCCCACAAATGCCTCTCACATTTTCATGACATAGCAATGTGTCAGCAAACACAGACCAAGCTACTATTCAATCCTCCAGGACATGATGAAGAAGTATGTGGCATGATTAAACTCCCTGGGGTGACTGTTCAGCAAAGCGTTTAATCTTCTATTCATTAGTGTTATTTTCACTAACAGCAGTCTGGATTCTTACAGCGCTTTCAAATAACTAGCCCTAAACATCTGTAGTTGGATTTTTTTTTTTTTTAAGAAAATAACCAGACAACTAAAATGTACTACTAAATTCTTCTAAAAGTGCCAAAAGGCAGCTGCCACACTACTTCAAACCACATCACATGGGCAGTGTGAGAATTCAATGCAGCCTGTGTTACATTATGCCACCCACTGGTTCTGATGTCAGACTGTCTGCAAAAACTCTTACAAGAAAGCCCTGCTAATGTAGCCAACAAGTAGAAAACTGAATTTTTTATGAGCTTGATCTAAACAACACTGTAGAGAATAATATTGTATAGAAAAGTGAAGATATCATTAATCCAAATCAGCAGAAATTCTTTCCAAACATATGAGACAAAATTCATTTGGGTTAGTATCAACAATATACTTGACCTCAATTTTTTAAAAATAAGTATTTTTAAAACTACTTTTCTTCTATCCAGATATTAAACAGGTTTCAAATGTTTCCTGACAATATTGCTTATAGAACATAAAAAAATCAAAAAGAATAAGTAGAAATACTAAACCCAAAAATCCTAAAAATGGGAAAAACAGGGACAAAATGGATCAGAATTATTCTAATCAAAACCATTTAACTACATAACTTGGTTTCAACTTGATCTAATTCTTCTATAATTCAAGAAGCACAGTCTCATAAAAAGTTTGTCTATTTCTCCTTGTGATCAAAGCATACAATCCCTTCCTCAAACCTTAAGAGTCCCCTTAATCAGAAGGTGGGTGTGAATAAAAACACTAAGCAAATACTTTAGGGAAAAAAAACAAAGAAACCAGACAATGATGATCAACTGCTCTCACCAAATTAGCAAAAGTCTGACAAAGATATTCAGGATATTTTAACTATAAGAAGTGCTACTTCCACTACTAGCATTTCTGAATCTAAAATTCAGAACAGGGCTTTTTGTTTTCTTCGCATGAATATCAATGTAGGTGCTACTAAAACATTAGTTACTGAAATAATCAGTATGGTAAATGGTATTTTCATCTTCTACCACCATGAATATTGATGCTTTTTTCTATTGGCAAATTAAAAAAAAAAAACAATCACTGAACAAAACTATTTGCACTTCCTAGAAGTTCATCTGAGTGGAACATCCAATCACATAGGCACCTTTGGTGACAGACTAAGAAACATCCAATTCAGAGTGAGCCCTTCATAAAGGTCTAGCTTCATATGGCATATGAAGATTCTTCATAGAATAAAAACCACTCAAAAGCACTTCAGAAATTTGGGATAATTAAACAAGTTGCTTAAGTATAGCAAACTATGCTACTGTTTACAAGAATGTTAGCTCATGATTTAAATAAAGGAACAAATGATAAAATGAAATGTACAGAAGTTAAAGACTAAGGACATGAGAATGGAGAAACAGAATCAGATGTTTAGTTCTATCTCCACACTTGCTTATCTGTTGCAGTCAGTTCCTACTGAATGCACTCCTAAATAGGGTACACATACCTAGAAGAAATAGAAATTCACAAACCCCAGGAGCTGCTCCTCCGGGTACATTCTTAGAAGCTCAGCCAGTTAAAAAAAGTTGTTAGAGGAATTCTGCATGTGCTCAATTCCTAAACCTTCATTTTAGAAACATTAAGAGCACAGGTTATTCTAGCGAATACTGGATGTAACCTGCCTCCCCAATTAAGACAGAGGAAGGAGAAGCTGTACCTTCTGGAGGAGCTTACTGAAGAAGCTGAAAAGGTTCTGAGCAATAGCAGCACAGTGTCTCCTTCAGCAGTTTCATTTAGATTAAAAAAAAATACGTGAGGAGAAACCCCAAACAAACCATCACCAAACCTCCTCCTATGTATTCTAAAGGACGTCTTCAAATTCAAACTTTCACATGCTCTTTCAAAATTAGCATTACTACAATCTTTCTACAGCCAAGCACTATATGTGATAGGCAGAGATAGGCCCTTTGACAATTGATAGCATAGTAAAAATACACAGTAACCATATATTATAAAAATATTTATGGTTTATTTTTACAGACCTGGAACATGTAAATGACACACACTTATCTCAAATTTAAATTTCACTCAGCTCTGTACTCTCCTTTTTTTTTTTTTTTTTTTTTTTTTTTTTTTTTTTTGTCAAATTGTTCTGGACTTCCATTAAAATTATTTTAGACTGTCCCTGAAAATGCCATGATGAAAAGTGAGCATGATAGCAGCTGTAAAGTGCTTTTTTAACTTAGAAGGATTAGTGTCTTGTTTTCATTTAAGCACCAGAAGATAATGTCTGGACCATAACTAGATGACTTTAGTTTGTTTTTTTGTTTTCCTGATTGTAGCGACATTTCTAAGATAACAAAAACATCCAAGTATCAACTGCAGGTCCTAAAATCACAGTTTTCTAACTGGCCTTAAACTTTTGTTTAAGTGATAAGAGTAAAGCAAAGAAAGTCTCATGGGAGATTTACTGAGATTTACTGGTTTAGTGACTGCTAAACTAATCTTTGTTGGAAGTTCCCATAGCTGTCTTCACTTTCCTCCTCTCCGCATTTCAGTGTCTCCTTGCCAGATACATTTCACTGCTGAATAATGTTAGTCCACTGTAGTTAGTCACTGATACTAAAACTTAATTGCTAAATCACTGTCAGTGGTTTTGTGATATGATTCTCTGTAAGCAGAACTATTTCCTATGGTACATGATCTCAGCGAGTCTTGGGGAAAATCAGACAATAGTAAGACAGTGAGTGAATAGACCCATGACTGAAAAAAATCTAGCACTTTGTAGTTTAGAAACATGAGGCACTTTCAGATCTTGTAGAAGACAGGCACAACAGTGAACAGATTAGGATAAGAAACTTGTGTTGGCAGGCAACTGATCAGCATTTCATACCATGAACATAATTTTCTACATTGATTTCAAAAGAGGGAAAACCTTGGAGTAGGTAACAGCTCTTCAAATAGGTGAACCAGGCAGCAGACTTAGCAAAGCAAAAAAATATTATCTCAAAGCAACACAGTGTGTCATGCAGAGCCACAGACACTGGGGAAATGTCACTGAGAGGGGAATTTATACCTTGTTCCTATTTTGACAGGGCTCAAGATATCCAGGCTGCTTCTGGTATTACCCCACCCCAAAAAAGGGACAAGTTAAGTGACAATAGCAGTTATGAGGAGGAAAACTGGTCTTCTGCTCCTTCCCACAATGCAACAAAAATAGCAGTTCAGGCTCTCCCTAACTAACCTAAATTTTACTTTGCTCTGTTATTGAGAAGCCTCAAGATGACAGTGGCAAATGCCAAACTGACCAGGCCATTGAGCAAAACCTGGCTAAAAAAGGAACAAACCCTCTAAGTTCACTGCTTTGTCTCTAAGTCTGGCACCTCAGCAGCCTACCACTGCCTTTAGTCAAGGCTGAAGTGATCAATATAATTGATAAATCTTTTAAACAAAGGAGGTCTTTTTGTTACAGAAGACTAACATATCCAACACTACTGAGATACATACGTATTTGTATTTCCAGTAAGATTTTTTTATTTAACCAACTAAAATTTTTGTTAATAAATTCTTCTTTGTAAAGGAATATTTTACACGAAGTTAAAATAATTTAAAATCCACGACACTGAGGTGATTAAATTTAAAGTACACTTCTGTCGGTTTCCAAACCGAAGCGAACATTGTGTAAGTATTGTCACCTGCTGTGCAGAAGACTAAGTGCCGGAGGGGAGAGACAATGCGGGAACTCTTTAAAAGCCCTCTGAGCAGGATGAAATACACCCGAGTTAGCCGGCAATGTACACAGCTGGAATCACGCTGCCGTCCGAATCAATGCGGTACTGTGGGCAAACCCTTGGGCGGGATCCGTACGTGGCAGAGACACCTCCCTCGGTCAACACCTTGGGTTCGGGCAGTGCATCCGGCCGGCGCTGCCGCAGCCCGGTGTCCGCGCCCGCGGCAGCCCGGGCCCCTCGCCCGCTCCGCCTGCCCCGGAGCGGAGCCCGCAGCGCCGGGCTGGCCCGGCCCGGGCAGGCCCCTGGGGCCGGCGGCCGGGCTGGGAGCCGCGGGCACCGCGCGCGGAGCCTCGCGCCAAGGGGCGGCGGAGGGGCAGCCCCGCGGCAGCCCCGGCCCCGCGGCCGCCAGGGCCGCTCCCGGACTCACGGCTCCCGCCCGCCCGCCGGGCGCGCCCGCGGAGGAGAAGCGGCACCGGACGCTGCCCGGCCGCAGCCCTTGGAGAGGCCACGGAGGAGCGGAGGGCGCAGCGCGTCCCGAGGCTCCCCCACTCACCTCGTCCGGCGGGAGCACGGCGGAGGCGCAGCCGAGCGAGCGGCACCGCAGCCCCGGGAGGCCGGAGCCGGGCGGGCTCTGCGGCTTCCGCCCCGCGCCCGCCAGGTGCGCGCGGCCGGCTCCGCGCCTGCGCGCCGCGCCCCGCCCTCACCTGGCGCCCAGGTGCGCGAGGCGGCCGCGGCCGCGCCCATCCCGGTACCGCCGTGCCCATCCCGGTACCGCCGTGCCCCTCACAGCGCACGGCCCGGCGCGCCCATCCCGGTACCGCCGTGCCCATCCCGGTACCGCCGCGCCCATCCCGGTACCGCCGTGCCCATCCCGGTACCGCGTGCCCCTCACAGCGCAGGGCCCGGCCGCGCCCATCCCGGTACCGCCGCGCCCATCCCGGTACCGCCGTGCCCCTCACAGCGCACAGCCCGGCCGCGGCCGCGCCCATCCCGGTACCGCCGCGCCCATCCCGGTACCGCGTGCCCCTCACAGCGCACGGCCCGGCCGCGCCCATCCCGGTACCGCCGTGCCCATCCCGGTACCGCCGTGCCCCTCACAGCGCACGGCCCGGCGCGCCCATCCCGGTACCGCCGCGCCCATCCCGGTACCGCCGTGCCCCTCACAGCGCACGGCCCAGCCGCGCCCATCCCGGTACCGCCGTGCCCATCCCGGTACCGCCGTGCCCCTCACAGCGCACGGCCCAGCCGCGCCCATCCCGGTACCGCCGTGCCCCTCACAGCGCACGGCCCGGCCGCGGCCGCGCCCATCCCGGTACCGCCGTGCCCATCCCGGTACCGCCGTGCCCATCCCGGTACCGCCGCGCCCATCCCGGTACCGCCGCGCCCATCCCGGTACCGCCGTGCCCATCCCGGTACCGCGTGCCCCTCACAGCGCACGGCCCGGCCGCGGCTGCGGGGCTCGCCTCCACCGCCCGAGCGTTACCGACCCAGCAGTCCCAGTGCTGGGAAACGAAACACAAAATCCCTCCGAGGGTGAGAACACAGAAGGGCTCCCATACCGATCGATCTCTCTCTCTCTCTCTTCACAACGTAGTTTCCCAGAGAGATAGGTACAATATCACTTTTCTGCAGAAGCATGGTTTGATGTGGGAGAGAAAAAACCCAAAGTAACATTTGCACTCCCGTAACAGAGTGTAGAGTCTCCCCTTCTTTGTACTCTCAAATAATAGCAGCATAATCACCATCACACTCCACTTCAAAACTTCTTTCTTTGAGCTGCTGAACCGCAGGTATCAAAACGTGCTCAGCAAGTAGAAGGGGAGCTGGCAGTAGTTGTACTGATTTGTGTCACAGCAGTGCCAAAAATGGTGATGCCAGTTCTTTTAGGAATTAATATTGCCCAGGAAGACTTAATATAGATTCAGACTAGAATCCCTCACAATTCATAGGTTCTGTTATTTCTAGGATGTTAAAACCCCTCCTTATGACTTTGACAGCTGATGCCTAAACTGTGCTAAGCACTACAACACCTGAGATAGGCATAGCCAGTGTTCAACTTTCATAGCACAAAATTAAAGTAAGGCAAATTTCTAGAGTGAACTTTTAAAAATCTGCTGTTGCCCAAAATAAAGCCTGCATCAACATACTGACTCCTTAAAAAAACCCAAAAAGCCCAGCCATCAAGAACAGTCAAAGAAAACCCCACCTCAGAACAAGACTTAAACCATTCACAGTTTCTCTTTTAGCAAGCACCATGTCATATAATTAGCAACAACTTTTAGCAGAGACAGAATCAAGAGATTTTTGCAGTAATGGTCCAATTCTCAACATTTTATGGCAGGTCAATGTTGCAAAAACCCAGGAGTTCTAATTTCATTGCAAGTTGAAGCAAGACACACAGCAAATGAAGCTAGATAGCTTTGAAAAGTGGCACAGTCATAAGCGGATGGAGAAGTATTTGCTAGTTAAAAACGTTCTTATTTCCCTGTTTTTCCCCTATTCAGCCCTGTATATGGAACACGTTAATGAGTTCTTTATCATTGGCTTCTGAAGATCCAGAATCCACTGCCACTGAGACTTTGCTGAAATGTCACTTTTCAAAGAAAATCTTCAGCAAATTGTCTTAACATTATAAGCTCTGTTTAAAGTATGCTTATAAAACTACTCACTCATTTAATGAATAACAAGATTAAATTTTAGGTTACTAAACTAGGGCTGCCTGATTTTAGCAAGTCTATAGCCTTTCTAAAAATTGCTGTAGCCGTATTTGAGAAATTATTTGCAATAGTCAAACCTAGCCCAGAAATGGGCTTCAAATTCTTTCCACTCTATTTTTGTTAAGAATCTTACTAGTTTAGTTATTTTTAGTTATTGATACTAATTATTTTTGCCAAATGATACTTTCTAGACCATCTTTTTAGCATTCTACAAATAAAAAAATTAATAATATTCTACAAATAAAAAAACCCCTATTTTCTGGTTGCAAATGAAACCAGAAAATAGTATTTAGCAGTGTTACCAAAAATCGTTTAATCTCCTCTGAAAGATATTCTAGGTATTCTGTACCTGCAGATGAAAAGGGGACAAGAGAGAAGAGACACCTATGGCTTATGTTGCTATAGCTACAAGATGCTTAGATTTTCAGTTCCAGTGAATGAATCAATAGAAAACACAGCTTCACTCTCCTCTTTTATTCATCAAAGGCAAAACTGGAAGATGGGTTGCTAAGCAACATCACACTGAAGAGTGCAGGGCTTTGAAATTAGCATTACTGACTCCCCTCCATCCCAGAAGTCTGTTCCATTCAAACCCACTTATTAAGGAGCCCCACCAAACTACCAGAACATGCATTTTTAAAGTAAGAAACAGTAAAAGCAGAGAGATATGACATCAAATCTTCTGCAGAAAAAATAAAAAAAGTAAAAAGAAAATAAGCACAGGAAAACTTAAATTGGCTTATATAAACCAAAAGGGATATAGAAAGGACATTTATTTCTACTGAGAATATTACATTAAAGCAAGATTTTTTCTGACTACTTAGAGCCTTTTTTAAAAAACTGAAATCCAAAGACACGTCTCATTTGTACTCCTATTTTAAAAGCCTCATAGATACAAAGGCACCAGTGCCTAGATGGCTGACAAGGAATCTTACCTGCATGGCGTATACATAAAACTCTTCACCAAAAGTACGCCACAGAAAGCCTGAAGTCTCACTTCAATTTCTATCACCCAGTTTCTGTATCTTACTCTTATCATGACTTATTCTGTCACACCCACCTTATGAAAGGCTAATGTCCATCTTATGAGAAAAGCAAGTCAGATGAAGATGTCTTGACATTTCTGAAGACATCTTGCACTTATTTTTATTCTGAAGTTCAGCTAAATATTATTTCTATGCTATCCAGGAAGTAACAACACATTGATCCTTCATGAAAAAGGCTGTGTACAAAGAAATGTTGTTTTATTAGAAGCTGCCTCAATAAGTACCTATTAATAGTGAAAAAACCCCAATGAACATAGTTTAAGAATTTATAGCCTACTGACCCCCCAAGCCCACCTGTCAGAGTTCCCCCTCCCTCAGCATTCTCCAGATCTTTCCATGTTCCTCATTCACTCCCATATCATCAATTTTTTCCTAGTCTACTAAATCTTCTCTGAGCTCTGTCATGCTGCAAAACTTAAATTTAAGAAACAGGAGGCTTGCATTGTGTCTGATACAATCACATACAACTGACTGACAGTGCTCTAACAGAAGGGGACAAAGCCACACCATGAGTTTCAAGGACCCCTAGAGAAGAAGAGGCCACTTACTTGATTCTCTTCTCCATTATAATATCCACACAAATCTTGCAGCTGAAGAGCTCCAAATCTTTGGAGCTGAACAACAGCTCCAAAGTTACTGGAATGCAGGACCTACCAACCACCAGCAGGCAGCATCACTGCCAAAGTGATGCCCCTCAATGTATTCACAAAACAAGGCTAAAAATTCCCCAATATACAGCACCCAGTTACTGATAAGCAAGATTAGATACAACAGCAAACAGGCTCCCTTTGGTAGCCTTAACACTGAGTTATCCTAAAAAGAAACCCAAGTCAAACTGAAAGTGACTTTAAAAAATGTCAAAAGGAAAAGCTAAAAACTCAAATTGCTTATAAAATATATAAACTTAATCGCTACCATTAAGAATTCTCTTCTCATGCCAAAACATTACTTTTCTAGTAAGACACATACAACATCAAGTGCTGTTTGAAAACCAAATACAGCAGTGCAACAGGTTTTTTTCAAAAATTCTGCGTAAGTGAAAAGAAACCTGATCTTTCTCCTTCCTTTCACTCATTCATGACATGCTACTGCTCCCTTAAAGATTCACAGGTGTATTCTGTATGTGAGACAAGATGTAATAACAGTTATTTCCCTAAAAAGATGTTTTATACAGATCAAACAAAATGAGTGCCAGCTTCTGCTTATGACTGTTTTGCCTAACATACAGTGTTGAAAGACCAGCCATTATAAATTAAGAACAATTCTCTTCATGGAAATCTGACAGGTGGATAATAGCATGAGCAGAAAGTAAATTCTGTCTAAGAGCTGCAGGGTCTATGAAAGTCTTTACTCAGTATTTTAACTGTTATATTTTCATTTCAAAATGTAAATTTAATTGAGAACAATGCACACAGCTGTTTGTTTTCAGGATTTTTTAAAAAGTAAAGCATGTTTTAATATATGTAGAAATAAAACTCTCTCATAATTTAGAAATGCACCTGTATGAATAAAGATTACACTGTAATTATGTGGTTTACATGATTATAATTACATTAATAATTATTAATGGTTTACATGAACTAAAATCCCGCATCTTAACAATGCACCTCCAGTAGATAAGACAGGCTGTTGTTTTAGTGTTATTTCAAATAAACACAACAAAATATTGAGTTATATGTTTAAAACGTTTTTATAATGCTAATAACACTTTGTTTGGATGACACTTTACATAACACATGTGGGAGTGGTATTCCATCCTGAATGAGAACAAATAAAATTTCTTTCAGGGTTGCAGATTTTTCATAAAAATAACCCAGATCTTGAATATAGTTAAATTCATCATATCCACAGTATTTTTTTGCTGATGTGGTCTCTGCCACTGCAGTATTTCATTCATAGTTTCCAAAGTCTGGTTAACAGAACTCCAGGAGTCATACAAAAAATAATTCAGTTTCTTAGACATGCACGGGCCTTGTCCAGTATTTCCTTCCTGATCTTCGGATAGTTTGGATGTACTTTAAGGACCTGTCAAAAGACAATACAACCCAAAAGTTCTGAGTTGGTAATCCCTCTCATCACTGAGCTTACATGTTTTAAAACTAAAATAACAACAAGTTTGTTTTAAGAATGCACAAATATTTAATTGTGGATAGAGACCACCACACATGCAAGTCAAAACCACCTCTATCAAAGACACTTAGTTTCATTTCCACTGTCCTTTCAGCTTGGTGCAAAAGATATGGGGGTTAAGGGCTAAAGCATGAAATGCATGAATCAGAAGGCACCTCTGGAGACATTACTGAGGTTTTAAGCCTACTTTCTCTGCAGTGATGAACTGCCTTTGTCTTCACTCCCATGGTTCTTTCTTAGCATATTCTACCTACTCCATCTTCTCTCCTTCAGTTCCCTCTTCTCTTTTACACTTCCATTAATTTTGTTCTTCCTGATTATCTTTATTTCTCAGAAAAAGAGAAATTTAATTGATTTTATTATTAATATGAATAATTATTAATTCATAATATTCCCTCTGCTTCTTTAACAGTAGCCCGTCCTCTTACTCTGCATTCGTTCTGCTTATATTTGCACCATACAAAGATAATACCTCAAGTTACTTTCTAATAGTGTCTTCTGATACTAATATTTAATTTGATAAATTTTTTCACCTGTACTTCTGTATGGGTTCACCAAGTTGCAACTGCATGGCCAAAAGAAGGCGGTGCCATTGGAATATCCCTTCACATCAACAGCCAGTCACTTTTATTTATTGATTCCATGGGGCTCCAGACAGCAGATTATGAAGAGGATATTTAACTTTTTAGATAGGGCACTTTTTTGACATTAAGCTATGTATTTTAGAAATGTAAACTCAAACAAAAAGAAGGGCCATTATGTAAAAAATGTTGCTACAGGAGACGGAGTACTGAACACAAATTCTACCTTATGGCAAACATCAATTGCATCAACATATCTCTTCCCTTTCAGGTAATTGAAAGCCAGCCTGTAGCCTGTAATTAAAGGGGTGAGGGGAGAGGGTGGAGAGAAAAAGCAACAATTAATTTCAGTTTCTGTATTGAATAACAAAAATATCACATTTGAATTTATTTTGGGTCACCATGTGTTTCTGAAGTTAATATTTTTTTTTTCTACTGTTGTCTCATATAAGCCTGGAAATGATCAAATTTTCTACTGAAAGTCACTTCAAGTAGTAAATAAAAGTCCTTGACACACTGATAGCTATGTCTGAATCAAAAGGAGACATTATTCTGGAGAGCACGTGCTACTAGAGAGAATAAATAATGGCTGCATTTTTTCAATTACCATGGTATCCCACAGAGTTTCTCACTGTGGCCAGCAATACACTGACCCTCTGTAAAGGTAATCCCATTATTAAGGGAAAAAAGTTAAAAAAAAAAGGGACAACTAACTAGGGAATTAAAATGCTATTCAGTACCACTGTCAGCAGACCAATGATATAAAAAGTCACATGGAATAGCTGAGTTGCATAGCAACATGCCAGGCTGATATTTGCAACCTAAGAGGTAAAGCTTAAGTATATCAGCCTGGACAGAAAACAGGCCTGGGAAAAAAAAAAACCAAAACATTATAAGCATGCAATTTCCAAAATTTGAAATTTTAAATCTTTCATTTTTAAGCTTAGCCTCACTAGAAAATACAGGGTATGATACCAGTTCGTATGGCTTTACTCGCCAGATGGAAATTTGCTGCTTTAACCATTTTTGTTCTAATGTATGACAATCCTCACTACGCTGCAATGCAAAGCTAGAAACAAGTGCACAAGTACCTTCAGTATTGGACTTGCTTTTGTATGCAAGATTATTTCACAGTCTGATTTCAGTAAGGAAATCTCGACATCTACATCTCCTATCTAGACATAAAAAAGTTTTGCAATTTGTTGAATTACCAGTCTCCAGAGTGTTTAAAAATAAAA
Organism: Lonchura striata; assembly: GCF_050655825.1. Classification (NCBI taxonomy): domain Eukaryota; kingdom Metazoa; phylum Chordata; class Aves; order Passeriformes; family Estrildidae; genus Lonchura; species Lonchura striata. Next base: position 18,651,426 of record NC_140709.1, read on the forward strand.
AGTCTTGATCTCTTTGCTATTGAAAGTTCTTTCTAAATATATTTCATTTGATTAACAACTGCAATATTTTAGCAACAACCACCATGGCTTAGTCTACAAGAACAGGAATATCTAGTAAAAATTACTGCACCTGAACTCAGATATATAGAGATTTTTCCATTTAACCTATAGTCAAGATTTCTATCAGTCATTTTTATTTCTGTTTTTGTACAAACCTTCCTCTGGTTTGATCCTCCTAATTTTTTGACTGACAGTACATATAACTCACAGCACATTCAGTTTTGGTAATCCATCCATTAATACTCATTTTCAGAACTATATTATAAAAGCAGGAGCTAACCCACAAACATTTAGTCCCATTAATAAAGTACTACTTTATCTACAGATTGTATTAGATAAAACCTTGAACCAAACCACTGCAGTTAGAGGTAAAGAAACAAAACGTTTGGCAGTTCAGGCACATAACAGTTAAATTATTTTTTTAAAAAATACTGGTTTTTCAGCTGATGCCAAAGACTGTCTCATCTGAACACTAAAAAAAAAACAACAGGCCACAAAGAAAGCACAGATTAAAGACTAGAAGTTGAATGTATTCCCAAGAGGCAATAAACACATCCCAAAACCTGGAAGAGAATTTGTGTCAATCACTGGCCTTGGGTCCTATGGACAGATTCTAGGTGTTGAGTAAGAAAACAACATTTTATCCTATGTATCCTTTTCACAAAATGGTTCCTACATTTAAACTATGATGATTTAGTGAAAATTTAAATTTATTATCCAAACTGGAACTTTACTAGTGCCTCAAGTTTTCAGTTGGCCATCTTTTTTAAAATTGATATAATTAAAGACATTTAAAATAATTTATTTTTTAAATCCTCACTCAATGTACATAAAACCTGATCAATATAGATAATCTGAATAAAAAATGAAATAAACAAATCTGTGACCTGGCACCATCATATACATATATATGTGTATGTAATTATAAAAATTCTCTACTACAAACAGTATATAGCAGATTATTATAAATAATTATTAAAGTTAGAACTTAAATACAGAGAAAATTGTTGACAAACAGCCAAGTAAAACTGTTTCAAATCTAACCTTGTACTAAAACAGTAAGCAGAAACTTCTGAAGTATCATAAAGCTGCTACCTCTCGCCATGGGGACTTTCCACATTCAGTACACCTTAAAACATTTGTGGATTTATGTGAGGAAAACCAGTGATACTTTATTTCTATGGAAAATTAAAAACAGTCTTTCCAGTGAAAGGTAGTTGTTTCATAGTACCTAAAATCATACTTTATAGGTTTGATATACATGCCTACTGTTGGATTCGTCTGGTTTCCATATTTCCAGGCCATCTCATAATTTATTGCTGCATCCTTATATGCCTGTTCCTTTTCCATTATGTATCCCATGTATTCATAAGCCTTGCAGCATGACTGCAAAATATAAATATTGATTCAAAATTGTATTTAGATAAGCTTGCATGTAATAATATTGACAACTTAACTGCTAAAATACTCCAAATCCATACAACTGGAAATCACAAGCGATACTTGTCCTAACTTTGATGACACAATAGTCTTGATTTAAAGTATCTGTTACATGGAAGTCATATGGAATTATGCTCTACACCAGGTCAAGTACAGAGTTCATCACAGAGGCCACTGCAACGACTCCTGCAAAAACAGGTATCTCTCTCAGTTAATAATAACCCCGTACAGATGCTTTTCAAGTCTGGTGTTGTAGCTTCCACAAATATTGTTTGGATTTTTTCTTAATGAAGTATGTTCATAGCTTTGTTTTTGAAAAGGGTTTAACATTACTATTTTCCAATTAAAGCTTAAAGACAGTCATAAGTAACCTAAAGAGAAAAATCAACCATTAAGTATTTCATTTCTTATGAATCCAAGTGGCAAGTCACAGGCATATGAAAAGCAGGTTCCAAAAAAACGATTAAGGACTAGTTGAAAATACTAGCCTTGCTTATATTATACACACATATAAATCCATCTAACTCCATAATAAAACTTCATATAAAAGATACAGTAATTAATGCAGAAATCTTACATTTAGTACGTAAAGCAGGAAAATAATTTATAAAAAACCTAACTACTGTATGCCCTTACAATGAACAGTTTATATTATCATGCTGCCAACAGGTAAAACATATTCAGGAGAAAAACATATGCACCTTGTCTGCAAAGCCAGTGCAAAGCAATATTGGTATATAAATTACCTTCCACCTTAAAATTTACTACTTCGAATTAGGCTCTCAAAATCTACTGATAAAAATCTTTCAAATCACAGCACAGTGGAATCAATATGGGAATGCTTGAAAGTTGAGGATAAAAATATACTTTCCCTCTCATTTGTGATAAACAAAAGTTCAAAACCAAGAGGAGTAATCAGTAAGAATCCTCAATTTCACAGAAACACTCTGTTTGCTGGGATCTTACTAACCAAGCCTAAGTCTTTTAAAATAAAAAAAAAATCCTCATTAAATTACACTAGGCTTTTATGAAATTTTCACTCAACATATTTACTTAAGTTGTATATATATATATATATGTCATTCAATTCTGTTAAACTAACAGAAAAACTAACAAATCACTGTAACATGTTTTCTCAATCCAATGAAGTCTTCCAATTTGGAGAATACCACATAAAATACTGTCTTGTGGATTGGCAAGATATGTTAAGATGTAAACCATTTAAAATCTCTTAGTATAGCACAATTCCTGCTTACCAGCTTTGCATGCAAGTTGGAGAGAAGTTCCTCTCTTTCCTGTGCTGCATTGCAAGGAGCCAGATATACACACTTCTAATCTGCCATCCTTCTTGCAATAAGCAGAGCCTGTTTATCTAAGTCCTTCATGGGTCCCAAACTTTTATAAGAAAACAAATTACTTGGTAGGCTATGTTTTTAGGAAATTACCAATTACTTGGTAATTTCCACAATAAAGCAGCATTCATGGTACACACCTGCTCACAGACCATCTATTTCAATATAATTCTTGTTTTGGGAGATGACTTGTGTCTATCTTCCAACTGTATGGATTTTGACTCTGAACATACCCTATTTTAAAGAGGCCTCTCTGCAGAAGTACATAATAGCACTATACAAAAAACAGTTGTAGCTGTCTCTCAATTTTATGTTTAGAAATAAAGTGTTCAAAAAACATTTCTCTCAGAAGCTGCTAAAATGTGACTGAATAATGAACCTTACCTTCTATACCAATGAATTAATAAAAAAAATTATAAGCATCATGTCCTTTTCTAAACCACATCTGTGGTCTATAAACAGTACCCTGAACCTGCAGCACAATGTGTATGGAACACCAAGCCTACTGGACTGCCCCACATGAAGGAAAGTCAAGCTAGAAGAACATAATCAGCTTTTTGCTGATCAAAATGAAAAATAAGCAGAAGCTAAGATCTGTGCTTGTTCCCATAGTCAAAGCACAGTATTGTGCAGTTTGCCTGCTCAGGAACCCTGAGGTAAAGAACACATTAGACCTTGTCCCCTGACAATCTACCAGACAGTATTGACACAGAAAAAGACTAATACCAGCATTTAAAAAAAATAATCCTGCACTGTATCAGGCTTACAATCATAAATGTTTAGAAACATAAAATATGAAGACAGAATCTCAGTAAATGGAGCACATCTCCAATATTTACACAGCCACATCTTTCTTCATCAGTTTTGTGAGACTCTGTAAAATACATCTCTGACATTTCATAAACACTCCAAGCTTTTAGATTCCCTTCAGCTGAAACTTGCAGAAGTTACTACAGAACATGAACAAAAATTACTAAGCAGCACTCACAGGTTTGTTTACTACCCTCCAGTGTGAAGTTGCTGGTTTCCTGTCTTGTTTTGGTCTATTTCTCCTTAGTAAGTGAAACACCAGGCAAATGAATAAATAAATACATTTCAAAACTCTGTTTCAGAGGAAAAGTAAACATTTTGATGAATTAAAATAGAGAGGTTCTAAGGTTACTTTCAACGTGCACTGACTTACCCTGTTATAACGAAGGCATCGTCTTAGAAGTTCACCTGCCATATCGTATTTTGCAGACTGAATATATATATCTGCAAGCAGAAGCCAACTCTTTTCAAAATCCTCTGCATCAATGGGATTCCAGCTCATTTTGGAAATCCGTTTTAACTGATTTCTGGCTCGTGGAGTCTGTTTTAAGATCATGTAGGCTGTGGCCATTCCCAAAAGTGCTGGTATATGATCCTTCTGCAGTAAAAAGTACAGTGACTGCTTGATGCTTTTTTCATTTTGATTTTTTTTTTTTTAATTAAGACTTTCATCAGGTATCTAAAAACTAAACTAAAAGTTAAATCTCAGCAAATAGAGTATCTAATCTTACAGACATGTTTTGCACTAGTGCTACAATTATTTCTGTAGTCATGATAACCAAAAAGCACAAGAAATGGTAAAAAAATCCACAGGTATTTTATCTCACAAGAAAAAAAATCAGAAACCACTAAGAGCTATACTTTTTATACACAAATAAACACTTCAGATAAAAACTGGAGTCACTTGGAAGTTACAATAAAAATGGTATTTTTCACTTAAAGAAGTGCCTGTCAAATATGAGTGAAAGGGAGTCTGATTCCTTTTATTAGGTGTACAGCTCCAAAAAATTTAATGTCTAAACTGTATGCATCCAAGCTTTATATAAACAAACAGGATTCTTAAAAGCCATCATTCCAGGCAAGAGCCTCAAAAGCAAGCAATAAGAACTCCTGGCACAAGTGCAGTTTTTGACATCCTGCCTTCATTAGGAAAGGATGAGAAGGGGGCTCACATCTTGCAACTGCAACTCCTACATGCAGAGAGGGTGGTTGTATTAGGAGCTAACTGAAATGCTTCTTTCTCCTTCTCATTGCTCCTGACTCACTGTTGGTATTCTGCCTTTGCATCTCTTTCTAAGGTTGTGCTGTAAATACATTTGTCATAGTGCATTGAATAAAACAAATCCCACCAAAAGCTTCTCTTCCACATAATAAGTTCATCCTCCTTCTCCCTCAATAGCCACAGCTATCATGGATCAATACCCTCACAAATATGAAGAGATTAACGCTATCCTTATGCAACCCTAGAGGGAACAATAAACTGTGACACTCTTCCTGGTGGAACTGTCACCATGTGAAAGAGATGCCACCTTCACAGGGTCTCAGATCAATTCTGAGCCAGACTGGAGGCAGAGGGACCTGTAACCCTGTTTGTGATTCCTAGAACTGCCTTACACATGAGATCAGCCTTGATACACTTGCCTCAGCCAAGGTGCAGTTCAGCACACAATTAAAGAATAGTAGTGACCTATATATTTTATAGCATTCTGATGGACTAAATCTTTCTACACCTGTTGAAAGCTACTGGTAACAGGAATATCTATTATTAATCATAAAAATAATAACTACAAATAGTTATAAAAATATTGAAGATTTATAACCTAAGGATGAATTTTAATGCAACAGATAATCTTGTTCTGCAGTTTTTATTCTGTCAAATTGCCAGAAAGCACTGCATTTGATTTACATCATAAACAAACCTCAGAATTACAAAAATAAGCCCAGCAACCAAACAGCCTACTCACATTTCAGTAACTAGCAATATCAGCATTTAGTTGGGTTCTAAATTTGTAATTCAACCAAAGACTTCTAAAATATAGTTATTTCAGAAATACCTTTTTCAAATTTTGTATAAAATATTCTTTGATAGGAGAATAATCCTTAGAGCAAATAGCACTAACACGTGCCACTGTTGCTGAATGTGAACTGTAAGACTAGTTAAAAACAATGTAGTAAGTATGAAAGGGAAGAATGAGGAAATGAGACAGGTCACTAACCTCAGCCACAACTATTTCTGTGAAAGTGTTCAGTGCTTGTTCAACACTTGATTTTTGTTTGGTTGCCATGAGACAATAATTCTCCATGATTCGCAGCTGAATGTGACCCTGAATGGTTTGAGGCTTAAGCTCCTTCAGCAGGTTTCCTGCTGTTCTTACAGCCAACTGCATGGACTCCTGCTTCTCTGTCGAATTACTATTAGCAGGAAAAAAAAATATTCATAGAAGCTTATTTTTTTAATAAAGACCAGAATAATTACAAGTTAGAACTGCTCCTGTGCTAAAGACATGCCATTTTGTAGAAAAATGGCTCCAGTATATAGGCATTCTACATTGATTTTCTTCAACAAGAGCAATTCCAACCCAACAAGCTGATTGTAACACTGCAAGTGACCAGCATTCCAGAGAGTATCTTCTACATTTTCTGCTTGAGATTCACTTAATACAGTATAGAATGGCCTCTCACAATAACACAGAATGCTCAAAGCACTAGATGATCTCAAAGTTCTAGCAATTTAAATTAAGGCATATTGTCAAGGGGCAGCAGAAGGACAAGATGACAGAATAACCCAAGCAATATTTATTTAATTCACCTACCCTATGTCAGCATCGAGATTTTCAAAGACTTCTCCACCCACAGTTTCATTATCTGGGTTCAAACAAATTTCAATCATGTTGTAGACTGCATTCTGCCCCCAGTCACTGTCCTTTCGAGCTTTATTAAAATGCCGCAGTGCATCGTTTGGTTCACCTGTGTACCTGTACAAGTATAATTAAAGTACTTAAAGCCAGGCAAGTAAAATTGTTTGTTCCAAATGCCACCCAAATCCCAATAAACCCAAGTATTTAAGAACAGATGACCCATTTGCACACACTGATATTTCAAGGTTTGGACAGTACACATACTATTGCAAGGATCTTGTGTTTGCAAACTAAAAATAGTCTGACAAGTTACAAAATGTGAAGAAAAACAGAATTACATTATTGAACCTGGAAGAACATCCTGAGATATTCAGAGAAATTGAAAATATCCTTAAATCCTGACACCTTAATTAAATCAACTCAGCACCTTTAAATTATAATGGATGACAAGAAATAATTTAAATCCATACTACATAGTCAAATAAATTTTATCTTAATAATAATTGCAAGTACCAAAGATACAGTCCTTTGCAGTAGTGAAATCCTGGTTCAAGCTTTGTTCGGGAAGAATGTTTTTCAGCCATTGAAAGAAATCTTGGGACTTCTTCTAATTTCCCGGCTCTTCTTAACAGATCAATTAATCGAGAGAGGGTTGCATAGTTATCTAATTAAAAATAATTAGGAGACTGTAATTCTATTTATTTGCTATATGAATAAGAAATAATGAGCCTGCCTTGATTTTTTCACATATAAAAATGAGATATGAAGTAATACATAAGGCATATTGCACAGTAACCTCAGATACAAGAACAAAGATGTCAAGTGATACTTGCAATATCTTTATACAGGTTTTTATAGAAGTATAATTGTATTTCATTTTCAAAAGCACCCAAAACCATTTGCTGCACTCTCATTACTTCTTTCAAAGTCCATTTCATAGTCCATGGAAAAAATTTAATAGATTTTAGTAACTTTCTCTCTGGTCCCAACTTAAAAATTGCTAAAAAAAACTTACTGCTGTCCAAGACAAGTTTCCTTTATTAGTCTTCTAATAAAATATTACCTTTGTGTTCATGCACTTGACATTTTTAAGAAAGTGCTTTACAGTGAACAGGTAAATAACACCTTATTAGTATTTGGCTTAAGGTAAACTAAGCACATTACATTGCAGCAAAGTAAATTACTGCATCTACAAGAAATATTGTTTATCACATTCCCCTAAAATTTCTTTATGTTTTAATAAACGGTAATGGTCTTTGGCTTTAGTATCCATTACATTATAAATAAAACTTTTCTTTTTAATCAAGCAAAAAGTTTTTATTCAGCTATTTATTAATCTATTTTGTTAGAACTACATAGCAAAACAAATTAAAAGTATCACTGCTAAATATTCACCTGGCTTGCGTTCCAGGAGCTGCTGGAAATAAAAAACAGCTTGTTCGTAATCCTGCTTCCTGAACATGAGATCAGCCATCATCTACAGTATTGAACAATTTAGAGAAAACAAAACAAGGTATTATAAATTGTGAAAACATAAAATAAAAATTATAAATAATTGTCTCAGTTTAGGGTAGAACTGAGAGAAAACATCAATGAACTCTGGTTATGTGGAAAGCTAAAACTATAGCTTTAAAGTGCTGCAAGAGCTGCACACGAAGTAAAATCACAGACTTTTTATTACTCTCTGGAAAAGAAACACAGTATACAACACACACAGGTAATAATGAACAAGTACATGAACACCTTTTCATATAAGGTGCAAATTAAAAGGTAATTAAGTAGTCTGCCATATCTTTCAAACATGGGGTTTTTTGCATAGTTTTACTCCTAATTTTATATCCACTAACTGCAGATTATGCACATGGAAAGCAAAATTAGTTTACCATTAGGGAAAAAGAAAGATGATAGCTCACTTCAGCAGGGAAGGTAAAATGAGTTCTTTAATTTCAGTTTCTCTCCACTGATAGCTAGCTAATATAGAGTAGATTTATTATCAGATTTCAAGACTGCTATTACTTCTGTTCATACACTACAACAAATTTCAGATGCTAGATTGCTTTGAGAAAACAAATTATTCCTATCTTAAAATAACTCTGCTCCTAGTGTTACATCAAAAGTTGCTCAGACTACTGAGCTGTCTTTTAGGTCAAGAAGTATACAAGTCCTGGACAAGAACCTGCAGCTGCAATTCAAGCTATTAAGTAGGAATGTGAGTAACTAAGGCTGAATGAGGCAATAAAATTACCTTAAATACATAGTTCTTTTATCCTAGCACTTCTAAAAAAATATTTGTTTTCATATTACTGTGCTGAGAAAATAGGTTCTTCCTTGAGTATTAGCCAATTATCAATAGAACAGCACTGAGCCATACTTTATCCAATCTTACTACAACTACTTTTTCCTTTACTTCTAAAGACTCATTTTATGTTGAGGTAGAACAATGGCTATGACTGCTAGGAACTTCATATTGAAACATCAGCTGACATAAATACAAAAACAATCTGTTGCCATGGATTTTTCACTTTTTTTTTGAAATCACAAAGCTGTAGGATTTTTTAGAAGTAGTGCTTTATGAATATATCACAGTGCAGCAATAATTCAAAAAGCATTGATGCAGGATTAGTATAACTGCACATACCATCGTTGCTGCTTCATTATCTTGGTCGTTCTTCAGCAGTAAGGAGCACTGGTGTTGACCAGCATCAGTATCGTCTTGTGCAAGATATAAACGTGCAAGTTCCAACATTGCCTGTATATTAAAATATTTAACTGTATGTAATTTGAAGATGAATAAAGTTGGTTTAGTTCTGAGTATCAACCTGATATTATAGGGCTCCAGGGAAAAACTGTATCTCCACTAAACAGAGAACCTTTTCTGCTGTTTCTTATGGGCTCTTGGTCAATTAATGTAATCCATTTTCATTCCCTCACTTTTTAAAACAGAGAAAACTTTTCTTCTTTGAAGAGATATTCTAAAGGTACACTGAAAACAGGGCTGCTCAGATAGTATTGCTCTGAAGACACCAGTATTTTCGTATGAATAATGTTCTTGGAAAAGTGTAAGTGAAAGTAGCTTTAAACATATTGAAAAAAAACATATACCTCACTAACATTCACCAACTAATTCTGGAGTACAAATAAGTTCCAGAAGAAACTATTTTCTTATTTGCATTTCCAACCTACCACATCAAGACTCTGTGTGAATCCATTCCTGAGAAGCCACCACAGAGTAAATATTGACGAACTGAAATGTACACCAGCATATATTCTTAAAGCTGAAGTCCCATCATAGACTATTCTGAATAAAATGCTACAGAAAACTTTATAAACACAAGTTACCATAGATTTAATCAAGTTTCTGTTGAAGCAAACAGAAGGTAAACTGCTCACAAAGCAAAATTAGCAGTAGACATACTGTAAGTTACTCCTACTTAATTTTAAATAGTGTTTTGATTTTGTTTCCAAAAGGGAGACATTTATAATTGCATCATAATTCTTTTGCTAGTTACACTTGTGAAAGGCACTTCTGAATCAGAACAGGGTTTTGAACATCCTATTCAGAACATGCAGGCTTCTAGCTTAGTTTTTAAACTGTTTTCTCCCTACTTCCTGTTCTGTTCATACTCAAACATATACCATGTAATTCTGAAACAGAAAGGCAGGTGGGTAAGCACTGAAATGATACAGAGAATGCATGCACATCAGAACTTTAACTATGAAAGCTTTCTTTAAGCTGCTGCTCTTATGTGCACAACTCAGTGGTATACCAAAAGGCAGTGTTGGACTCAAGGAATACTTCCTGCAGGAAGCAAAACAGGCAGCTAAACTGCAGTCCTACACTAGATTCTAGTGAGCGGAAGTCGCCTCCAAATTTCCAGCTCCAACACAAACGATACTATGAAATGATGTGCATGATACAACCTGCAATCCCCTTCAAGTCTCCTTCAGGAAACTGCACTGCCTCTTACCTGATCAAGGAAACAAAGGGAAGGTACCACCTACCAGATTTCACTGTATAAAACAAAACAACACAACTCCCCTATGACATGGACTGCCATCTCTTCACATTTACCTGAATAAATAGTATTTCAATCCATTTGGCTAAAATACAGGAGATTTTGTTCTAACGAAACAATGCACAGACAATTTCAAAGGAATTTCCATTATTTCCACATATAATTTTAAGGAAAATAAACTCAGACAGTGCTGAGAGACAGATGGACTTTTAAACAGCTCAGAATAATGTTTTGTAATCTAAAATAATTAAATTCTAATTTTGTACTAGTAATGCTTTTAAAAATGAACAGAAGAAAACAAGTTCACATCTACTAAAACTATAAAAATATATTGAGCTAGTTGTGGGTAAGAAAATATTTTGCTTTCATTACTCAACAAGTGGTAGTGAGATCTTAATCAGAAATTCAGACTTATTTTCTAAAATATCACTGTATTCTGTGCTGTTAGCAAACTAGAATTAAAGCAAAAATCCCCAGTAATATCTAACAGATATGTCTACATCTTGTAACAATGGGAATCTCTCAAAAGTATGATTTTAGCAAGAACTGAAGGGAAATGCTATGCTGGTATTTCAGTACTGGTATTAAAGATAAAGTAAGGCTTTGATACTGACAAAAAAGCCACAGCTGTACCTAAACCATGACAGGGAGTCTCCTTGCTCTTAATGGGAGAACACCATTTTAAGGATGTTTTTATTCCCTTCCCAATTTATTTTTCTTCTCCACATCATTCTTAGAAGATACCTTGAGAAAAGCCTGTCTCAAGTACACTGAAGTTGTAGCTTTAAGAAAGATGTAGATTCTTAGAACCACAACACACGAGTTCAAATATTAAAATTAAGTGATGTATTTAGCAGCTTGTGCATATGACAGCTGTTCAATAACAAGCATCAAAATAAAAAGTCTTCACATACACCCAAGTATATAACATCATTATGATAGAAAATAATGGCAAATGAACAAAAATTGTATTTATTGATTTATAATTTAGGAAAACCTCACTAAAGATAACACTTAATCTTTGTGCTCATTATAACTATAAATTTCTTAGACTTTTGCTTCTCTCTCTCTCTTATCTCCAAAGCCCAGGGTTATGAAATGATAAGAAGGAAGAGGAGGATAAAAAAAAATTTGATTTTACCTGTATTCATCAACCTGTGGGAAAGAGACTGTGCAGAGAAGAGAGAAGCAATATAGTAATCCAGGTCAAGATCAGCAACATTCTGTGACTAAAATTAGAATCCTACCAAGTCCAGATAAAAGTCTAAAACTCCTAAAGTAAACACAGAAAAGATACAAACTGTACTGACCAAAATCACAGGGAGTTCATTTCAGAGGACAAGCACCAAGCAAGAGTGTTTCAATCTCCATCATTTCTGGTACCTGAAGACAGGCTCACTGTGAGTGCATGCAGACACCACTTGAGTCAGGAATTCTTGCAACAGACAGGAGTTAGCAGTGCATGCAACTATTCCTTCATGATAAGCAACGAAGGGGAGGAAGTTCAAGGTTTTATGTATATCATGAAGCAGAAATAATTGCAAATTATTCTGTTCAGTGGATAAGTGGAAAAATGTTTTGTTACATTTAAAAACTGAATGAAAAACAATGCAAAATAGAGGGAGAACTGACCTTGTTATTGGTTTCACAGTGAACAAGGGCTTCTTTGTAAAATTTAATTGCTTTTTCATAGTTTCGCTGGGCTGTTGAATGTTTTGCAATCTCAGCACAAATCTCAGCTGCTAACTGTTTCTGTGCAGGAACTGCATCTAGCTGTTCTACTTGAGCCCGTTTAAGCACTCTGCCTTGTAATTCCCGAGCCTGGTGTGAGGAAAGCAGTGAGCAGTCAAAACTTGTCAAAGGAATTAATTTCATTTATTGACTATAAAATAGTTTACTTGTCCTTTTTGAAGAGAAGGAAGCACTAATACTAATCTGTTTCTTATAGCCCGACCATTTTGCCTAGGAGGAAATTAGGACTAAAACACAAAGTAACATCTGGGGAGAACTTCCAGCATCTCTCTGAAAACCAGGGGAAGAGATCTGTTTAAGACATTTAAGTTAGTGCTGCTGAAATCAAAATGCAGATGTTTTTGTGTAAATGAATGTGGCATCAAAAGGAAAAGGAAGAGGAAACTATTTCAAAGAGAATGTGTACAAGGAAGGACATTTTTGAGGGCAGTAGTAAAAACAACAAAATAACCCCAAAAGGACAAATTTTTTGAAATGTGATACAGTGAGAAACCTGGAAGAACTAAAGAAGTAAAGAAAAGAGGGGGAATTTTGCTAAAGGAGAATTGGGGGGAGGGGGGGAAGTCAACTTTGAGAAAGACGTACATTTTAAGGAAAAGATAAGTAAGAATTTAACAAAGATAAATCTTACCAATATTGATATTTAAACTCTTCACATAGAATTACCTTTCTAAGACATCTGCAGACTTTTCTTGATGGTCAGAAGATGCTAAAAAGGCTTACCATTTCTGTTACCTTGACTTTCACAGAGTGGAGGTATAATAAATCAAAGTACTGACCACATGTGTTACTAAACCTTTTCATTGAGAAAGCATTTTCTAAGGGATTAAATCTCAAGCTTCCAACTTTATTCTTTCAAGCCTCAGTCTGAGGGATAATACTGAACTCCAGAATGAACAGATGAACAGATCTTTTTATTGCTATTTAATACTAAGACTGCTGTTCAGTACAACAAAACAACGGGTAGCCATTGAAAGCTGCTCCATTTTGCTCTGTGAATTGTTTTCAAGGCTGAGCTAAAGATATGTAATCTAGCTGCCCTCACGGCCAATTTCATTTTCACCTGATATGCTAAAACTATGCTCCACACACAAATGAAGGCAAAGTAAGACTGCAGGTTTGCAGTAAAAACCTGCATGTTTTCACATGCAAAAAGTTCAGACTGTGTAACACCTTATGTATTTTACATTTCACAGCAGTCACTGGTGCTTTATCCCCAGCATACACTCATTTTCCATATTCACACAGATATTATGGTTCAAATATGGGACAAAAATGAAACCAGAGGTAAACATGAGGATATTGCAAGTTTTCACAGGTATTTTTGGTTTTCCTCTTTACCTGTTGTAATGAAACAATAGCTCTGTCAATCGTCTCCATCTTGCTGTAAATTTTTGCCAGAAGTACCTGGTAGCGTACATCTTCCATCAGAGAAGACAACTCATTAACTGTAAGAATGACAGTAAACAAACATTATTCTTGGAGGAGCTGATCCCAGTAACGCCAAAGGAAGAAGAAACTCGCCACATCCTCCAGGAAAGAGCTTACATGAAAAATTCACAGCTCCATCTTACTTACTTAGAACTGTGATCTGACTTGGTGTGTTGCTGGAGGGCAGAGTATGTTGGCAGAAAGCAGAGTAAACATTACAGACTACAAAGTGAGATTTAAGGTCAAAGATACTGAAAGATGCAAATAGAATTTTAAAAAATTGACTGTCTGGTCTATTAGCATTTTCAGAGACATGAGAGAAAACATTTTGATGTAAGCAGACAAGAAATGAAGTAATTCCTGATATTTCTTGTCTAAATCCTCCTCAAAGTCAATGAACAATGTCCAAATTGATATAATGTGCTACTCTACTTGCAAAAAGCATGAGACTGTTCAATGAAATTTCTAGCCAGACCTCAAACTATGCTTCTTTTGCTAGAGTCTGGAACAGACATGAATACAAAAAATATTTCAGTATCTACTTAAAAGCAGCAGGCTGCGTTTGCATAATGGTTAAAATATGCATCAATTAATATTTGAAGAATTGAAGCCTTCCCTGGCTTAAATTTATTTTACTCTACTAACTATCAAGCAAGGTTTTACATTAAAATATAGACGCCACCAAAAATTTTGTTTTATCTTTATTAAAATTAAGGAGATTCTAGAATTATATTCTATCACAAAACTGGTCTTCATGCTGTAATTGTGACATGCTATTTCATATCAGAGATTAGACTGTGTAACTTAGACCATGTAAAATCATTCCCTTCAGTGTATTTCCTATATTAATTTTTTTCCCTCAAAGGATATTCTTGCATTTCCATTAAAAATTATTAAATCATTCAATAACTTTCCCAATCAGCCAAAATAAACATTTTTCTCTTAGAGAATGTGTATGTATCAAAACAAAAAACAGACATTAAAAAAAAGACTTTTTGTTTCATTTTAAGAGAGAAGGTAAGATTTTAAAGTACATCGGGCAAACTGTATTTACTGCTAATTGTTTTTCCACACTAGAAAAAACAAGCTGACTTGAGCATGACTATTAAATTAGCCAGATCCTCAAAGGCTTAACTAGGACAAGAATACAATGTTAAATCAGAGGACTTTTTCAGTAAGAAGTAAGCAAGATGGAAAACCAACATGCCCCTGCAAAGCATGAAAGTGATATAAAAAAACCTTACAGAATAGACTACTAATAATACTGCTTCTCTATTCAGACAGCCACAAAGGTTAACAAATGTAATTAATCCATTGAAAAAACAGTGCCCATGAACTCATTTACTTCTTAGAGTCATGCAGAAAACACACACAACAGTCAAAAATTGATATGTTTTCCTGTGAATTAATAACAGTCCTACCAGGCTCATGATCTAACGCTTGCTGAAGTACTTTTTCTGCCTGTTCATACTGTTTCAGTTTCATTAAAAGCTCAGCCAAATCATAGCAAAGGAAGTTCTGTTGACCACTTCTCACTGCAGCCTCATAGTAACTGATTGCCTTGAAGAAAGAAGCAAAAATTTGTGTATAATTTAAAGACAAATCTTAAAGACAACAACCTTGTAACTTAGGTATTCAATGGCGTGTTGGTTTACTTTTTTTCCACTGGAGTAGTATTAAAACATGGATTTCAGTGCAGGCCCAAACCCACTTCAAGTCACCAGAACTACAATTCAATGGATTAGAATCCACCAATGTGTGGATCATATACCAACTGTGCCTTTGGCCAGATGATCTGAAGGATATTGAAAAACTTACTTTCAAGATAAAATATCTATTTTAGCACTCTGAAATATAATACTTTTACCCAAGCAAACCCACATGCTGAAACAGTACTCAACTAATCTAATAGAGTACTTCTAGAATACCTTTGAGTAGTTATGTGTTTTGATTAGGGCTTTTCCAATTTTACTTGCTAAAGATGGATCTTTCGGATTTTTCTTCAAGGCCTGCTCGTAGACTTCTATGGCTTCATCAGGCTTCAACAGTAAAATATAAACACATATAAGTCAAAGATTAAGATAAAAGGCGTATGAAGAAAACAAAATCTGGTAACAACTCCAGGAATGACTGCCAAGCAGTACTGATTCATAAGCTACAATACTTCTGAGAGAAGAATGGTTACTATAAACCTGAAGAAAATGTAAAGCCCATGTAAATTAACATTGTCATACTAAAACAAAATATGGAGAGACATGGCAAATAAATGAGTTTGAATAAACATTCTTTTTTTGCTGCAATTTCTCTCCTACTATCTTCATTGGTTAGCAAAGAGGTAGATAGATGTAGTCGTGCTGGATCTGTTTTTCTCCTCTAGCCACGTTATAGCAGATTAAACAAATTCCACTTTGCGTGATAATTGTTCATTAAGGAGAAAACTACACACAAACTTTAATATGAAAAAAATCATTAATCATCAACAGATCTTCAAACTAGTAATGTAAATTATCAGTTGCGTGTCTTAACTCAATCTACTTTTTTACATATGAATTTAAATATGTAGGCTTCAAATTTCTATGTCCACTTGACTACTGGCAATTCTAAATAGAACTTCCAGTTCATCAAGAAAGCAAAGGATGCAAATATATAGGAACTATATAATTAAAACATTTAAGTAAAGCTATCAGCATGAAAACTAAGTTAATTGAATTATTCTAAGTTTCAGAACACTATTGTAAACATCTCCAGCTTCTCTGTGATTTCAATTTAGCTCTCACTCTAGATACCTGTTTGTCTTATGAGGCAGTGTTGCTCTAGAAAACACTCCCCCCTTGACTTTCACCAAGTAAGCTTTTAGAAGAAATGTATTTTCAACGATTTTTAACTTAAACAGTTACTCATAGTCAATATTTACTGTTTTATATCCTAAAGCAGTGTTTGTTTGACAAACATCAATCAATGAGATTGATTGCCACAATGTTTCAACTAGACAAAGTCAACAAACTACTCAAATATTCCAGTCACCTCTAGCAAGCACTCACCTCTTGAATATTCATGTATGCATCACCAAGAAGAAGCAAAGTATGAGCACTTGGCAGTTTTTCTACTAGGTCACTGGAAAGAGAAGACAAAACTTGCTCAGTATTTAACATGTCAATACTGGTATGTAAACAAGAGAAGGGCACAACAATTTTACCTTCTGCAGATTTTAGTTCTTTATTTCTCAAAATAAACCAAAAAATATCTTTTCAAAAATTACCACATTTGCTCAAATGAGTAAATTTCACTATGTATTTCTCATTTATTGCAGTAGAAAGAAAAAATGAGCTCACCACGCTATCAATAAACATCTAGAAAACTTTACACACCACAAACTTTTACCTATAGCAGGCGACAAACAACTTCTTATCTTTCCTATACTGAAGATAAATATCTGCCATTTTTTCTTTAGCTTGTACAAAGTAAGGCTGTTCAGGTGTAATATTGCGGAGCATAGTCAAGGCATGTTTCACATCTCCTTGAGCAATTGCCAGATCTGCATTTGCAATCACAACTCTTAGCTCCTCAGGTGTTCCAGAAAATTCAGTCATGGCGTCTTGGATGACTATAGCAGCTTCATGCTGCAAATAATAAAAACAATAGAATTAATTTAGTTCCTGTCATTGAACAGCCAAAAATAAAGACATCATAGCACCTATGGGCATTAAGCAAACCAACTAAAATTCACAATAAACACAAACCATAACCGTAATAAATAACCAAATAATAACCATAAATAAATAATAATATTTAACCAACAATAAATAATAAATAACCACAAACTATAACCATAATAAATAACCAAAATCATAATAAACACAAAAAACATCCACTTGATTCACCATAGTGTTTTTGATTTTTTTTAAATAAAACTCCTGTGGTATGGACTACTATAAAAAGTTATAGTACAGAAAACTACATGTGTTGCATATAAACAAGTACATGCACAAACCTCAACCAGAGAATATCTTTAGCACCTTGCTCCAACAGGTCCTACTTTGAGCAGGCTGGCCTCCAAACCACAGCACTGTATGACTTCTCTTATATTTCTATACATATGTAAGTGTCCTATTGCTTATCCAGACACAGCTGATAGGAGGGATGCTCCTACACAAAGATAAGGACACGATCCAAAACTACTGCTAATACTATTCTGACAACAAAACAGGGACCTACATCCCAGCAAATGAATGTCAACAGTGTGAAATGGTTTCTGTAGTCTCCAAACTGACCACCTGTAAAGAGTTTTTTTTGCTCTGTAAAATTTAAGGTATTTAAGTTCTCAAATCAGATATTCACATACTGGAAATTTTACTAAGCAAATCCTCCAGCTAAAAGAACTGGCTCTCTATTCTGAACTAATAGAAATGGGAATGGGAAGAGGGAATTGTTTTCAGGTGTGTTTTGTATTATAGCAGGTTTGCCATCTTACCGGTTCTCCATTCAAACGATGAGCTTCTACCAACTCTAGGAACACAGACACACGATCACTTGCATCAATTTCAATACTTTTTCCTTTTGTTTTTGAGGAAGCTGTAGGTTTTCTCATTCCAGGCAAATTCCTTGCCATCTGTAAAGTTTTAATAGCTTCTGATATTTCTCCCACCTTCTTTTGGGTTTGGGCCTTAATTAAGTGATACACAGGATGTTCTCTCACCTTAAAAAAGAATAAGATAAAGTTTCCAGATTTTACTTGATGTAAAGTATTCAAACCCCTTGCAAGATTTTATTTTTAATATTGACTTTGGTTTCTTTTTTTCCTACATAAATTCAATTTCAGAAATTTACTTACAAAAATATAAGAATTATCAGAGTATGCAAACTAGTAATTTAGTAAGTTTTTAATTACAAAGAAACTATTACAAAGGATGAGACTTTGGGACAGAACAACATTAATCACTGCTTTATTTTAAACTAGACTGAATTTTAAGGTTCTCTGAGTGTCTCCCACACTGCTGCATGCACACTTCACCAGGCTATTAATTAAAGGAAATATACAATCATTATTTGGCACAAGTTCTGTGTGCTATTCTTCATCTTCCTAAAACATACTTCACATGAAACAAAAAGTCTGTAAGAGAAATACAGCTTTGTGAAATGGCAAGGACCTCAACTAGGTAGCTAATTAGATATTAATATTCAGCTTTCTTATATCACTTGATAGAAAATAAGATGGGACATGCTTGCAAAGAAATGGTAGTTTCCAGCTAAGTGGTCTCAAGACACTTGGGCACAACTCACACCTAATGTGTGTGTGTACTGTGTCCCCAACTCTCTGTTAATCCTACATAAAGTTCCTCGGATGTCAACAAATCAAAAATCCCATACTGTAATGTGTAAGACCCATGAAGTATAACTTGTGAGGTGTTAGTTTTGTATTCATGGTCATTTCTTTGATAAATATTCAGATATCACATTCATATAAACATTTAGATATTAAATTTGTAGTGGAAGAGTTATAGAAAGTTGAACTGAAAATTATTACATACAAAAACATACAATTTCAGATGACTAATGAATAAAATTATTTAATTATTTTGTTAAACTCACCTCAAAATTATGGCTTAGACAAAGTTCCAAGGACTGAGAGCATAGCTTGATATTGTTTTGAGCCAAATACACCTGGGCCATCAGTAAGTGTGCATCTGCATAAGAAGGGTTCCTTTCCAGACAGTAATGCAGATTACTGTGAGCTGCTTCAATATCCCCTAGGAAGTGGGGAAAGGAAGGGAAAGTGAAAAAGCAGTTGATATGAAATACAGATATATATATATATATATATATGTTATAGACACACACACACACATATATATATGTTACAGACACAGCATTTTTATTTGCCACTTTTTAAAAACTAAATGTCAGCATCCAGTGACTAAACTCATATACAAGGTATTATAAGGTTATGACATGAAATCAAAAGCAGGCCAAAGGTATGATATTTTTTCATTGCTCCATCTGTAAATCATAATTCAATAAATTAACTTTTTGGCAAACAGTAGATAAAAAAATACTGTATTTATAGGTCTGTACAATTAAGATACTCTCAGGTAATGGACAAAGAAGTGAAGAGCAAATGTTCTTTGCTTATTTGTAACATTGTGTTCCGCAGTGAAAGAAAAATATTCATTATTATTTACAAGTGTGAAGTTAATTTTTTATATTAAATAAACGAAGGAGGCAGGTAATATAACTATTACCTGACAAGTACTTCACTTTTGCAATTAAAAAGACAGCTTGTTGAAGACCAGGCACAGTTTTTACAACAGTTTCAAGAACTGAAGCACAGTGCTTGAGAAGTGGTGAAGGAGACTGCCCAGGACTTGCAGGCTAGGAGCAAAAAAACAAGTAAGTAATACAAAAAGAATGCCAACAAACTAACAAAAACCAGCATTTGAGTCAACAGGTTTTAGATGTAGATTCCTTTTCAAGTCTGAGCTTCACTTTAAACTCCAATGAGCATTAGCAAAGCCGTGTTATTTTCTTCAGTCAAAGCAGCTGTTGTTGAGAAGAAATATAAAAACAAGTTTGAAGTTTAAGGGGGCAACTTCTTGGTATCAGTAGGAACACAAGGCAGTCTCACACTTCAAGGACAATAAAACACTTCAGACCTGACATACACAGAAGAATCAGGCAATATCATTTGGTTACACATTCTGAATTACCAGGTCAACTCATCCAACACGGCAGTACCATGAACTAAATTTCAAGAAAGCTGAAGTTAGAACGAATTACAAGAAGGTTGAGAAGAAAAGGTTCTGGTCCTGCCATGCCTGCCCTCATCCCACACCACAGAACATATCCATACTGCTAGCAACAAACTGAAAATAGAAGCTGAAAAACAGCTACTTTCATGCAAGCCTCAAGTACAATATACCACGTTTTAACTGCTCTTTATCAGAAACATTATTCCTTCCTTTCCCTCCATTACTTTAGCTAGTTCCTGGCATATACATTAAAAAAGGAAAAGGCAATGTAAACATCATTCTGTTCACAAATAATATGTCCACAGGACTCAAAAGTAACGTGGCAGCTTCCACCACCTAGCTAACGCCACACTTTCGAACACCATGTGGTCCTTTTTTGCAAAAGACATAAAGGAAACTTCAGCAAAAGCCTATCTTTTCTTCTGAAAAGCTTTCTATGGACAAAAACTCAGAAAAGCAGTTTGAACTCCAAATTAAAAACCATCATTGCCATTCAATATTTCTGGAACGTATCCAGGGAAATCTTCAGATAAAAGCAAAACCTCATAGAATGTCACTTCCTATCATCACCATCTGTGACATGAAAATGTCACTGCTACTGATGTTTTAGACTTTGAAATATTGTTATTTTCTTACAGATGGTGAGGCAGTCCATAAAAATGTAAAGCTACTTGTTTTCCTGTTAAGATTTTAAAACATTACATAAACATATCTATGGAAAGGTTCTATAATTAGGCTAGAAATAATGACAGGATAACAGAAGTCAGCTCCCAGCTATTTTAGAAAAATAATTTATTTAGGGAAGACACTATTTAAAGAAAACTTAAATGTGTTTCTTCTGCTTTAAAGATGTCAGGTCCCCATTAAATTTATTAAGTTTTACCTGCCTTTGTTACCAAAATTAGAGCATACAAATTCAGCCACAGAAAATTAAGCCACCCAAGTGAGATTTTTCACTGGAATGAACAATATAAAAAGTATTCCAGTTATTTTTACCAAAGAAAAAATTTATGTATATTGAAAAGATATCCTAAGCCAACAAAAATATTTAATTAATAGGGTGGTCAGTGTGAACATCCTATTTTCATAATGAGATAGCTCTAGTCACTCTATCATTACAGTTTCCTAGGAGATACTAAGACAGTGCAACTACACACACAATGCATTGAATAAATATCCCAAGTTTCCTCAGGTGTCATTACTGCTACTTGCTCACATCACAAAATGAATATTTCTATAATTAGTTTGACTAAACAGTGGTGTAATATCCCAAAACATACTCTTCAAATAAATTCACATCTTAAAAGGGAAAATTTTCTTTTTTTTTGCTTCATGCTTAACTGTTCCCAAAATGAAAAATTCCCATTCTCAGACACATGTGATCTACAGGTGCTTACCTGTGATGGACAAAAATTAAGATATTCTCTAATAATTTCTAGTAAGAAATCAGGGTTTAGTTTTTCAAAATATTCCACGCCGAGAGGAAATCCACACAAAGATGAAAAGTGAGTATCTAGAACATCATTCAATAAAGCAAAAACATCTTCTTGTCTCCTATGTTTTTTCATAGCTAGGACTGCATGCAGGAAAGATAATTCCTACAGAAAAGAAAAAAACAAACACAAAACTCCAAATATTCTGCATATTCCAGATACACTTATCTGTTACTCATGCAATACTATGTAATTATTAATGCTACCTACTTCTTTATTTTTACAGATACTCTAAGACATTTAGTATGTTGTAAAGGACACTTGATGATTACTCTATCAATTCATTAATTTAATGTGTCCAAGAACTTTTACATTTGTCTGATGACAAAATCCTGAAAATAATTAACATTTTCCCTCCCTGACATTTCAAACTTATGTTCAGAGAAAAACCACAGCTAGAAAGTGATGTTTTTGCTCTGCAAGCAAACAGCTTGGTTGCCAAGTTAAATAACACATTGACTTAAATAGAAAGAAAACCTGAAACTTAGACTTAACAGTACTCCATTAACAATGCTCTACTCAAGTGACTGAAATATAGAACGTGTACTAGAAGGCCACAGTTCAGATTGTAATCAAAGTATCTCAGTAAAGAAGGATGCCTCCTACCCCAGATTTCCCAATGGACTGCTGAATTTCATTAAGAAACTCCAACTGATGCTCTGCATCTTCTAATTGCCCTTGTATTAGCTGGCAACGGATAATTCCTGTAACACATGGAAAGACTTTACTGCAAATTCATCTTCCTAGTCAAGCACATGCTTTCTTTTCCAGAACTAATTCTTCCTCTCCTCAACCTACTCATAAAGCAGTGATAGAAAAAGAAAGAATGGATCAAGACTTATGGCAATGAAAATTTTAAATACTCAAAAAAATGATTGATACATTAATATGCTATATAGCAGTTTGAAATGGTAAATCTTCAACTGGTTCTAGACTAAGCAGAAGCATCAGAGTCTGGCTTCTAAATTCAGAAGAAGTACAAAAAGGAAAACAACCTCAAGCACACACAAAAACCATTCCCGCACTCTAAAGTTTCAATACTGTTTAGGCCATGGCACAGTCAAAGAGGAAAAAAATACAGGGAAAAATCTGACAGGCAAATATTATATATTTACACTCACTTTTCTTGACACAAATAGGACTTACTATAAAAGATGGGTTTTTTTTGGATGGAACACATACATCCAAAGTATGATGTTTTCACTTAATTATGGTTTTCAAGCTAATTTGGACAAAATAAGGACATGGACAGCTTGTTCTATCATGCCCTTGATTTTCTTATTTTTGTAATGCCCCAGAGTTCTCTAGTTCTTTGGTACTACAGAAATTAAATAATAAAGTAAGTAAAATACAGCAAAATTTCTGTTCCTACTATTTCTTTGGAAGCCCTAATTTAGAACAGGAAAGATTAATTTTTCAAAAGTCATATTCAGTAAGGAGACACTGTTGCCACAAGGAAGAAAGCACACAGTGAATCTGAAAAAAAAAAAAAACAGTGCTCCTGTTCTAATAGTTCTAGATTTTCCTAGCATCAGTAATAGGAAAATATAACCAATAAACAGTGTCTAGCAAAAATCAAAAAGAAGCATTAGACCTCACCAGTTAGTGCAGAAACACTTGTTTCATCAAGTGTCATAGCAGTCTTGTACCATTTTTGAGCTTCTTTCACTTTCCCTTGTAAAATCATTTGGTAGCCAAGTTCAGTAGCAAACTCTGCATTGTCAGGTGCCAAATCAAATGCTCTCTGTACTAAGGTTTGTGTATGCTGAAGGATGAGCTGGTTCCGGCCACACTAATGGTAAGAACAATCTTTAAGCCTTATGCTTTTCTCAGTTTTCAGATTTCATTAGACAAACATACTGAATATAGCCAGATCAGGAGAGACAACATCATCTCATGTAAGAACATATTAGTCTGTAGTAATTCTATAAGAACTGTGACATTAATGTGGGGTGGATTCAAACATAAATATACAATACCATACAATAACCAATAGTTGCTTTGAGTGCTTCTTCACAGCAATTTTTGATAAATACAGAGATCAAAGAAACCTTCACTTTCAAGGTTACCTGATTAACCTTGTCACTTTTGTACAGTAAGAAGATGGTTGGTGAACATTTGAGTGTATTTTCACTGTACCTCACTTAAAAGCAAACAATAAAAACAATTTTGGAATGAGATGTCTTAAACATTGTAATTCATGCTGAATATAAGACTTGAAAAATGTGGGTACCAAGGCTACATTAGTTAAACTATTTCAATTGTCCACAATTTTCCACTTTTTAGTAGAAATTTAACATTTGCCTACCAAAAAATAGAATAAAATCAGGGTATATATAATCAACTGTATGCTGCTTAAGGAAAAAGAAGGGCATACTCACTGTTCGACTGAAAGCTAAAGCCATTTTACAGAATAGGTCAGAATTACGTGGTTCTAATCTATCCAGTGCTTTAATCAGGTCTCCCAGTCTTGCTGAAGCCTTGGAGAAAAAACAATAATATAATAAGTAATAGAAAGAAATAAATTAGGACAGTCAAACAGTTTTCACTATAAATTGCTCATATTTTTACTATGCACTAATATCTTGAAATCTAAATTCTGAGGTTTTCAGGCTGAGGAGTTAAGACTTGAGAATTCCTATGCCTATACTTTGGAATAATAAAGTGACAAATAAAATAAAATAAAGCAGACCATGTGTCCTTTATCCACGCTTGAGCTAAATCTGGTATAACAGAGGAGTCCCAAAAAGCAAGGTAAGTCTGAGGGATCTGATCTGTGACTCCCGTTTGGGCTTCAGTGTGATACAGACACACATGCTCGAAAGCAAAGCACTTCCAAGTTTCTCAAAACACCGAAGGGGATTTTCTGGACATACAATAATAAGGTATTCAGTTTTTTAATACGATTTTAGATGCAGACATCTGAAATGTATAAATCTAAAAGACCTTGAAACTTTTCCCTAGACACAGCTCTTACTTTACATGTAACATTTTACTCCAGAATCTTTAGTTAACACTCTACGATGTCCAGCAAGGTTTCTTCCTGTATGGCTTCAACTAGAATCAGCAATTCTTACTACTTCTTCATATTTCCCATGACTGTGCACAAGACTTAAATTTGATTGTAAGGAGGCTAATGACCAAGTTCTTTGCAATAACCAAAAATGTGTTGAGCAACATAAATACCTTTTATTCTACAACTTGAAAACACCTACAACACAATGAAAACACTTTTTTTTTGCTAACTTTCCACTTAAATGATACCAGTTTTTTATACCATAATGAGAAAAAATACAGAATGAATTTTTGGTGACAATTTAGACCAGGTATTTTAGAACTTCCTGAAAATGGTGCAAATGCTGTACATACAAAATACATGCATATAGCCCTGTGAAAGAAAATGGATCTTGGGAGTAGAAGAAAAAATAGTGTAGAATACTTAAAGCTGAAAAACATCCACAATAATTGTCAAAAAATGGTGAACAAAACACTGGTGTAACAACTATGACCTGCTTCCAAAAATCTATCACTACAAGACCTCACAATTTCCCTTATTTCAATTAATAAAATATTTTAAAATAATGAACGGCTTACAACAACTTATGAATGTATCAGAAAAGCATTAATACAAAAAAGATCACTTTGATGATTCAAATCAAAATCATTCACTCAGCTGCACAGATCAGATTTCAGTTTGGCTTGACACCTGTTCTCTGGAAAGATGAAGGTTAAAAGTTCTCATTTGCTTCACATCCAGAAAACACCCCAGCAATAATCTAGAGTAGCCACTCAAATCAGAACAGGTGAATGTATCTCCTGCAGATTAGTGCAGCACAGGACCAGCCAAAGTATATGAGAATACATTAAGAAGACAGCCTTTGTAGGACTAGATGCCACATGCCCTATGTTGTGCTCAACATTCTGCTAATAAATACTCACCTCAGATATATTTCCTCCCCTGCACAGATGATGCAGGGCCTCCATTCTTATGGCTTCTAAGTTGAGGGGATCTTTCTGCAATAGTCTAAAGCCAAACAAAAGGTGAATGTAAAGAAACCAAACACTTGCTCAATCATCTATTTTATCCTAAAACAGGAATAGGATAACTTGTATTTTATAGCCATTTAACATCATGGATCTCAACCAAAAGCACAGCTCTTATTTCGTGCCTATCTCAAGAAAGATCCTCCTCCATCCAAAATGGATTAATGTATCAATGTAGCATCCTCATACAATTGAAAGGCTGGTTTCTAATAAAACTTTATTTACTTGAAATTTATTTTTTAAGAAACTGATGCAACTAATTCAGATTCATTAACAATGAATGGAAACCTATCTACTTTTGTTTCAAAGTGTCCTTTGGGTGTAAACATAGCAAGAAAAGAACTTAGTGGTGTGCTACTTCATACTCAACCTATGGGCTGTTTCAATTGTCTGCTCCCAGTCCTGCAAAGCGAGTTGCAGCTTCATTTTCTTTATGAATGCAGGAATGAAGTTTGGGAAGTTTGCAATTATCTGGTTCACAATTTCCAGAGCTCCTGAATAATTCTGTCGGACCTCAAAATACTGTGCCTGGAAGGAAGAGAAGTCATATCAGCAGCCTGAGCACTCACACATGTGAGAAGATTCAGAAATTCCTTCATACAGAAACTAGGAAAAAGAGCTAGAGAGAAAGAACTCTTTCCTGAAGTAGTGGTTTTACCTGAGTATCAACCACAACTAGACATATTGCAACAATCAAATAGCAAAGGATGATGTCAAAAGCCTGGTGTGTGTGGTAAGTGCTCTGTAACAAAGATAACTGCAGTACTGACAACTTACTAGTCAGTTGCAAGCAATAGACAGACGTAGCTGAAAAGTAAATTTGTTTTATCAGTTTTCAAATACATTTTACGATATTTAACACAACCCACTGATTAAATATTTATTCAAGCTCTGAGGCATGTACTATGCAAAAACCCACATCCAGCAGATAACTATTGCTGCCAGAATTAACATTTTTCTAACTGTAATGCAATTTACAGGATAGTCCAAATACAAAACTTTCAGAAGTCAAGATTCAGAGGTTTAAATTAATTCAAGTAGAAATAAACTTAGGATTTAAACCCTGTTTTGCTTTGATGCTTTGAATTTGCTTACCATATTCCATGGTAAGTATGTATGCTGTTTTATTTCATCTTTTTAAGACAGAAATTATGCAAACACATTAGATTTTGAGAGTTGATTTTTTAGGCCCTAGTGAGATTCGTGTCTGTCTAAACCCTAATTACTAAGTAACTACATTTGACATATGCTCTTAATCTAATTCAATGGTCCACATGCAGCCAAGCAGACACACCTAACCAAATACCATTGTGCACACTCTCCTGAACTTCAGTCTTCTAATATTCATTGAACAATTTTTTCTACATTTAGCTTTGGAATAATAAACAAACATCAAGTTAATGAGCAACAATGCCTGTGACATAAACTAATATGCTCTGAAACAGAAAATGTGTAAAGAAAACAATTCATGCCAATCCTTCAATGAAATATAATGAACACATGAAATAGACTAAAGGCAACTTAAAAAGAGTGTTAAAAATAAATAAATAAAAAAATCACATTACAGTGTTTAACTATTGCATTGTGACACACAAAAATTCTGTAATGTGCATAGGTGTCCCATGCAGAAAGGAAGGGACTACACATTTTTACATTTTCAAATCATTTAAAACTCATTTTATACATAGAAAGTTTTCTCATGTGCATAGCAAAATCGTAACAACAGCACACATTTAGATTGACTGAATTTAAACTATACCTTTCTTTTCACACTGGTGTCTAAAGAACCCAAAACTACCTACAAAGTCCAAGCTCTATCTCTGTTCCTTGGACACGCTCATTATGCACTACTCTTATCAGCATCTCTCCAATCACTCTACAAGACTAAGATATCATTTAGGAAGAGTTAAAATAGTGAAGTAAACTTACTTTACCAAGTAGTGCAAAAACATCATTGCCTTCCTGCAGTGCTTCATCGAAGTATTTCAGAGCTTTTTTAATGTGAGTTTCTTTCCCACAGGTGAGATCAAGCCATGCTTTCAAAATTAACCCCTGTTAACAAAATACAAATTGGAATTCTTTGCTAACTAGGTAATAGGAAGTTACACTAGATACAATAAGCAGAAATACCTAAATAGAGGACTTAAGAGTATCTATTTTAACTGCATCAGAGATGTAATTATAACCAGTCTTCAGCATAACCTAACACTTGGCTAATTCATTCCAGAGTTAAATTAACCAAATAGTATGTTTACTTACAGAATTAGAAAAAAACACCAATGGCACCTTAACAAGTCTAACATGCCCAGCAGTCAGAACAAAACCTCACAAACATGACCATATTAGGCAGAATATTTTCTGCAAACATTTCAGCACAATGTTTTCTTAAGATTTTGTTTATATGAGACACCAAAAAACATACTGGTGTTGCAAAAAGAAGAAACTTGGAAGTTTTTCTTCTACTTTCTGATTAAAAAGAAAAACTCTTATGTGAAAGGTAAAACTCTTGACATTTTTCACATCCTCAAAAGTATTTTTACAAAGAACACCTAAAGAATTAAAAAGCAAAATGTTTCTTTTCATTGAAGAACTTACCACTTATGATGAATGAAATTTATTTCTCTTATGTGTTCCAAACATTAATTGTAACTTAAGTAAATAAAATCTATTTTGAAATGCTGAATTATTTAATCAAATTATGATTGCCATCAAAACAAAAACTTGAAATATAAAATATCACTAGTTCTTTTAGAACATAAAGAAATGGGTCTGTTAGTTAAAACTCAAAGGTTAGTAGAAGAGCCCTATTTTGTAACTGCTAACAATGAGGGTCATGATTTTGCTATGCAATGGAGACTGGCTGAACTTTATATACTCGAGCATTTCTTTAAAGAAAGGCAGATGTTGTACTTCTATACAAGGAATACATAAACTATCTTAGCAAAGTAAGTATATACTAAACAAATCTTATTTCACCAAGTTTAAACACCCTTAACCACCTCCAAAAAATCTGATTTACCAAAAAATCCGATGTAAACATTCAAACATAATTTCACATTACCAAACTAGAGAAAGAACTAATCATAAGTGAATTTCTAAAAAAACAACTATATATTTAAGTACTAATGGACGTTTTGTTTTCTATGCATGTGTCTTAAAAAAATAAATTAATTACTTTGAATATTTTTAAATAGTTCAGCTGGAAATATTTCACACTAAGCAACATACCCAAACAATATTTCCTAAGAATAAAAACAAGCAAACAAAACCAAACTTCTATTGCTTCAATAAGCAAAGTCAGAAATACTGCTATTTTACCAAAATGACCTATCCTTAGTCTTTTTAGGAACTACCATATTATTGCTTTGTGATGTCCTTAATTATTTCTTCATTAATATAAGTTATTTCTACATTAGTATAAATTAGCCAATAAATTAGTTCTTATTTAAAATAACTACCAATTTAAATTAATCACTTAGTTTGAAAGCTAAGTCATTACTTAAATAATACTTTCAGAAACTAATGTTTAGCATAGTTGCAGATTTCTAACTCATGTAACAGATTAGACAGAAAACTATAAATTACAGATTGAACAATGTAGTGATCCACACAGCAGAACATTTTTGTTTGATATAACTGTAAAATAAGGTATTCAATATTAACAGCTCTGCTTCAAAGATGTTTAACTATAAAAAACAAGCCAATTATTTTGTTTCTCTCTTTGAACTGAAGCTGGATCCTCCTTTAAAAAATAACATCATAGGTTTTCAGAAACCTCTTTAGAAATTCAAGATATTAATGAATTGTAGTATCTCTATATAAGTGCTAAAGACAATGCTATATATAACACTTATTTCAGTAAAACCCCAGGCAAATGTTGACCTTAACAACAGCTAATAATTTATATCCCAAATCCTCTGAGTATTATTGAGACTTCAAATCCAGATGTCTCCCTCTAGTAAAAATATCACTTATTTTTTTGCTAGGAATTATGAGGCTTGGTATCAAGTAGCAATACTGGCCTAATACTGGCAAATTATTTCCATTTATGAAGCCATTATTTATTACTAACTAACTGAAAATTATTATTAGTAAAAAAAAATTATGGGACTTTACTCAGCTGTGTCAAATGAATTTACAATAGTTAAGAAGGAAAATACTAGAACACAAAATAGTCCAGGATAACTTCCAAAGAGCATTAGTGCCATAAGTCTAGCTTCTGAGTATGCATTGTCCTATTAATCTTTTACATTACAGAAAGGTAAGAACCAGTTACCTCTTTACTACCACCAGACACTTTGATCATTCTATCAGCATATTCACGGGCTTTGTCCTCACGACCAAGGTGCCACAAAAACAAGCCAGCATAGTACAGAGCCTGCTGTCCTGCTGTTTTACGTTGTTCCTTCAATCTTGCATCCAACTCCAGAATAGCATCTCGATCTGAAAAGGTTTTGATCAGAGCTCTTGTTGAAAGCCCCTCAAGACATTATAAAAGAACAGCACGTAGGCCAAGGGCTTCCAAAGCAAACACTGTTTCTGTACTGTACATTGATAAACATGCAAACAATCCCACCCAATTAGTAATATTTATCAGGTACAGATGGCAAAGGCAGAAGAGGGTTCCCAACAACACGGCTGATGGGGAGGTCCCAGAACTGGGGAAGTCCTAGATGACTGGTGGATACCCAACCTGATGTGCATCTAGAAGGGCAGGAAGGAAGATCTGGGAAAATACAGGCCTCTCAAGCTGACCTTGGTGCCAGGGAAGGTCACGGATCAGGTTATTGAGTGCTATCACACAGCACCTACAGGACACCCAGGGCATCAGACCCAGCCAGGCACTGGGAAAGGCAGAACCTGCCTGGCCAACCTTATCTCCTGCTATGACAATGGTGGCCCACCTAATGAATGAGGGAAAGGCTCTCGCTCTCAGAGTCTTGAAATCCACAATAATTTTGCTATCCTGCAATATTAATCCTCAGGGACTCAAATTAGAATAATGTCATTCGTCAGAGCTGTTTCACATCAAACTGTTTAACAAACTGTCAGCAGCAGCTATAAACGTCCATAGCGAGAAAGATACTGCAGCAATACTTTAACAACCACTCAATGTACCTGATAAATTTACTCTACCTAACAAAATTATTCCAGCTTTTAGGCTGGAGAAAGGAATACGAAAACTTGCAAAATTCTTTTCTACATTTGTATAGCCAGGATAACTCAAAAGATAGAAATGGCATGGCTTTAAAAATTTTTCAAGTTGCAATTCTACTGAAAAGTACCAATATCAGACTTGAGTGAACAAAAAATCACAAGAAGTTTGCTTCAATCTTTTTCTTCCTTCAAAGATTCTTCATCACAGTAGATAAGTCAGATTTTGTGTGTGGGTGTGTATGTGTTTTATTTTAACATTTGCTCCTATGCTTCAGTTTAGTGGCTTGGTATTTTTGTTTACAATCTTGGTAAGCATCACTCAATTCAGTAATAGATCTTATGTCAAATGCAAAGCCAGAGTAAACCTTTTTAACCTAGGCAGATTGAGCCTACAACTCTCAGGCTTTCACACAGAGCTGTTTAAAACATGAAACAGAATGTTTTAATAGGCATACCTGGATTAGGGCTCTTTTTATGGGCATAAATCAGAGCCATCATTGTACAAAGCAACACTTCTGGTTTGTTTTTAATAGACTCCAACTGTCGAATACTTTCTTGGACATCACCTAGTAAAAAAAAAGCACAGAATAAGCTATCACACCTTTCAAGACAAAAAATATAATCATCAAACATCAATCTGACTTAAATTTTCCTTTCTGTTTTTTCTTCTATGCTTTTGTTACTTATGCATATACCCACTTTTAACTTTTGTGCCAGTCTTTCAAACAGACAGAGGAAATAAAATAGCATCTCAATGCAAAGAACTTGAATTATACCAACTAATTCTGCAGTAATTCTGCTAACTGAAAGATGAAAATCATATTTATTGTTTTATACATGGCATTGAGCAGCTCTTTTTGCTTCTTTATATAACCAGTATTTTTGTGTGACTATTTTATTTTGAAAATTAGCAAATTAGCCAGTAGCTTGAGAAATGATAGGATTCTTATATAAAAACACCTTGGAGTTTGGGTATAGACACACTCCCTCAAATCCAGCACACCTTCCCAGACTTAGCTCTCCCCATGTTGGGTTGTTTGTTAATATTTCCGACATCCTTGGAATATACATGTTGCTCAATAAACTTCTCAGAACAGCATAATTTACACGTAGAGTATAATTTATCCCATTAGGTAATAGCTGTCAGTTTCCCGGAGACAGAGGACTCAACAAAACTAACACAGCTGTTTTGAAGGGAAGAGCTGTTAGCTGGGAGACACAGTGAGTTGCCGATCAAATGCAATATATACTTGGGCAGGCTCAAATTCCCTCCAAGTAACCCATTTACCTGACCCTTGGTCATGAAACCACGAAAAAGAAAAACACGTGCTATTTCTCACTTTGGTACGATGCTGCCTAGATCAGTTTCACTCAAACTGGAGCAGGACAGATGATAACACACCGACAATTCACTCAACAAGGAATGCATTCAGACTCCGCAGCATCGCAGCGGACTAAGGCTGGGTTCTGGGAGGCGAGGCAAGGAAGCGCACGGGAGGGAGCGCGGCCCGTGCGCTATGCGCTCAGCGCCGTTACCCGCGCTCAGCGCGCCGTTACCCGCGCTCAGCGCCCCGTTACCCGCGCTCAGCGCGCCGTTACCCGCGCTCAGCGCGCCGTTACCCGCGCTCAGCGCGCCGTTACCCGCGCTCAGCGCGCCGTTACCCGCGCTCAGCGCGCCGTTACCCGCGCTCAGCGCCGTTACCCGCGCTCAGCGCCGTTACCCGCGCTCAGCGTTACCCGCCTTCAACGCGCCCTCAGCACCGTTACCTGCCCTCAGCGCGCCGTAGGCCCGGTAGAAGAGGAGCACGGGGTCCGCGCCCAGCCGCGCCAGCGCCTCGTCCGCCGCGGCCCGGACGTGCTGGAACAGCCCCTCCTGGCAGTAGTAATTAAGCAGCGCCTGCGAGGAAGCGGCCGCGGGTCATCGGTGCCGACGGTTCGCCCCGGGACACCGGGGACACCGCGCCCACCGCCCCAGCCCGGCCTCCCGCAGTCCTGCCCGCTCCAACCCCTCCCTCCTTCCCCTCCGCGGGGCGGGACGGCGGTGGCGCCCACCTGCTGCACCTCCGCGTCCATCGTCGCTAGCCGACGGCACTGCAGGCGGACTCCGGAAGGGTGAGGACGGCGTGCTGCCATTGGCTGGGGCGGCAAGTAGGCGGGAGAGACACGGGAAGGGAAACTCGCGGAAGGCGGCGGGGCGGGATCCCGCGGCCGGGCCCGGGGCAGCGGCGGGAGCTGCCGGCGCCTGGGCGCCCCCTGCCGGCGGGCAGGCGGCCGTGCCTCGGGAGCGCTCGCGGCCGGGGTGCCGCTGGGAATGCTTTGGGAATGTGGTTGTTTCCTGGCGTTTCGTGGCTGAACGTGCGACTACGCGGTTCCGTTCGTTTCATAATGTAACTGAGCACTTCAAGTCATGTGCACTTCTCTTAGAAATACAACAGCAATAGGGTCGAGTCAGATAGAGAAACTTCTGTTCCCCTCCCACACCCCCCTCCCCCCTTACATCCTGGAGCATCAGAGTTGCAAAGCGTAGTGAAATTAGGGTTTTCCTCTGGAGGTGAAAGCATCCCCAGCCACAGTTTCTAGACACCAGAAACAAAGGTTGCTAAAGAGCATTCCTGTGGAATGGGAGCGCAGTCTGTCCACCAGGAATGCGGGCAGTGATGCCACCAGGGACAAGGAGTGGAGCCCAACCTGCGCGGAGTTTGTAGGAGAAGCTGCTTGGCTCTTCTGGCAGAGTGACCTTTCCTAGCAAGTCCATTACACGTGCAGCTCCTTTGTCACAAGTTCTCACCCCCAGCAGCAGGAAGGTGCCAAAGAAGCACTGTGCACTTAGCATTCTTGGGTTTCCTTGTTGGCCAAAACAATCCTCTGATTTTCCTGCTGTGTTTATGTTCTGCTTGTCTTGTTTTGAAGCAAGATTTAGGCTTCTGTAACATTTAAAACCTATTAGAGGTATGAGAAACAAGTTGGGGTTTTTTACATACTTTTAAAGGTAACAATTTAAGACATACTCTGTCCTCATAATCTGAAAATACTTATATTTTCATTTTGATACTTAGGCATTTTGAATCAAAGCTCTAGACCTCTTTTTTCATAATGTATCTCACAACAATTTTTCAGAGAAAAATTTCATTCCCTTGAAAAATTGCTTATGAATTTCAGGGAAAATGCTCTTTTATTTCTGCATTAGCCACTAAGCAAGCATACAGACTACAACTGCTCATCAACTGGTTTCAAATGAAGTTCAGTATTCACTGTGATTGTTTTCATTGTAAGTTGTAGGGAAATGCAATATAAAATTATATAAGCATGTAAAATTAATATTTTTAGAAATTCACTGAAACAATTAATAAGAAACAGGCCCACTTTCCAGATGTATTTGGTTTTTTCCCCTATTGTTATCCACAAATGGTTGGTTATAGGAATGGGGTACTTCCAGAGAGATTTTTAAAATTCCTGAGGAAAAGACCAATGATTTATACATTCCAACACCATTTCATCTTTTTCAGAAATGCACTCAAATGTGAGATACTCTGTAGCCTGTTTGTGAACAGCACCCAGCAAGAATAAACTGGCTCTCGACCCAAGTTGGGGCATGTCATGAATCTAGTATTATTTTTTGTCCTCATTTGTCTCTGTAAACCCTTGAACACTCAGTTCTCATGCCTGTGGCTGCTCTGAGCCTCCCGGGACACACTCAGGGCAGCTCTGGTATTCGATGGCTGTGCACCCCCCGCATGGAGCTGCTGCATGAAGTCACTCAGGGCAGAGCTATTGATACATGCAAAAGCCTCATGCTCACTATCTAACACATATCAAGTAAGAAATTCCTAATTAGTGACTAACAAGCAAGTCCCAAGGATTTTCTTACATGCAAGAACAGTGTAGCTGCTGTAGAGGTTTTCAGTATCCTCTCATTCTGTGATTTAAAAGCATACCCATTTTTATATTAATGTCAGATAATAAACACAAAAGGAACGTACAATAAAAAATGTAATCTTTATTATTTTGACGCATTAATAATGTTCTTTAGCATCAATTAAGGTAATAGCATTTTCCTGCATGCAGTTCACTAATACAGATTTAGTCAATAATTTTAATAAAAGTAATCTAGTTTCCTGTGTAATTTTCCTGTGTAAGAAACACAAAATGTCCTGATGGATTGGATTATACAATTTTGCTACTTTCTCTTTGTGAAAAAATATCGTGGACCCTAGATAATATTTAGAACTGTTCTAGTGCAGCATGAATGAAATAAAAAAATCTGTGAGTAAACATGAGAAAAGAGTTAGGATTCTCTGAAAGAAAGGTTATATCCGAAAACTTATGATGCAGGCACTGCTTAGACATTCAATTTGAACTTTAGACCATTTCCCAATGGCAAAACAAACAAACAAACAAAAAAAACTTAGCTTTTTGGAAGCAAATTATGAACTTATTTCACAGAAATTATTCATATGTTGGCAAATACTGTAAAAAATAAGATCCTACAGTTATCCATTCACTTAGTTATATCTTGTTCTCAGGAGTTCTTCTGTGAAAAAGTGCTATGGAGTGAAAGTAACAAAAATGTTGTGACATCAACCTGAAGATAAAATTCAGTTCTTGTTTTATGTACATAATGCTGAAAAATAAAAGAAAATGATTTTTACAGTATTTATATTTGCTTATAAAATCCTAACATTATTTTCAACAGGTTTAGTAGTTTTCAACATCTGTACAGTTTGGATATACACTATATGTTTTTCACTGAAAATTCAGAAATGTAAAACAAATAAGCTCCTAAATAGCTGCAAAATATTGCTTAATGGTATGGAGGAATGAGGCCTTTTTGAGTAGTTCATTTCATTTAGGTCTGATGTATGGCTTCCCATGTTTAAGAATCCTGGACAGTCAAAGGAATAGCAGCATAGGCAATATAAACATGCATTGATTGCATCCAAGCTATCTATAATGGTAGATAATACATAATTTTACCTGTTGAATGCTTGCACACTACACTTATTGTGGTACATATTTGATGCAATAAATGTGCTAAAGTCATGATCTGTTTGCTCAAACATGCACCACAGGTTAAAAATTATTTACATAGCAGAGGGCTTTTCATTAACGTGTACAACATCAGCCTTACTGAGAGCTGAAGATGGCTAAACAATACTGCAGGATAAAGCAGAACAACTTTATAGAGGGCTCTTTTTGATCAATTTGGTGGGCTGAGGCAGATTCCTTTAGTATTTGTATGCAGAAAGACATTTGACAAAGACAACATCTGTGACTCCAGACCTAGGAAGGAGTTTGCACCTTCTGAGACTTAATGGTCTGTGCAAAAATTAAACCATATTTTCTGTTCTTGTGAGTTGTAGAGGACTTTACAGTCATACTAAGACTTATTCAAACATGATACAACATGAATACATTAATTAAGCACCTCAAAATCTGTTATTCCTTTCCAGAAACACTGTGCTAAAAAAATCTGTTGCTTTTTGTGACTTAATGTTATTTTCATGCATGATCTATAAGTGCAGCATGCCTTCATGCAAATAATTTCTGTGTGTATATTTGTTGTATAATAGAACACCTGGCCCTTGTACCTGTAAAGGTGT
Source organism: Lonchura striata (assembly GCF_050655825.1). NCBI lineage: Eukaryota > Metazoa > Chordata > Aves > Passeriformes > Estrildidae > Lonchura > Lonchura striata. Next base: position 18,688,185 of record NC_140709.1, read on the forward strand.
ACTTAATTCCCTTCCCCAACAGAAGCCCCATTTACAAAAATAGTCACATATAATAAACAACATATGAATAAAAACAAGATGAATCCACCAACACAGATTTTGTAAAAATATGATGTGGCAGTTGAAATGCAAACAGTGGATAGAGTTACCATATTGTTTTATGCTAAACACACAAATACTTGGTTTCACACCCCTTTAACTTGTCCCTACAGTCTGTGTAGCCATTTTTCTCTCCTCTTCAGCAGTGTCAGCTGGTAATGAGAACAGTAACCTCCTGTCAAGGTTGTTTCTTCTTATCACAGTCACAGTCACTGACAAGGGGTCACTGTCTTTTAATAGGCACTGACCTTTAATGTACAGTATATTTGTAAAAATTGTCAGTTTGGCATAGACCTCCTTCAGGAGTCCTGTTGACACAAACACATGATCCTTACAGACTATGAACTACTTTGCACATATATGATTTTTCTTGCTATTTGCTCTTATTTCTGACCATCTTTATCTTCCTTTTCATGCTTTTCTTTGACTGGCCTCATTACACGATCATAAGAAGGTGGACAAACTGCTGTTGATGCTGTTATATCTGTTTTCTCTGTAAATGAGTTTTCGTTTAACTTGTCAATAAGGATTTCATCTTTCATACCCTGCCCAGCCCCACCTTCAGTTTTATTTTTGTTATAGATAAAGGAAGCTTGTTTTACTGTCCGTTTTAAAAGGTGACGTCTGTAAGCACGCTGAATAATAACAGCAGACACTTCCTCCTGCTTTCGTTTCAATGTGGTTGTAATTGGTTCATAGGAAGCTTTAGAAGGATTGGATGCCATAAACCGATCTTCCATCTGTATTCTGAGGGCGTCCATCTCCCCACTTTCCCCCAAAACACGCTTTGTGAAAGCAAACAAGATGTCAAGGCAGTGAATTCTGTCACCGCTCACCATGGGCAGATCCATTGCAATCAGCTGGACTTTGTTTGGTTTGGGTAGATGAAGAGGAGGCTCAAGTGCTGCTGCAAAATCGGACAATTTCTCAAATTCCATGAATTGTGTTGCATCAGGATCAAACTTCTCCCAGACTTCATAGAACATCTCAAAGTCATCCTCGCTCAAGGGTTCGGCGCTTTCTTCAGTAGCAACACCAAAGTTCTCCAAAATCACAGCAATGTACATGTTCACCACTACCAGGAAGGATATGATAATGTAGCTGACAAAGAAGAAAATCCCAACAGAAGGGTTGCCACAGTCACCTTTCACAGAGCTTCCTGGATGAGCCTTGTTAGGGTCACAGTCTGGCTCCCCACTGTTGAGAATTGGGGCGAGCAAACCGTCCCAGCCAGCGGAGGTGGTGATCTGAAATAGGCAGATCATGCTGTTGCCAAAGGTTTCAAAGTTGAACATGTCATCAATCCCAGCTTCCCTCTTGACGTAGGCAAAGTTGGACATGCCAAATATCGCATAGATGAACATGACCAGGAAGAGCAGCAGCCCAATGTTGAACAGAGCCGGAAGAGACATCATCAAAGCGAAGAGCAGAGTGCGGATTCCCTTAGCGCCTTTAATGAGGCGCAGGATTCGACCGATTCTGGCAAGCCGGATGACTCTGAATAGTGTGGGAGATACAAAGTACTTCTCGATCATCTCAGCCAAAAACATTCCTAAAAAAGAAAAAATACAAAAAAGAAAAAAAAACAAGGTACATTACCACTTACTCTCCATATCACAATAGACATTTAGAAACACAGTTTTAAAATTGGGCAATTAAAGATATTCTGTAGATTACAATGGTATATTTTCTGTTTTAGCAGTTATACTTAATATTTGCAGGCACAGTAAATGTTGGATGATTATGACAGTTGTTATGGTTTAGATAAATTGCAAGTTAAAATGTAAAGTTTAATGACTTGGTTGTAAATCTTACAATGGCAAGAGCTCACCATATATCTCTATTCAAGTAAAAGTTCACATCCTATTAATTTTACCTTCCTTTTAATTTAATTAACAAGACTTACCTACTATAGAGAGAATGACAACCACAAAATCAAAAATATTCCAGCCTATAGTGAAGTAGTAATGGCGAAGTGAAATTAATTTCAAAACACATTCTCCAGTGAAAAGGACAATGAACACAAGGTTTATCCAGTATAAAATATTTTCCATTTCTTTGCTCTGGTCATCAGTTTCTACCATCATGGTAACCATATTAAGACAAATAAGAATCATGATGCTGATGTCAAATACTTGCTGTGTCACAAAATCAAAAACCATTCCTTGGAATTTATTCTGAGGAAAAAAGAAAAAAGAAACATCCAATATAAACTGTAATTTTTCTACATTTCCTGTTAGAAGAAAGTAGAAAAACACATGCAGTAAGGCTTATGAGACTTCAATAAAGTCATAACTAGCATACACTAGTTACTAATTGAGCACTCAAATACAACAACTTACTTCAACCTCCTGTGTTACATATTCATAAATAAAATAGTTGTAAGTGAAAAACAGTTTTTTGTTTTTTGTTTTCCATTTCTGCTGACTAATGTCCCGGTTACTGCTAACTTTCAATTGGCATATTTCTGCTCTCCCTGTATCAATAAAAACTCTTTGTAAGTAGCTATTTGTCTGATGTGTATAAATAATTTTACCCCTGGTCTTGGTATAGGTTTTTGTGGTTTTTTGGATCCCAGCTTTTTCATTGCATTGTAGTATTTCTTCTGCTCTTCTGTCATAAATATGTCTTGACCTCCAAAGTAAAAACATGAAATCAGAACTGGTTATAATCACATTTATATGCAGTGCTGTAAAAACTGAGTGATTCAAAAATCAAGAAGACTAAATCAGGAAAAATCTCTCAGCTATCAAATGCATCTGTCTACAATCTAGGCATTTAGTCTAGAAGTCTGGACATCTGGTACTATATTGCTCTAAGAAACAAAAAAAATATACAAGCAACATCTTTTTACAGTTATTTTCCTGGAACTCCAAGATACCATTTCCCTTACCTCTCTTCTTTTATTGTAAGAGATACAGTAAAGAGTATTTGAGATAAATTCAGATAATCTGGGCTGCTCAATACTGTCACTTCTGAACTGTGATTTTAATGAATCAAAGGAAAAAGACAAAGTCAGATTTTCAGTACAGGAATGTGCTTTAGGTATCTCTAGTTTATCAATCACATTAGCATTGGGGCCCAAAGTCTTCAAGGTTCTTGAGAAGATAGATTATCAGACTTTGGAGAAACTTCGCTGAAGATTGAAGCACCCTTGGTACTATTAAGAGCAAAATGTTCTCTTTTAAATCTTTTATTTTTATTAGTTCTGTGTTCAATGAAGTTGCATTTAGCAAAAGCATTAACCTGCTTTTGAAGCCTGACAGTGAAGGTAAAGAAGGAATTATGGCTCTTCCATATTTCTAATCAAAATCCATAGTAACCTTGTTTTAGAGACAGCTTGAATGAAAATCTTTGGCACTTCCCATACCTCTTGATGGAAAGTTTTCCTAGATAAGAGATACTTGCAGACATCTAATTCCAGGAATGGCAATGCAGACATAGGACTGGATACAGCCCTTTGTGGATGACTGTGTGGGAAGCTTGAAGATGTGGGAATGCAAGGACTGTAAGCTGGACAGGTTCCCTGACCATATACCTCTATGTTTCCATATGTACAGCATATGGAAACACAAAAAATCTTGCTTAATATTTCTCATTATTAACATAAACCCAGAGAAAGTGATGCAGTCCAGTAAAGTAAAAATAAACTAGTAATTCATAGCTGTTTTGGTCCTTGAGCTTTCATTGCTTTATCTATTTAAAGAAAATAATTTTAAAGGCGAGCATCTCCTACTTAGACAGTCTATACCAGCAAGATTATCTACATCTGCAGTGTGAAACAATAAAAGAAGGTCCTGAAATTGTTACAAACCACTCCTGCTCTGTATAGTTTTAGATTGTTCAGTGCCACAAAATTGAACTTGAATACTTGGGATCAGATCATTAAAACATCACCTTTAATTGCATGAAATTATTTTGAATAATTTTTTTGTTTGATGGAATTATTTTTTGTTTCATAACTAGCTAGCTGGTTTTTTTTTTGTGTGTGTGTGTATGCTCATAGAATACTAAAAGTCAAGAAGGAAAAAACCCTAAGAAATGAATGCTTTAATGTAGGGACCTAATTAAGGGGTTGGATCATGCAGGAAGACTTAATGAAGTTTAGTTATGAAAAAGTAGAATGACTTGAGGAAGACTAATCTGGGAATTGACAACAGAAGGATCTGTCCTAGTCACTAAATGAAAAATCTTATAACTTTAATGAATACTGCAGGTATGATTTTGTCATAACATACTGCAGCTTTTTCAATTTTGAACAAGCTATGGGTATACTTTCCATATATCATGCACCTGCAAAATATCTTTAGAATATCTTTAGAAGAGAAATGAAACAATACTTATCTTCTTTTTTTGCTGATTGAAGTTGTCAATAATGACACCAATGAACAAATTCAGGGTGAAAAAAGACCCAAAAATTATAAAGATGACAAAATACAAATACATATACAAGTTGTCTTCATACTTGGGTTGTTGTAACACCTAAAGGGAAAAAAAAAAGTGACATATGACTCCTAAGAGTTCATGTGAAAATTTCAACCAAACAAGTGTCAACCTTGCACAAAGCATCACCAATATTTTGTATTTGGACAATATTCCTATCACTTATATCAATATATTTTTTCTATTCTACCTCTGTCTGATAGCACCTTGCAGTTTGCATTTAGTTGTCCATATTTTGTTACCACTGAATCTCATACTAATTATTTTAGTTTTTTATTCTATTGTAAATTGCTTATTTAGGATAAATACACACTTGTAGATAGACAGACTTCAGGAAAAAAGAAGATAATATAAAATATTTGCAGTACTTACATCTCTTGAGTCAATAGCTGCATACATAATATCCATCCAGCCTTTAAATGTAGCCTGTAAATAGTACATACCTGTTTAAGCATTCTAAAGACAATTAATTTAATAATTTCCTGCAACTCAGTACAGCACCAGGAATAATTAGTAGCATTAGATTTCTAATGTGTTTTGCCTCTTGGTTCTCTATTCAGCTGCTCATCAGATATACTGCTGTGTATTCCATTACTTTGTATTAGATATGAACATTTTAAACAGTAAGTATGATTAATATATTTCTAATTTATGTTTAACAAATATTATAGAAGGCATTTTAGTTCATCAAATCATGTCAACTGCAAGAGCTATGTACAGCTGGATGTATAGCCTTATGTAACTGAGTCGTCACCAATTAAGACTAACATGTAGTTCCTCTGCCCCTAGTCAGAAATGTGGCAAGAAAATGGAACCAAAACTTTGATAATCTCAAAAAAGGTATTTTCCTATAATCAGAATATACATTGAAAGAATTTACCTAGTTTAGTAATTCTATGTTCACTTTAAATATATCATTCTTTACAGAGCCTAGATGTCTCATGCGTTCTGAGATAAAGTAGTAGGAAACGTTTCACGTGCATTGAATACTTAATATGCTTCACAAATGACAACATTTACTGAAATTTTGGAGGTATTTTCTCTGCCCAAATCTGTACATTTTTGAATTTGACAGTGAGGTGTCAAACATTCATCAGAATGCTCAAAACAGAAAGTCGCTTACTCTGTTGTGGCAATTAGTTCTCTTTTAACTAGGCAACATCTCCAAGTAGAAACCACTTGGTTTTTAATCCATTTGTTCCCAAAAATAGAGCAAAAAAGGGAAATAATTCTATGTTGTCTAATCCTCATTACAATTTTGCAAAACAAGACTGCAGATCACTGGTTCCTTCATTTTCTTTGCCAAAGAGACCAGTGGCAGGATAGAATCAGGAATGGAACACTCTTCATCCATGTTTTTTACTGAATCAACATCATCTTCCACTTTCATTTCTAGTGGAAGTTTCAAAAAAAGAGCATGATTATCCTTAGATGCAAATCCAATGTGCAGCAACTTCACATCTTGGGGTCAACACAGAAAATATAAAGCTCAGGTAACTAACAGTATGATGGTGAAATCAAAAGGTAGTATCATAGGTCCAATAAATCAAAAATAAATCTGAAACAAGTAGCAGTCAGCTAAAGAATTTAAAGTCCTCACAGAATACTTCGACTGCAAGGGATTAGGAGAGGTAGACGAGGTCTATTTATGTAATTACTAATATATGCTTAACTTGTTCTCAAAGGCTTTTAATGGTGAATACACCACAACCTTATTAAAAATATGTATTCTGGCACTTCCTTTTATTATTTCTTAATGCTTACATCCTTCTGTTGCCATTTAGACTCACTTGTCATAGCCATTACATATTTGGAGAACTGCAGGAGTCACCTTCATGCATCATCTCTTACTTTTTGCAAATTGATTGTTGCCATCTTTCTTTTTTAGGTAGTGATCACTGTTCCTTTAGTCTTCTATGCAACTCTGGTTTTCCAGAACTCTGATCACTCCCCTTATTTTCCTCTGAGCTCTAATACAATGGTTCATCTCTAGTAGTGGCAACTAAAATAGGATTCAATATTTCGTCTAACAAGGTCTAAATAGGGCAAGATGATATATCATGTCTTCCAGTGCTACTTTTGTTTCTGTCTTGGTACATTACTTGCATTTTTTGGTATATCATTACTTGAAATTAGCACTTCAGTCTGAAACACCACATTAAGATAACGGGCAGACTTTTACTTCAGAAAGATGATGCAAATGATGGAGTGGCACGTGTGCAAAGTGTGTGCTGTTGCCTCAGATTCACACACATGATGATCTTTGCGTATCATCCTCCAGGAAAACAGAATAATTATTGCAGTTTTTTTGAAATTTATTGGTGTAGCCTAAACTAAGTAGAGTCAATGAAAAAAGATAGACTAATTTTAAAATATTAAGCTTCATCGTCATTACTAAAGTACTGCACTATAAACAGACAGTACCCTTTAACTAGTGATAGGAAATAGAGTTGAAGAACTGAACTGTATTATTATTGTTTTTGTTATTGTTGTTGTTAAAAAGGAAGCTTGAAAAGATGTGGGGTGGAAAAATAGAAATGTAACATATTGCTATCTTGTCATTTCCACAATGAGGCTCATAAGACTCTGAGACATTAAAATTTTTGAAGAAATTAAGAGAGTCAAGATATCCCATTCAGTGAAAGCATTATTTTTGCTGTAGATGCATGGATCTGTTTATATTTATCTGCAGTGTGTTCTCTTTAAGAGAAATAAGGTATCATTTGTGTATTTTTGTATCCTGAAAGAAAATAACACAGAAAATGACTAAGATATCAAATTATTAGTTTCCATTTTGCATATGACCATATAAAATATATTGTATATCCTCAGTCACACTAAATTAGGAATAATTAATTGATTTCAAAGATTACAGCAGTATAACTGAAGTCAGCATCTGTTCCAAATGTTTGGGTTTTTTTCTGCCAAGGAAATTTCAATGATACATTCAAATGCAGATTCAAATGTAGTTATAAAAAACAATGGAACAAACATTTCTAATCTCCTTTACTGTTAAAAAATCATAAAATCTTTTCCCCCCTGATAAATAATTTCTAATGAAGTTTTAAGTAATGCTGGAGTTTTATCACTCAATTTCTTTACCAGAAAAAATCACCATGAAGACTTACATTCCCTTTTGAAGATACAATAGCATCTTGCTTTTAAAATACTAACCTGCTGGAACTTTGAAAGTACCCTAAGGTCTTATCCTTAAAATTAAGCTTCTGATTTTTTTTTTTACCATACACTTCAAGAGATATGTTGTCTTACTGATATTAGTAACAGTAGAGTACAATACTGTGCTTTGAGACCCACTGGTTTGTCACATTTTGTCCTGGTGAGCAGGGTATATCCTTACTAGATGGATAAAAGCAGGCCTCTAGGAGATTTACTTACCAAGGAATCCAAATACTAGGTTCAAGTTAAAAGGCATAAGGCCATAAAATTATCAGGGTAGATGTAACATCTCTGTGTACACCAACCTCTTCCTCTTCACTCATTGGTGCATGACAATTGTGAAAGGAATTTCTCCAGCAGATGTGTCTCTGCTTTGATGCATCTCTTTAGGGACAGAGAAATACTCAAGCAAGTTCAGACCAAGAAATGAAAAAAAATAGCTTGAAGATCCACACAAAACAGCATGATCTACACTATATTATAGAAGAAAAAAATTCTTATAGAAGAAATGTGTTCTTATATGACTGATGGTATGAATAATTATACTCCAAATTATGAAAGAATTCTGGACAACAGTTTGATCAACAAAGTCCATAAAACTTGGTTTATCAATGACTTGTATTGCTAGGGTGTATTTTTGGGCAGAAAGAATTATAACATTGCTATAATACTAAAGATTTTCCACGCAAAAAATGCTTCCCATGAAAGCAAACAGCCCAAGAAATGTCAACCAAAAATTAGGTAATGTTCTTTTCCTAGGCCCCTCATTCAAGAAAGTCATTCAGTATCCCTGTCAAGTAAACTCAAGAAAGAGCTTGTTAGAGAGTTCCTTTTCCTTAAAGTTACTATCACACATTTGCATTTTTTGAGCCCAGAATACTTCTTTCTGAAATTATCTCTCTGATTTTGAATATTTCTGTGTGAAATACGAATGTTTCTTTTCCATATCACTCTTAAAAAAAAGAAGAGTTTTCTGTGATAAAAAGACCCATATACTGCTGGAGACATTAAAAAAAGTTCTATTTATGTCTTTCCCAGAATAATAAGGCCCTCAGTGCCTTGGTTTGAAGTTCTTTTGGCTTGTTTTCATTTTGTTTTTTGTCATAAATATGGTTCTAACTTTCATTAGTATTCACTTCAATTAGTGATACGGATAGTAAGGTTATGGTTCTTGCAACCTAGAAAAGTGAAGGAATGGAGAATAGAAATAATGAGGAATAAGAGGAAGCTTTCTGTATTTATTTTCTAGCCTCCTGGCCTTGTATCAGTAATTCATGCATTGATACTCTTCACAGAAATTGGTATTATTAAAATGACATTGACCTCCTTTGACTTATTTTCTTAGGTCCAGCACTGGTAGAAGTCTGTGCCGGAGGTTGTTGAGGTGCAGAACCAAATTACTTCAGTAGAAAAGGCTATTAATGTTCACTTAGGCAAACAGGAAGCATATCCACTTGCATCATTATAATCAGATTTTTCAGGCTCAGTATATACTTTTAGGCCAACTGCTAAACATTCAAAAGCTTTATCTTTGTTTTTGACACAGTAAGATGTACCTCTAACTGAGTCATATGCTAGCATTTAGTCTTCTTCCTATTGCTGCAAGCAGTTTAGTAAGGGTAGGAAAATCTACAGCTATGACATACCTATTCAAGTCTCATGGTTTTTTTTATGGCTTTGGAGTCCTGTTCTAGAGTTTGATCCAAAGTACTTTATATATCAAATATAAAATCACCTTATCAGTCTTTTTTGACTGAAAAAGCAATGTAAGAATCTCAAACAGTTATGAATTGTGGCCTTGTTTTCTTGAAGGTGAAAGTACCTAGATTCTCCACATTTTAATGCATTAACTGAAAATCAAGCTGATATTCTTTCTCAGTCTTAGGGCTCTTATCATTCCTTAACTGCAAAATCACTTCTACTGGCATACTTACCAAACCCTAAAAAATGCAGGGATGGTGTTTTGTTCAATGACAGAAATGCCCTGTTTTTTCTGCTATGTCAAAAAAAAAAAAAAGGTCTTGATGATTTTATGAGCATTTTAGCAATACAGAAAAATTAAGTGTTGTTGTCATGGACATTCTACTCACACAAAATAACCTCCATGACTAAGTGAGGGTCTCATGTTCTTGCAAGATCTCTACATCATATATAGTGCACCAACAAACAGGCTTGTCCTGCGTGAGAGGTAGGTCCCTCTGTGTTAGGTATAGATTAAATTTTCCTTTGGAATTGTGAGAATGGTTGTCAAATTTCTCCTAATTTGCCTCCCAAAAATCCAATAATTTAAGAATTGAAGTCTTCATGTACAGAAATATTTGTGTCTTTTCAATAAATAGAAGATGAAATAATCTATGCATAGTCAGGACACTGAACTAGATATGACTGCAAGTAGCTGAGGGGTGGTGATTGCAGCCACAAAGCCAGGAAAGAAATGAACCTGTAATAAAGATGTGTGTCCCAGAGTAGAATAGGTTACTACTAGAAAGAGAATTGCAAACTACTTGGAAATAGTTTTGTTGATGTCTTGTTTCTCCTGAACACCTGTAATGAAGCTTTCTGACTCCCTGTGTGAGTAGACTTCATAAACAAGTCAAAAAATGTAAGAACTTACTAGTGGTCCCTCTCCACTCTTTCCCGATGTGACAGTAAGGTAAGGAATCATAATGAAATTTAAATGTACAGACTTATGAGTCACACAGGTAAGATGCTGTATTAGCTGGGAGAGGCAGTTCACATTGCTCAGAACTATTCTTGTAGACTTTGTGCAGGACAATGTCCATACCACTGCATCATGTTAATGATTTATTTTACTGAGATTTTGTGTAAACAACATAAAATCTGGAAACTTATTTAAAAGCAATTAAAATTAAACATAAGATACTGCAGATTTAGATAGTAACCTCAAAAAACAAAACAAAACAAAACAAAACGAAAATAAAAAACCCCATAGAAGTTGCTGAAGGTACACAATATAGGTAAAAGTGCAGCATTTTCTTGATTAAAGCTGGGTCAGATTGGTAGAGGCTTCAAAATACAAAGATAGACAGTGTTGTGAGGACACAATTTTTGATATTGAAGGCATAATCTTATAGTATCTGTCTGCATATATTTTCTTTCTTCTTCCCTCAGATTTTACTAAATATACTCTATGAAGTCTTTTTGCACAGAAGTGTCAGGAAAAAAATTCATCGATTATAGTATTAAGTGCTATTTTTCTTTTCTTATTTGTCTTCTGAGTGAGAAATTGCTTTTTAGATTAGATCTGCCCTGGCAGCAGCCACAAACCTGAGATGAGATTAATTACGTGAAATTCTTTGTGACTTAATCACACCAGTAGAGATTTTTTTTTCAGCAACTGGAAAACTTAAAATATTTAGATACGTGAATACCATTCCTAGGTTATTCTAGAAACTTTAAAAGTTAGAAGTGGCTAAAGGACTAAGGGAGCCATAAATAGGAAGTTATGTCATTAGATGTTCTAAAGATTCTTTATTCACCATAGTAGACTCTACTTGCTGCTTATGATGAAAAGAGTAATCAATTACCAGTATAGCAGAACTCCTAAGTCACAGATAAAAATCATCAGGGAAATGTTTTGTCCCTGTTGCTAGAATTGCTTTTCACTACTGCATATAAACAGGAAAAGGTATATAAAGAGTGATCACTTACTACTTGAAGTAAAGAAAGATACCCAAATCCTACATTATCAAAGTTTACTTTCACGTTTTTCCATCGGGCACTTTGATTGTTTTTTATGAGTTCCTCGCACTGACTAAAATTGTTGATTTGGTCGACTTCAAACCTTTCATCAGTTGTGGTGTTAACACAGTAGTAGAACTTCCCAGCAAACAGATTTACTCCCATGATGCTGAAAATTAGCCAGAATATAAGACAAACGAGAAGCACGTTCATGATGGATGGAATTGCTCCTAAAAGGGCATTCACAACCACCTAGTACACAAATACAGGGGGAAAGAGAAAAGAATATAAGTATATTTACAGCAATACATTTTTGTATACTGTTTTCCCGTTCCTTAATAAATGCTTATTCAGAAACTAATACTATAAATTTTAAAGCAGTACATTAATAACTGTAGCATTGCATCACTCCTTTAAATTATTGACATTAGTTCATGTAATGAAAAGAAAATAAGGGAGATAATGAAAATAATTCATAGAAAAAAAAGAAGACTTAGCAGTAGTAAGACAATCCTGACAATGACTTGTTCTAGATAAAAAAATGTGCTAACTGAAAAATGTAGACATAATAAAATTATAAAAATGAATGAAATTAGAGCTTAAAAAATGTTTAAAGCAAAATGGCAACCTGTAGATTTGATCAACATAGTTTTGAAATTTAAGCTGAAAATACAAATGCCATGAATCTAGAAACTAAGCTCTGCATAAAAGAATTATGCATGAATTAAAGACATAACTTTATTGCCTTATTGTTCCATGCAAGATTATAACAAAGATTAATTTCTTTGTATACGAAAGCAAGACAGGTTTGCAATATGTGTCTACTTGAATCAACATAATTTATTTCAAGCTCCAGTCTTGTTGTTTCATTAATTAAATTAGCAATACCCTTCATTTATCTAAGAAAGGATATATTTAGGACTTCTGATTTTGCATTTTGAATTACTTTTGGGGGGGGGGCTATCTTAGATATTTGTAGGCAAGATGTCAATATATCTTACGTAGATAAAAGGTGCATTTTTCTGATATCTATAGAAATTAATCACATGTGTCTGTCAGACCTATCAAAACTTTTGTGATGAGCAGTTGTTTTTCCTTAAGTATCCAATTCCAGCATCTCATTTACAAGTCATATTTTATTTAAAAGTTTACATCTTTTCTTCTGTAAACTTTTGGGACCTGGTAGGAAGGTAAAATAAGATATGAAGTAGGTTTCTGACTTTCAGTAATCTAAGTCCTGCAGCGAGGCAGGAAAGGATATCGGGGTACATTAAGTTGTCTTAGTCTATCTCTGTTCCCTGCAATACAGATGCACTCCCCACTACCAACATAGTTGTGAGCAAGCTCAGAACAGCTCAATCTTACTGCTTGTATTTCACAGCCTCTAGAAGGCCTTTGGAAGAAAAATATTGTGGTTGTGTTGTTCATCACTCAGCACCCTCCCCCCCTCTTCCTCACAAATTTTACGGCCAGCAATTAGGATCTGTTCAGAGATCTTAGGTAGAAATGTTGATTTTAGGGCATATTTTTCTATTCAATTAGAATGGTATCCTCCATTGCCAGACAGTAGAAATGGGACCTTTCTGTAGCAGAATAACCATGATTTTGTTTTTTAAATTTAGCACTTTTAATTTTTTTTATTTTTTTAATATTGCTTGTATTTTTGGTGATGAAAAGATACCAGTAATAAATCTGTTGCTATTTAGCTTCATGGAATTGAGAACATAAAAATTAGAAATGGATTTAGAAATTCTGACATTTGTTCCAAGTCTGACCTGGTCTATGACACTGCATTATGCTATTGCTGCTTTGAAATTCTAGGGCCAGCTAGTGTTTGTTTTTTTTTTCCCTACTCATAAAAATGTTCCAGATGTGATAAACTGATTGAATTCCTCTATTTAGTCTTGATGAAAAACATGAAAATAAAGATGTCAAGAAAGAAAGATGGGGATTTAGTTCTGCAATTCAAATGAATCAAGGTTACCTCTGCTCACACAAGGAATGGTTTTGAAAAAATTGAGTGCCTGTAGCAGTTACCTTTATAACAACCCTGACATCCACTGAACCACAGCACAGATCCAGAACAGGCATAAGAATAATAACAGCAAAATAACTGTTACAACAATTATGAATTGATAATAGTTTTAGAAAAAAAGATTTCCACAAAATGCATTAGTGCGTCTTGCACTTGATAATCTTTAGATGAACAGGCAATGCAGTCTCCCCACTGAGACTATGGAAAGATCAGCTACATCTTCTTGGATAAAAAGAGAACAGCTTCCAGCAAGTGTTCCAACAATGTTTCCAACAACCTATTTCATAAAGGTCACTGAAAACCCATCAAATGGTAATAATTTTTGGTCACTACTGACCTGGCCTGGATGCAAACTGGTGACCTAGAGATGAAAGGCTCTGTATCCTATTACCAACCCCTTGAGCTATCCAGTCCCCCTGGAAGGTTTTTTAAGAAAAGAAGAAAAGAAAATTAAAACTTTTAGAAGTTGTTTTCTGTTTGCATTTTTTTTTTGTTTGATTTTTCTTCCTCAACAGTGTTAAGCCTTACCCCTGTCATATTTATAATGTAAAACTGTATTGCTACACATTGGTGAGATGCTCAGCTGACTGTAAAGTCCTCTTTAGCAAGAGGTCTTTAATTTCTTCAACACATACAGTCGCAGGTAATTGTCTTAAGAGTGTTTTTCTAGTTTACTTCTATTTTTTTTTTTGTTTAATTTGCTTTGGGAATTAGCTGAGGTATCTCAGAATAACCAGGACATTAACTTAATATATATCCACATTGTACCCGTACATACACAGACAGCAACTACACACTTAATTTACAGCAAATGGACAGAAGAAAGGGAAAACCAACTGAAAAGTGAGTTGAATGCAGAAAATAGGTAAATTAGGATTTCTAAATGATTTAATTTAGCAAATAAAAATTGCCATTCTCATCTTGTTGGAAAGAGTTTGTAGAAGTTTAAAAGAATGTTGGCAACTACAGCTCTTATTTTTGCTTGCTCTTTAAATCTAGATCGGATATACATGATTCAAAATGCATTTTTCATTTTAAAAGGGGCTATTTCTATTGGGCCTATTTTCTGTTCTTTCTTGATACAGAATATAATGCCTGTAAATTGGAAAAAGATGTTTGCATAGATGTTTCTTTGGTTTTATAAATTACCTATGTATTTCCTCAAGGCTGGGATGTTGCTAGTCAGACTGACTCCAATGAGCAAAGCTGCAAAAGCCCAAGTTGATTCTGCTTGTTCACCTTCCTATAGCTTCAGGTAGGTGGAACAGCAATAAGAACAAGTGAGAAGCAACACCTGATGCCTAGAAAGACAAAGGAGCTCTAGACTATTTTACATTTCAGTCAACATTCATCTGGGAGGCAGGGGAGGGGGGGGAATAATTGTGGGAAAACATGTCTTCTTTAGAAGAAAGCAGTATTTCATATGTGTGTGTATATATACATATATATATATACACACAATTTTTCATGTTTAAATTTATGTAACATTTATCTTCCAATATCAGATTTATATATAAGAGAATTACTGCAATACTAATTGTATGTCCTATCTTCTGCCCAATATGACTTTCTGATGGGGCAAATTAGTAATCCAGATGTTTTTCATGGCTGCTGCTTGCCTCCGCTTTTGAAAAAAATCTCCAAAAAAATCCAGGATAAAAAAAAAAACTGGACAAAGTGGACAAAAATTATCAGTTTTGCTGTCAGAACTATTCATATGTGTAGAATGAGGATTGTACAAAACACCAGCTTTTCACTGCTGTATGACTAGACTATAAGGAAGCTTTACTAGATTGACCCTTGCTGTGGGAGACATAGCTGAACACATAGTGAAAAATAAATGTATTTTAGTTGCCAAGGGAAAGAATTTTCCATGGATCCTGACACCTCAGCTCCCACAGACTTTCCAGGAATTCCTACTTTGGAGCTGAATAATGGATATATCAGGACCTCCTGAAATCTGTAAACAAACAAGGAAAAATCTTTAGTAGTACTTATCCACTTTTCCCATAACTTTTGCAGATTCTGTGAAGAAGTTCCTAACTCTCTTTTTGTTGCAAACGAGGAGGAAGTTGCCATCTTTGGGAAGGAAAGGGAGATTACAGACTGTGGGTGGAACATTCTTTCTCCTCACAATTAAGTACTTTATTTGCCTCCATTTGGAAGGTATCAACTTTGTAATTTTACGCTTAAATAGGAAAAGTTCCCAAAGAGCTGCCAGAGAGAACATTTGCAGTGAGAAATGGAGAAGTGAGCAGGCAGACATTGGTTTGGATTCTTGGTGCAGCACACAGATAAAGACTGCTGGAATGGCAGAAGGTACGCCATGAATGGACACAGATGTAGGCACAGGTGACAATGGTATCTGCATTTACCACGTGTTCATAGTGAAGGACCTGGAGGACAGCACACAAGGAAGTCTAGAAGACTGAAACCACACTGACTTGACCAAGTGGGTATCCAGTGACAGACAAGTGTATTCTCACTTAAACTGTGGAAGAGTTGAGGCAAGGGAAGAAAGGACATGGTAACTGTATGCAAACATACAGTAACTATCCCAGGCAGGGGATCAAAAGAGCATCTGAGGCAGACCATGAAGAAACCCCACCCCTTAATCAGAAAGATTGACTATCTGATGCTGTAATAATGGCTGTTTTCCCTGGTACTATGAAATTGATGATGGAAACTGCCGTTCTCTGAAGTTAGAGGAGCTTCTTCTACAAGTCATAAAACAGGAGTAAATCAGTGGGATTGGAGGAAACAGTTATGGAGCTTCATTTAGGAGCAGCTAAGTCCATTGAAAATGTTTGTCACAAAAGCAATGGAGGTAGTGGACCTGAGGGCCAGCAGACAGAATAAAAACATGGCCCAGTGCTGAGGATTAAGAGAGACCCTCAGCAGAGGCTCTGGCATTTCTGCCACAGTTGCTTAGTGTGAAGTTTGGAGGTGCCCATGAAGGAAGATAACTGGTGATGCAGTACAGGAAAAATATTCCCACCTAAGATACCGTTTCTGAGTGCATACATGGAATTGGTTTGAAGATGGCTGTTGGGAAAGAAAGGGTAAAACGAAGATTTGGTGAGGAGGGAATAGTTTCTCTCAAAGTGAACTTGCAGCTGGGAATGCTAAGCATGTCAGTGTGGGAAAACTCCATTTATTATGCCTAGTGTTGTTAATCCTCTGCCTGTTTTGAGAAGTAGAATTCCTGTGCAGACATAATACGCTCTCACAGACATGCTTGAGCCTCCTGCTGGGGGACAGAGAGCTCATAAAAGCACAGTCTTGTGATAAGCTGTGCATGCACAAAGCCCTTTCATATACTGGGGCAGGCTGTGGGCCCTGCTGTCTCCACAAGGATGAAGTAACCCTAAGGGAGCTTGTGTCTCTGTGTGTCTCTGCCTCCCAGAATTGTTGGCAAGGTAATGAAATAAATTTACTCTTTGCATTTGAGCTGCGTTTTGCTGGTTGCCCTGGTTACATGTCAATTCACACAATGGCTATCTAAGGATAAAAGTTGTTTACATTGAAAGGATATGTGTATATGTGTACTTTGCCACAGCACTATTGGAGATGGGAATTTTACTCACAGATAATAATGACAATTTATCCCATTTTATCAATGTTTATATCAGGTGATAAACATATGTGATATGGTAGTCTAGCAGATGAGGGTGGAACAGGAAAGGAAGAAAGAGAGAGAAGGGCTTGAGAGAGAGATTGCAATAATTTTTTTACCTCAAATCTGCAAATTTTGTCATTAAATAGCTTGGAATGGTACCCTGGGAAGAAGCATGCTGCATGTGCTTGGTGATCAGCTAGGAACTGGCTGTAGAGGCAACAGTGAATGAAAATTAAGTATATTTGTGAGAGAAACTGCAACCTACTTGACATGATCCAAATAATAGTTACAGAGGAAACAGGAGAAATTTTAGATTCTAGGAACCTAAAAATGTAGAATAATCTAAGTAATTAATCTAAGTAATTAAAACTTTCTAATTTTCAGTTAATTACTCCTATTTTGCCTCAATGGATTTTTTGCAAGGAACTAATTTTCGTAAGTTTGTCCCACAAATGGAAATCAGAGTGGTGCATCATGCACCATGTTGATATTAAATGTAGGATCTATAATCCACTAACTACATGCTATTTTTCCAGTATTTACCTGACAAAAAAAAAAAAAAAAAAAAAAAAAAAAGAAATTCCAACCCAAAAAATCCCAATCCCAAACAAAAACCCCCACCAAAATGAAAATCAAACACCCCCATCCCCCAAATGAAAAAATTTAAACTGCAAACCTCCCTAAAACCCCTTTTTCAAGTAAGAATTTCCCTTAATCCAACTTAAAGCTGTTGTCTTGTTGCCATGCTTGCACATCTGAGAAGAGTCTGGCTTTGTCTCTTCTCTATCTTCCAACCCAAATTACAGGTAATTAATGGATTTTCCCATTAATAGGTATATGCTAAAAAAACGACTTCCTAATTTTGCTACACAGTTTGTCCAAATTCTATATATATTCTATTCTATATTCTATTCTTTTCTGCATACAATGACATGACTAAGGATTACATAAGATCAGAATTAAAAAACATTTAGAAAAATGTTTAGAAAAGTTATAAGAAATTTGAAAAAATAAAAAACCACTTATTTTAGCATATAAACAAATGTTTGTCATTAAGTCATGATCACTAAAAAATTAGTAAATCAGAAGTTTGGGGAAGTAAATTATGGTGGTGAGACTATACTATTATTTAAATCAATTTTTAAAAAGCAAAAAAGGTTGTTTCCTGAAAGAAACACTAAATACATTTTATCAGTGTTAGGCATGAAAAGCACCTTGTGTGAAGCATTTGAAAAAAAAAATATTTATGACAATGTCTTCAATTTTTTGAGTAAAAGGAAGACTGTAGTGGGAATATACACTGAAGATTATTAGAAAAGTATAATTTAAAGCGGTGATTGTAAAAAAAGTTGGACTTAACTGAGAGTATGCAAAGTCAGACAGGTGGAAAGAACCAGAGACCTGTCAAAGAGTTACAAGTAAGTCTTAATCTGAACAATAATGAACAAATAAAGCTGAAGTAAGAGATAAAAGGTCTCAGAGGATAAGAAAATCGCTCCCTGAACAAGACAATTTCTGTATTTTCTACTTTTCTGTAACTGTTACTGTACAAGTGCACCTGACTGGAGAATGCTTTTCTTAGTGAATTTTGTCTTCAAGGAAAGCAAAATACTTTCTCAACACACCAACTATTTTTATAACACTTGGTGCTAGAGAAATTTCATACTATTGGGTGGTGAGTTTATATATTGGAATGCCACAATTGTCAGCAGAGAAGTTCAACTAGGTGATTCTGAAGTTCTGTTCTAGCTTCAATAAGAAAATTTAACTTGTTTGAACTAGCAATACTAGCATTTGTTATTCACATAACAGTCTATTAAAAGAAAGCTACACTGTTGGATTTAACAGAAGATGAGGTTCTGGAGCAGCCTGATTCTGTTTCTCACCAGAAATCAAGTATGCAAAAAGTACTTTTGAAGACAATATAGAAGAAAAGACACCATTTTACATAATGTATTATAAAATAAAATAATTATCTGCCAAGCAATAAATCACAGGGCTCATTAGTTTGGGAAGACCTGGTAAATATTATAAAGAGACATGAGCATGAAAACAGAGCAGTTACTTGATGTGGGAATAGTGTCTTTGTATTTTACTGGATGCAGTAAAAAAACCCAACCTCTTGCTCTCCTTGTTGCATTAATGAAATGTTATCAACTTTTACATGCCCTATAACATTTTCAATTAAAATGCAATATTATGTATCCCATTCAAATTTTTTAAAATTTGGATCCTAGCAGTAAGGGTTTTCTGTAAGATACAACAAATACAAAACTGGAAAGAAATGGTGTAATTTTCAGTTATATAAAGTAACTCTTCAAAAGTTTTCTTCTTATTGTAGAATTACAGTCTAAAAAAATACTAACATGTTTCCTGTATGATTTATGAACATCTACATAGAAAGTCTTCAAAGTTTATAAATTTTTTAGTTGTCGTTCCGGAGACACAAAACATCTCAAAAGACTTTCCTCAAAGCTCAAAGGTAACAAATAAGATCACAGTCCTCAAGAAGTTCTGAGTGCATGGTGTTTTGATCAAGAAAATATATTTCTCTGTTTTTAAGATAAATTTGCAGGAAATATTCACTCACTTTCTTGAGAGTGAATACATGATTCTTAACTGTGAGATAAGATGCTGAACTTACACTGAACATGGTTGCTACTGATGCATCATTTACACTGCAGCTATAAAACCCCCTGCATTAGTGATACTCTCCTGCAGTTCGTGCTTGCAAGGGTTGTGATTCTAACAAGTGGATTTTATTAACGATTCTAGTGAATGCAAAATTTTTATATCACTGATATGTCTCCTGCAGGACATTTTTAAACCCCAAGAATGACAATACTTTTACTGGAATTTTATTAAAAAAATATGAAAACTAGTTTCCAACACAGGCCAAAGAAGAATGAATTCAGATTCCAAGAAGGGATTTTATATGTTATATATTGTGTGTATACACTTGGAATTATTTACTTAATGTAACATATAAAGTGTTTTAAATTACTCAAAAATTTAAACTGCAATTATATAAACACCTGTAGTTCTGGCTATTCAGATCACAGTATTTTGCAGTGTGTTTAATGAATTAAGAGTAATGTTCAAGACTTTCTTCAGGTTATTTTGAGTATATTACTTATAAATTGAGTAACAGGGTAAAACATAGATCTTTCCAAAACAATATATAAACCAGATTCAATTTTTTAAAGAAAGCCAAACTTTATCTCAGTTAAAAAAGCAACAAAAAATCCTAAAATAGCTGACAAAAATACCCATTTGCTCATTTGCATGTTTTTTCTTTAACATTGATATTTCAAAGAATTATTTCCAAAGATTTAAAGCAATTGAGAAGCAGTGGGGAATGAATATATAGAATCTATTTTACTGGTACTGGGATTTACAGATGAGGTTGTCTCTCCTCCTAACCCTTAATATACAATGTAGTGATTAGTCCGCCTGTACTCATTAGGGGAACAAAAGGGGAAAATACTGTACCCACAATACAGGTAAGGGGAGGAACCAGTGGTCCACCCCATCCAAGCTGAAACACATCCTATATGAAATAGAAATATGTAGCCTGTTATTAGTTGTAAATCTGTAATGACAGACACTTGATGCTATGTTTTATAGCTCAATTATATGAGAAATGTTTCTTTCATACTAATGAAGTTTTGAGTACTCTTGAAAAATGCCTCATTGCCACTTTTCTGGTAAGGGAATCTAAGGAATAGCCATTGAATTTTAGAGGAGATTTAAGATATCAAATACTCTAATTTAGATTTTAAAAGTTATGAAATTGGACTGGAAATTTGAAATACAGTAAATGTTTAAAGCCATCAGCCAGAAATATGCATAAGGCATGCAAAACTGAAAGTGCAAGTGGATTTCAGATTGTTTGCTGCCTTCTACTATTTCTCTAATAAATCAAGCACGGCATGACATGCTTTATTTTGTGAAGTTAGACACAAATGCATGCTTTATTGTCACTTAATTTTCTAACTCAGCAAAGCAAATGTACTCAGTATTCTACATTTTCACGTAGCATACCAATCCAGAACTAGCGCAAAAGCATTATACTGCGAGTACTAAAAAGCTAAACAAAAAGCAATGGGTATATTCAAATCTCAGTTTGCAGCTACTTCTGCTTAGTACATACACTAATTGAGATGAGAATATAAACCCTGAGACAGAAATTTAAATTAAATTAAAGCAATCCTTTACTTTGCCTTCCAGCATCTGGGTGGAGTTGGTTTTGAGATTCAATATAGAAAGTATTACAATTTCTCAGAATTCATTATACTAGCAGATATTCTAAATGCCTGTAATGTGGCAGAATTCACTTCTGTGCTTAAGGCAAGAACAAGCTATGGATCACCTGTACCCTATTTTGGTGCAAGTGATTCATATATCTTATAGTCAATTCAGAAAGATAATTATGAAACAGCATAATTATAAAATTAATTGTAACTAAAGTGTATAGCTGAAGACTTCTAAGAACCTAACTTAAAATTTGAAGTGTGTTTCCTATTTAGGCATAACAGAATAGTCATTAGTATGTACTGACTGTGTAAAATGCTGCACTCTTCCAATTTACCAGAATGAAAAACTTATTTAAGAGAAAAACGGATTGAATTGAAGTAGTTGAGTACTTGGCAAATTGTTTTACAAAATGATGCAGAACTTATTATATCCACAGCCTCCTGTGGAATACTTCAGATATTTTACATTTTCAGTGCAAAATATGCACAGTTTTGAACATGGGTAAACATAAGAATTTAAATACATGCTGAATAAAAACTGTTTTATCACAGCTCAGTGTAGGTATGGGCAATATAAGAAAGCTAAGAGGGCTGTTTTATCTTTACTTTCTGCAGACAGAAAGAAGAATCTCTTTTTATGAATTCTTATGATATGAACTCGGTTTCTGAGAAGACTTCAATTTGACTATAGTTTTATGAGCTGGTCAATTATTTATTATTTGAATCTTTTTACTGTTTGTGAGTTGTTCATAAAGTAATGCCAACAACTTTCAGTGGGCTGTTTTGAATACTTGCCAAGTGCTTTCGGAAGAGCCCACTATTTCTGAAGGGCAAGTAGTAACTATAAGGCCTCTATATATTTGGCCTGTCAAATCTGCTAAGTGACTGGAATCAGGTACTTCATTGACTGTCATTAATATTGGAGGATAGAGTTGAAGCCTATTTGCTTTTCCAAGCTTCTCTGTGATTCTTAACCAGTAAACTGCTCATTAATTATTCATGTTGTGTAGCTGAAATTCTATCATATGACTGGGCTCCTGGCAGAGTTTCATAGTTATTCAGCAAGTAGTAGCAGAAAACAGTAAATAGATTTCAAATTACAGGTACCTTAATAATAGTTTCTTTATGCAAAAATATCCTAGAGTTTGTAAGTGGAAAATTTTCTAAGGCAATCATGTAAAGATACAGAAAAAAAATTAATAAAACATTTGACAATAAATTTTAACATCTTTTTAGAAATGGTATTTTCTTCCAATATAATTTTAATAGCTGCATTTTTTTTTTCCTCCCTGCATAATATCTGTACTGGTCTCCCATTCCTCCTGCAGCTGACCAGAACATCATTAAAACATAAAGCTGACAGCAGTTTCCCAACATTGCTCTGCACAAAACCACACACATTTATCTGAACGTTCATGAACAGTATGTATGAAGAAAGACAAAGAGAAAATGGCTAAATCAAATAGTTGCATATTCTGTAGTATTTGACCAGCTCTTACCCTGGTGAATATCACTTCATGAGTTTCATATAAGGAGAAAACTGTTAAAAGTCAATTTGCTGCATGAAGCTGAAATTTATTAATTCAGTAATCATTGGTTAGCAATGTATTTTCTGCTGCATTCTGAAGTGGAGATAGGTAGTCTGCTGAATACAATTTCAGGAAAAGAATTAGAAGCCTCAGTTTGACTTAATTAATCTTAATTTTTCTATTAAGATTTTGCATAGTTTCTTCTTATGTTTCCATGATGCAGGAAAAAGCATTCTCTTAAAGCATATTTCATTGACATGCATATAGACTTAGTTTGTATTCAGTGGCTTTAAGGACCAGAAGGTATAAACAAATGAAAAAAATAAGTAAAAATGCCTTCTTGAGTGAGATGAATAGTAAGCAGGGCCTCTAAATTATTCAGAGTAGCAAGAAATAACTTTATATACATTGTATTGAATGTTGAATAGAGATTAGTTGAAATAAAAGAAGCGTTTACCTTACAAAAAGAATAACTTCATAGAGGAATCAAATGACTTGATTTGCTTTTTAAGTCAGCCAAACTCAGAAATAGATTTAAACCACTAGTGGAAATGAATGTATCTGTAATATCATCTAATGAAATTCAATGGAGTTAGATTAAAGGGGATTTATAAAATATAATGAAAAATGAAGAAGTTAAATTTCTAGAAGAAAATATTTTTGTTAACTAATGCTAAATTAGTTTCCTGTGTAAATATTTTGACATATTTATCAGTAAATAAATCAATACAATTGTGTTACATTTTATTTATTATTAGAACTCTGTTAAGAGAGTTCATAGTTGGCAATTTCAAAGACTCATAAGAAAAACTCCTGAGATTGGCTAGAAAGTAAAGTAACCTTAATGAATGTAAGTTCTATGTGATAACTGCGTATGGATTTAGGTGAATGGATGAAGCTTTTTGCTTATCTGTTAGTAAAAGATATGCGATAAAAAGATAGTGCAGCCTTTCTGCATGGACTTGTCATTCCTTGTTGTGCATGCATGTATTCCTTATATGCATGCATAGTTTCAGACACTTTCATGTTGTCTTACCCTCATGCCTTCAAATCGTGACAAAGCTCTTAGAGGTCTCAAAGCTCTTAGTGTCCTAAGGGACTTAATGGCACCAAGTTCAGAGTAACCCAATGCATTTGCTGTTAAGCTAACCAAAGAGACCTATATGAAAACAGGAAAGTAAAAATTATTATGTGGTACATTCTACTTTACATACCATAGATGTGATATACACTTCGTTAGAAGATTCTAATTTTGGATCACTTTCTTCAGGAATAGGGAATCTTTCAAGTTAAAAAAAAAAAAAAGAAGAAGAAGAAAGAAGCAATATGAAAGGTGAATAGGTAAACAAACAAGCAAAAATATCATAAGATAACTAATATCTGGAAACATTAGTACTTCTGAAATTCACCCTTTACTACTGATCTCAGGACATATAAACCCACAAAAACTGAATTACATTAATCTCTCCTTTTTACCAATTTATATATTGGTCTTATTTTTTCTTTGTTTTACAATCCTGTTGGGATCAGTAATTGTGGTTGATAATGTCATTTGATTGCCCACAACTGAAAGTGATTGAAAACTTTCAAGTTGTCTTAATCTAAAGGAAAATTAAAGAAAATATCCACTGTGTAAATCCAGCATATATAATGAACCAATTCAGACACTTGAATATGTACTATACCTTCACATAATGATGTGATTCACATAATGATTTTCACATTTACAAGATGGCTGTTTTGGATAGTACAATTTAAATAAGGTCAAATATTAGAGAAAATTGGTTTAAAAAATGAACAGCTGCTTCTGCTTCCATGCTTGTTCAAGCTTTTTTGTTGTAGGTGTCACTTAGGTACCCATTTTGAGAATTTCAATACTAAAGAGCAAAGTGTTTTCCAAGAGAGGGTACTTTAATTGTGTAAAACATGGCTATATGTAGCTGTATATGTGGAATTGAATCCTCAATATATTTAAACCACAATGTAAAGAAATCAAAAATATCGTAAACACCCATAAAAAAAAAAGGAGGGGAAAAGAAACCAAACTGAAGAAAATTAATTGTTCTGATGCTCTAATTAGCCCTTTTATATGATGGGAACACATTGAGAAAGTGTTGGATTTTTGGCAATACTTTGGGACAATAAATTCCTATAAAGGTTTCTTTTTGTCTATTCAGTGTACATTTCTAAGTCATTGAAACAAGGACAAAAAGAATCTTAATTTTAAAACTGAGCTTGTTCAATACTTGGTTTTTGTATATGTTTTACCAGAAATTACTGTCTTGAAAATATGAAAAACTGGTTCTGGTTTTATAACTCTATAAAACATTGTATTTGAGGTTCACCCACAGAAATTCATGATCTGCAGAAACAGTATGCATTCCTGCACACTGGTGTTTTTTTCCCCAGGGGGTATAGTTAGGATAATCTTAAATGCTCCATAATTGTATTCTCTCCCATTTCACAGCACAGTACCATAGAGCTAGAACTATGAGATAACCCTTGCAGAAAAGATTTCAAACATACCTGTGAAGACTGTAAGCTCACTAGTACTTATTGAACTTCAATACTAATTAATCCACACTACCAGTGCTAGAGAGAGATGTATCTTCCTTTCCTTGTGGAGCCCTAATATATCTACATGCTGAAATTTGTGGATATGATATTAATTTTCTTGCCAGAGGAGTTTTGATTCAGATGTTTGTCTGACGTCTGGTGGATCAGACACACATCTAAACGCTGGGTTCAGCCTAGACCACAGCAGGAGATGGGAGCGAGCATCCCAGGCTAGAATGCAAGGCAGGATGACCTCTTTCAACAGAAGTGTTGGGAACAACCCACTGACTGCTTGGGGGCTACCATGCAAGGTCCTTCTGCTCAGCAGAACATCCAGCCTCTCCTAACACAGCAAGGCAGTGCTGCAAACATAGAGTGAAAGAGAAACATGGAATTTTTACAGCTACCTTACTTTTAAAATTGAAAAGTAAACTAGTTGGCATTAATAGATATTATGGCTGCAGAGAAAGTAAGTTTAAAAATTATCAGACAAATATAAAAGTGTCACTTAGGAAATGCACTACATACATCGACAATCAGGAAGTCCAGCCAGCACCAGGCATTAGTAAAATATGTTTGGTAGCCATAGGCCACCCACTTCAGCAGCATTTCCAGAATGAAGATGTAAGTGAAGACTTTGTCAGCATATTCCAGCATGGTCTTGATAGTTTTACGTTGTTCAATATATATGTCTTCAAAAGCCTGTGAGTATAAGCATTCAAAGGTATGTCATTTTTTGTTACTGCACATGCTTCAGGTTGTAACACAACAAACAAACAAAAAAAAAGGCAAAAAAAAAAGGAAATAATATTTAAGAAAAGGTAAGGATATGTAATTTATATCTAATGTTTCTGTTTCTGATAACTCAGTATATATCTGGTTTTCCCTATGGAAATAAATCTTCCAGCTCACAGGAGGAAGAAGCAGATATTACACAGCAACCACTACACTGGTCAGAGATTTTTTTAAATATATGCATTTATTGCTGATAGTGAATTATTCTTCTCAGATCATATTGCATAGTGACAAATGGAATTGATTCTGCCAAGTGTTGTGCCGGAACCGAATTCTGCTGAGATCATTTGGCTTGTATGTAGGTAGACCCAACTACAAAAACCAGGGCCATAGTTGTAAAATTTTCAGGATATTTACAATACAGGCTACCTTTTATTTTTAAGTCCTGTGGCTTCCTGAAACTTTAAAGTTGTAAATCTTAAAATAAATTCCTCCTTTCTAAAAAAAAATTATCTGTCTTAATAAATTATCTGCTTTATTATTCACATTTTATGTGATATATAAAATTTATGAGGTCCTTGCAATGTTATTTTCATTTTTAGGCAATCGAATAAACAAATAGCTCCTGCTTTTCATAAATACTTCAATTTTTTTTTCCTTTAATTGCTTTCAAATTTCAATTATGCTATTATTTCTTATGGAGACTGATTTTTATCAAGCTGAAAGAACTGGAATTATCAGCTAGCTTGCAAAGATTTGGATATTTTTTGATACTAACATTCATTTTTACTCAGCTTGCTTTTGAACCACATGACATCTGTCAGATCAAGTGATTAGTGTCTGAATATCAGACATCAAGCTAAGATCTGTGTTATTCTGGTTACTTGCACCTGGCACTCCTGTATTCACTAAAAATGGGAAGTCAGCACTTGTCATTTCATTTGTACGTGTGGGGGATGCCAGAGGCTGAGTGAGCAGCACTCCTGGAAATGTGTCTGCTCCCTGCCCCTGGGGAGGGCTGTGCAGGCAGCCTGTGCCTGCTGCATTTCCTGGCAGTGCTGACAGTGAGATTTGTCTGGAGCATGGCCTTGGGGTGAATATGGGAAGCAGAGCTGGTAGGTACAAAGAGATCTTTTCACTATCACAATGGAATTTAAAGGGAGAGCAGAGTCTCACATCTCCAGAGACTTGAGCTAATCCAGGGTTTTGGAAAGGTTTTCACAAAATAAATGTTCTATGCATGACACACTTTAGGCTCACAAGCATGAGGTACTAACGCTGTGGGATCTTGTCTCAAACTTCTTCTAAATATAGTAATAGAAATTCACCTTTTCCAGATCTCCTTCCACTACTTTTCTCATTTAAATTTCTTGTCACTGAAGATTTTCTCCATAGTTGTATGTACCAAAATTCAATGGCATAAACTTGAGAATTTTTTTGTTATTTGGAGGATTTTAGATGACACGGAAGGCGTCACATGGCATTGCTTAAAAGTTGTTTTTCTGATGGTTATGTCAATATTAGACCAAACAAAAGAAGAATGTAGCTGCAATTAGAGATGTAGCTGAAACTAGTGATAGGTATTATCATAAACTGCAACAGTATTAACGGAATTTAAAAATGTTGGCAGTGGTCTAATGACCTTATAATGCAATTTTGAAACACAATTTTGTTTATTGTGTAGGAGGTCAAGTAATTTGCCGAAGTATAATTAAATCTGTCAGGGTAGATGCTAGATATACTCTGCATTATTTTCTAACAAATAGTTTGCCTAAGAAATGTCACCTCAGTGTATTTATACAGGGTTTATTTCATTCATTGATACAGTTTTTTATTATGGTTGGCTTCCCTGTATTCTGCCCTTGCATGCTTGTAAGAGCAAATTCATGTTTTTGCAGATGTCCCTTCAGTCTACATCAGTATGAGTCAGTGGAAATTGAACTGTAAGTCTAAATAATAAGTTCTTATTCTTAGAAAGGAATTAAAAAACCCCATGCAATCTCAGCTTTTTTTGCTGTTCTTACACACAGCATTTGTAGGACTACATAAGCCAGCCCTGGCCCTTGCAAGGTGTTTTGAAATGTTTATGCCATTATGGTTCCAAATACTCAACAGTGACAGTCCTTTTCCCTGAGCTACATCAGTAAACAGCAGTGAAAGAAGGGAGCACACTCAAATAAAGTTTAGTATGTTTTCTTCTTCACATGTGGTTTCTCTCTGCCTGAGGCATATCGCTGCCCCTTTCAGCGATGGAGGTAGGCTCTCTCTAATCACTTATGTCTGTTCTTTTTTCTACATGTTGTTAAGAAGAGACTGTTTTTGCTGCTTTTCCCAAGGCCTGAATAAAATTTAGTCCTATCATTTGAAGACATGGAATTGTGTTAAGTTAAAACAGTGTTAGAAAAGACAATTATGAGGAGTTTTCTGACAATGTGGAAACGTTCTGTTCATGTTTTACTTACCAGAGCTCCACTACTGAGGAGAATCATAAAGACAATGAAAGTCTCAAACCAGTTGTGTTCAACAATCCTGAAGCAGGTTTTTCTAAGGTTCCACCACTGCTTTCCTCTCCCTTCTTCTATACTTACTTGACAGCACTTGAACCTTCTTACACAGCCTTTAGAACATTGTATGTAATGACAGGAGAAAAAAAAGAAGAGATTTTGATGAGTTGCATTAATTTTGGTTATGCATTCTGTTAATAATATAATGCTATCTTTACTGTGCTGTTTAGTAAAAACCCAATGGATTTTCACCTGGATAACCTTTATATTCAAAGAAAAAAAAAATGGAGACAGTTGAAATTTACAGTTAAATGAACAAGTGAGAAGATGAAAGTCTATCAAACATGAAGCCAAATTACAGAACACAAAACAAGAGTTAAAATATAAAAACTCATCCAAATGTCAGGTAGGTTGATGTAGTAAGTTATGGCAAATGATATTAAACTTTACCTTCTTTTGTTCAGGATACTCAATTCAGGCAATGTTGCATTCATTGCATGAAAAAAATCTAAGCCTCTTATCTAAATCCTGGGCTTTTCAGTACCAGTTAATTTCTCTAACTTGTGTCCCTAATTTATTTTACACTTTTATGATTTAGCTGCTGACTTTTATGCAGAAAAATACTAGTAACAAATAATGGTATTTTCCATGACAAATCCTAGGCTGTTACAGTACTACCTCTTATGAGTTCAATGTAAATTTCTAAAGAATTATCTGTTACCATGTGCAGAAGTAATCCAACCTGACAATAGCATTTATTCTCCAGTGCCTAGATCTAGCTTTTGTTTACAGATACCAAAAATTGTATTTGTATCCTGATATTATTATTTTTAAAAAATATTTTCTTATCTACCTCCTTCACATGCACACATCAATAAGGTTTCTCCCAAAGAAATGCCATTGGAAAAACATTTATGACCAGATTGGGGTTTTATTGAGTTGTGGGCCAATAGAAGGACGAATGAAAGATAAAGGAGTCCACCAGGTTAAACTGTTCTTTCCCCACGTGGCACACAAGACTCTTGCTTCTCCTTTTGCCAATTTGTAGAAGATTCATTTAGCATTTTTCATCTAGGTGCAGTTTTCATTTATCACTAAACAGCTATTGTAGTAATGTATACTTTATAAAGCACTTAGATATCTGCGAAGAAAAAATTTAAATAGTGTGTTTATTATCTGTAACTAAACTCTGAAAGTACAGTAACACACTAAAATAAAACTTTCAATACCACATTTTTCTTATTTTAAAAATAGAGATAAATTTCCAATAAAATCTCTTCTTAACTGTTTATCCAATACATAACATAATTGTGGTATCAGTTTCCATCTAATCTATTATGGACTAAAAGTACTACTGCTAATAATCAGAGCTTAAACACTAACAAAAGGGTAATATGATTCATAAATCTTAATACTTAACTTACACAGAAAATGGTTCTGTAATTTTATTAATAATTATTACTAATGTTTTTCTTCCAAATACCTTCTGTGAAGCAGGCCTCTGGCTCCTGGGCTTCTTCAGGTTCAGCTTCTGGTTGCTCTTCTGCAGGAAGTCCAATATCAACCGTGCTGCCTTCAGATGAGCTAGATGAATTTAACTTCTGTAAAGGAAAGAAGCATCACAAATGAACAGTAAATAATTTAAAGGCAAATATTATTTGATTCTGAAATAAGTAAATTAGACAATGTTTTTGAATGTTCTAGAGTTCAACGTAAGTTGTTGATAAACATCTGAGAAATTTATACAGCCTGGTTTTCCTCCTGTACTGTAAGAATCTATAGAAGGTGTATCAGTAACAGATCAGACTTTAAATAAAATTTTGCTTTAAACTGAAAAATGTGGGTAATAATGCTAAATCTGAGAAGATTCATGACCACAACAAGCCATAAATCATAATGATCTCTTGACCTATGTAGAAATAATGAAGCTTAAAATAATATACAGGAATTTCTAGTGCCTACTGAAAATCAGGTAATAACTGCATAAATGAGGTGGGAGCTCAGAGGAATGAGGGAAAAAAAAGCAGAGAAGACCATACTTCAGGGGTTAATAAATCCAGATTAAAATTGCTGAAAGTCTAGCTCAGAGTGAGGCAGAATCTGCATACAACAAGGCTGAGGTAGTTTAAGTCCATAAAAAAATCAGATTGTGTTTTATCAAAAAATTTTCAACAACATGATGAGCGTAATGACAGTGAGGCCTAAGTTGGAAACCGAATTTAAAAAAAAAAAAGAAAAGAATGCACTTAAGCTAATTCTCATCCTAAAAATTCCAAAACTTGTAATAAGTAATGTGCAGCTGGAACCTGGTTGCAATCTCTCTCTTTGGTATTGTGGCTAAAACTTAGGAAAAATTGTGAGGGAAATATATTTAATTATGTATGGCTAAACAAAAGAATGAAACAACTGCAATATAGATCACTGAGTCTAACTATAAACTCAGCACTGCCAAGGTTACCATTAAACCAGGTCCTCAGGTGCCACATCTGTTGCATACCTGCATATATGACAATTCAACCACTTCCTTGGGCAGCCTATTCCAGTGTTTGGCAATCCTGTCAGTGGAGAAATTTTCCCCAATATCCAAGCTAAACCTCCCCTAGGGCAATTTGAGGCCATTTCCTAATCCTGTCTCTTCTTACTTGGGGAAAGAGCCTGATCCCCACCTCGCTACAGCCTCCTCCCGGGCTCATCGGTGCTAGGTGGCAGCAGGCTTTTTGGTATTGAGGACAAAACACCCCAAACAGTTAAAAAAAACTCTTATTAAAACAGTGGTAGCAATAAGTCAGAAGTGTCACAGTACTTTTTCAATGGGATAAAAGGTAATCCTGTTCCTTCAGGCAGCAGCACATGAGCAGACAGCTTTCCTAAGCTTTCCTAGACTGAGTCTATGTCTAAACAGGAACAATTCTCCATTGGTCAGTCATAAACCAGCTGGTGCCTCTCTGTTTGACTGTCTGCTGTGTGATGGGTAGGAAGACTGCACTGGACAGCATGAAGGTAGCTGTGGAGAGTAGATGATATGTCATTGTTTTCTTATAAAGGATCTTTGTTTAAATGTTTATTTTGAAATTCTTCATGCTGGGGGTAGTTCATAATGTGCTGAAAGAAATTTTAAGAACCTTTATTGTAGCAGTGGTTCGTAAGCTAAGTCAAATTAATTATAGACATTTTAGCTAATACTTAACAAGAAAATAATTATTGATGGTGCAGATATTAATTAGGAAATGGGAACAACACTGTCTCTGAAATAAGTTGCTGTGGGGAGAGGCTGTTTTGTACAGGTTTCCTTTCTTGGAGGAGGATCCAAAAATGGCACTTAGCTTAACACTGAGTTTTTGCTGAAACCACTAGAGGGCTCTTACTGAAAGGATAGTGATAAAGAATTCAGCTACACTAAAAATTGGTGTCTGAACCAATGGTAGCAATACAACAGTGGGACAGAAGGGGGAAGATGAGCTATCCTGTAAAGAAACCGCAACTAAGATGGGAACTAGCTGGTTAAGACTGAGGTTTCTCAAGTTAGAAAATTAATATTGTTAAGTATCTGGAAGGGAAATTTTCTAATTTGATAAAATGGCAACAAAATAAGTCATTGAGGGTGTAGTTAATTTGCAAATTCTGTCATTGAAATGTCAATTTAAATGATTTTGCTAAAATAGCCACATACAAAAAGTTGTGTAATGGAATAGCTATAGCCTTAATATGCTTTTTTAAATTACAGTTCTCAAAAAGTCTTTATATCAATAGTCTGCTTTAGCATTCCTTTAGCAACAGTAGATATTTCCATCTGTTGGTACTTTTCAATTTTAACAACAAAGTGAATTTGAATTATATAGGAAAGTCTGGTTAAGACTTCTTTTTATGTGAATCTAGGTGTAGAAGAGCTGGCAAGAGCTTAAAATTCAAAATAATTCATATGTCTAAAGGAGTTACATAAACTATACATTTTCTGGTTTATATATGCTTTTTCAAGGGGCAGAGAGAAGATGTATCACATTCCTCATGGGGCCTTTGTCAAGAAGGCAAACAAAAATTTCTGCTGGAGTAACAGTGCAGCTAAGGCACTGTTCCCTACAAGTTGTTATAACTACCATGTGGACCATACATAGTTTTTATGGATTAGTTGAGTCTCCCAATACATGGCCTCGTATCCCCTCTAGGAGGCCGTAATTCTTAATTCTTTCTCATACTTCTGTTATCAAGAATTAAGTCCTCCTTTATACACTCATTTATGCCTATCTACAAAGAAATGTCAAAGCAAATGATTAAGCAATGAATACACTGATTAATGAGAAGTAAAACAAAAAAAGCATCTAAACAATCAAACAAAATCCCACATAACAAAGACCCTCAAAAGGTCAGAGAGAAATGCAAACAATATCTAAGTACCTCTTTGCTTTCTTCCAGGTCTGATTCACTACTAAATTCTTCCGTGTTTAAATTTTCAAAGTCAGATTCACCCACAGCAATGGGCACTGTCACGGTGAGGCTTGGGTTGTTTATGAATGACATGTAATCACTCTCATCAATTATGTATTTTTCCACACTGCTGCCTGTGCCTATACCACTGGTGGTTCCATTTGCATCTTTAATATAGTCATGGTCCTTGCTTAGTTCCACAGTTGTATGGTTAGAAATACAGCTATTTTTGTTGTTTAAATCTTCAAGTGGCTTGATTTCATCTAAAGCTTTCTGTTTTTTAACAAAAGCTTTTTGGATGAATTCACGTGCTTTTCTCTTCACATAATCTATGCCTTTCTGCATTCTTGCCACAGCAATCTGGAGATTGTTCATTTCATTATCATCGTCTGTCACAGCAAGGTTGTCTGCACTAAATGAGCTCAAGAGCAAGGCCAAAAATAGGTTCAGTACCTGCAGAAAAATTTTTAAAAAGATGTTCTAGGCTTCATTTTAAAAAATAACATTTATTTTGTTAGAAAATATCCTATTATTGACATCAAAAACTGAAATCCCAATAATTCACCATAACCAAAAAAGTACCCTTAAAAATTTTTCTCTTCTCCATAAAAACCAAGCTTATTTCACTTAGCTCAGGTCCTGCTCACTATTCAAAAATATTTGTACAACTGACTAACATCTGTAA
The DNA here is from genome assembly GCF_050655825.1 of Lonchura striata. Lineage (NCBI taxonomy): Eukaryota > Metazoa > Chordata > Aves > Passeriformes > Estrildidae > Lonchura > Lonchura striata. Next base: position 18,721,947 of record NC_140709.1, read on the forward strand.
ATGTGTCTTTAATTCCCTACAGTATGTAAATATTTTGGTGTCAAAGCTTATAATCTAAAAATGGAGCTATCAGATTTGCTGTTCAGCATCATTAAAAAAGTTTCATTTAACCCATCACACAACAGAAATTAGATTATTCAGATGACTAATCATATGGTATAAATAATAAAATAAATCCACAGCAAATGGTCTATAACGAGCCCATAAACTAAAATTACTTGGAGCACAAAATATTTTCAAAGGGCCAAAAAGAAATTAGCCACATTCTTAAGTGCCCACTTGGACATTCTTAGGATTTTGACATGGCAGAATATTTTGTTCTTTATCCAAAAAAGCTCTTAAGCTTAACTTTAAGCATTTCTTGAAACCACCTGCTTAAGTGCTTTGTTGAAGCAGAGCCAGAGCACTTAATTCACTTCAGGACTGAGACCACTCTCTTGCCAAATCATTTTTTGTTAACACTTGGATTACATACCACTAGGTTTCCAATCACCATGACCATCATGAAGACTGTAAGGCACATGGCTTGGCCTGCAACCTCCATGCAGTCCCACATGGTTTCTATCCATTCTCCACACAGCACTCGGAATACAATCAGGAAAGAGTGGAAGAAATCTTGCATGTGCCAGCGAGGGAGCACACAGTCACTTGCAATTTTGCAGACACATTCCTTGTAGTTTTTCCCAAAGAGCTGCATCCCAACCACAGCAAAAATGAACACAATGATGGCCAGCACCAGGGTCAGATTTCCCAGAGCTCCCACGGAATTACCAATGATTTTTATCAACATGTTTAGTGTTGGCCAGGATTTTGCCAATTTGAAAACTCGTAACTGGAAGGAAAGAAAAAGTGTTAGGGGAACCAGAAAGACACAAGGATATTTTAAAGTTAATTTGTGGAAGGCTATTGCTGTGAATATGTCTTTAGTTGGATTGTTTAGAGGGTATCATCTTTTCTAAAAGCATGAAGATGGAAGTTTCCCTCAAGAAAAATTTGTAAAATTGTAATTTGATATTCTCAAAACATAGCTTTTAATGGAGGCCAAAGAAGCTACTGATTTGAACTTGAAATCTAGGGTTCACCTGTTAAAATAATCTGGACAACTTTTAAACTAGTATTTGTAGAGATCTGTTCCTGTAATGCCAATCAGAGCATAATATCTCTAGTGAGTCAATTTATTTCTGCATAGTGGGATGTTTAAAGTGTGTATATACAATGGACACATTGGAAATAGGCCCATGGCACCTACTGCTACGTTTGGATCTCTATCAATTTCCACTGAAGACTGTAAGATACCACAATTATTAAGGAACTGTGCTAATGAAACAGTCTTCAGGATCCGTATAATGGCAAACATCAAGCAAATTTTTAAGACAAAAATAAAATTATTTTAATGAAGCCACATTATAAAATCAGTACAATATATTTACCAATCTGAATGATCGAAGAACAGATAGTCCTTCCACATCTGCAAGACCAAGTTCAACCAAGCTAAGGGTTACAATAAAGCCATCAAAAATATTCCAGCCTTCCTGGAAATAATAGTAAGGATCCATTGCAATTATCTTGAGAAACATTTCTGCTGTGAAGATTCCAGTGAAGACCTGAGTTCAAAGGGCAGTTTGTTATTTCAAGGTGAAACATAATACTCCAGATCTAGTTTAATTCAAGCTACATCTTATCCAAAAGCAATACTTAAAAATAGTTACATTTACTGTAGTGATTTATTATGCCCACCTTCCCTTAACAAGTGTCAGAAAATCAGGTAATTTTTCTATTAATTAAATTTTGTACTAAGCAAATTACATAAACTTCTCTTTTATAACATTTGAAATCCATTTTCAACTTTCTAAGGATATGGACTTTATAATGTGAAGTACAAACAATGTCCCAAATTTGATTTTCAGAACATAAACCAGAATGCTTTCCAAGAAATTGTATAGCTCTTTCTTGGTGTACAAATTACAAATTAGGCCAAATCTAAGACTAAAGGGGAGAAGTTTCTTGCCTGCTATGACCTGCCTATAATTTAGTTCAACAGAGCTGTGATTATTTATACCAGATGAAATAAATGGTATATTATAATGTACCTCAGTTAATACAGCAACTGAGATACATGATGATGTGTTGAGATACAACAATTTCCTGAAGCTGAGTCACTTATACCTTGGTGTGCCCAGAAGCAGCAGCAAAGTTGATTGGCTTAAACACTTCAATATCAGAAATAAAAGAGGAATTAAGAACGCATTTTAAACAAAGTGCTGCTGGTAGTGGTTTCTCATAATGCGTTTCTGTGTTGAACAAAGTAGGAATTATATTTAAGACCCAGCACAGTAATAAACCTGGGTAGCTTTGAGAGAAGTCTTGGGAGAAGTTCTTCTAGGATAGGAATGTACTAAAGTACCTGTTAAAAACTTCTTGAGCCCTGCTCTGACTGGTTTTCTGTTTTTTTTTTTGTTTTTTTTTTTTTTGTTTTTTTTTTTTTTGTTTTTTTTTTTTTTTTTTTTTTTTTTTTTTCTGGTTTTGATAACCCAGTTTTCAGCAAGCAGAAAAGAAAATAGGACAGCTAAAGAGAATAATCTAAGTGGGATAATCAGGAGACAGGAAAGAAGTCTGACTTGCTCTGCCTAGGAACACCAATACTCAAGATAGATTGTTATAGTCTTTAAATACACTCTAGATACAAACACCAGAGAGGGAAAGGTTACCAATTTTTAAGATATAGGATTGGAACCCCTGAGAAAACAAAGGAATGATACAGTTTGAAATGCTGACAGGTTCCTAACAATCAGAACAACACAAGAAGCTTTAAAGTGAAGCTACTTTAAAGTGGAGCAGGCAACCTCTGAGATCCTCTCTATTGCAGAAGGGCTTTATGTCAGGGAACCTAAAACTGGAAGAATGTGGTGCTTATAGACAGGTTCTCTCACACTCCCTTTGTAGTCAGAGTTACACCAAAATTTATAGGGAATTTTCTTGGTTGGAAAATTAACCTATAAAATGCTACAATACAAGATTTTACATTTTATTAGGAAACAAAGGTTCAGTGTTTCCCTTATATTAAGTATATGAAAATCAGCTGTACAATTTTCTATTAATTCTCCCCACTAAATTCTATAACTATTTACATAAACTATTTGTTCCTCATTACAAAATCAGGATTATTAAAAATCACATTATAAGGGATCAATTCTTAAAGAGGAAATAAAGTAGGACTGTAGCTACAGATACTTCTATGTGATCAAACCTGTCAGTTCAAAAGCAGGAGAGCTACAAAAAGTTAACTCATGAAATCTTTAATTATTTATCTTTTCAAGGCAGAGAGAAAGGGAGAAAATACAGCTGACAGCCTGAGGAAAATATATCTTACTAATTATCAGAGAATAAAACCAATAAAATATAAGAGAGAAATAAGATGGTGGGATATTTTTTTATATAAAACACAGAAAGAAAACAATCCACTTTTCCATATAAAAAGACTTTTGCACAAGAAAATTCTAGAAATGCTTTTAAAGGGATCTTTTAGCTTGTAAGTTTCTGCTCAGGAAACAGCAATTAAAAACATATTCATAATTTAAAGATTTATATTCTATTGATTGAGAAATTAACACTGCATTTATTTGCATAGTGTCTGTTTCATGGAAACAATGCATTTCCTGGTTTAGTACTTACACAAATCAAACTCTGCTTAAGATGGACTTTACTTAATGTAGCATTGGAGCCAATTTTTAAATATTTAATTTGATTTTGCAGAACACAGCAGTATATTGATTTTACAGTATCCGAAGCTACATGAATCAGGGTTGACAGTCAAATTTCCGAAAATGTTCTGATACTTATATCTGAAGGTCAGTAAATATCCAGAAAGCTGTTAAAACCTTCTCTTTCAGTTATTGCAAGCATATTTCCTTCCAAATCATGAATGTAAAACCCCAGCACACTTACCAGATTTCCAACTGAAAGTACATGATTGAATTCGTCGGTCATTGGATAATGTTCCATAGCCATAAAGAGTGTATTTAAAACAATGCAAATTGTAATAGCCAGGTCAACAAATGGGTCCATTACCACTAAGTTGACAATATGCTTAACTTTTAACCAATGCGGACTACAGTCCCATATCAAGAAAATATTTGCAAATTTATACCAACACGGTGGGCATTTCTGTCTAGATTCTTCAAGTTCTGTGGAGAAAATAAAGTTTATATATGTAACTATGTGATTTCGCTAACATTCCTCATTGCAATATGAACTGTACCAGTCAGGTTTTCAGTCTGTAGTGGTAATGATTAACCTCCTTTAAGCCTCCATTCCACAGGGATTTTAAGGAAAGCCTTTAAAAATTGCGGTTGAATATATTTGCTATGTTCAAAGCTTATCTGTCAAGCACAATTTCTTTGTATTACAATCACTATGCCAATCAGTACCAATTTATGCATCAGTTTGCAATACGTATTTAATTTTTCCCTGATTGCATTTCTGCTTGTTTCTCCCACCTACTGTTCAGTATTTAAATATTTTTATTCTGAAATTTGTAGCATTTAAGTGAAAATGTTCATTCTGAATTCAAGAAAAAAATTTTTGATCACCTAAAATAGCTTTACAGAATGACTGAATAAATATAACTGCAAAAATGCTTATGTATTTCAACAATAGTTGCAAATGTTTGAAAAATGTTCAGTGTTTTTTTTGTGTCCAATAATACATTTTTAATTACTATGCATAAGTACCCACTCAGTTATGACCATGCACATGAGTTAGATGGCAACAAAACAATGAAATGATTCCTTACATAATACCTTTAATGCTTAGTTATGTAATAACCTTAATAAATAAAGAACTTTGAACTTAATGATAAATATATGTCAATTTGTTGGATGTTATCTGTACTTAAGCTATTTTAAATCTGTTTTCAAGCTTCAACTCAAACTTTGAGAAATCTACAAGAAAAACAGGATTAAATATTAAGCTATGCATAGCACACACCTTCCACAGTGTTTGTGAGGATGCTAGCAATACTCATGGCTCTTTCCCTTAAAGCTGGATCTTCCAGAAAGTCCATAGAAACATGAAAAGAACCTGATAATCTCTTCCTCATTTCTGGTTCTGTCGTGGTGCCCTATACAGAGAGTGATAGTAGGTGAGACCACATTGATGAAACAGCGAGATAAGCAATACTACATAAGCCTGTTAGTAGTGTCTTAGCTTGGACACGTGCTCCGTGCACTTCATATTTTATCATGTCAGACTTTTATTACTTTTTAGTACCTTTTAAATAACTTTAGAATTCCATTAGATTACAGGTACCTACAGTTCAAGATTGAGAGAGTCAATATTGACTCAATTTTTGCATTTTTTCTTTAAGATATGAAAAGTCTTTAAATATTTAAACTAATTTAAACAAATGGAAAAGGGTTGAGTTCAAAATATTGCACAAAATTTTGCAAACTAATTTTTTTTCCTTGCTCCTGTTGACAGAATATTCTGGGGTTTCCAACATAGTCTTTTCTCCTAATCAAACTGTGCCAAGTAAGAAAAGTCTGACTTTCTCATGCTTCCTCATGCTAGTATTTTTTAGCAGTCTGAATAGACAAATTTGAACTAAGCAAGAAATTTTTGGGGACATTTTCTCTTACCTTTGTATGGTAAGAGAATGGCAGCAATATGTGCTGCCAATATGTTCACACAGCCATTTGCATTTTTAGAAGTATGTACTGAGCTTTGATCTTCCAATGAACTATTTGTTGTCTATACTACAATACTCCACCAGCAATGGATGGAAAATATATAGGAATGAGAAACAAATGATAATAATTAATTGACAACTTCCTTACATTTTTAACCAGGCTGATAAGGAAGAGTGATATCAAAATTAACTAATAATGCTAATTTTGATAGTGGTAATACAACATCATATTGATAGCAGTTATATAACATTTTTGTATAATATTTTCCATTGTATGTCAACTACGATAGCTAGATGGACCTTTAGATTAGCTAAAGGAAAGTATGGCACAGTAATACAGTGAAGCATAGCATTTTTATGAATGTGTAAGTTATTACTCTATTACTTGAAAACTGGGACTTGCATTTGTTAGTTATGTGAATTTTTGTAAGCAAATGTTTAGCTTGCAAACCTATCTTAGCTGTTTTATATACTAAAGAGTTTACAAGATGCAGGAGCATTCATAGCTTGACCAACCAGGAAGCATTGCCAAGGGTTCCATTCTGTGGAAAACACTGGCTGGTGCAGTAAGAACAGGCCACCATGCCTGAGCTATTTAAAACTTTCTTACATTGTCATCAGTAGCTGGTTTATCTATTATCACCTCTGGCAGAAGCTGTCCAACAGGCGATGTAGGAACAGATGGTCCACCGACCAGGGAAACCACCCCATTGCAATCCACGGTGCTGTGCATCTTCCCATTCACTGGAAACACTGCCAGCATCCTGGATGACCGACTGGCCTGGCTGATGTTACTGTTGCGCCGCTCCCCGTGCCTGCGCGGCACAAAGAGAGAATCTCTTCTGCTGTCATTGTCTTCAAAAGTGCTGTGCTCATCATCAGCAAAGTCATTTTCTGATCCTACATCCTTTGCTCGACCTCTGAAGCTGAAAAGACTTGTTCTGCTGTTGCGCCTTGGGGAAAACAGGGAGCCACGAATGCTCAGCAAAGACTGCAGGTAAATAAAATATGTGATTATTAGCTGAAATCCTCAAACTTAGCACTGTTATTAGATTATCATTGGTTCTCTTTTTTCTTAGATAAGAGGAACCATATTATCCAGAAGCTACACGCTACTGTGAAATTTTTGCATGTATTTCATTAGAGATATATTTTGCAGATAGGAGTATCCCTGTTCATGGATTCTTAAGACAAAACCAGTGCTGAACCCTCCTTTTTCAGCTGAAGTTGCCAAATAGATTAGTTGCATAACTCCCATCAAGAAAAAAAGGAAGTCCATACATGCACTTTGTTTCATGTATGAAGCATCTCACTCACAGTGAACAAACACTGGGTCTAACATCATTGAAACAAGAGGAAAATGTGAGGCTATTGTAACAGAAGAAATACTGTAGTGTTTTAACAAGTCTAGGTAATATATAATCAAGCTAAAAGGAACCCTACATAATCAATCAGAGAATATTTTATTATGATTTTTAAATAATACTATTAAAAGAACAGAGAAATGAGGTTACATTTAATTCTGAGGGGCTTTTTTACAAGGCCATCTAGCAGCTAGAGCACTTCCTCTCAAGCCCTAGCAACACTAATTAAAGAAATAAAAGTATCAGTATTTCCTTTGTTTATGCAGTAGCATCATATTACTGTACTTTAGGAAGACTAAAGTAGATTTGTAACAGCCTATGATGCTTTAAATATATGCTTTTACTTAAAAAAACAACTATAAGCAATACCTGATGTGGAGAAGAATACTTCTTCTCATATGTCAGTCTATTGCCTTCAATAGACAATCGGAAACCTTTCCTTCTGATGCTGTCTTCTGATTCAGACTTGTGAAATTCATCTTCATCTTTTTCCTCTCCTCCAGATTGTTCTTTCTGTTTCCTTTTTTTCCTTCTATTTCTCCTCTCTTTTGCGCTCTTTGAGCTCAGTTTTGATGCATCCGAGGAACTTTCTGAGAGCCCTCCTGCTTCTCCTGCAGCACTAGGCTCCCTGGATTCTGCAGATGCTGTTACTGCTGCTGCTGTCACTGCTGCTGCCTGCCATGATGCAAAAGGAATTGAGTAAGCCATGACCTAATATTTTCCTTTAATTTACTTATACATAACTTCTACTCCAAAAGTCCCAGATCTTAACACTTTCTACACGGTATCCTCTCCATAGGTTTTTCTTCTAATTATTATTTATCAGTTTACTCAAGATATGTGTTGGTCATAGACTTCTCTTATCCTTCATGAGTAAATTTTAAATGAAGAAATCTACCAGACTGTGTTAATGGCACTAGACTAGACAAACATAGTGAATAACCTATGCCTAGTTTTGAATATTCCTTCTTGATGGCTGAATCATTCACATTACACTTCTTCAGTGCAGAATAGAAAACCACTGAGCTAGCTCAGTCATTGGAAGGCCAACAGGGTACTTTATATTTCCAATTTCAGAAAGCAGAAGTTGAATATCTCTAGTAAACTCACTTCCTTACAGTCCTGCATTACTGCACCATAAACGATACCTGTGCTGCTTCTTGTTGCTTCTTCAGTTGTTCCAGCATCTGTTGAAATTCTGCCTCTTTCTGCTCAGCTTCTTCCAGGGTTGCTTGGTTCTGTTCTTCATAGGCCATGGCAACCACAGCCAGGATCAGGTTTATCAGATAGAATGAGCCCAGAAAAATCACCAGAACAAAAAATATCATGTATGTCTTCCCAGCAGCACGAAGAGTCTGGAAGTAATTATACATTTATAAGCAAGTATATGTTAACAGTTCTTTTTTTCATCCTGTTAAAATTCAGATAAGAAAATTGACTCTAGACCTTTTGCATCACTGATACACACATATTTGGTCTACATTTCATAAAAAATTTCTCACCAATTGATAAAGGTTTTCCCAGAAGTCCTGAGTCATTAGCCGAAACAGTGACAAGAAAGCCCAACTGAAGGTGTCAAAACTTGTGTAGCCATAATTGGGGTTTCTACCAGCTTTCACACAGGTATATCCTTCTGGGCACTGCCTACAAAGACAAACTGGACATTACCTATTTAGTAATTTTAATATTATCAGCTGGATATTAGTATACTCGTATCTGCAGCCAGAACTGCAAAATAACATATTTTGCCAGGTTTTGTCACTAGGTATTGCTCTTCCTTTACTTATCAACTAGGCAGGAGCTATACTGATACTAAATTACTCATTTGTCATGCAAACACTCAGTTTACCAGTCCACTGATCAAGAATACAGATCTTAAGCCCAGTGTAAAAGCCTTTCTTGATGTGAAGGGAAGTGGTCACTCAAAATAAGTCCCACTGGAACTGCACATCTATGGAATGTGGATTTAATTTCTACACAGTGCAAGAATATTATATTCATTCTTACCCAGCATCAGAGCTATTTCCACAAAGCAGAGCATCGTTTTGCCCTTCCAGAAAATAAAAATGACCTGTTTCAAAAAGAATTAAAAAGATTATAAAATTCAAAATATAGCCATTATCTCTAAAAGTTTTAAGGTGATTTCTGATCCAATTTTAAACAAGAAGTGCTATTTTCTCAGCAGGACAACAGTTTTAGAGTAAATGACATTATGAATTTCATTAAGCACTATCGCTCACAGCATTCACTGTTAAAATGCCAAAATTCACTAAAACTTCTGTCAAATGCTTCTGGATGTGGATTCTCCCTTCTGTCGATCACTGAACTAAACAAGGCTTTGTGAAATAATGTATAGTTGTTTATTAGAATAATTACAATCTATCTGAAAAAAATATTCTCATTTCCTCAAAACTGCCTGATCAGTGTTGCCAGGGGTTTCAGTTTGTTGCTTACAAGCACTTGTGACAGTTATCTAATATATAAACTCTGCAAAAATCCACCCATTTACCACTGGCTCTGATGGCCATGAGTATGCACACACTGCAGTTGTAGCTCTGACTCTATGAAGGCCCTGGCATGCACCTAAATTCAACTCAGACATAATTACTGCAGCAGTCACAACTTCTTAAATAAGATTTTAAGAGTACATGACAAAATTATTGAACACCTTAGTAAAATAAATTGGTTAAGTTCCACCAAATCACTCTGTAACCAATCATACCAATGTCTGTACAGTAATGCCATAGTTAAAGGACATATTAGATGGTTAAATAACAAAGACATTGACCTATCTCTTCTTACAAGAACAAGGAGATGAGCAAAACTTTTGCTTATCAAGATTCATCTTGACTGTATCCCAGAGAAGTGTTTTTCTTTTCCACTTCAAAGCAGATACCTACAGTCTTGATTTTTGGAAGAATTACTGCAGGAGGAGCTTCTCCTGTAATAACAATCTCCCATTTGGTCACAGGCATAAGGATGTTTTGTATACAGGGTCAGACCATGTGTCACATTTCTGATGGAATCCAAAAGTATTGCCTCAGGTTGTCTGTAAGGAAAGGGCAGGGACCATGATGCTCTGAGCACCTCCCTAGTTCCAGCACTTCTGAACCATAGCAGCTTCAGAATCAAGGTGGAACCCTTTTTGCTTCCAGAGATCATTTAAACCCCATGTTGGATTTCTTTCCCATTTAACTGTTGCGTTAGATTCCCTTACAATTGTCTCCTTTAAAAATGAGTGCAGGTGACTTTCAGCTTGACATACCTGTGCTGCCTAAGCCAGGCTACTACAGACACTAATGAATTCTGAGTCTGAGGAGGTGTCACAAGCTGCTGGCTCAGCACGTATAGATTTGCTGCAAGAAGGGACACAGTACCTGGGCCAGCTGCATCACTCTATCCTGTGAGCAAAATTCACCATTTGGAAAAATGAGTCTTTAAGCTGTATGTAGACCTTGTTCTGACACTTTGCAAAGGACTCATTTTCAGTGTCTAATGACGTATCCACATCTCACAGGGAACAATCTCCTGTGCTGTGCCAATTGCACAGCCCTGTGTGGCTGCTGTCACTCTGGGCTGGTGTGCATTGCAGAGCTGCTCTGTGCTGAAGCACAACTGTAAACAAAGCTGACAGGATGCTGGCCAAAGCTGACCCTTAGGAAGCAAATTTTATTCTGCCTTATGTCAGCTAATCATGATTAAAAGATACTGGAACATAGCAGCTTGTTGGGAAGAATTCAAACCTGCCTTGATGCGGTTTACATGGAGCAGTCAGTCCTGATCAGCACTGCACCAGCTGAGCAGAACTGCTACAGAAGGTCTGCAGTCAGGTTCTGTGCTTCAGACAAGATGTGCCCTGCAACGGTGCTGTACTTGCCAGCTCCACAGAAACTAGAGTCACATAGGCTTTCTCTGAGTGCACTGATAAACCTGGGCAAGTGCTAAACATTAAAAAAATAGGAAAATTTTTATAACACACAAGCTGAGCAGTATAAGCATGTATATCAAAGAGAAGTGAAAAATCCCTCATTACACCAATGGTGCAAGTTTGGCTCCTCTTTAATTGATTCGGAAATGGGAAAATTTCCCTGGTAGGTGAGCACCTAACTTCAAGAAAGATTAAAGCTCTTTGAGTAAGCATAGAGTATAATATGAGAAGCACAGAGAATAATTTTTATTTCGTAAAATATGCTTTTCCTCAGAAAAAAAATTGCTTATGGAAAGCTTGTTAAGACACACCTCAGCTTATGTGGAGCTAAATTTACCAGAATTTTTATCTTAGAAAAAGAAAAAAGGGGGAAAAAGAAATGCTTAACTCATTAATGCCAGAAATGCTTAAAGACCCTCTAAATGGTGTCTCCAAAAATGAGCTTAGTGGTATAATTAGGGCTTGCATGCATTTTTCTGCATAGTACGCACAACTAATGCATAATAATTCCCATACTATTCCTTCAAAAGACACTGCCATTGCACTGCTCTGAGCTGCTAGTAAAGAACAGCTTATTGCCTTGTGAAGCAGCTGGTTTTTGTATCCTGTCTGCCCAGCCACATGCAAAAAGAGAGCAGGAAGCTGTGAGAAGATAATTTTTCTCTTTTAAACTGCTGGTAAGCAAGGACAACCTCATTAACTTCATAATAAGACTTGTAATTTCATTATAAATTTCATAATACATATGGAATTCTGTAAATATACCAAAGGCAGATGTAGCCATTCAGTAAAGTACTTCCTGGAACAAATTGAATTGAGCTTTATTTTTAGGGGGCTTCAGGTTTTCTTTATATAAAATGAAATCAGAACTTAAATTTATAAATTCTTTGTTTAAAAGTCAGGAAATTAAGTTTAGTCTTGAAGTCTAGGCCTTCATGAGGAGACTGTTTAGACTGTCATACCCCATGTCATGGGATCACCATGAATTCACATGTTCAAGTAAATTGAGTTCCACAGAAAGATTGGTTTAAGAAATTCAAATGGAAATCCATCATAGTCATTGATTAGCTGTGTGATCACAGATAGAAGCTGTCTCACTTCTACTCAAAATTTGTCTGGCTTTGACTTGCAGCTATATTGTTATATCTCTGCCTGCTAGATCAAAGATATGTCTATGATGAAAATTCTGTTCCCCGTGGATTTTTTTTTTTTTAACTGTGATCAAATCACCCCTTAAACCTTCTCTTTGATATGCTAAGTAGGCTGAGCTCCTGGTCTATCTTGGTATAAAGCATGTTTTCAAACCCTTTAATCATTCTGCTATTTTTTGAACTTCCTCCATTTTTTCAACTTTCTATCTAAATTGAACTTTATATAGTATTCCAGTAGCAACTGCAGTACTGCTAAATACAGGAGTAATTCTATCTTCCTGGTCAATAATTTATTTATGTGAACAGGATATTATTTAGCTTTTTGGCTGCAGACTTTTAGGCTTAATTAGTCAGTCCTGGCTGCCCTGGAGTCCTTAGGTGCCTCATCCTCTATATTATTTCAATTGCACTTCTCTATCCTGCCTTTCAGTTTCCCTGCAGTTGCTGGTACTGTTACACATAAGCTGCTGGTACTGTTTTCCAGAGCCTCTGTGGCACTATTTTTCCTGTGCCCTCATGTTGTTCTTCGTGTCACTTTTATTCTCATGACATGACACTTGGAAACACACTATTGACTCTTGCCACAGCAAGTGGCGGGAAGCAATTGTCTCTGGTGTGAGATTAAGCTCTTTTTCTCCTCCTTTTTTCTATTCTCTGCTTGTGACTTTTTATTAAGTGACCTAATAACATGCATGTACCAGCTTAAAAACCAGTCAGCCATGCAGCACCCACTCTGATCAAAGAGAACTCCAATTAGTGCTAGTAGCACTGTAAGAAGGAGCAAGCTGTAGGGAATTTGAGGAGATAATAATGAAAATCACAGAGATGCTCTGGGAGAAGTGTTGTACTGCACTGGAAGGGATACTCAAGTGAGGAGACTCACCTAGAGACCTCATGACTTCTCTTTGCAGCTGGTCACTGTAATCTCTTTTCCTTTTCTATCTCTCTCTTCCCTTTAGTTCTTAATTTACATCTACAGTCTCTGTGTGCAAACCTGTCTTAAAACATGAACTGTGAGCACTGAATTTTAAGACTTTTCTGTCTCAGGGGAGATGTGAATTTGGCAGATGGAGTTGACAAAAAGAGCTATTCCAAGTAGCAAGACCATGTTCCTTGTTCCCTCTTCCATGCAGGCCTTTAGAGCAGATGCATGAGAGAAAATATTTCTCCTACTCTGTCTTAATGGAATGTATCGTCCTTCCCCTCCTTCCTTCTAAGAATTGGGTCAGCCACAAACCACTTCAGTGAGAATTCTGCAGACAATACTTACTTTCATCTTCAATGTACCCCTTCCAATCAAATGGAGTCACTGTTGAATTAACCAATGTACCATTTTCACCTATGGTGCTGTTTAGCTGGGAAGTAATATTTGTTTCCAAAGTAAAATTTTCTGGAGGCCACTGCAGGCATTTATTCCTCAGGTTGCCCATGAACAGCTGCAGCCCTATCAGTGCAAATACACTCAGACAAAACACAGTCAGGATCATCACATCCGAGAGCTTCTTCACAGACTGAATCAGGGCTCCTACAATAGTCTTCAGGCCTGCAAATGGAAAGGAGTTTTTATTCTGATGTTGGAAACTTTTTCAAAGCACAAAAATGACAATGTCTCCCAGTAAAGTTATAAATTTCATGCAAAAGCCCAAATACATGATTGTAATGTTTGTGAAACAACATTTTTGTGAAGAACTTTTTCACTTGTGAAAATGAATAAACAGCTGAAATTTATGTCCACTTGAAACTGTGAATGGAATGACTTGCATATATTTCAAAACAACTTGTTTCAATGATAAAACAAGCAACTGGTTTTTATTCATGCTGTACACTGATCTCACGTAAACATCTTCTTTCTTTTCATTTGTCAATACATCTCGCTCCAAACCTTTACTACTATCAGTTTTATAACATACTAGATGTAGAAGACAGTAGTAAAAAGCCTGTTCAACAATAAATAGTATTCAAATTTAATGCTATAAAACTGGAAATGGTTTGGAAAATTGTAGCTTTTTAAGATAATAAATCCCCCATGCAATTCCCATGCTATTCTTTATTATCTTATTCCTTCATCTTCTTAGTAAGTCAACATTTCAAACAATTTTAATTTTTAGACACATATAGTCATGAAAAATACCACATAACATCATGTAGGTAGGATACACATGGGTAAGAAAACTTTAGGGTTACTAATACTTATTGAATGTGGAGAAGAAAGCTGGACGTCATACGATGCAAACCACACACACTGTGTACTGCAATGTCTCATGCAAGAATCTGTTAAACTCAAAGGCTGATTTCAAAAGGAAAGTGCTCATTTTCAAAAGCAATGAATCAGAGATTTCAGTGAATCCTGATATCTTCTGATTCCTGCTTTTTTTTGTGCAAAAAATAAGATTTATATTTAAAAAAATATGAATTCTGTTTTAGTGAATAAAGTCAGCCTCAGTGTTTAACCTCGCTCTCACCTGGAATGACTGATATTGTTTTCAAAGCTCGGAGAACTCTGAATGTTCTCAACGCTGAGACATTGCCCAGGTCCACAAACTCTGTCACATATCTGTAATAGGGGAGTTCACACACAAACACAATGACAGGATAAAAAGGAACAGTTGGGAGGTAAAAGGGGCCTAACACCTTACACCAGTTACTTCTTACCTGGAATTACAGAAATAGTTTTCAAAGCTCTCAATACTCTGAAAGTTCGAAGAGCTGAAAGATTGCCTAGGTTTACAAATTCTGTTACATACCTGTAGGATTAAATCACAGTTATTCAGAATTTAGGCAAAGTTTATGCTACTTACTCGGGTCTTTCATCAAGACCGCTTTGGCGTTTTTAGCAAAAACTTAAACAGCAACAGTCAGAGGTTTACCTTTCACTGCAGTTTGCCTTGCATTATTATACTTTCAGAGCCTTCAGCTAATTTAAATGTCTCTGAAGTGAATCACACTGATTATATTTTGAAAGCCTAAAATTTATCTAGACTAGATTGGTAAGTTTGGAGAATGAAGTCAAAGGGAAGCTCCTTTTCTGCTCAGAAAAAAAAAAAAGCAGGACATGAAATTAGCCTCTCTAATACTAACTGTACTAATGGCTTCTGCAGTACTTATGTTTACATAAAAATATGTATTTTTGAAAGTGAAAATAGTTTTAGACAAAAGTAAGTCCATAAAAAAAAAATCCATTTAACAAAATTGGTTCGTATTGATACTAATTTCATGCCCTTTTTGCCCTTCTCTTTCCAAGAAAAAGCAAAAAACGAGAACTTACGCAAAGGTAATGACAGTGAAATCAAGCCAGTTCCATGGATCTCGAAGAAAAGTAAAGTCTTCCAAGCAAAAGCCCCTTGCAATGATTTTTATTAGTGACTCAAATGTGTAAATGCCAGTGAAAGTATACCTGAAAAACATAGGAAAATTTAATCAAAATAAGTAGCAATATTTGACATTGGTATTATGACAGCAATGTGATGATCAAATGAAAGGGTTTTTTATTTCACAGCTGGAGAAGAAATTCAGTAAATAAGCTATTTCTTCTGAAATGCATTATATTAATCAGAGATACTTGTGTATGTACATGAATTAGTTGTGCTGTTGAAGTACAGCAGTCCTAACTTTATACATCAATAAAAATAAATAAATCCATCAAATAAATAACATATTAAAATTTATTGGTAACATTCAGTTTAAAAGTATGCAGTAATAGGGCCTTTACTGTTCAGTGAGAAAGCTGTGAGCATAATTTACTGGGTGCTGTCTGAGTAACCAACATGTAAAACACCTGGTATTGGCTCTAGGAGGGAAGGATGCAAGCATGCACTGAATTCTCATTCTCACTTTAGTAATATTTTTGCTTGTATTCTGCTCTTAACTGACATGAACATTGAAGTGCCCATGGTTCTGCTACTAATGCAATGGTGTAAGGAAGGGTAAAAAAAATGCATAGGTGCTAAGCCATGGAGAAAACTAGTGGAATCTCAGTAGAACACGATCTTTAAATTATTTTCATGGTTTTTCTACCCAATTGTTCTACTAGTATGAGATTAAAATAATTATTCAACATTTCTGTATAGTTCAGAGAGGAAATAGTCATAATGCCTCATGATAGCTTCTGCTAGCACATCTTGCACTGCAGTTACTGGCATGGCAACTCCTAGAGGAACAGACATATTGAAACAAATATATTGAAATAATGTGCAACTTACTCTACATTCTTTGTCCAGTCTGGAGGGTTACTCATGGTCATAAATACACAGTTGGTCAAAATAGTGCACATGATAAGCATGCTGAATAATGTAGATACAGTTAAGGAAAACACGGTAGCTATTCACATAATACCACATCAGTACTGACTTAAGTACAGTTAAATACTGCCACTTACACCAAACTTTTAACTTTGGTAAACACTGACATACACTTTGCTTAACCTCATACTTTTCACTTTAGTGCATTAGACTTTAATATTGGTCTCGATTTGCTGATGTTGCTTTGCTGGTGTCCTGATGTTCTGTTTTCAGCCAGTCCTGACAAGGAGATGGCTCTCACACCCTGGGAAGTAACACAAATTGAGCAAGAGCCAAAACCAAAGTAACTTGCAGGAGTGTACATTTTGCCTTAAGTACCTGTCATGACTGAATAGGTGTTAGTCTTTCACTTCTACAGGCTTGGTACTAAAATTGGCATATGCAAGGGAAAAAGGTTTCCGCTGTCTACCCAGAGTCCAAGCTGAGCTGAGTCAGTACCTAGCACAGCCAGTCTGTTGAAAACACAGAATAAAACATAGAATAAAGTTTTTAATTGCTGAAGTGAGTGCATTCCATGTTTCTCTAACATCAGCTTAATGTTTCAATCAGTGAAACAGAAATCCATAGAGA
Organism: Lonchura striata; assembly: GCF_050655825.1. Classification (NCBI taxonomy): domain Eukaryota; kingdom Metazoa; phylum Chordata; class Aves; order Passeriformes; family Estrildidae; genus Lonchura; species Lonchura striata. Next base: position 18,738,944 of record NC_140709.1, read on the forward strand.
GCTCAGAGAATAATGTGAATAGTTTTCCAGTATTACTTTTGGTCTTTCTCAAAACCCAGCAAAATCAGTGTATCTGTTTCTACTAATATTATAATTAGAAAATGCTTCAAAGTTGCATCAATTACTTGAAAAGCAAAGAAAACTGGTGAAGATTAGAATGAAATAAATTTTTATTTGATTTTCCAGCAAGGAACATTTAGGTACTCTGGGACTATGAAACCCAGACTGACAGCTCAGAGGGGCTGGTTCTAGGCAGGTGAGAATCCTCTGGGGTTCCTGACATTCAATGCAATGTTCTTTGTCCACCAGACCACTGCCTCTCCAGACTGTGCCGTTCTTCCCGTTTTGTGGCAATAACCTCTACTCAAACATTTGGAAATACTGAAGTAACAAAACTAGACGAAGACCTGACTCAAAATGGCCACATGATGGCAGCAAAAAATCAGCGCTGCTGCACATTTGCACAAAATGGTTAACTTGTTTTTCCTCTAGTCATCTCTCTAAATTATGTATTCCTTAAAAGTCTATGCATCATCATAACTATCAAAAAAAATAGTTTAAACTAAAGAAAGCTGTTTACAGCTAAGCTTGTATCTGAGAGCCCATGATTTAACCCTTTTTTTTTTAATCAAGTAGATAGCATTTGTTTGTTTTGGGTGTAATTTTATGCCATCGGCAAAAACAAAAGGAAATAAAAGCCAAACGAAACCAATCAACCATCACCACAAAACCCAAACCAAGAACCCGACCCTTCACTCTAGGTGCAGGAGGAATAAAAGAAGTAGCACCAGGATCTAAACTTCTCAGAAATTGCTGCAATCATTTAGATCTTTGCTTACAGTAAGTGAAAAATTCAAATTTTAGCATAAATTTTCCATAAGCACTCAAATTACAGGGAAGGAATTAGCTGCCTGATTCCCATAGAACAGGTGTGTGCCCTTTGCCTATTGGCTGATCCAGCAGTGGACATTTTGGTATGTCTCAGTAAGTGACTTAACTAGTTTTGAAGATCATGCTGCCATACAAACTCCATAAAGTAAAAATCGTTCAGCGCCTTAGAATAGAGTATTAGAATGCCTTACAGTGTTTGTCATCACAGTCCACAGACAGGTCTAAAGAACCTGTTTTAATTTAATTAGGGAATTCCTTTCAATCTAGAGAATCCATTTTGCAATCCAAGTTGGAGATGCATGGCTGCAGTTTCAGTCATCTAATGAACAGTTAGAGAAGTGCAAGGTGCTCTTAGGAGAGCTGAGGTTTAACCCATGTTTTAGCAATGTGTTGTGTGCTTACAGCTCAGTGTCATGGTACCACTCATAACAAGGACCACACGTAGGTCCTTGCACATTGCTCACTCTTTAGGAAACTTGGCACATCTGGGAGCCAAAAGTCACCAAAGTTCTGTTCATCCTGAAAGGGAGCAGATGCTCATTAAGAGCTGAAATACTTAGAAATATAGACTCTGACCATTTCTCTTATGAGAATCTCAAACATAACTCTCACATTCAATGTCTGTGCACCTCTTCTGTCCTCTTCTGCGTTTTGAGTGATTGATTCACAAGCTCAATGTTCCCTTAATTTACTATTTTATGTTCTATAACAATTCAACTATACACATAGACAAAAAAATCTGATCTATGATGACTTCTTCATAGAAATGTACTGCCTTTTTCACGCTCTTCCCATACAGGCATGCAGAGGCACCACACAGCCTCAAGCTAATCAATTACAGGAGCAGCTGAAATCTCTTATCACCTGTGTGGATTGGTGGAAGATGAAACAATTGGGAAAAACCAAATATTGCCAACTGGTTTCACAGATACCATCTGGCAGTAGGCCACACTGTGGAATACAGTAATTTAAGCTTCCAGAGCCTTGCACAGGAGCACTTACACATTTTCTCTAGAGCACCTCCCCAGTTCTTTCTAACAGAAATCTCTAACACTCTGCAGCTCCAGCCACTGCCACCTCCCTTTTTTTGACTGCTCAATACTTACTTATTCTCACCTTTTCATTCTTTCCTATTAATTGCCAAAGGCTGGCCATCTCCACTCTTGTGCTGCCTCCTCAGTTCCATGTTCTACCTTAAGTCGAGACAGGCAGGCAAAAGAAAAGAGAGAAAAAAAAAAAAAAAAAAAAAAAAAAAAAAAAAAGGCAAACTACCAGGAGATGAGTCAGCAGAGAGAAACTCGTGCTGTTACCAGTTTCTGCATTCAGTATTACAGTAGGAACTGGCAGTGAGAATAATTGCAGGGAAAGTCTGTGAGCACTGGAAAGAGACACGTTCTGTTTCTCTGGAGCAGCAACATCTGCTCACGTGTCTGGGCACATGGATCAGAGCACCTTGCACAGAGGTTCAAGGAGTTTGGAAGACAGACAGAGGAAGGTTTTCCAACCAATGTGCTAGTTTCATTGTGCTCAACGCTTGTCTTTCACACTGAAAGTGAAAGGCACATTTCTGTTACAAAGGCCAAAATGGCAAACACCTGCCATAAAATGTGGAGGAAAGAGAGTTAATCTATAAAAGTCAGAGGATTATTAAAAATAACAATCTACTTTACCCCTCATCTTTTTATGTAGGTAGGTAATCTTGTATAAGCAGCTGAGATTTGAACTGTAAAAAGGAACATATTTAATGGCTCTTAGTTAAAACACTTTAATATTTGCAGTGTTTGCAATATAATGAATAATATTTTAAGAAATAGAAAATTAGAGAACCTGCACATCTATACTTGTGTTTTAGATTAAAAAACCCCAATCCTATGCCTATATCTAAGATAAAAATAGCTCCTGCAATAGATGGGTGTAAGAAGAAATCAGTCCATATACTGAAAGAAAACCTCTTCCTATAATAGAGTTAAATTACACGATCATTTCATAGATGGAAGGGAAAATACTGAAATTACATATTTTCTATTGGAATTTCTTTTGTTCTTACTGTCATCAAGACCAGCTGGATACTCTTTGAAGACAACTAGGAGAAATTTAAAACCAAGACCAAACTCAGTAACCAATATGCCAGTGAAAAGCATTACCCACAACTCAGCCAGATGCAATGCTGGAAGGTATTGCAAACTAGTGTCATGTGAAGGAATGAGAATTCATTGGAGGCTGAAATCTGACAGTATTTGGCTGTGTTTTCTCACCATCACCACCTCTGTGTCTGTAGGTCTCTGTCAGCTCCCTTAGCTACTGTCCCCAAATGCTCCCTAACTCCTCTCCAGCCTGACACCTTCCCCTTCTCTCACACTGCTTTAACTTCCCAGGAGCTCAGAGTAAAAGGTGCTCTGAGCCAGCAACCATCAGCCTTCTTTCTTGCTTTTTCCAAAGACCTAGAAAATTCTGCCAGCAATCTCTATTAATAAGGCTTGTGCTTTTCACTACTTGTTCAATATTAGAAGTCTTACTGTCACACTGAAATTTTCATTTGATAACTACATTTCTCAGTCCTGAGGTTCTGCAAAAAAACCAAGTGCACCAAAGCCTCACCCACTAGAAATTCCCATCAGCCTGTTACGACCGTCAGGCAGCAATCCCCCATGTCAGACTAATACTTTACCTTGTGCACCATCCCATCAGTTATGGTCCCCCAATCTGTCCACCACCTGCATGTACAGATGCTTTGCAAACCGCCTGCAGGAACGCTGCCTATGCTTTCTGGCAATGTATTAAATTTGGCAGAGGCTTAGGGTGCAGCTGGGAGGGTTTGGGAATGTGAGAACCAGCATGCATGAGCCAGGCTTCTGGCACAACACTGCAGCAGCCTGGAAAGCTGATCTTGAGGACAGCCCCAGAAGGACCCTGAACCTTTATTTATGATGAAATCATTATCTGTTCTCTTCATTTCATTTTGAACAACCACTAAAAAAGGATATGAATGTACCAAAATTTTAATAGCTATTTTTCTAAGGGGATTGAAGGGTGTTAAAATGTACAGGGCAGACGTGGCACTGAATCGGAAGATTGCCTTCCCTTTATTCAATACTATAAAGGTCTGAAAAACAGAAAGAAAAGACATGTATCAGAGTTTATTCACTGTAGATTCTCAATTAAAAACTGTTACAAGTAAGCAATCACCAAAATTTTAACTTTTTAAACAGTTAATACACAAAAGCATGAATAACTTTTCAAATAAAAATTATTTCCAGTACTTACCTGATGAATCTAACATATGAAAATGTAATTAGTTCAATTAATTGATGATTTTGGTTTACTACTTTATTAAGCAAACTCAGTAAAGTAATATTCTTTTTCATGTGTTTGTTGTAAATAAAGATGCATAAATTATTAACTGACATTTTAATTTTATTTATGTTTTCCCCCAAAAAACTCTCCCTGTTTGAAATAGTACAAGCAGGGTGTGGATGTGCATTCTCCCCCATTCCTTTCAACCCTACTTGGGGACTTCATTGATATGTTAGTCTTACTAACTAGAAATCCTTCTGGAAACTGATTTAGTAGACTATCCACTTGTTTAATTTTTGGGGTTTTGTGCTAAGGAGAGAGGGAAATAGCAGCAACATACACAGCCATATTTAGGTAGGTTTCTGAGGACTGGAAATCTGAATATAACTAACTGGAGGAGAGCAAGAGACAATCCCAATTGATCCTCCTGCACAATTGTGGTTTCCAGGTATGAAAATTCCCCAGAAAATACATTCTTTTAAAATGTAACTTTTAATATCTATGGAACTAATCAAATTTAGAGAAACTTGCAGGCATTCAAGCCTTACTTCAGAGGACTGTAGAAGACTCTGTAGATTAAAAGTCTCATATAAATCCATGAGCCAAAGCTAAACAGTATGAGAGCAATCATTGCTTTCCTTCCACTGCAGGATATCACAGCTGCACCTGCCTTAACACTACAGCACACCAAATGTGGGCTCTTGGGTTCTTTTGTGTCACTAAGGTGCTCTTCAACTGCAAGATAAATCAGAAAAGAATGAAAAACAGTGCAAAAGGAAGAAAGGTTCAGTAACCCAGAAGAAATCTTCATCTCGTAAAAAGGATGATGCAAGAATAACCTAAATTCAAATTAAATTAAAGGAAAATTTCTAAAATTGCTTTTTTGTTGTTTTTTTCCATTGTCAGAGTTGTATATTTTGCACATAAACTATGAGAAAGCCTCCATGATTTTTGTTAAGTTGCTGATGAAATGAGCTGTAAGCTAGAATTCCAGTGGAATTTTGGGCAAGGGTATGTTGGTTTCATCTGGTGTCCATGACATGAAGTATTGCTTCTAGACTGTAAGAAGTGAACTACATGACTATTTCCAGGAAGGCTGGCACACAGGGAAAATATGCCAAGGAGGTTCAAGGAGGACAATGCTTCAGTCTGCTGAGATTTGGAAAGTTTAAAATGTGTGATCTGTGAAGTACAGATACAAATGTCTAGAAGCACACAGGAGAGAGATGTGGAGATGGAGGTTTACTGAATGCAGAGGAGAAGCAAGGATTAAACTGTGAGGAAAAGCTGCTCCAGTCTCAGTGGCTTCTTGCCTGAGCTGTCCCTCCATCACAGCTCTACAATGAACAGCTTCTTCTACAAACAAACCCCCTCAGGAGTAAGAGACGCTACCAGGCAGACTTTACACTGTCTTGAGTACAAACTCAAGATGTGTAGGAATGTATAAGATATGTATATGATTTCCCACTTCTGCACAGAAATGAAGAAACTGCATGTGAAGCTGAGGACAGCCTGAGCTAATGTTTCCAAATTACACATCCAGTTTGGGCTTACAGGAAACAGCCTGCAGATGACCTGACCTTACATGAAGCTTTCATGTCAACTCCTGAAGCAACCAACCAGATGAATGACTTTTTGGCACAATGTTTTAAAGCCTCACACCCCAAGGGGAAAGGTGAATTTCCTCTGCCAGATCTGTCCCCAGCCCCCAGGACTCACATTTCATATGCCTCCAACTCATGCTCTTTTGATAGTTATGAGGTAGTTGACAAAATGCATTAAAAATCACACTTCCTACTAACTCTATATCTAAGACTACTTCCCCTTCATTTAGTCAACCTACATTTTAAAAAACATCTTTGAACACAAGCATATTAAACATACATCTATTTTCTAACATGCCTTATGGAAAATAACAGCATGCTGGCACAGTTCCAGTTTCAGTTGGAAGCTGCTGCTATTTTAGCTGTTCTACTTTCTGCTGCCCTGCATAAGCAGAACCAACCAGACATAAATTCCCTACCTCAGTTTTAATTTTTCACTCAAAGCATCTTTGTGACTTGGGCTTTCAGAATGACTTTGTTGGTCCTCTAACTTCTAGCTTTAAATATGAATTAAAACTGTACCTTATTTCTGAAGGAAAATTTTCATTAAAAAGTACAGGTAAGAGCTGATATAGAACCTCTCTGCTATGTCTGCTATATCTCACTTCACTTTCAACCCAGTTGCAAGCCAATGTGTAGGCAGTGTGGATGAACATGAAGTATCGTACCCAAAGCTGTCAGCACAAAGTAGACATACACTAAGAAAAGCTAGTTAAATTCTAAACAAACTGTAACATGAATGCTCTTATATGAAGGATTATATATAAATTTCAGGCTTTATGTTTTATTCATTTTTATAAAGGCACAAAACCGACTCACACTCAAAGTATTTGAGTGCAAATACAAATTCAGAGCTCCCTGAAAGGAAGTCCCTGATTTGCTGTTTTTGCATCTATAACCAAAAAACAATCCATTTTCTGCCATATTTGAAATAAAACCAGAAACTCAATTCTTACCAGGGCAAAGGAGGAGAGGAGTGTTTTGAGATGTAGCTAAGAGAGAATAGTCAACACTGAATAAAGATAAGGTCTCTGAGAACCTCTTGAGATAAAGAGTTCCCAAAACCTTATTTTTTCTCTCCCTCCTCCTAGTTAGCTTTAAATGAAGTTTCTGGAAGGCTAGATTTAGTGCACTGTGTGCTACCCCACTGCATTTCCACCTTCTGAAAGACAGGAGCAGATACAACACTGAGCTGGGTCTCAGCTTCTCTGGAAAAGCTCCCACAGCAGCTAGAACAGGACACTCATGGCATCTGAGAAGTTTCCATTTCTTGGGTTTGTGGTTATCCTTTGAAACAATGTTTTCTATCAAGTCCTTAACTTTTTTGCTTTGCTAGGACTTTTCACTTAGAAATTATTTCACAACTATGAAAATATCAATAGTGCATTCACCTTTGCTAGTGTAATACATTGAAAAATATTTACAAAATATTTTTGGGTCTTTTGCAACACAAGACACATCTGGGAAACCCAGGAGTTAGTGACTTGATCAGATTAGAGACTGATATCTCCTTTTCCAGGAGAAAAGGAGGCATCTTTGCTGATAGACATAATTCAGAACATTCTGGCAAGAGGCAGGGCATGAAGTGGCAATAAACAATGTTACATCTCTATCACTGCACGAGGAAAGTGAAGTTTTACCCACTTAGTTCCACCTATTCTCTCCCTCCTCTTTAATGAAGCAGCCTAGGTTAAGAGGAAAAGAGCCAGCCCTGAAAGTACAAAACCAAGTGGACCAGATTTTGATTCCTGCCTGCAGGTCAGGATCTTAGGGGAATCCAGCTGCTCCATTCTCTACAGACAATGAAGTGAATTTCGCTGATCCTTTGTGATGGCAGCCGGAGCATGAGCAGGCAGGCGCTGTTATAGTGGGAACGCACACATTTACAGAAGCAGAACACAAAACATGAGTGAACTCTCCATTCACTTTTAATCAATTTTGGATTAAAAAAAAATAATAAAAAATATCATTGCAACCCTTTGGAATGCTAAATTTCACAGTTCTAAAGACCAGCATTATTGGCCATGACAGTCAGCAGCGTTTCAGTAAAATGAAATCCTAAGGATAAGAAAACATTCTATTCTTTTACAATAAAATACTTATGTTTCAAGGGTACAATTGGTGGCTTTCAGGCTATCTGTGATACAGTGTAAATCAAAAATACTATCAAGTGTGTAAACCTGTTGTAATGGGCTGTCCTATTGTCAAACAAGAGTTGTCAATACTTTTCCTTTCAACTTCAGATTAGTATTGGGTACAGATATATCTTCCTTCACGGTAGGTTTTGCATAGAAACACACTTACAAAACCATAAAAATATTATACCTATTTGGGTTTTCTTCTCTTAAAAGATTTTTTATGTTAACTTTTCATCTCAGGCCTACCTCAGGCACAAATTAGGGGTCTCAAACCAGCTCAAATTATGTATTTATTTCTTATTCGCTATTTAACTGCATCAAATCATGGCACGCACAAACCTTTTGCTGAAAAAAAGCAGTCCCAAGGATAGAACATAAAACACTCTAGATGACATTTAAACATTCACCACATGAAAAATACAGTGAGCTTGATCAATCTTGGTATAAACAATAGGAAAAAGAATAAAAAGCAAGAGAGATGCAATATTTGAAAGGCAAATTATGGATGACTTCATTCGTGTCCCAAGGTTGTAATAAAAAAATATTCCTCAAATTCCTATACATCTTTTCCAAATAAATACAGTGACCAGTGCTGTGAGCAACCATTTGTATTCCCTACTTTAAAGTTTGGAAGCCAAACTTTTGGGTAGTTTCTGTCAAGAAATCAGCTGTAGTTTATGCAAAGATCTTAACAGAGCTCTGAAAAAGCAGTGGCATTGGGTAATCCTCTACACTTGCCCTAATCCCTTCTTGCAAATAAACATTTTCCTTTATTCTGGTGTTTTTTATTAGATCTATGACATTTCAGATGGATGCTTCACCAGGGAGAAACAGAACATCCCTAATGATTGTGCAGCAGTGGTCACACTGTCACATTGGAGAAGGTGTGCTAATGGACTTCTTGGCTTAACAAGATGGAATTCAGAGAGGGGTAAAGAAATGTTAAACATTACAGAGATAAATACATTGAGCATTCCTATGTATCTTACTAGAGATGTTTACTCCTGCTACAAGCTTTTCTCAAATTATTTCTCCTTCTGAGATTTTCAGGAGCATCAACTGCTGCCAATAGTTTCAAAATATAAGTGAAACAAGACATAAATATTTCCAGAATTCACACACAGTTAGATAATAAAATTTAGAAATTAGATATTTTAAAGTAAAATTACAGGTGAAAAACTGAAATGGATGTTGATTTTCTGTTAGGAACATCCATTTTCTCTTACTGAAGAAAGAAAAAACAGAATTGAAGCATTTGAGAATTTTTTGCCTTGTCTTAGACTGACAGGGCTGTTTCTATTTCTGTCCTGCAGAAGATTAAAGCACGTGCAGAGAGACAAGATGTGGACTTCAGCAGAAAGAAGAGAATCCCAGAAGATTCTGTATGTGTTTGGACCATACATATTTTGTGAGTAAATAAAAAGATTCTTCCTTTCAAATAGTACAGAAACTTGACTGAATATGCTCAGCTGGTTTCTCCCATTTCTTGCAATTCTATCACCAGACCTGGCTGATTTAGTAAGTTTTTGGCCCTTCACATTTGTGAAGGGACTGAAAGGGTCTTCCATACCCAAGGGTTTGATAGGCATATCTATTTTAAATCATACCTATCATGTAGCTGTTTTCACTGCCAGAAACATAAGACAGACTGATTTGGCTATAAAAGTCCAGGATGAGCTGTGGGCAGGTAGGGATAAAATTATATGGAATAATGTATCATAAACAGACACAATTAGTACAGAATTCTACAAGCCCTGCTTTTATAGAAACACATCTTTTATCTTTGTAAAAGTAGAACTGTGATTTAAAGATAAATCTTCATATGCTGTGAATGGCAGATAAAGGCTCTTTCAGAGGCACCAGATAATAGAGATAAAAAAATTGTTCTTTCACACAGTATTTTCTCTCTTGTCAAAATAGGACTCATAAATCACATGAAATTTTGCAAGCTGAGACACTTAGAACACAGTAGTTTGTGAAAGTCAAAATAACTACTATCTTAATATTGACATTTTTACAATCATAGAATGCAGTAGTTAAAGTATCACCCAATCTAGCTACAGCTATCAAGCACGAACTTTTTCTGCTACTTATAGGCTGTGCAACAAGATCATTCTAAAAGCATTCCACACCTGCCCAAGGCCAGTTTCACTAAAACTTTAAAATCAGTTTTTATACTCTTTTTGTTACATTTACTGCTTATCTGTTTGTTTCCCTATTGATTCCACAAATTTCCTAAGCATTTGCTATCAAAGCAGATTTCTGTGAAGGAAATGTTCTGTGCATCAGTTCATGGAGTCAGTTTTAAATATGAATAATCTTAGAGAATTTTTGTGTATACAGTATTAATGTATGTTCATTTTTAAGAAGTTCAAAAAGTATATCTGTTATTATATATTCCCATTTGTATAAGTATTACATATTGCTTATAATCAAAGATCACACATTATGATTCATCTTTGATATAAATGTTCCTTTGGTATAAAGTAAATTACATCAAAGAAATAAATTTTGAGGTAAATTAAAAGAAAAGGGTGAAAAGCTAGTAACCATTAAGGCAAATAGGTTCTGGTTGAAAATTAACATACTGAAGTAACAAGCTCTATGATGCACACCAAGAAAATGAAATGAGCATAGTAACACACTGCAAACACTGGCATGTGAACAGGATTGATATCAGACTCACTTTTTTATTGATGTAATATGGATCCATGTCTTCCAAGGGCTCAGACACCATTCCTGGAGGTATGTCACCATATATAAAGGGGAGTGTTTTTCCTGCCTCCAAGTCACTGTTTGGTTTTGGCCCATTTTCATCATCGTCTTTGCGATCTTGTTTAGGGTTCTTGGCTTTTTCTGCAGCAATGCGTTGTTCAATAGCTGCAAGAGACTCTCTAGTGAAGTATTGGAAGCTGTCTGGTCCTGGTGGTACAAGCACTGACTGCTCCATCTTTTCATCCTGCACATTTTAATTACCATTTATTCTTCTGCATAGGAAAATACTAAAAGAAAGCAGAAAATAAAATTCAAATAAACATGTTGAAATCACCAGGTAAGAAAGATGCAGTAGTTATTTTCAAGTGCAATTGTTTTTGCAATGCTGAATTGTTAAAATGCACAATTTGAAAATTATGTAAACAAAGTAAGCAGTTTAGTTGGTGATTTGGCATTTGTAAGAAGCACTTGTGTTATTCTTACACTAGTTATTGAAACTGTAAAAATTTCTCAGCTTCAGGACTACAATAGTCTTTACTCAAAATAAGGAAAAGTTAAGAACAATCAAATACATTCTTTCCTCCTAAGTCTAGTTATATTATGATCACGCTGCTCTGGAATCAATCAGGATTACCTTGGTAACTATAAATAGAACAGTTGAACAGAGCTAACACAGAAAATTTCACTGAGATCAGCAAAAGTATCAGAAAACAAGCACTGTAAAAACAGAACTTCCATTTTTAAAAAAGTCAATTTGTATGTTATGAAGTATTAAAGTAATGATTCCAAATATATTTTTGTATGGGAAATTATTTTATATAAAAAGAGCAATTGCTGGGTATTATTTCAGTTTAGCTGTTACTGTGTCTGGTTCTTTATAAAATAACTGTAACTAGAAAATTCTGGAAATATTCTAGTATACATATTTATTTATGCATAGCAATTGCAAATATAAACCTGTTGGGAAGAAAAAAAAGAAGGAAAAATGAAGTCCTGTTAAGACTACAGCTTTGGCATCTTCTATGCTGCTGAATAAATTTCTGCTGACACCAGACATACAGATGAAATGCATATTTGGGCTCACAATGGTGCATATATCCCTCATGCCTGAATGTAAAGAGGTAAATGCAGTCTCCACCCACTGCAGAGATCCTTAGGAAATGATCAGTCAGCCTATCAAGAGACCCAAGGGCCAAGGCAGGTCAGTAGTCACTGAAATAAGCCAGAGATATGGAAAGAAAGACAAATAAGAATACAGTAGCAGGTAGGGGGCTGGCGGGAAACACATGAAAATCAATTAAAAGGTGACAAAAAACTCAAGGAATTGAAGAAAGTTGCTGGAAATTAGGAAGGAAATAGAGATTAAAAGTGGCTCAAGAGGAGATTGCAAATGACTGAAGAATTAAGGGAGAACAGGAAGAATGGAAAAAGATTTTAAAAGTAGGAACTTTGGAGGATTAGCAAAATAAAAATTACACGAAAACAAAAATAAATAAAACACAGGTGTAAGAACAGATTACTGGCAAAGGAGCAGAAAGGCAAGCAAATACTAATAGGGCTAGCTTTCTACTGAGTAAATGTCAATATGGAGAATAAGAAATTAGATGACAAATAAAGGGAGAAGAAATAATAAAGCTGGGAATAAAGAAAAAGGCCACAAGATTATATTAAGTAATAAATCTCAAATTCTCTTGATCAATAGTGCAGGGTGAGCACAGCATCTTAATCACATTTTTGTAGCGAGTACTAGAATGTAGCATATAAAACAAGAAAGAGGGGTGAGAGTATTTATGATCTCCACAAACCCAAATGTCTTGATTTAAAAAAAATGTTAAACCCCCCCCATATTACACACAGGTTTATAAGATCATCACCCACAATTTGAGGAATGACTTTCAAACAATCAAGGTGCGAGTTTCTCACTGTAAAAAAAATTAAAGTGAGCTGATCACACCCCAAACACTAAGTATTCACCCATGTAGACACTCATGCCAAAACCAGTTCTGTACAGCTTTGCTTCTTTTCAAGGGAAAAGAATTATACTGTTCTGTCTCCCTTGGTGGGAGCGGGGAGCATATAAGAAAATGTACCTCAGCTAAAAGGGATTTCACATCTTGACTTTCTCCACATAGCGAGTATCCTCTAGACAGTCCTCAGCTACCTATGTCATGGTTCTGTCTACTTCTGTGAATTGCCACTTCAGTCACTTAACTATAAATTAAGATACAAACTCACTATTTGTACACTCTGACACTGTTTCTTAATGTTCAACCACACCTTGTGGGTACTGGGAAAGAAGGAGAAAAAACTATCAGCCACATCACTGAATTTTCTGATCTCAAACTGATCCCCATGAGCGGCACCACAATTTGGAAGACAGATCTTGCACTAAGTGTTTTCCAAATGTTATGGGGGACACAGCTGCAGGTGGATACCACTTGCTCTGTGGGCTTCAGGTAGATGCAGAGACTCAAAAGAGACAATCAAGCCCTCTTTGTTCAACTTATTTGGCAAAAGAAGGGACTAAGACTTCTCTCTTCTCTTCTCTTCTCTTCTCTTCTCTTCTCTTCTCTTCTCTTCTCTTCTCTTCTCTTCTCTTCTCTTCTCTTCTCTTCTCTTCTCTTCTCTTCTCTTCCTAGAATATTCTCTAGTCTGTCAAATGTACATGGAGCTAGCTAGCTACACCTTAAGATGTAACTAAATCTAAGTAGGCTGTACTTAACATCTTTCAGGAGGCTTTATGAAGATTACCTACTTTTTATCCTCTGCTTAACAGATTAGAGGATGATATTCCAGATACGTTTTCCCCTTCTTCATACATTTCAATGATTATAAGTCTTCAGAATTGCAAATAGAAATCTTCTATAAATTTAAAAGTCAATACTAAATACATACAGAATTTACTAAAGCTTAAATCCAGATTCACTTTCATTGCTCATATCGCAGTGCTTAACTACTAGGTTTGTCTTTCCTTTATGATAGTCAATTGATTTATACTCACTTATATGTTATGAGGATGGATAAAAATTGATACCAGACAAATTAATCTACTGCAATCCTTCTGGTTTCCAGCAAGTGAGTTATTAAATATTAATTGAATAACTACAGATTGCTCACATGATCCAAACAAGCTTCTTTTTTCTTTTTTTTTTTTTTGTCTTTAGCATAGCACTAGTCATTCAACATAGGAAAGTCTATAAGAATACCCAAAATATTAATTTCTTACTAAGTTGTTTCCTACTCTCCTATATGGAATGAGTTATTTTTCCTTCTACATTTCCATGTCTGAGTGACCTTCTTATGAGCAGTGCAAAACATTTCAGATTTTGGAAAATAAGATACTCAGAACATTTGAGAATAGAATCATTGTTTCTTCTGATATTCCTCAGGCAAAATAGATTCACATATACTTTGTAGTATACATAGTTGTAAGCCAGGTAACTGCAGAGCACACTCAGCACACTCAGCGTGCAGGGATGGGACCATCTGCAGACCACAAGCAGAGTAAATCAGGAGCTGTTCAGCTGCATGTGTGTAACTGCACAAAGCACAGCTGATCTTCCTATGTGTACCAAATCTGGGGCAGCCAGAACTACCCTGGATTAGCTAGGCACACACACACCAGCACACACAGTGTGCACACACAGTCACAGCCCTCCTGGACATGAGCTACTCTACACATCGAGTCATCTTAGATCTAAGCATTCTTGGAGAATAACTAAGCTATCAAACACCCACAGAGCATCTATGTATTTTTATAGTCTTCAAATTTCATCTGAATAATTTTTCTAGGCAAAGTAAAGGGACATATTGGAAGTAGATACAAAGATGGTGCCTTGTCAAGCAATGATTTCAAATCTGTTACACACTGCTTCTTGAAAAAGTAAATTAAACAATACATAACTAGAAATAGAGACAAGCTTGAACAAGATTATTTCCTAGTCTGAGATCATCTAGTACTTTCAGCTTGCATATCCTTCATACCTTTATAACAAGAGTTTCTGGAGTGTTTGGTCAGGAGAACCTTAGTGTACATGTAGAACTACAGTGATGCAAATACTTTAACTTCAGCAAGTGAATTTCTTTATATTTATCCATACCCTCAAATCCAAAACTGAAACGTGCTTTGATGTTTCATATTCTGGTATAAGAGCCGCTAATTAAAATTTAACTGCTGCAAAATAAAGATACAGTAATGAATCTACATGTAAAGTCACAAAGCCCAGATCTCTGTTATAATTTGCATCATTTATTGGCACAGTTTCTCATTACTTTTGATTTATCAATGAGTCATTAGGATTCTTGTCTTCAGCATACTGAATAAATACTATTTACCTTCCTCAAAGTGTGGATCTGTGGGAAGAGAGGAAAAAAGTTGTGGGAAGCCACTCAGTTTGTATGGGCAGTGTCAGAACTAAGCCTGTGTCTGTCCTGTCTGTCTCAGTTATAGGGTTACTGCAAAGGTAGGTAGGACATCCAAAGCAACACACTTGGCAGAAGGGCGGGAATCAGGTTGGAATATTGGAACTATACAACTTTTTATGATTCCCTGTAGCTCACATATAAAATTAAATTTAATTCTCATGGACAGCTTTATAAGGGAAACTTGCATATTACCAGACTGATAATAGGATTCTCCCATATCTTTTTTTACCATCTTCTTGATGCTCCCTCTCAGCATGGATAATGCAGATCTGGCACAAGGGCTTGCTTGCATTACATTACTTAGACTTGGATAACTGCATTTATTTAATGCATATTAATTTTAAATAAAGGGTAGGTGCAGTAATACTGCAGACATCAGAATAGGGTACATAGATATGCACTGAGCTATATAAATAAATTATCTGAAATATTGGAAGCAATCCAACAGTACATACCAACCAGTTTAAGTGGAAGTTATGCTTTGGAGCTGGATATTTCCATTACTTAACCTGACACAGAAAGGGTTGCTGAAGGGGAGTGATGGGGGGAGAGGATGACTATTTAATTTGCCACAGAGTTGCATGGGGGTAGTTCTGTGATTCAGGAAGGTAATTCAGTGCTCAGTCAGTGCAGCCAGAAAGCAGAACAGACAGGGATAGGAAATGCAGCTCATGTCTCTGATACCCACACTGTTGTACCACTGCTTAGCTTACTGTGCAGGAACGAAATCAAGATAAATGGGATAGAAAGAAGGTGTGTAAGAAAACATGGAATTGGCATCTTAAAGGTAAGCTTTGATTTGGGAAGGTGATCATGGCTTCTGATCCCTGCTCCTAGAACCATTTCTCTATTATGCCTAGTAAATTCACTTGAGAAAAGTCAGTTGAAAATCACCAGAGGTACATTAGCTGTGAAGAAAAAATGTAGCACTAACTATGGGAAAACAGGGTTTAGTTATAGTGTTCACTCACAACAAATTTCTTTAACTCAGGAAGAAAATACAAGCATAAGTTTTGAAAAATAAAGCAAAGTAAAATAAGCCAGCCTTCCCCAACAAGATAACTAGCCAGCAAAACCCTCATGCTGGTGTAATCAGGATGCTCCCTGTGAGCTGTTTGCTGCTACCTTTTCTCCCACTAACAGCTAGATTTTCAGTCCTGTTCTTGTGTCTTGTTCAGAGGAAATTAGAAAATCATATGATGTAGACACAGTGTATTATCCATCTCTATTAGTTACATATATGTATACATTTTTGAAATTGCTATTCCCAGCATATTTTTAAATTCAACTAATGTATCTCTAAACCAAAATATAGGTACTAGGCTTGGCTTTAGATTAAAAAGAAATAGCTTGCTTCGGCTTACTGCTTTGTTAGTCTAATTCCAAGTCTAACTAACTGCAAACAAATCTTTTCCACTTTAGACAGCTGAAAAAACCAAAAATAATTATGCAGCTTCATAGAAAGAAAGAAATAAAATATTTTAATGGGACAAGTCATAATGCAACTGCATTAGTACTCCATTTAAGCAGATGCATTTAATAGCTTAGAACTACTGGGCTGCTACCAAGCTGAATGGATTCTCTGCTTACTTTGTTCCTGCAGCATATCTTGTGCAGCAAATGACTGCAGTACAGAGCAGCAATCTTTCTGCTTTCCTTCATTTGATCAGAGCACTGACCCCTTTTACTGACAATCTACATTACTAACTCAAGTTTAATTTTCTTAAACATCTGTTTATATTTACTTTAGCAAACATAACAGCATCTTTCTTCAGTTAAAAAAACAAGCAAAGCCATGTAGGCTATGCAGTGTACATTACATAATGCTACTGATTCATTTGATATCAAGCTAAAATTGAATTTAAGACAAGATTTAAGTTCTGGTCTTGGCATATTACAAGATACCATCTGTTATTCAAAAATGGAAAAAGGTTCATTAGAAATATCTGAAATATTTATATATACTTATAAAGAGCATAAATGATAACAAATTTTGAAACATCCACTCATTCATATTCTGAGCCACTGTCTGGTAATTTTCTGAAGATCAGATAATCTGCTAAAAACAAGCAACATTTACTGTATCAAATACAGTATTAAGCTATGTGGTTAAACATGGAATTGTAGTGCACATTCAGTAATTATTTCTCAAATACAGGTACAGAAATATAAAAAAAGGAAAAAGGTTTGAGATCTGTATTTTTTGCAAATATCACTTGGTGCCCACCAAATGGACACAAACTACATTAATGAAGATAATGAAGCAATAAAGTACTTAATAAAATTTTCTATCTTGTATTCCACCTTGAATTCAAACTGATAGATTACAAAGTCTGTATAACGTGAATCTGTTCATGTGGCTCCACCTCTAAGATGAGAACTCTAGTAGAAGAATCAACATGGTAAACTGAAGACCACAGCAAACAATGTCAACAAATAAGACCTCTTTCAGTCTCAACTTTTCTGATTATAAAATACCAGATTTCCCATTTTGTAGGATTTGTGATAAGTGATTGAAATAATTTCAGCTATTCTCATTCAAAACCAACACTTCTGTTTTTATCATTAATTGAAAATACTCTTGCATTTGTGATTGAAACTGTGTATTGCTGTTCTAAATTGTTGGTTTTAATGTTGTATTAGAGATTAAAGTGTTTTGAAATGTTTTTTCTAATTAATAATTTTTAGTTTATAAGAGTGAGTTGCAATGCCTTCTGGTATTTTGGCATTGGGTGTCCAGGGCAATATCTGAAATAGTTTAAGGATAAATTATGAATTATTAATAGTTCCCCATAACTTGTTACTCCACTAATAGCAGACCAGGGTGAAAGGTAGTTCCAGCCCTACCAGACGAGAGAAAGCTTTAGCCACTCAACCTCCCAGAGTTAGGTATCGATTTACAATACACCCAGCTGAGAAAAATTAAGGAGAAACATTCCTCAGCATGTCATGTTTCTTGTCTGATCAATGCCTCTGAAGACAGGGCACCATTTCCTACCACACCAAGAGCTGAACCGTGTTTCTGCACATACTGTATGTACAGTCTAGAAACATTTGTATAAATAAGCTTACAGTGAGAAACACAAGTAGGAAACTTCCTTTTTTGAAAATCATTTCTCAGTGCACTTGAGCACAACAATGGAAGATACATAAAGATATGAATATCCAGTTATGAAGAACTAGACTTTAGTATGTTAACAGTGAACATTGTCAGAGAAGAGATCAATGTAATTTGTGGGGTCATGGCTCTAATGAATCAAAGGACATTTCAGTCTGAGGGAAACATGCACAGTCAAAAGCTTAAAAATATTTGTGTTTCATTCCTTGTGAGTCAAGGACAAATCGGGGACTTAATATCATAGGAGGAAATTACATCAAACAGATTTTAACTTGACTTTGAGGAAAGAGCCTATGAAAAGTATAAATACAGAATAATTTTCAGTACTTAGCAAAGGAGCTGGTTTGTTACATCCATTTATGTTTCCCATATTTATTACTCTTAAAATTTCTTGTTTTCTCTATATTTAAAATTTCATCAGGAAGTATGAAAATGTCATGAAAATTTTTGGTCTCCTTTCCTCTCTTACTTTTCTTGCTCAGACTTTTTTCCCTCCATGAAATCTTTTTGTCTTTCTGGCAAACCCATGGGGGAAGTGAGCTTAACATGGTCCCTAAGCAGATCCTACAGAGCGAGATGCAAGCTCCCTCCTCCATGTCTGAGCCCTCCCAGGCAGCCAGGCTTGCTGGAAGCTGAGTGGTTTGGGAGTGTTTTGGGCGTGATGGCATCAGGGCTGGATTTGCAGGTAATGTGGTTGTGAAGTTAGGCTTGCTGTGGCTCAGTGATGAGGGACTTGGGGGAATTACATGCTGACCACAGAAGCTTGAAGCAAGCCAGCAAGTGGGAAGAACTTTGTGCATGTATCTAAAATATTCCAAATCCCACTAAGGTCAAGATAAAAATTGTTACCACTGTAAAAGACAGTTAAAGCCAAGTAAGAGTGCAAAGCAAAAGGCAATTTTTCAGTGAAAACACCATGACGTGATTCGTAACAGGTGGCCAAAGTGTAAGACTGTGATTAGACACCTTAAAAAGACTATTCCCTTAGTGACTGTGTCCCTTAAGAAGAAAGGACCTCAGTGAAAAAGTGCAATATATTATATAATAAAATCTTAAGATGTTTGTTTTGAAACATGAGCACATAGATTTATCAGCTGCAATATGAAATGTTAATATTCTGTTTTACAACTGATTTTGCTCAGGCTACATCTATACTATATTTGACAGAGTGCAGCCAAAACTGTATTGTGTCATAAGCAGCTCTTGAGGCAACATGAACCTGCCTGTACTGCCTTTTACAGGCAGTTCTTCTGGACTTGGGAGACAGTATGCTTTCAAACCTCCAAATCTGCAGATGTCTGAGCTTTT
Organism: Lonchura striata; assembly: GCF_050655825.1. Classification (NCBI taxonomy): domain Eukaryota; kingdom Metazoa; phylum Chordata; class Aves; order Passeriformes; family Estrildidae; genus Lonchura; species Lonchura striata. Next base: position 18,758,437 of record NC_140709.1, read on the forward strand.
CTAGCAAAGCCCCTCTTGGGTTACTTTTGATTTTGTGCCCTGAACAGCAGACAGGCATGTTTACTGTGCAGGTAAATGGATTTACACACCTGTGAAGTTTACCTTTTCAGAATATGATCAAAGTTGTCCAAACCACATGAACCTTGCTGAAGGTGGGAAAAATGGATAGCTGCAGCTATTTTAGTCTCCTAACATCTTTCAGAGTCATCCTATTTATCCTATATATAGTTCAACTGACCCAAGTTTTAGTTAATTCAGTCTTCCCTCTGCTGCCATGGCTGGTGAAAATGTCTTCAGTTTCTAGATGGAGTGATTCACCCCAAGCTATGAGTGCTTAGCACAGCAGCTCAGCACAGGAAAGGCAACCAAGCCTAAGGGCTGCTGAGGTTAGTGGAGCTGTGCTAGTAGCAGTCATAATGAATCTGATTCTTATATGTGTCAAATGTCCTTGTCTAAGCTTTGGAGCCAAACTACAAATCACACTATACTTCTCCTGCTGCCATACATACCAAAGGTCTGTTTTCCATCATTCTTACAAAAAACCAGAAAAGTTTCCTTGCCCTTATCAAAAAATGCTGACCTTATTCAGAATTATTTTCTAGCTAGTTTCTCGGGCTCCATCATTCTGCATAAATTTTCAGAAAGCAAATGACTGCCTCTCAGAGCCCCTTAGCAGCCTTTTGGCATTATCTCAAATTTCATTTCTTAGACATTAACTCCATTGTTTAAATTCTCAATTTATATCAACACTGTAATTTTGAAGATTTCCAGTCATATGTAGGAGATACAAATATCTGTAAAGATCCCTCATTTCACTTATGCTCCTTTTAAACTCTTCTTTTTCATGATACTTTCCAAAGCTTTTCAGCTACCAAAACTACTTCATCACCTTAAAGATCTTCTTTCCCTCTGTGACATCTGAGCATTCTTCCTTATACTTAGTTTGGGAGACAGTATACTTTCAGATCTCATTCAAATGTCATGGCTGGAGCAGCAATTCCCTCCCTCTCAGTGTCTGAATAGGACATTCAGGCTGAGATCCTACATTCCATGTCTGAACTCCTGCCTACTGCAGACATCCAAAAGTTCCCGTATGTCATTCCAAGGCAGCCCATAACGCTGGCCACAAATCAAAATAGAATAATTTGCAGGTAAGAACCTGGATGTTAAGAAGTGTTAAAATTCAAGAGTGCATACTTCAGATGAGCAATATGAAGGAATGGGCTCAGAATTGAGTCTGGCACAACCAGAGAGCAGGAGGTTTTTAGTAACAAAGTTCTTGAAACTTCCAGAAGTAAAATACACCCTACAACACTGCAATATGGAATTTTAACAGGGATAACACATGAATGTCTCAGAAAATCTGAAATCTGTCTTGTTGTAATCCTTCAAAGCAGTTAATAAATACTGCTTCAGTAAAGCTACTTGAATTAAAAGCATAACACAGAGAAGCACAGACCTGCAGATCTCTAAAGAGAAACAGCTTACTTTGTGGACTTCACTTCAGAATGCTGCTAATCACAGTGGCACTGCCCCCAGCCATTATTTAGCCATCTTCACAATCTCTTCTCACATGAAAGAGAGAAAATGGCTCATATTTCCTATCTGAAACTTATCTGAACAGACAGCTAAAGGCACAAGCCATGCTTTTCCAAAGTGCTAAGTAATCAAGAATTCACATAGCAGTCAATACAAAATTCTTGTCACTCTGCATGGAGGCATTGTATTTTTTGCCTAAGCACTAAAATACAGACTTAAATATATAAGCTTAGATGTTTCATATGAAATTTCAGCCCTAATATCATAGTCAATCTTACTTTAATCACAAGAGGAAAAAAACCTCTTCCCTAAACTGACCAGTTTCCTGCATTTCAGAATTCTGCAAAGCATACAACCCTGAGAAATAATTGCCATTGCTAAGACCTGCAGAGAAATATAATGTGCAAGGCAATAAAAGGAAAAGGGAGAAGAAATTTTGAGTAAAACACTATTAGAGAGTTAAATAGAGCTTACTGTCCTAAAGACAGATTGCTTTGAAACAAATAAATAGCTTTTTAAAATAAAATTAGGTGGTTACTACTGCCCTGCATTTAAAAAAAAAAAATTAATTTGGATTTCCTCAGCCTCTTTTTTTTTTCTCTTCCCCCAAAACTCATTGTTACTGTCTAGGAATTAGGCATGTAGACAAAAGAGCAGGTATTGTACCAGCTACTTTTCTTTCTCTTGCTAGCAAATCTCGTATTTTATCACTCTCTACTCTTGGGCAGTAAGCATTTTTGTTTCTCCCAGCAGAACCATTAAATATTATTTAGTGCTGGTTCAGTAGTAGTCTGAACTTAGACATCACAGATGTACAGAAACCTGCTTGAGGGGAAAGCAGAGGGCAGGTGTGGGGTCGATGCCCACAGGTGCCAGGCTGGCAGGCAGGCTGTGCAGCAGCTGTGCAGCAGCTGGGCAGCCCAGCAAGCACAGGAACCCACAGCAAAGCAGCAGCTGCACTGCCAGGGAGAGCAGAGCTCAGCAGGCTGCAGCACAGGCTTCCCATGAACTGAACAGATCCTCAGCATTAGCACTACCTACAGCATTTACCAGTTTTTAAAAAACTCCCCCCAGAATGTGTGTGCCCTGCCAAGCTGCTGGGCAGGGGCTGCGTGGGAAACACAGTGCTGGCACCACTGCTACCAGACTTAGAAGAGAAGAGCTTCAAAAGTTATTTCTAAATAAAAACTTTAAAATATTGTCTGAATAAAAGTAGTCTTCAGCTTGATTTCTATTTCAAAGGTCCTGATAGTAATTAAGACTTTTTTCCTTGTCTCCTTGCATATCTATATCAGTAAAGCTGAAAACTTCTGTCTACTCTATGTCCCACCTACGAAATACAACAATTCAGAGCTGGTGCAGAAGGAACAATCCTCATACCTCACAATGCAACACTATACCTATATTAGCATTTCCAAATGTTCTAATATAGCTTTCTATTAAAATAAATAGGTTTATAATTTTATATATTTAATATAGACTTCACATATTTTATATATTATATATACTGAGAGTATGTATATATTAATTTTTTGACCTTGATGCATAGCTGTTCTTTATTAGAAATAAGGACACGTTGGTGACAATCTCCACCCAGCACTCTTAACATGTGGTTTTGTATTATAGGCTCATAAAGGCTGAGGAGGGAAGGGACTTCTGGAGATCTGCTGTTATGTTAGAATAAAGATATTTTGCAAAATTTTCTCAGATATGTAGCTCAGGTGGGTGGAAATTATGCTTCTATAAAATGTTGCAGGCAATTTTATACTCGCTATCAAAAGCAGACAGCAATAACCTGAAATAATATCTGGCAAGCTTTCTTAATCTGGGTGTGCCTAGAAAACAGAATTTACATAACACCATAGTTCCAAAAACAGTTCTATAGAGTATACTATTTTTCAGCACATTTTAAGTATATTCCATACGTGTTTCTTTTCTCTGACCCTATATATATTATACTCATTCATTAAACAAAACCACTTTAGTCTACCTTTAAATAGTAATGCATTTTTAATGATTCATGTAAACTAGTTTCCATGTAAATATTCAGAATTATTAAAAAAAAAATAATTTTGTCTCATTCAAGTCCAGTTTGGCATCTCATTTCACAACATGCTTTCTAAATGGGTTTTGCATTTCTTGCATTTATCAGCATCTTCCACACTACAATAAAGAATCTCTCTGAAGATGTGTCCTTCCATAACATTGAGTTTAATGGAAGAAAAAGAAGATATACATTTCAGATTTCTTTTTTTTCTAACTATTAACTGTTTCTAAAGGACACTCAAGACAGTATTGCACTGCTTCCTTTGCAATTGCTAATTCAGAAGTTGCAACATTTTGTATCTATTCAATTAACATGTTGTACTAATTTGTGGATTAGTTAGCTTATTCTAAAACCATAATCTAAAAAAAATCTGCTCATGAAAATTTAATTATCTCTTCCTAGGTAGCCATATATATTTTTCATTATAGATATATATATATATAGACAATATTTATTTTGTTTGCTCCATAGCTGAGAAGCCAATTAATCAGTAGTAAGAAATACTCCTGGATCTGGGGACAAAATTCCCTGCCTTGCTATAAAGAGCTGATCCTGATGCAATTCTCACTCATTTTGGTCAGTAGTTTCCTTCCTAGCAGTTTCCCAAGGAGTCTGGGAACACTCCTCAAGAGTCAGCTCCCCCAGCAGTGCCCTGCTGACAACAGCCACTGGAGTGGTGAACACCAGACCCCTGCAGGCACAGGCCAGCACAGTGCCAGCTCGTCCTGGTCTTAACTGAACCAAAATGAGTGAAAAAAATACATTGTAACACATAGATAACTTTTCTTCGAGTAAAATTTTTCTTTCAGATAAGATGCTTCATTAATTCAGAGTAGTTGGTTTTGTAATATTTTGTTCTGAGGCAATATGAAGTTGTGAAAACATAATAAAGGGTCATCCTTTCTGGTTTATCCCCCAGTGTGTGTAAAGAGAAAATGACTTGAACTGAAAGCAAAAATACTCAGATGAAAGGTTTCTAGATTACACTTGGATCACACAGTTCCTGTTTAAGAAAAAATATTAATTTGTTGTATAACTTCTTTTTCAATTAAGCATTGTCAGTGTACCCAGTATAGAGTCATGAACAGCTCTCTGCTCTATCCATCACTGCACATTTTAAGTTTCATATATATATATATGTGTGTGGCATTATTTATGTTTCATTTTAGAAAATGAATGTATCAGACTGGGTTTCTCAGCTGTGAAAAATATGAATATGAACATTAAAAACAGAACTTTGAAATGGCTCTGGGACACTGACTTTAATCAGATTCAGAAGTGCCCTAGTTCTTTCTATAAAGAAAAACTATAAATTTAAAAATCTTTTTAATTAAATGTGTACTATTCTCCAGACAGTATGGAAAATTGATCAGATTTGCAAATATCCTTTTTCTGCCCCTTGTTACACACTTGCTATGTTCACTAGTAAAGATATGTAATCTAAGAGAACACTAAGAAATTAAGTAACTTTTAAGGACATATTTTCTACTTTTTCTTGATACATTTGAAGCATTGCAGAGTGCTTATACCATAGGATAAATATTTTCAGGGGATGTTTGTATGCTTTCATGCAATCCTAGTAAAGACAACTTTTAGTGGGTCTGTTTTGGACCCTGTATAATTTATTGTACACTGCCTGTTCTATTTCAGATATCTACTTCTTTTTGTAGACTCACAGAAAAATTGGGTTGGAAAAAAGAGATCAGAGGCCACCTAGCTCATCTTGCTGCCCAAGGCAAGACTGCTATACCTGTTTTCCAACAAATGTTTCATCTAACCTCTTCCTACAGACCTTCAGGACAAATTTCACAGATTCTCCTGACATTCTATTACAGCCCTCCACTATCTGCTTTAGTAAAATGTTTGTTCTCATATCTCATTGGATGAGCCCATTTCTTCAATCTTCTCTCCAGTCCCACCCACTCTGGCCATAGAGAGCACAAATCACCTCCAGCATTCAGCTTCTAGTGATCCACCAGCCACTTCACTTCCTGCAAAGCTGCTTACAGAGCCCTGCTGAGACATTCCTAAGAGGAGCACCTACCATCTGCATTCGGAAATACCTCCAGCACAATTTCCTCTTAACAGACAAATTCCACAATAATTTTAAACAAAGAATTTAAATGCTTCAAATAAAAAAAAAATGAATGCTCTCACTCTGAAGGGAACAACATTTGGTAACAGTACTGTAGTTGCTACTTTGATTTGTCTTCTTTCACCAATGCCATTATTAAATATAGCTATTAAATAACTGAGTCACACAAGCCTCTGCATTTACTCCTAAATTTTTATTTCTGACCTTGACAGGATTTGAGATTTGGTTTGTTTTGCTTTGTTTTACCAGGAGAATGATCATCAGTTTGTTTGATTTGTGTTACAAAGTAATTTTTAAAGAGCAAATTCTAGAAGCAAATTAAGACAGTCTCTTGAAGGAGTAAGAGAAAGATGCAGATCAGTCTGCATGTTTACAAGGTACTGATATAAATTACAAAGAGAGGGAATCAGAAGAGATAGAGCTTGGAAGATCAAACTGAACTGGGTGTTTCTGAGACTAAAAATATAAGGGTTTTGTCCTTTTCTCAGAGGCTTGTGGAAAAAAAAGAGGAAATCAATTTTAAAAGGAATGGAAACACTTTAAAATAGACCACTGGAAGGTTGATTAGAGATCCACTAGATATTGCTGAGACAGAAAGCAATGGAAACTTGGGTCCTGAAAATGCAACATAATGAGAATTTCATAGCAGAAAGAGGAAGGAGAGAGAAAACTTCTGGGTCTGATAAATTACAACAATAAATAGCAGGGTGGATTAATCAGAATTGTGGATTTTCAAATGATATTTAATATGGCAGGCAAGGTTTCTACCCAGATTTTCTTAATAAGTGCAAAATAAAATAGATTTTTTTTTTTTCAGAGCTAAACAGAATTTCAGAAGAGCACAAAAGGGGACCTGAAATCACCACACACTGGTGAAGCTGGAAGAGACAGAAATAATGACTCAATAATCAGTACAAGACAGCAATTCTAAAAACACTGAACACCCATGTATTTAGTAAAATAGCATAGTGATTTTTTCAACAAATATAACTCATATTGAATAAAAAGAGATCAGTATATTTTACAGAAATTTGAGCAACCCCAATATGAAAAGAATTATGATTTCTATGTCCACATTTGCTATTTAATTTATTTCTTCGCTCATACGAAATTTTTAGTTGTTTCCATCCAACTTCTATGTGTTTTTATGGATATAATCTACAAAGAATAAGCCTACAACTAAAAAAATGGAAGTATTATACCAGAATTATTGAGCTTTGGGAAAAAAATCTAGAGAATTTGAATTATATAGCCCATTATCTCCCTACAATATTATGTTCAGTCAGAATAAACAGTGTAGATTTTAATGGTTCAAATTTACTTTTTTCCACACATCTTAGAATAGTTCAAATTTAGGATTTTTTTCTCTTGTAGCAATGTGATCTCTTAAGTGCTCTAAAGTATTATGCTAAAAAAAGCCTAATGGTATTCCTTCTCTACTATGTCATACTGTCTCCATAACAGTGGTTGTCTTAGTTTAGAAGTGTGAATAAATACTGCTGAATTTTTAATTCATTTTTTCTTCTGCTGTAGTCATTTTGGCACCAACAGAAAGTCTACAGGTCAAATACAGGACTCTTGAGGAATCCCACTGCCTCCCACCTGATAAGCTGTTATCAATGAAGAAAAATAAGGCAGAATATGTTTCTGTTACTGGAAAACAATCCATAATTCTCTTCACTATATTTAGTCCAAAAGACAAAAAATGTTTTCTCACAGATGAGCTGGGACTGGAGTTTATAAAATGAATAAAATGAAGGAAAAGAAATTAATCCATAAGAGTGTTACAGTTTTAAATGCACACAGAAAACTAAGATCAAGTTTTCTGCCTCTTCTCAAAAGAATTTGCAAAGTAACCACTTCATTATTAACAGACTATTTCTCATAATTTAAGGAGAAGAACACTCACACATAGTTAAGCTCATTACTCCAATTTTGGGCAGCCAAAAATGATAGAGAAGGATTTGTAAAATATCATTTAAAGCACAAAATTCAGTGCAAAGCTATGTGGGTTTGCCCATTAAATATGGTGTGTTCTGTCATGAACATGTCCAAAACTCTGGAATTAGGATTTACATGCTGGAAGGATGCAGTGAATGTGGATAGCAGCAGCACTGTCATCCTTAAAAGCAACAACAGCCAGTTGTCCTGGCATTGGGTAGTGCATTGAGTGCATATTCATAAATATTGTGAAGGTTTTCTAAGTCATGGCCTTCTTCATTTTCAGAATAAAAGAATCTGTAATTAATTTTAGCTTCTCAGCTGTTGATGATTACAACTTCTGAAACTTCAAAGCAAGTTTAGGTTTTTATATGATAATTTCAACAAAGGTTTCAGTGATCAATAATAACTACCCTTGTCCCTATATAAAGTACTGTTTCAAACAGCTGATAGGATATATATTTTCTTGATATACATTTATCCATATCATTATTCTATAAGTCATCATAGACTTTTAGATTTTTTTTATTTTTGGTACCATATTGTTTGCAAATTGTGGTTGTTTTCCTAGAATTTCACTAGAATTATTCTGATTAGACTATGCCTTATGCAAGCTCTTAATTCCCCTAATTCCCTGTCCCACTCCCCTTGATACCTCCTTTAAAATAATGAAAACTTTCTGACAAACTGAAGACAGCCAGTTTAAAGCTGCTTGTCTCTAACTTGCTTCCCAGTGTCTAAATACTTCAGCAAAAATTCAAGATCACACAAACTAGGCTCAGCAGAATAAAGTATCAGGGTGTCAGTCTTGACAGCAATCCTGTTATTGTTTTGCATTAGATTTCAGAATAATTTTTAGCACAGCCTTTTTTCTTTTGTACTTGACATCAACACATTGGTCAGGCATGAAAAACACAATAAACAAGGTAGGTGCAGTTCAAAAATGCAACACTAACATCAGCCAGTATAGCTCAGGAGTCTGACACCATAACCACAAAATAAACATTTCTGTAAAAAATAGAGTTGAAGAGGTCCTCAGTAGGGACAGAAAACACCAACCCATTTTGAAATAGTGCTGAGTCAGTAACAACAACTCCCTCAAAGCGGGGCTGAGCAAACAGCCCAGTCCCAGGTAATTAGCACAGTGGGATCCTTTGAAACACATACCTCAGACAAGCAGCAGAGAAGAAATCCAGTTGAGAAAAGACAGAGCTTGAAGCCCACCTGGCAAATTTCTTGTGCTGTTTGAAAAAGCAAGATGGCTCAGCCAATGAACCAGCCATAGCTACAGCCTTAGAGGCAGCCCTGGTCAGTGTGCAAGGCAAGGTAAGCACTGCCAGCAGTGCACCTGGTCAGAAAGACTGAGGGCAGAGGGAGGGAGGGACACAAGAGAGGGCTGCCCTTCTTCCTCTGGCAAAACATTTGTGTGAAGCATTTAGCCTTTAAGCAGTGCTTCTCCATGGGAATAAAAACTGTACATTCCTGCAGTGCTTGCTTTAGGCTTTAATATGTCTTCCATGAGAAGGAAGAATACAACCTCTCTTATCTTCCAAAAAGTTCAGGGGAAAATATGTAATAATATAAACAAAATCACCCTCCAGCAAAAAGGCAAACACCCAAAACTATAAGGCCACTGAAACACATATTGTAACAAAATGCTGAGATGCCAAAAAGAACTGACTGCAGCTTGAAAAACATTTTTGAAGCAAAATACCCAAAATTTCTCCTTAAATTTCTGCTTAAAAGTAACTATAAAGCAAGCATTAAAAAAAAAAAAAAAAAAAAAAAAAGAAAGGGAAGGGAGGTTGGGGTGGGGAATCCATGCTGATTGCTCACATAAATGCACTAAAGTCTAGGATTTACCATCCTTCTGGCTTACCTGATAAAACTGGAATTTCAAAAGCATTATGATAAAAAAAGTAAAAAAAACCTCCAGGAGATAGTGATGATGAAATGCTTGAAATTCTAATAAAGGTATTCAGATTCTCAGTTTCAAAAGATTTAAAAGTGTTATAAATTGCTGCATTCTCATTGAGAAGGGAAAAATAAAAAGACCTCTGCAGTACCTTCTCTGCTTTGTTCTCAGCATCCTGTTCTGAGGCTCACTCTATAGTACCTAATACAAATCAGCAAATAGCAAGGGAAAGAAAATAGAGGGGGAAGGGAGGAGGGTAAAGAGAGACAGAAAGGAGGGTAGAGATAGAAAGAAAAGGAAAAAAAAAAAGATACTAAGCCATCACCTTAAAGGACAGCCCCATCTATCGGTAAAAGCAAAGAACCGCTGTAAAAGACTGCTTTTATAGAGATTTCCTGACCTAAACGAGACTGAAAATCTGCAACTCCATTATCCTTCAGGGAGGGACAAAGGGCAGGGATAGCGCTGAGAAGTAGATTTCTTTATCCAGTGTTAAATGAGCTAAGGTTTTCAGTAATTTAAATTTCTTTTCAGTTAATTACTTGTCTCTGAAGCGTCTGAAGAAAATAGTTTGCGTTAGTCTCAGCCCCTTACGAAAGCACCAGAAACCTTTCCAGGTCAGCCTCTGACATGTCGCAGATAAATGCTACCTGTCCTCTGTCTCATCTTACACCTGCCCACTGAGGACTGGTGGGAGATTCGACCTCATCAGTCATGCCTTCAGTTACCAAAAAAAAAGGGATTTTAGCCTGAGTCCCGTGACGGGTCCATCCATTCCAGCCTGCACTGCTAATCACGCCGCTGGTGCGACTGCCACGTCAGCTCTATGCATCCCCCTGGATGCAGATGGCAGCTGCGCAGCCAAATCTGGAACCTAGACAAAAAAAGGCTCCTTTTTAATATTCAGGCTCCTAAGTAACAGTAACTGCTAACACAATGAACCCCATCTGCATTGGATCAGCCTCAGCTGGAGCTAAATCAGCGTTCTGTATTTCCTATTTTGCTGTAGTGACCGATGAAATAAAAGTGGGGATGGCCACGAGTGAACACTTGTGCAAGCCCCAGTGCCTGCCACGCTGGGCAGGGGTGGGCACAGACTGGGAGGAAAGGAAAGGAGAAGGCAGTGACTGCCAAGGTGAGAGGTGTGTGGAAGGGAAGCTAAAAATAACATTGCATTTCTTTCGCTGCTCAATACCATTTCTGCATCTGAAGATGGAAGAATATGTATCTAATTAATACCTGTGGGCAATGAGGCATATCTATAACAGACACTTAATGTTAACCTCTGATTCAGTGACCTCAAGCAGCTTTAATTAATTTTGTGCCTTAGAGTCAATTCCTATATTCTGATATGGGTTTTTTTCTAGTATTTTTACATCATGATGTTTTGATTGCTTAAAGTTTGCTTGAATCCAAGCTATGTGAATCAGAATTTTTCCACCTCCCAGTGGTGACCTGAGGTTCTTGTGCCTTCACAAGAAGCACTTGGAATTCTCTCAGTATAACACCTAATTTTCAAGCATTTATCAGCACAGAATGTTATGAACAATTGTTCTAATAATGAAATCTAATCACACAATTTTAAAGTATGTTGTCTTCAAATATTGCAGTGATTAAAAGGACACCACAAGCAAGTATATGACGCTAAATATTTAGTTAAAACACGCCATAATAGATTCAAATACAAATACTAAAATGTGACATAGAAATGGTAAGACCAAATGGACACAACCATTCAACTTGTCTCCTTTGAATACATCTGAGCTCTGATTTACAAAGACCTCACATGCTTTCATCTTTCACAGCTGTCATGACCACCAGTTTCTAATATAACTTTTCTACTAGCACTACTGGTAGGTTGCTAAGTGACTCAGGCAGATCCTCTTTACCCACAAGCAGGTTGAGTCTATGATCTTCAGGTAGAAAGAACTTCATATAATTTTCTCAATATTAGCAGTTGGTAGTTCAATTGTTTGGTCCTTTCTTGGGTACAATTCTAAAGGCAGATTCATGTGTTTTTCATATATTTGCAAAGCTCTTTGGGACCATGCAGAGCGTTTGCAGGTGACAAATGACTTCGTAGCACTAGTAACACACCTGACTCAGAAGCCTAAAAATTTTAAATACTAATCAGATGTTCAGATACAATTGCTGGTACCAACTGATCATTCCCAGAAATCTTTCTGTTCATGAAAGATGTTTCTGGAAATGATAAATTGTCAGGTGTTTATAAACATACATTCATTACAAGGATAAAAGGTAACATATTTGCATTTGTGTGTCATCAGACACACATATGACATGTTACAGGCATAGTTCCTTTCAAATATTGCACTTTGAAATGAAATAAACATGACAAAATTAAACACTGAACTAGGAACAAATGAACTAAGACACCATTCTTTAAGCATTGGATGATTAATATGACCACTGACTTTGAGAAATCTCCAAGTATCATAAATAGAATGCTGAAAGCTGCTTTTTCCAAGCAGATTTCTCATGGCTACAATTTCACTGCTCACAGTATAACTAGGTGCTCAAATTCAGCTCCAGCAGCTCACGTTATCAGGAAAATTGATAGGGTTTCTAATTATCTTAACAAACTTCTTTGGTGGTTTCCTGAACCAGACTGTCATCTGTTATGGGGTTTGAGAGAGATTTGATCAACACAACAGCAACTTCTTTCCAACTGCTAAAGAGCTATATCCCATTAATTCTTTTATATATTGCACCACATCTAAAGAAAATGAAAAAGCTATAGATTTCTCAGCCAGAGCTGCTCCAATACTAAGATAGATGGAAAGTTAGTAAACAAAACATTGTTTCCCTTTCTTCTCCTCCCCAAAATCTAATATTTGCCTTTTTTACCATCTATAAACAAACAGTAAACTGCTAACAGCCAGTCAAATCATTTCTGAAAGCAAGCGAGTCCGGGACACTCATTGCATTCTCTTTTGAAGCCTTTGAGCAGTTCTTTGTGCAGGTGTGGTGACCGGTCCCTCCCTAGTGCCCGAGGATGGGCACGGGCTGGCGCAGCCGGCAGCGAGAGCCCCTCGTGCCAGCAGAGCAGGGGCACAGCTGCCAGGCACAGCTCCAGAGCAGCCGCGAGCCTGCAGTCCTGCGGATCGCAGACTCTGCAGACCTGCCCACTTTGCACTAATGGGCATCTGTGGTTCACGGGTCCTCATATACATTTTGACCAGTCCTACCTCAGGAACACTGTGTAATATTTAAGAGCCCTGGTGAAGAGCAGCGCAGTAAGATTTTGGCTCAAGAGCCTTAGTGATCACCAGGCATTAGGAGAGTCTGTTATTCTTCAGCACATGAAAAGATTCATCTGGAAGTCCTTCTCTAGTGCCCCCCTGCAGCACAGTTCTCTTTCTGAAAAGACCTTATAGTGAACTGTAAATTAATTAAAAAGAGAATGTAGGTTTATTTGTCTCTATCCTTCAGCATTTTTGCTGCAACCAACAACTATGTTTCAGCATTTTTTTGCTGCAAACATAGTTGTGTACAATGTAGAGAAACCTTCAAAATTAACCTGATAAGTTCAGATGTTCAGCCATGGCAAGTAAACCACAAGAGCAACAATGCAGAATGATATGTTCAATTAATAAAGTGCTAAGAGTAATATATAAATATATGTGTCTTTTTAATGAAAGTTTGTCAGGTACCTTTCATTTACCAAAATATTTAAAACAAATATCCCTTGATTCTTTATAGTATCTCTTTCTAGTGTTCTAGTAATGAATTCTGTGAATTACAGGGGGTGTGGAAAACAGCTAATGGAGTAATTATCTAATAGATAAGGGATTAGCCAACCAAGATCTTCTGTGGACACGCTGGTGAATATCATGATCCAAGGGACATTTTCTAAACTTGTGAACCAATTGGACTGCAGTCACAGAAGTGCTATCCAAGGAGTTTAGGATGGGAAAACATCATAATGGAGACCCAGGACCTGAAAAATGAGACAAACTGTAGCAACACAGAAGACTGCATCCAACCAGTTTCAAGGAAGAGCAAGGAAAACCTCTGAATAAAAAGCAGAGTAACTTTTTGCACAAGGAACAAAGCACATCTGTCAGCTTCCAGCTATTTTCAGAATAGGTAGAGCACATTTCTACAATAGATTTTGTCACATTAGGAATATTTTTGTGTACTAGATGCAAATAAAAATTGTCAGTTCTAGACAGTGAAAGATCTGCATATGTGAGCCCAAATTAAATGGAAAGCTTGTCAACTATACTACTACTAGTCATATATAGTTGTTACATGATATAAACTAACACACTAGTATTTTTAGTCTTTCCTTTTCAAGTTAGCACTAATTCAGCAATTGTGTGTCATCACAATATGCATTTCAACTACTCAACTAAAAACGGACAGATAAAGTCTGAGATCTGAATAACTTATTTGACACACTTTGGCATTGTTTCCATGCTTGTCAGTGTAATTTCCATAACTACAAAGAGAGCAAAGAAACTCCTTTGCAGTACAGAAATTTCTAGTGCTCAGAAAAAAGAGAAAAAATTGTCATAAAATCCAGCTGCATACTGTGATTTGGGGAAATATAAAGAATATTGAAAGCAAGCTACTGATGTAGCCATGAATTGGACAATTCCAGTAAACCACAGAAATATACCAGGAGGAGGTACTGACCACTAACAACCAATATCCTGCATTGTAGTGGGTTCAAAACATATTTAACAGCTCAGATTCAAGTTCTCAGACCCGAAGTGACATGCCAGAATATGAGATATATGCATACACTTGGGAAACACTTTGTGTCCTGCTGTAGTGTCTGAAGCTTGCTATTCTGAGAAGTACTTTGTGCCCTGCTATGGACCATGATGCAAAAAATAAGAAGCCCACTATACATTTAAAGACAATAAAGCTGTTTTTTCTTCTTCTAATTGAATAGATATGTTATTAATACTCCTTGAGCCTGTAAGAAAATACCTCAAGCACCCACACTTGAAATGGGATGGAACACAGTGTACTCATATATAATAGCGTAACTATTTTAGAACACTTCATGCAGCAAGAGACAAAGAATGTGAAGTACATCATTAGAAAAATTCATGGTACCCAGCAGTTTTGTTCTAAGTTCCTATACTATGCTATTATTTTAAGTTCGTTTGAAAGACATACTTCTGTACTTTGAAGTCTGAAGTGGTATCTATAAAATATTATACAATGTAATGTACTGCATTGCAACAGAGGTATTATCAAGATACCAAAAATGAGCTACACTTTCTTAACCTAACTTTCACAATGTAATTAATGAAGGCAGCAGACTGGTATATCTAATAAATCACAGCATAGGTCTATATGACTGTCATTACAAAAAAAAAAGTAACTGGTAAGGTAAGACCATGATGAAAATACAACTGACTGCTTGGCAGCTCTTTTCCAGAGAAAGAGAGCTTTCAAAGACAATAAGAATATGATAAAACAATCCACCCCACTTCAGAGCAAGTGTTGAAATTAAAGTCTATTAGTTATTTCTAGAACAATGTGAAGAACAACTAGTTTTTTATGAGGAGGGAAAAACACATTTAAAAGGCTTCCAACTTCCATTCTTCCCATCAACATTAGTTTTAATGTGATATTAATACATAAACTTATGTAAATATCCAACCTTATTTTGTTTTAAGGGACCTTGGCATTTACACTTAAAGTGAGCAGTTACCCATTAGACATGAAAATTTTTTCAATGCCATATTGTAAATTGTCAACAATTTTGCATTCATAATTTACTATTTTGACACTCATTACCATAATAAAAACACCACTATTTAAAATTTTGTATTAAAAGAAATCTTGGCAGTAAGGTGTTAAATGCAGTGCATTGATAAAAATGCTGACCAAAGTTCCTCTTGGTTTTGTTTTTTTTTGTTTTTTTTTACTATATATTCCTAGGATTTTTCAATTCATTAATGTATCTTAATTTTGTATTAATTTTCACAAATTTCTGGGTCCCATGAAGGAGACTCACTGTATCACAGAACAAAAAAGTTGCTGTCCAAGGTACTGCACAAAGACAGTGTTCCAATTAATCTGCCAAATGTGTTTAAAATGTTTTCAGATTTATTAGCTGTCCGTAGCAAGCAAGCCAGCCTTGCTGAAATTCCATATTTGATACTGCAGTATCAGTGTTATGCTGTTACTTTCCAGGGCCTCTTCTACTGCATTCCAGTATGATCAGACATTCCAGCACCTGACAATACCCAGTATGTATAATTAAGGACAAACCTGTTCTAGTCTTTGTTACAGACTGATTTTCAGCAGGGTTGAAATACAAGAAAAAGGCTTTGAATTCTACATTGTGCAGGAATAAAAGCTACCCTCTAGTATAAATCTAGCTCCCATGTACTGTTCTGGCATTCTGCAGAGCAATCGCTAAACATAATTTTATCTGCAGTATTCACCTTACATATCCCAGAAGCATAAAGGTTCACACATGCATGCAGTACATAGCAAATAGCATCCAGGGTTTAATTGCTGCTTCAAAAAATAATCATAGAGTATAAGAAAATTAAATACAATTTTTGTTTCCTTTGTTATGTTTAATAGGAGAAGCGTATTTGTAATTTGCAAGGTTAAAAACAAATGTAACAGCCAAGAACTGCAGTAAACCTCTCAGAGCTAATAGCAATGTGCAATAATGCTTTCCCACACCATCTTCAAGCAAATGGATTTAATTCACTGCTTAATCAGTCAAATTAACACTAATCCCCGTATGGTTAGAAAGGATACTTCTAAACAAACCCAATTTATGGTTTATTTATTTGCAAAGTGTCTTAAAGCCGAGATACCTAGAAGAACTACTGTGTTAATTCAATCATGCTGACAGAGCTGGTTTCACCTAAGAAATTTTCTCTGCAATTCACAGCATGGCTGACAGCTATCTGCATAGAAAAGCAGCACAGTAACCATTCAAATCATGCAAAAAACACTCACCCAAGAAGATGTAGCAAAGATGAGGATCCAGCTTCCAGACCCCATGAAGCTGAGGGAGCAATCCAGCAGCCTGCTCAGGCCGGCAGTGCCTCTCCTACACTTGACCTAGACTGCCTTACATAATGAGGAATCAGTGCTGTATCCTGTGTGGAGGAGCAAGCTGAATGTCATCACTGGCAGAAGTCGGGAGAACTGGCAGCAGGCAGGCTGGTAGTTAGCATGGAGATCACGAAGTCTGCTTTCCCTGCCTGCTCTGGGAGAAAAGACAAGAAGAGCTCAGCAATGCTGCTGTCATTGCTCCCCTGGAAGGAATGACCGGAAGGAGTGAGGGTGTTCCAAATGTGAGGCAGACAGCAGTGAGCACCGGAGCTGCAGCTGTACCTGCTCCAAGGCAGCAGAGCTCCTGTCACACGGTGTCTGCAGGGCTGCTCAGCTGCAGCTGCAGCAGAGCAACAGCGCGGCGCCGAGAGACACACTGCTGCTGCACACCTCTGCCTGGCCGTGCCTCACTGGGGTGAGTAGAAGGAGAAAGTCTGGGATTAATTTCCAAAGGGAATTGCTATTCCCTCCAATGAGTCTTACTGCATGCAGGTTAGTTTCTGGAAACTAACCATTTTTTACCTGTTGTACGTGGTGTTGCAGGGGTTAAATTGCTTCTATTACAGAGGTTTGATTTTTTTATCAAACCTCTATATAACAGAGATATATTATCTGTTGTGAAGATATTTACCATCATTTATGGTGTTTCTTTGCTTTTGTTTTTTCTTTTTTCTTGAGAGAAGTCTTGGTATATTTCGTAGTTTATTATTATTTGGGTCATATCAACAATTCTGTGCAGGGCACAACAGGAGAAAAGTACTCAGGCTTAGCCAGCCATTACAACGTACACAACCTTGTTTACAAAAATCGCTTTATATAAATTAAAACTACTACATATAACTTGTATTCCATAATTTATTTAATTTTTAATACTTCAATAGTAACTAAAGACCATTAAATACATATAATGAATATATAAATTATTATTGAATTAATATTTTGATTGATAAAGTTTCTCTTTAAAAATTAAGGCAAAGGTTTCACCAAGATGTTTTGTGGTTTATATTTGAGACTGCTTGATTAGACATAATCAAGAATAAATGCAACTGGACACATTTGGCAACATTTAAAGACAGGTCAGGAAGAAAAGTTTTAAGTCTCAATGTGGAACATTGACTGGGGTTTACAGAAGTCAGGCGAGGTGCAGACTCTATTATTATTAGTTATTTCCTTACCAAACTAAACATGACTTGAGCTCTGGTCTCAAAAGGAAAATCAAGGTGAAAGAGATAAAAATAATACAAATTTTTGTCTTCCAAATCTATTTAATTTATATTTCTCCTTTCAAGATAAACTTACAATGATTTTTCAATCAAATTTGATCAAGTAAAAAAAATGTTTGGTTTTCACTGGTTTTGAAGTTATATTTTGGTTATATTTTCACTGTCTCTTGCTGGATGCTTTCTTCTTTCCTTTCTTGAGAATTAAAAAAAAAAAGGAAAAAGAGAAAAAAAATCAGAAGCATTTGATATAAGAGGCAGATCAGTAATAAGACCTATAGCTAGCATACCCTGAGTTAAGTAGAATGCAAAAAACTAAAAAAAAGCAAGAAAAATATAATTTGAGAATTATTTTTAAAAAACAATTGCTTTTGTATTTGAAATCAGTAACTATTTTTCCAATCTTCAGAAAATAACATTAAAAATACCTTGGTGTATTTATCTTTTCACATATTGGTTTAGAATGTTAATGAGGAGTACCTATTAAAACTTTACATAATTTGTATGTACCAACCTCTACTTTTGGTGTGCTTTAAGTGTTAAATAAGAGTGCTTGCTTTAGAAAAAAATCTGTTTGCATATTTGGCTTGGGTTAATCAAGAGCTGACAACATCATGACCTGTGTTAGGCTTTGGAAACATACAAGGGCAGTTTAATTAAGATGCAAAACCAGCAATTCAGTTGGTCACGCCACTCCAAACAGCAAAGCAGACAAAGTACTCACCTAAAGCAAGCTCAGGTGCCTCCACAGCCATGGCACTGGACAGGACAGTCCAACTAGAGATAACCAAATGTTGACTGCACTGGGCAGAAAAATAAAGAAATTTCATCAGTAACTGCAAGTTACCCAACCCAATCCACAGAAATTGAGTAGAAAAGGCTACCTAAATGAACAGAATGCAAATTTGGCTGGCAGCATTGCAAAGGCAATATACAGTTTGCTTGATGTTGCAGTTCAGGCAAACTTGTCTAAGTTTGGTAAAGCTGATCCATCTTTGAGCTAAACAATGAATCAGATATTCCTTCAAAATTTTCCAGTCTTATTTCATATGATATTTCCTTTAACTGTGCATCCAATCAGAGAACAACCTCATTACAGTCTGTTCTCATGAGGATAAGTAAATCCAGTGCAATAGTTTGCAAACATTAAGATTTGTCATTCAACATACACCTGAGAGCCATAGCTTTTGTCTGGAGTATAAATACTGTTTACTTCTCTCAGGCAGTAGCCAAATTGCTCTTCCATTGAGCCACAGTACTTTTCAGTTTACAGTAACTCCTACAAGCATTTTTCCTTGGGTCTAATCTGCTGGCAAGTCAAGACTAAACAGAAATTGATACAGAAATTGCTGACACATAGGTTTCCAGCAAAATACTCTTTCAGAGCCAGCTGCACTGGTAATGTGAGTATTAATGTCTAATACTTCACAATGGTAAGAAATAAGTCAAGTTTATATAATAGTCAACTAGCAAATTAATTATTCTGATGTCTCAGCAGATAGATGGTCAAAGTAAATAAAGTAAATGCAGTTTGAAAAAATCCTTTTTAAAACTGCAGTCTTTTGAAAATTATTCCAGAAAAGTCTGCTGATTGGAAAAGAAGAATGGACTAGACAACTCCTCATGAGGATGGAGCTGAAAATATGAATGTTTGGGGGCTTAATGTGAGGAACAATCTAAACTCTTGCTACACACGTTACAAAGATAATGCTAGTCATCATTACAGAAGACTGTAAACCTATGAGACAAATCCTGGAATTGTTCTTTTATGGACAATACGGCAATAGAGGTTTGCAGTGCTTGTCAGTAAATTGCCCTTACTTGCTGAATTTATTTCCATAAGGTCCTTTCTATTCCATGCTGAAATGAAGGAAGCAGTATCTCATAGACCTTACTCCTGCCAACAACCTTGAGTAAACAGGACAATTTTTTTTTAGACACCTTGCTCTTAAGATGCCTTGCACATAAATAAATCATTGCTTGAGGTTTGCTCATACTAATATAGATTCCATTTGGGATCTGCTGAAACATTAAAATGCTCTGCTATCAGTGACTGGAGAGACAACTACAATATCTTGTGGTGCAGGTTTTTGGTGTTTTTTCCATCCTCCTAGGTGACCTTTCTTTCTTTTCTCAAAATAATTTATCACTTGTGTTCCTGAACAACCTGCACAAATGAGTCATGCTGAAATGTGTAAACAATGGCTCAAAGATGTCAAAAAATAGACTCCTGCCTTTAGACTCAATTTCACATACACCTATAAATGGAGGAGGAGGGGAATTCCTTACAGGTGTCCTTTACCCAAGCCTCTCTGAAGACTTTGGCCATTTCTCTGTATGTGCTAATTCTGTAAGCAAAAACTATAACACAGACCTCCTTTTTGAAAGAGCTAGCAAAACCTCTTGATTTCTTTCTTCAAATATTATTTAGCAGCCCAAGACCTCAATTTACTCTGCATATATTATTTTATTATTTGATCCGGTCATATCACAATGAAGACCACTGGAGAACTGTCAAAGAGAGGAATGTTTTTCTCTTTTAGTTGACTAAACTTCCTGCTATCTGACTAATGCCAATATTCAAATAGACAGAAGAACATCTCTAAATACCGTTTTGTCCTTAAATGATACTTTACCAAACTTGCAACTGAATTAAAGAGCATTTTAAAAAGTGATCATAGTTCCAAACAAATTGTACCATTTAGATATTAAGAGGTCAATATTTTCAAGCCTCTTTTCCTTAGCATTTGACAATATTTAGTATCCTACTTATTTACAAGAAGGTCCCTGATTTTCACCCAAAAGATGAAGTATTCCAGTCATGAATTCTTGAATTCAGTGGCTACTCCTCAGATGGGTATCACTAATTTTGTGCTCACATGCAATTTCTGATATTTAACAATATAAATTATCCTAGAAAACAACTGAAAAATTATAATCCAATTAAGCATAAAAACCTTCTACAATTAAACTAAGAACTTTAAATAGGTCAAGGTCACAGTAATCTGAATATTCATGGACTGTTCTTTCATTTCTCTTTGATATCTCTTCCTCTACAATAAAACTAGCTATGATAGTGCTTTAAATTCCTTTTCAAGATTCTTTGTAAGATTTATAGGGTTGCCTATTTTACCTCTGAGAGTGCCTATAAACTGATTTCCCAAGTGACTATTTTTGTACTTATCTCATAAAAAAAACCATCTGCTGTTTTGCATATTAATACTAAAAGAGAATGGCAAAATAGGAGGAAAGAAAAAAGTTGAAAAATGAAAAAGCAGTTAATTAGCTATTCAATAAATATGCCTATTTATTTTGAGTAAATGAATGATTTTTATCAACTGAAAATAATTAGTACTGGCAGGCTTTTCTGTTGGATTTTCTTGTGCCACTGATTCCAGAATGTTGAATTTAGATTTTAATTATTTTTAGTGTCTCCCTAAACTAGCTTTTATGAGCCTAAGAGCGAGAAAGGAACCACACTTAGTTTTGGAGATCAAGTTGTCAGTCATCCATCAGAACATTTCTAGAAACTGTAGTGGTAGTACCTTAAACTCCAAGCCATAAGTTATTGATGCCTAAGAAGAGTATCAGGCAAAACAGATTTATGGTTCAGCATAATAAATGTACCATTAGCACTAAAAGCAATAAGGTGCCTCTTTTTTTTCTTCTTCTTTTTTCCCCCCCACAAACCCTTCCTAAATAGCCACCAGAATGCACCATTTGTGATATTGATTTAACAGATGCAGAACTGGCTAACACAAAATCCTGAAGGATCTACTACATCAAACATGTTCACAAGACTGGTTATCCCCTCTAGCAACACATGAAGATACAAACAGTACCCACTTTTAGCTAAAAGGCATAAATTCATCACTTCAATTTCATTCTGGATCCAAGTACCCTCTTTTTGTCTTTCATTAATTGACATGGGCCCAGACCAGTCAAACAAACTATTTTACTTTCATTAAGTTTTAATGTCTTTTCCAGTCTTTGAAGTATCTGTATTTTGGGGAAGAAAACAAAAATAAATCAGATATAAATCTTTAAATAGTTCTTGTACTTTGCTTTTTCACAAATTTTAGAAATATGATTAATAACTGCAGGGTAAAAAAAGGGTGGGTGACCTGTTAAATGTTTTCAATAGACTTCTTTGATTCCCACCAAAGAAATTGTTCCAGCTCCTGTACTGTTGTTCCTCTTATTCCCATCATTTGGATGCTTCTAGGAAATAATGCAGATTCCCTTTTGGCTTCTTGCTTTTCTTCCCAAGATATTCCTAGTCACTTGGACATAGTTTGCAATGAGAGCTTACAATTATGCATATAAGTAGACTGTGTCTCAGGTAATTTTCAAGTCTCTAGTGTCAGTAGGTATTTTTCACAGAGGACTTATTGAGCAGTAAGCAATGATCTTCAGGTCAGGTATTCCCCATCCAAATTTTCAACTTGCACACTACAAGCTCTCATAGGCAAAAGACTGTTCAGCCTTCAGACTAGGCAGAGTTAAATATGGATGATGCCCAAGCATCTAGGTCAGAGTGTGCTTCTGTCTTCATTTCTCCTTCGCCAACCCAAAGACGAAGCTTAGTAAGAACAAGACAAGTCTTTTAGAATAATACCTGAGCACTAAACACATCAACTTTCATTCAGAGCTGAATGATACAGTGGTCAAATGCACCAGATGTCCCAAATACCTGTGCATTGAGGGTAGTCCCTTGCAGAGCAGGAGGCTGTGTTATTCTGCAAATCCCAGGTCTGAGGTTCCAGTCCTTTGCTGATTGATAACCACTGTTTTATTATTTACAAAGCAAGATACATCCTTGCCAACACCTTAGGTTTGCATACACATTTCACACTTAAGTGATCCTTTGTCTAATGTTGAGCTTAGCAGCACTGCACAAAAGCGTTTAAAAATATATGAATACTATCTCATCTAAAGAAAATTCAGTAACTTCTAGAATGCCTTGTTTAAAAACATCCGTTTTATCTGTCAGAATAAGTATTATTTTGGTTACCATTAATTGATTTTTCATTTAAGTAAACTCTGAAATAAAAACAACACAATAATTGCATAATCAAGGATAGTATTTTGAAGTTTGCAGGACAAAGAGACATGAGAGTCTGTTGTATTTGCTTATCCTGCTCATCTTTTTGATGTAGCTATCTCTTTTTCCTTCCCTTATGTGACAAAGTAACTTAAATGTCCTTGTAAGGCACTATGGCTTGATTTCAGCCAGAGTAAATCAAACAAACAAAACCAGCCATAAACAGACAAAAGCAATGCCTAAAATGCCTCGTCATCAAATGATATTAGCTCTTTATGCTAATCTCTTCAAAGTGATTCCACACTCTAAAGCAATATCTGAGAGAAACCTGCTGAAGAAGTCCTCTCTTTCTCAATCATTCCTAGTGGGTAATTCTTCAAAATTCAACTGTATATAGTCCTTAGAGGTCAATAAGGGTAAATAGTTTTCTATTCTGCTCCTATTTTTAACAGGTCACCTTAGGTGAATTCAGCAATTTCTATTGTTTAAGGTACTTTAATGAAGGAAAATTATTTTCTTGATCATATTTACTTTAACAGTTTTAAACTTTTATTAGAAGCTGCGGCAACGTGACCTTGAGAAAGACATGTTTCTACTCTTCCTTATTCAATTGCTTACAGTGAAGTATTGGGATGCCTATCACAGTCCTGACAGAGACCATCTTCCTCCCAGAACCAGTATCTCAATTTATGTTAGCTTTGAACCATTGCCTTGGATTTTGGTCTCCCTTGTGCCCAAAGGTGGATGTGCAAAGGAAATCAAGCAATGCAAATATCTTTTCTTTCTCTTTTGCCTGAGAAAACTGGCTGAAGCCTTCTGAAAGCTCCAGGTCTAAACAGAGTCCTCTGGGAAGGACATTGAGCTCTCTCACAACACGTCAGAACTTCTGTGGAACTCGAACAGAATCATAGAATGATTTAGGCTGGAAAAGACCTCTAACATGACATCCAACCATTAACCCAGCACCACTGTGTCCACCACTAAACCATGTCCCCAAGTGCCATTAGAATAGAAACTAGAACAGAAACATTTATAGGACATTCTGCCCATAACTGAAGCTCTCAAACCTTCCTGCAGGATTTCTGTTTTGATTCACCAGCTTCCTGAAAACACTGTTTTCCACTGAGTTTCATTACTTCCTCCTTTAAGACTAAGAGAACAAGATGACTAATTTTTATTTTTCCTTTTTTAACATAGCATTTATGTGAGGATACTTGAGCTTCAGTAGGGTTACCCTGATTTTGGTTCTGAGGCTATATTGATATTTTATTTCTGCAGCCTATGTCTCCCCATCTTTTTTACTCTGAGTCTGCTGGAATAGCCATGTCAGTCTAGAATTGGAGCAGTATGATAAAATCTGCCATTGCCAAGAGCTGTTCTTAAGCATTTTCAACAGCAACATAGAAAAGAATGTCAATCCATGTTAAATTTACTTTATTGCAGCCACATTCAGATAATGCAGTAATTTTAGGCAAAAAAATTGGAAAATATAAGCAACATTACTTCATAGGACTTCAGGCCTCATGGGCTAGAATGTCTAGTCTCAGCTTTATTCCACTGGATTTAGCTCAGTTACCTTTCTAATGAAACAATAATTTATTTATTTTGATGGGCATCAGAAGGAAATTGAATAATTGGGTGACAAAGGTCATAGAACGAAGA
Source organism: Lonchura striata (assembly GCF_050655825.1). Classification (NCBI taxonomy): domain Eukaryota; kingdom Metazoa; phylum Chordata; class Aves; order Passeriformes; family Estrildidae; genus Lonchura; species Lonchura striata. The sequence continues at coordinate 18,782,965 of NC_140709.1, forward strand.
CAAAAAGTCACAGCAAGTGCCCCTATGGTAAGCGATTGCTGAATGAAATGTATCAAGATATCCTGTGCTGCAGAAGAAAGGTTTTTCAAGGGCTTTCACCTTCCTTGCTTGCTGTTATGAACAGTAGGCCTAAGCTCAACAAACACTTTAAAGCTGAGTTCATGAAAAAGATACAGTTGGCTCATTAGTCCTTCAGACTACAGCTATATTCTAGTAACAAATTCCCAGTGATAATTTTAACTTCCTCAAATCAACTCAGAGAAAAAAAAAATAAACAGAATATAGACTAAATTATGCATCTTGGAGAACTTGTTTTATGACCTCTATGCAACACAATTTGATTATAATAATAATCTTAAAGCAGAACTGTTCCTATTAGTCATAGGAAAAAAACTTCTTTAAAGATGAAGGGAAAAGAGGAATTGCTAAGTTAATGAGTTGCATGATGGAAGTGAAGAACTTAAATTTTATCTGCTCAGAATCTGAATTAAAGGCCCAGACCAGTTCTGTGTCCATTGCCTTTTGTATCAGCTGTTCCAACACTTACTTAAAATAAACTGCATTTTACAAGGTGAACTCATCTAGTATCAACTGCTGGTTTTTAGAAAATATTGTTCCATTGTCAGACGAGCTGGGGAGTTCCCAGTGTCATAGCTTCTCCACGCACAGTAATACATCCTTCTTAGTTTTCTTGTCAAGTACATAAGCTGAATTATTTAACCTTGGTTTAAATCTCATTGCCAGTCCCTCAAAACACTTTTTTGCAACTCCCATAATCTGTTAATAGAACTTTAAATGCCTTCTTATACAAAAGGCAGAATATTTTAAAGAAACCTTACCAGTGCCACATGTTTCAGCTCATACCATGCTCATGTCCCTGCTTCTACTTGCTGCTCTCCATTCCCATCATCACAGAAGCACATTGGCTTTCTTGCCCAGGCCAAACACTTTGAGGTGGTTTTGGCTTTTACATCTTTTATTCTTGCTTCATTTGAAAACGAACATTCTTATCCTATATTCTGAAGTCCCAGTTCTTGTACCTTGCATTTGACTACCTTCAAATTTGGTGTTTTCACCTTCATTATTTAAACCAGACTATGCAGCTTGCCTTGAAATACCAACCTTATTAACTTTGTTCCTTCTTCCATGTCATCTGCAAACCTTACTATCAAAAACATTATAGCAGAGTGTGTATAACTGACAAAAATATTAGTTACACCAAATAAAGAATCTATTTATAGAAGGTCCTTCCTAGAAATAACACCATCAGATACATCACCTCATTGGTAATATTTTTAAATCTATCAGCTCAGCCTGTAGCACATCTAATTCAATCACTTGCACCCAAAGTAAACGTTTAAAGTGTATGATATTTAGTAACCTAAAAAAAGAAACTACACTTCTACACTTGCCTTTTTAAAGAGATTTATGATCTTTTCAAAAAAGAGAGTAATTTGACAAGATTTATCTTTGTGCTCATAATTAGCACTTTAGCCTCTATTTTGTTGCTGTTCAAATCCAAATATCTTCAGTATTTCACTTGGAACTGACATTCACATAACTAATCAATAGTTCTTCAAAATGTTTCTTCTAGTGTTCATAAATTTGGAGATAGATTGGAAGTCCTCCAGTACTCCTAGTGTCATATTTTCAGAAACTTGCTGTTAGTTGTGCTAACAATAAGGGAATATTACTATTGTTCATTAAGTCTTCACTGATTCGTCTCATTTATTTCAACTTTTGATACACAGTAATAAAATTGAGTCCACGCCTGGTATGTCAACAGACAGCATTCAGAATATTAAAAATAATGTATTGCTTCACTCCTTTTCTTCTCATCTATCTATTCTTTTCATAATGATGTTTTGCTGATTTTTCTTCTGCTAATTCAGTAAGATGCAATCTACCCCTAACAGTCATAAGAACTACTGTTAGTGCCATGAAAAGTGAATTTGTATTCTCATGTTTACCTTTGGACCACACTGAATATTCTCACAAAATACTTTGTGGCTCTCAAACCCTTTTTGACTATAACTTGAGAACATATCTGTATTGATAAACATCTGGGGGTCATATCCCTGCCTGTGCTCACTGCATGCCACCCCATCAGGAATGATACAACTGGCTTCAGTGAAATGTGGTGGCTCCTTAAGATGGGAATAGTTGCAATGTATTTTCTGTAATTTTAACTGAGATTTGAAGAAGGATACAAGTACCAGCAGTAGGCCTGTGCAAGTAATCACATGGCAAAAATGTGACTCTTGATAATTCAGAATGAAGTTATTCTCTACTCCTCTGGTTATACTTGTGCTGCTATTTTGTTAATGCTTTAAATTCTTAAATTTTCATTAAAAAATACTTTCCTATACAGAAGAGTTATTTTCTGATCTAAGAAAAAGAAATATGCAAAGGGATTGTTTTGGATGTATTACAAGCACATTCTAGTTAAATGTTTTGGACATTGCCAACATAAGAAGTAAGTGATTAAATTTGGCAGTGAAACTGAATTATAAATGTAGTGAGTTTTGGTGCACCCCAACAGGTGCAGAAGAGCAGCAAGTTGATTTCCCCAAGTCCAACACACCACCAGGGTGTGCCACAAAAATGCCCAAAGCCACACTGATGCTACTCAGAACAGTACAAAAGATGTTCTTACATAGATGGCATCACACTACAAAGCACAGATCCTCTAATGATTTAAAATGCTTCAGTAATGTTTACCTTAATTCAAGTGCTGATCTGGTGTGCTTTGCATGCTTCAAACTCAACAGGGACCTGAAGACTTACAGTCACCAGTTCTCTTGGCTGGGAGAAGCCATTAGAATGTATTAAGCTTATGGAACATTTCCAACAGTCCTTCAGCATGCTCCCAAGAATAGCCTTCTCCTATTTCCAAATATCTTTGCAGCCCATCTGATACAAATATATAATTATTAGAGAAAGAAGATTCAACCACAATTCATCCACAATCTGTGGATGAATGGCAAGTAACAGACAACTTAAAGCAAACTTTTGTGGGGATAAGAATTCATCACTTATAAAGGCTGGAATTTCTTGCCTGCAGAGACAAGGACCTCTGCATGGCTACTGTGTGCCAAGTACTATTGATCTTAATTTTCTATTGAACAGAAACTAGAGGGAGTCAAATTATAGACATATAATTTGATATCCTCCCAGAGGACCTTAAAGCTTATAATAATCACTAGAAAAATAATTAACAAAGTTATTTTAGATAATTTTCAACCAAAATCCTGAAAGCAAAGTGCAGAAAAAATTATCAAATTTTTGAAAGAAAACAAAATAATATTCTTTAGAAGGATGATAACACCTTTAGTCTAAAACATTATCAGGCCAGTAGGAATATCAGTAGCAAAAAAATATATTCCCCCAAATAAATCTTAATTTGGAGAACCAGAATGAGTAGCTGAATAAAATGCAATATGTCATATAGTAAAAAATGTTAGCTTTTAGGCCTTAAAACTGTACTAGTTTTGGTAAATTAAAATTCTTGAGTTTTTTATTTAAAGATTTTTTTTTTTTTTGTGGAATTGTATTTTTTCAATTTCTTTTATAATAATAAATAATTCAAAACATTATACAAAACTGTGTATGGGGTTTTTGTAGGGGCTTGTCTTACTTTTCATCTGTCTTAAAGGTTTTGCTACCAAAGTATTTACTGCTTCCTGAGGTATTCTCAATGTGCACCTCTGGGAAGCTGCCTACTGTTACTGCTACATTTAGCTTTCCGGATTGCATTTGCAGGCTGAAGTCTGAAACCATTACAGCGTAATATTTTACATTGTTTTTTTTCTACAATTTTTCAGAAAAGGGCACAATGATTTTCAGCAATGAAAGTGATGGGAGTATGCTTTCCTGCTTACATTTCCTATTCTTTCAACCAGTATAGCTGGGAAGCAACTTTTCTTGGGAGCAGACATTCCAAATTATTCAGTTTAACAGGGTTAAACAGGATTTATTTTATTTATTAAACAAGGTTATTTTATTATCAAATAATAACATTTTGCAAAACCCTCTTTTTTTCATATGACAGATACACACATAGAGATAGGTGTGTATTTGCTACTCTACACTTACATGTTGCAGTTCATGTTTACAAAGTCTGAATTCTCTGCAGATACTGTATGTAGTATAGGAACTATAGGAAGTATTTCTATTTCTACAGCCTTGTCCCTTGGTGTTTCTTAGCCTGTACCCAAATGATTTGGAGACAAAATCCTGTCTAAACCAAATCCAGATAACACAGGATAGGAAATGTGCTGCCAGTAGGAACTCTTTTCCTCATGAGACACAAAGACTGATCAGAAACACAGATTATTTTTTTAGCCGCTATAAAGGCATATGTGTGAGCTTATGTTTAGGAGGATCTCTAGAGGAAAGGACATATGCATGCTATGTTTACCATAAGAACCTCTTTCAAATAGGCCTGGCATCTATATTTCTGTTTTCAAAAAGATTGACACATTATATATTCCAGGAAGTTGAAAAGAGAAGCAAAGTAAATTTCAGAAGATCTTAGCCTGTAACTCAAAAATCTCAATCAGCAAATATTAAGTAGCTGGGCTGATGGATGACCACGCCTGAAGTTGTTTTCACCAACCATTTTGATGTAAAATTAAATTGGAATTTAAAAAAAAAAATGTGTGTTGGAACAAAGCCTAGGCCTAATTTTACATATTACCACCTTTTAGAGAACTCAAAACTCTTTTTCCAGCACTCTGTAGCTGTTGATTGCCTTCAGTACTCTGTCTAAATGGTTACAACTAAAGATTCATTCCCCTCACTTACAATTTATGCTGCTCAGATGGTATCCAGGATGCTTAATTAGAACTGACTACACAGACAAGAGCTTCAAACATGGAGAATACTTTCAATTATCTATATTTTGATAATGACATTGAAGTTGTCTTGAGTGTTCGGTATCTAAGCTAGTTTTGCTTAAATTTGCTGAAGAGTGTCTGAAGTATTGATCATAGATCTCTTATTTGCTTCTGTGGCCTATTCTAAATGTACTTTCTGAGTTCAATCAGGTTTTTTTCTTCAGTTTATCATCCCCATTAGACACATTTTGAAAGAAGCTACACTTGGATGAGCTTGGTGTTGCTCCTGGCCTATTCCTTAAAACAGATGTAAATTTGTCAAGATCCCCTTGGACTGCACTTATTGCAAACTATATGTTGATACTGGTGGTGCTTTCAGACTCTTTATAATAGATTATTGATACATAGACTTGAATATGTTGGTAAAAGGGTCTGAAAGTAACAGAAAGGGCTCTAATGTCAATGAGGAGTATCTGGTGTCTTGAAGTGAAAAGTTACATTGTAGTGAGCTGAGTGGCTGTGTGTTAATTCTTCTGAGCTGAGCTTACCCAATTTCTGAACTTGGCATTTGTATGTCTTCCATTTGTGAATTTAATGAAAGGATCATGACTAGACAGTTTTGATTTAAAAGAAGGGGAAATATTTAGAACATGAATACATGGAGCACCTGTTTTGCTAAAAATATTATCTCAAGATCTTTAAGTTCCTACACACTGATCAGGAAGAAGCTGAGCAGCTCCTAACACCTACCAGCCCTCTCAGGAGACAGCTGCCTTTCTTGCAGCCAGCATTTCCATACTCCTGACACGCTCCAGGCAGCAATTCACAGGTCAGCTTCAGTGGGATTTGCAGGCAGCCAAGCCAGGAGTCTTCCAGCTCACTTGTTGTGACCTGGTTCCTCAACTGCCCTCCAGTTAGGAGCCTGCAGAGTGATAGCTTCCAATCATATTTTCTTTTTTCTCATTATAATCTGCTGTCCTATTAAAGCAACTGACTCATTCATAGACCAGACTAGTAGAAGCAAAACATACACTACCCAAAAACAGCTTTGTTTGTCATGATTTGATCACACTTCCTTTCTATCTGCATTTTTTTTCAGAATATTTTTATATCTTATTCTTTCTCTTCATGTTTCAGGTCATTCACTTCCTATTGCCTATATTTCCTTCAATTTTGTCATTTATTTTTAGTTACAAATTCTCCCTCATTTATCCAACTCTTAACATTTAACATTTCGTTACTATTTATGAAGCTTTCCAAAAAATGGTGACTCTGCTTGAAACCTTGGAACAAAAGGGATTAGAACTACTATAGCTGTGGACATAAAAACCCAAATGCACCATGTACTAATTCTTACCTGAGAAGAAATCATACAAATAAAATCATACACATTCTATTTATAGAATGCAGGGTAGTGTGTTTTTTTTTTTTCTTCAAGAAAATGCCACATTGCCTAATGTATTAATTTCTTATTCTCCCCACCCCCCAAGGAATATCATAAAACTTCCTGCCTTATGGAAAAGAGGGCACAGACTTATCAGAGATCCTTCCAAGTAATATTATGCCTCTTATGTGATTCACTATGCATCAGCTCTGGCTTGTCTTCCCATCCAGAAACTCATTCTTTCTCCTCCCAAGGAGATTAAAGTGAAATTTGATAGCTATCAAAAGTGGTTTGAAACCTTAAGCAAGAAATAAGAGCAGTTGGGACCAATTGTTCTGAACAGTGAAACCTGTCACACTGCATATAGCCAGGCATGCTTTGACAGTGCTTTCACTCTGAGCTGGGTAAAAGGAAAGTCAGCAAAGAAATGTTGTGTAACCTGCCTTGAAGCCCATATTCTCTGAGTATAAGAGAATTTTAAGAAAACACAATGAAAACTGTATTTGTTGTGTAGGAAAAGAACAAGCTGGTACTGCTTATCTTCTAAAGCAAGCTCCTCCAGGCTGGGACTTTACTTGCCTGTAAATGTAGCTTTGTACTTTTTACAATACCAAGTGTGCTGTAAGCACTTAACAATTAATAATGAATTGTAAGTAAATGCAAAACTTGCGAGAGGTGCCAGACTGCCATCTCTGGAGAACTGGCCTGTCTATTTATGTAGAGAATAGGCAGCACAGCATTGCAGGCTTGTTTATGCTGCTCCAAAAATTTGCTAATTCATTGCACATAGGCTGCGAAAAAATAAAATAGTGGTAACTGCTAACAATTACTGAAGTCCTAAAGAGATTTATTCTTTCATGTTCTAAAGCTACAGCAGGGGGTGTATCTCATTTTCAATCAGCTTAATGAAGTGGCATCCTCTATTTTTAATTGGAATTAACACTAATTAAGAAAATAAAAGGTTCTTAAGATACACCAAGAAATATTAAAAATAGTATTAGAGGAAATGCTATTTACCAGAACTCTGTTTAAGTGCCATAGTAAGTGAATTAAACGTAACTTGTTTGCATTTTGGCCCTATAGTTTTTAGTTCATGTAACATGTCTCGTTTTCTGAAATTATGAGGAATCTAAGCAACAGTACATAGGTAATATCTAACCATCTTCTTTGAACTTCCCCTTTAAAATACAACTGTAATAAAATGAAAAGTATGAAAACCTTTTAAAAGAAAACCTGAACAAAGTGGAATGCTTCATTCAATGTTGTACTTACCAGTAAGTCATTGGATGGCAAAGTCAGGAGACAAAAGGAATTTCTTCAGTTCTATGCTGAAGTAAAAAAAAAAAAAAAACAAACCTGAAATTTTTTCCTTATGTCTACATCTTCCAGAGAACAAGAGGTTCACCTTCATATCAGTTGCTCTGTAATTAATAAAGCAGCAGCAAATCAGGCTTATCTCTATTCCAGCCACCAAAATCAAACCACTGTCTTTCTCATTAAGCAAATAATGGAAAAAATGCGAGTAGTAGGGTAGCATTCTGTAGAGGTACGCATCTGTTTTTATGTTGAGGCAGGTAAATAACATCAATCTGACTGAAATGAGCTCCTGTGGACCTGCTCCCGCGTGTCTGTGTACTCTGAGCATGATGGGTTCAGGCACAGATTCACACAAAGGCACTTAGGTCTGACTATGCCACCAAATGTTGATGGCACTTGGCTTTTCAGGTGTTGCACTGCTTGCTGCCACCCCCACGTCCCTCCCCATCACTGAACCTACTGGAACCAGCCTGTTTAAAACACGTCTCAGGCTCTCTGAACCTGATGCCTCCCTCCCCACGTGGCAGGTATAAATGTACATCTCTCCAGCAGATTTACCGTGTAGGTTTTTAATTACCAATAAAACACGGCGCGAAGTAATGTCTGTCTGCTTTATTCACAGGCGAATAACTTCACACTTTGCTCAATTACCCACTGTAGGAGCCACCAACCTGCAGCTTTTTGCTACCATTCCTGCCTATTCCTCAAGTCACAATGCACTAGCATTGTTTTGCAGGGCACATGTAATCAGCCTTTCAATTTTTTCCGAAAAAAAAATCAGTAAAACACAACTAAAAAGTCTTCCAGTCACCTCAAAACAATAAATTCACAGGTACTATTCAAGGTCTTTCTTTTGCTCCCATTTAATCCCCAAAATATTCTGACTGTGAATACTACTGCTTTTTATTTTATTTTATTTTTAATTATTGAAGTTCATTATTCAATTAGTTTACATTCTGCACTTGGAACAAACACCACAAAAACGGAAGAGTCACTATCAGTATCTGTTCCTACCTATGTAAGACATACCACTAACAGGCTTGTTACTATTTACTGCAGTAACAAAGACCTTCCCTGCGTCTGTGTAGTGAAGAAGACATTTTAGCCAGTTCATACCTTTGAACTTTGTATTGGGAATTGATTCCAAAAGCCTCTAAGGAAGCTGAAATTTGTTGAATTTCTCAATATTCTTTTAATGGCATCAACAATATCAGTGGATTTGCGAGAGCACAAACTGTGAAAGATTGCTGTGCTACCCCTGCAAACTGCTGCAGAGCATGCTAGCAGCCTGCGCCCAAAATCTAACTCCCTGCTCAGCAGGCATACTGCAAAATCAACCCAGTCTCCCCATTTCAGCCCCAGAAATGTTGGTACATTTACTGAGCCTGGAATACAAGTGAGTTATTTCTTTCATTTTATTAGCATTTGTGAAGAGACAGGTGAGATCTAATTTTAAAGAGTTCAGTCTAATTTTTTGCTACACTCATGAATCTTGGCAGAGAGCCCAAAGATGAAGAAGGATCATTCTATTCATTTGTAGGGGAGTTCTGCTCTAATTAAATCCTTTAAAGCTAAAAAAAAATCCTTTTTTTCTACTATTGAGGCATGTATAATTACATGATATATGTATGAATTCGGTTAATCAATTATTTTCAAATGCATGCCTACATAGTCACATCAGAAATAAAATGCTTATTCAAAGAAGCAAATTAATGTATATTTATCAAAAATATGTTGCTGCTAGAAGCTGCATTTCTGAAATGTAATGACTGATAAGGGTTTTTAGAATTTCTCAAGGTTGTTCAGAAATGTGAAATAACTATATCACGATGACTTAAAAAAAAAATCACCATCTGGAAATCCTTCCATTCAGCTTAGGTAGAGTTTGCTTCCTGATGGCATGACTCAGTTTGATAAATTGAGGCAGCCAAAAGTGATGCAAAGCCATTAGAGGTGGGGTGGCAGGATGCTAGAATGAAAATACCCTACCTCATGGGAGATTGTGTCTTAATATTATTATTATTATATGTCCTGTCAGACATTAAGAAGTGATTAAAAAGAAAAAAAATCCCTGATTTTGACTATGAATATCTGAACAAAAATTAGCACAAAAAAAATTAAAAATCATCTGTATGGTAATATACAAGTACACAGCATATTTTGTAAAAAAAGTCATGGAGCCACTTGCTTTATAAAAAGATCTCTGGAATTCAAAGATTTATCTTTAATTGAATAAAGACTCCTTATAAAAATCTCTTCTGATCCTTGGAAAACATGGCTATGGCAAAGACAGTTATGCATGAAGCATTTTCAAGTTATGCAAATCCCCAAGAGGAAATTATATTAATGCCCAGATTCTGTGCATTCTTCACTAATAATTTATTATGCATAATCAAAATACAGAAATACAGAAAGCAACCCAACTAAACAATTTTAAATTTTTAATGAGTTTAAGAATTCACAAATCTTCACAGAATAAATAATACAGGGACACACAACCAAAAGGTGAAAGTCAAGTCTAAAGGGGAAGTAAATTCACTGAGTGGATGTCATCTTTTTCGCTACCCCACATTTTATAAAATTCCCATATACCAAAGTTATTCTATCCCTCGTCTATGGCAGTTGCCAAACCACAATATTGGCTCCTCTCCTGCCTCACCAGGTCACTGCCTCTGCCTTAACACACCCACCCTGCTGCCATCTCACCGTGCCTCCACCAAGGCACATCTTCATGTCAGACAAAAATGTATTTGAATATACTACAGCGGAGTAACAGATGGAATCCTCAACACAGAACTGCAGCACAGGCCTCTTCTGGAATGGAAGTAGCCTGTGCTGACTTAGTCTGTCTCAACACCCCTTAACTTTCACTGGACTGTTTTTGGAAGCTGGAATAACCAGAATGTGCTCATCTCAATCATGGACTGCGCTGAAGCCATACTTAGGTCCAATTATTTGTGGCAACATTGGGTAGGGAGAGGTATCCCCTAGGAAATGTTACAAAGGATTCAGGTTTAAAAATCATCAATCAGAAGTGAAGTTACTCACCTAGACAACTTTTACTTCTCTTGCAGGCAGATGAAATGACTGGCTGGTAAATCAGTAGCTACACATGGAATAGCCTACTTTGGAGGTGACAAGAAAAAGGATGATTGTGAATAAAACATGAAAGAACATAAAAGCAGTTTTCTGCTGGGCAAAACTTTGAAGAAAGTAATGGCTGAACTGCAAATTCAATGATTGAAACACAAAATCAAGAAATTTTGCATCACACTTTTGAGGCCATAAAACTACCAGCGGCAGAGTAATGGAAACTAAAGCTATGTAATTTAAAGGCTGGTGCTGAGTATATTTTAATTATTATGATTAAACTTAGGGAAGAACATAAGACTTGCCATGACGTGACAGATCCAAACTACTGAAAGAGCTTAGAGCAATACAGTACCAAACAACAATGTTTTCAAAAAAATCTCATCAGAAACAAAAATTATAAGCATTATTTCATAACTTAGAAACAATGGTAGAGACAAATGAATCAGAAAAATATAACACACCATAGTACTTGAAGTAGTGTGAATTGAATGGAAAAATTATCTAGGTTAAGGATAAACTTCTGTTCTCACTGAGTTTTTAGTTCCCCAATCCACTCTGCTGTAGGAAAGTATAAATGGCTGTTCTAACTGGGGGGAAAGGACTTCTTCTTTCACATATATTGCCACCTTATGGCAGTTAAATATGTTTGTGAAGCGATGGCCAAATTTAGACTTTCTACTTGAGAATTAGTAAGGATAAGCAAATTCAGAGATGTCAGCTGTCGGAAGTGCTACTGAAACAAAAATCACAGTGAGCCACCAGCACCAGAGCTTACTCTCCAGAGATGTCTAGAATTCTAAAGAGAGAAAGAGAAAGCCACAGAGATATAAAATATACCTACTTAAATGAAATTTTGATTTTATGATAACTAGGTTTATAAACATGATGGCTGTCAGTATTACTTTTACTATATTCACACTGAATCAGAAGAATCAAGACTGATGCATTGTATTTTAGGAAAGAAAACTGGAATGCTGGAAAATAATTGATGTAAGTCTACAAAATAAGAAAATTATTTTCCATTAATAATATGTAAATAATGACTTTTTTTTCTAAATCACTTAAGATCAGGAAAATTCACTTATTGGTAAGATTTGACCCTTACTTCCCTGTGCCCATTCATTACTCAGCAGCTATGTTAATATATCTTTTACATAAACCCTGAACAATGAAAGTACCTAACAGCACTGTAGCAAATTCCTTTCATAAACACTTTGACATTGCTTTCCTGGAATGCCTTTCACAGCTGAGTTTTGAAGGATCTGCTAAATTGTCATTATATCCTAGCAAATTCTGAACCACTTGGAGTATTTTTCAGTTATATTGGAACATAAATGTGCCCATGTTTTTAAAACTTCTTTAAAAGTTCCAAACAATTGCAGTTTCTGAAAGTATCAGGACAGCATTGATAAAACCAATGAGCTGAAGCAACTCCTCTGCTACAACTAAGATTAGGAAAAGACAATGATAGGGAATGCTAATTGAAGTACACCAACTATCTGTGATTGTAACAATTCCTCTCAGCATGTCAGTACAACTGACAGCAATAGATCAAGATGGTTTCAGGCAAATCTTCAGTATCCCCTTAACACATAAACTGAGCAGAAGCAGGCAGAAACTCTTAACCATGCATGTTTCATAAATACAAAGAAAGCTGTGCAATTGCTCAATACCTCCTATGCTAAAGAATCCTCATTGATACCAAGATCATCTTTTCAGTGGACTCATTATTTTCTGACATTTTTTTAAATACTAAATTAGACTAGTTAAACTAGTTCAGTCTTTGACAGTCTGCAACAGAAGTTACTGCACTCCTTCATTTTGTTTCTTTCCTTCATCTTTATCCCTACTCTTCCCAGCTCCTTGGCAGCTTTCTGAACTGAGTTGCTTCTCTTCCTCCTTTCTATACCTTTACTTATTTCCCTCATCTCACAGCCTGGTAAACAGAGCAGAAAAATGGGATGGAGAAATTCTGCTTCATCTACAACAGAGATTGCTGGTTATGCACTCAGAGCTCTCACCACAGTGTGCAGGGTAGAGAAGGGACTTGTTGGCTGTTGTGCTTTTACAGACTTACTGAAGCATTAAGGTGCTGGGAGTTGCTTCTGGCACACTGAAAGAACTTTTTCCTGTTTGGTAGCTACCATGATTTATCCAGTGTATGTGCAATCAACAGCCTGAAAAGAACCAGAAAGGAATTGAGCAGTCTCTCACCCTGGCAATCAGATAAACCTTGGATTAGCTTGGTAATACCTCAGGTGGCTTTTTGGCACTAATGTGTTTTTTTTCACTGTCAGAATGGCCAGCAGCCAGTAATATTCAAGGAAGGCTTTTCAGACCAGCATTCCAGTTGTGCTCAGAAATACTAGAAATGTAGTAGAAGTTTATATTATATTCTGCTAGATTAGTTATAGATCAGCAAAACATCAGAAAAGCCCTAAAGCACCATGAGAAAATTTTTAAAGGGTTAGTGAAGTTCATAGCTGAAATTGTCCTAACATTTAACTAGAGACTTGAAACTGTTAAGAAAATGCAGTCACAACTCAAGAAACCCTCACAAAGTTATGAACAAACCAGATACTTTACAAAAGTCCTTATTACTTTCATCAGATAGGGCACTTCATGAAGAGACAGAACCAAGTTCTCTATATTAAAAATAGAAGTAAAAGTCTATCAGTCTCTAAATATCAAATTTATCTGCCTCTGCTTGCAGTTAAATGGGACATTTTAAGGTGGTATTTTACCATGTCTCAACATTATTTACAATCACTTCTGAATGTCCTTTATCTCCACAAGGGAGATATCAGTACTATGCATCTGTTTTTTAAAGAATACATACAAAAAGTTGTAATTTTATGGGGAATAAAATTACCTATAAAACATAAAAGATCTTGTCTCTAATTTTTGTTTTTAAACACCAATTATATTCTCTCTTCACTCTTTAACATTTATTCTAATTGCTGCTGAAGTCTATTTGCTAATGAGGTTACCTACCATCATTTCCTGGCAATGTCACATGTGAAAAAATTGCTGCAGCTGATCCAGTTACTCTTCAGCTCCACCATTTGAATCATCTGCAACAATAAATTGATTTGTGGTCTTCCTGCTTCAAAGGCAACTCTTCTGTCTTCCAGACTGGGAATAGAGCAGGAAGGAAAAGGAAAGGAGACACAATTATACTCTACTAGAGCTACCTTAAAGTCAGAAAGAACCTTTGTGTAGAGGAAAAGGTATAGGCTCTTATTTACCTACTTACATTCTCTTCCTTTAGACTTCCACACGTTTACTTCTGTAAAACCAGAGGCAAAAGAGATTGTAGACTAAATGCAGCTCTGAAGAACTAAATTTTTATTCTATGTCCTATGTATGAAGAAATACTGAGGAAACCTTTCAAATATTGTTCCTTTGACTTAATACAGTACTCTTAAAAAGCCAAGAATTGCACAAGTGGTTTTGGACAGTATATTACTGACAATGCTAAGGAGACCTGCAAACACAACCTTTTTCTATTCTTCAGAGGAGAAAAGGCACTTTATTTTACTTCATAACGGATATTTAAAAGGAGCACATTCCACCACATCAGTCTGAATTGCCATGTGAAACCTGCATCTCATGGAAAGGGATTAATGGTGGAACAGAGAAAGGGAAGCTGGAATGTGAATAGGTAATACAGAAAAGCTGAACACATATGCCTTCCCATTATGTCTCTTTTTTACTTAAGAAAATTTTGAGAATTTTTAAACTGTAAAATTATTAAATACATTTACATAGTAATAGGTTTGAATAAATAGGGTATGTAGACATAGATGTGTTTTGGGTATTAAAATATATGTAAATTATTTTTTGATCCTAGCTTTTAGTATGAAGTAATCTCTCTAATCATAAAAATAAAACAATTCCATGTGTAAGACAGTAATTTCTATTCATACTCTGCTGCAGATTTTTCTTATTCCATGTTCTGTAGCACAATCTTTTATATTCAGAGTTCATCAATTTCCAATTAACCTCTGCAAAAGACTTTATATTAATAACCTGTCAGCACTGTGATTTCTTTTCCTGTCACTTCTACGCAGCTTTTGAAATGTCCTGTTGGATGCTCTCCCCATATGTAGAATTCAACTATGAAAAAAAGGTTTTAATCCTGAAATACAAGTAGAAAAATCATATCAACACTGTATTATGTCATTGGTTACTATATTTTCAAAGCAAACATTCTCCTTTCCTTGTTCTTCCAGTACTTATATAAAAATAACAGAATTCTAAAAGATTGATGCAACATAGGTAAATGAAATTTCAAGTGACTGCTTTTCAGATAAATGAGAAAGCAAAAATTATAAAGGTGGGGAATTCACAGTGCTCTTTAGCATTACTCTGATTTTTTTTTTCTTTGATGCACATTCAGTTCCAGACAGAGGCCATCAGTAGCCTGCATTTATCTGCCCTCCTATTCAGCATCACATAAATCACATCCAATTTCCAATGTTACCTCGTTAGAGCATGAGCATCTGCTTTCCATCTGTATAAATAAATTTACTAGTATTTGCAGCAATGCTGCAGCAATCATTGCAAGACCACATTTGATAACCATCAGGGCATGAAGACGTTAAGTCAAGAGAAAGGGTATTCACAATGTTAATTATTGGAGAGAATATTTTAACTTTTTGCCTGCCTGAGACCATGAACTTGAGAGCACTACTGGCATAGTTCAGTTTGCATTATGTTGTGGATACAGCTACAATTTTCTCTGAACACTATATAAAAATATTAATGCACGTATGGCTGCAAATATGAGTATAAAACTACTATACAGCTTGGCAATCAAAAAGTACCACATGATGGGTTGCTATGGTATCTGCAAGCATGACTTTTTTATAAAGCAATATTGCACACAGCATATAATTCTCTGATCATTTTTAAACATGACTTACACATACTACTTTGTAAATGAAAGTGGTTTATTACATTCCATTTCAGATATGCATTGTTTGAAAAATATTTTGTGCTGTTTGTTAATCAGCTGCCACATTCTACAAACATGATTATGAAGATTGCTGTTAAAGAGAAAGTAGCATGCTTTTACAATAGAAAATGGAAGTGCAGAGCATGTCTCGAACTGCAGGGTTTGATTGTTATAAATTGTTTATGAAATGCCAGTCTTTATTTTCATCAAAAGCTTTTCTTGCAGCAGACATCATGTGTGCTTCAGCATGCAATCTCCCCTCTCCAGAGGGATGAGAATGTGCCGCAGTTTACTTTGCTTGGGTTACACTGCAGTGTCTTTTTTTTTAAAGGCAAGCACTAGAATATGTCTCTTTCCACCGTGCAACAGCTTCCACTGATCAGCAAGGAAAAATAAATATGCTGAGTGATAGAACCTGCATGCTGTGTCACATAGACAAAACCTAGTTGTGCTCTAAGGATGAAAGAAATGGTACCATCCCCCACTGAAAAAGATGTTGCTAATGCAGAGGTTTATGAGCCATTAGATATTCCTACGTTGCAGAGATTTCAGATTATTTCTCCTAATGCCTCACTGAGCTAGATAAGCTTTTCTGAATCTATACAATAGAACGAATATTGTAAGGATTTTCTATGTCCAAAAAAAATCCCCCGCATTATTAATGATACTTCATTATACATTTTATATATATCACTCTCTGCCATGCAAACACAAATAACTTTGATATATGATTCTTTTAGAAGGCTGGAGCTGTTTCAGGGATGCACCGTGGGATTAGATGAATAATGCCTATTAAGAAAAGTAAACCTAAAGCTATTTGAGGAATTTCCCACTGCATCAAAACCCTTCATCTGTAGTTTAGTAAGCTCAGCTGAGCATGGCAGCTCTTAGCTGACGTGTCCACATACACACATGTGGATATAGGTCCACATACAGGACACAGGTCCACATGGCTTAGAGGGTACAGCACAGAAATGCAAGAAGCTGCTGTTGCAGCCACAGGAGTAGCGACAGTGAGGCTGTTTTCACACCGGCAGGCGGATGACCGGGCTCCCAAGCCACGCCGGGCTGCCCCGTGCGCGCCTGGACCGGCCCCAGAGATGCTCCCACCGCCCCCAGCAACGCAAACTCTGCCTGAAAACAACAGCTACACCAGAACCTATTTAAGGCCTCTTTACGAAAGCAAGCGAGAGAGCAATATCCTACCTATTGCCCCTGCTATCTCCTCCCTTTCTCACTTTCACAAGTGATTCCGTATGATGGATGCGGGACTAGTCTTGTCCCTAGAAGTGAAACAGAGTTTTTATTACAGGGTTGAGTCAGGCCAGGATTTGAAAAATCCCAGAAATGTTTCATTTCTATGTTCCCATACAGGTTTGGGAAAGAGTTGAGGCTTTTTTGGAGGGTGGGAAGGGGAACTGGAGGTTGATGTCACCTTCACAGAGTAAAATACACCCGCACTTCTGGGTTAGTAAGAGAGAGTAAAGAAAGCTCATTTCTTAGGTCATTCTAAGAGAGCTTTTCTTATTAATTTTTCCTTCTCTGTGAGCTGGGACAATAAGAGAGTGCAGTGTCCTGCTGCTCTAGGCATTTTGCTTAAGGTTTTCCATAATGATGTATGACTGACCCATTACCTGAAACCACTGTCTTATATCAAAACTAAAACACAGATTTATTTCATACCTGCAGGTTAAGGAGGAAGTCTGCAAGTCAACTGTCTCTTCCATAAATTTTTTACCTTCAAGGTATACTAGCATAATTTCAAAGAAATACAGAAGTATCCAAATATATTCAAATATATACACTTGGAATCCAAAAATATATTACTTTTTCTTTAAAGGTCTAAGATACTGCATTTCAGATATTAAAAATAGAGTGACTCCAGCTGCATTATTGGTTCAATAGCCATAACTTTAAAAATAATAGAAATTTTACAATGTAAAATGATTTTATGAATGACCTCTATTTCTGTGCACTACCAAATTTGTAGAAAAATTATTACATAAATATTTTGTGCTTATTCCACACAGGATTTTCAAGTTAACTACACACCTGTCCAGCACTGACTTAACTTTATTCTTTAAACAGCAATTTAACAGTATAACCAATATTTTTTAGAAGTATTTATATTATTACATTAATATGTAATTATTGTTAGCAATTGCCATATTAAAACACTAGATATTCTGGATTGAAAAAACCATGCATATTAATTCAAATCAGGTATAGTTACTAAAAACATGAAAATTGCCCTTCAAAGCACAGCATAGTTCAGGTTTTTTTCCTGTTAGTTGCATTGGCCTAAGTATACAGCGACTACTTTTCACAAAAGAAATGAGAACACACACACACACAAAAAACCACCCCAAAAAAACCCCATAAAACCAAAAACCACACAAACAAATAAACAAAGGATTAATCAGCCCGTGCCCAGGTCCAATGCACACACCGTGTCCCTCATCCTGCCACCTGTGTGCAGCAGCCTCAGGACCACGCCTGAGAGCCTCAGCAAAGGCTTCAGCTGCCTGACGACGGCTGTGGCACGGCCACCAAAACCTCCAATAGCTCTTCTTCCCTCCTCTTGGCAAGTATAGATTTCCTCAGAAGGAAAGGAACTAAAGCAACTCTGTTATGTTCCCATGGGGTTATTTTGGTGACAGATTTCAGGTCCCCTATCCCAGGGTGAGCAGTGTCTGCAGGAGCAGCTGTGCAGCCATCCCACATCGGACTTGCCCAACAGAGAGTATCACTGGAGCTCTTCCTGAACAACTCAAAAATTTGGCAGAAAGACACACAGTTGAAATGCAATTTTTTTCCTGAATTCTAGAAAAACTCCTATGGTCAGGACAAAATCAGAATTTCATTTCATGTTGATGGTGACAAGTTGATACTGAGCTAAGTCATGAAGCCACATGTGATCTAGATGTCTAAATCACCTCACTGCTGAAGTGGCTTCCCCTTAATTTTACCAACCATTACTTGTTAATTGTTATAAAATTCATACAATAAAAGACAAAGACTAAAACAATTACATAAAAAGGTAATCTTTATTCTTTTGGCTTTTTAGCATTGTAGTTATTTTTGGTAAAACAACTTCCTGCGTGCAGTTCATCAGTACACTATGAGCTAATAATTTCCATAAAAGCAGGAGGCCATCAATATTCTGGTTCTTTTGTAAGAAATGCAAAGTGTTTCACTGTCGATTGCACAAGTTCACTATTCATCCTCATGAAGGAAGATTTTTGAATAACAAATTGTATTTAAAGTATTTTTACTGCAGTGTGCACCAATAAGCAAAGCAGACAATGTGAGATTAACTCTGGGGAAAAAAAGCAATGTTCCTATGACATAACCCTGAAAGTCAACAGACAGGATTACAACATAAAAAAAGGCCTTCTATCTTGTTTCACACCTACAGATCAGAAAAAAAATTTGTACTATTTGTTTTAAAATTATTCCTTATTAAAAGCTGTTTAAAGCAATTAGCAGAAATCTTCAATTACACGTTGTATATTAGGTTTCTGAACAGTAAAGTGTCAAAGACAGCAATAAATATTACTAACAGGAAAATATGTGCAATTTCTTATAGTGAGTAAAAAATGTTATAAAATAAAACTATTATTAAAATAAAAATAATAGATATACATTATAATTTTTTCTAGCCCCATATTTTAAGCAATCTATTTGTCCTGTATAGTCCACTATCTTACTGCATATTTGCTGATTACAACACTCCCACAAAATAAAATCTTTAATAGCAGCAAACTATTGCTTACTGGTATGAGGAATGATGGTCTTGTCAATCAGTTTTTCTTTTTACCACTCACATCTCTTCCAATGTTAAATAATAGCTGTAGGATAATAGCAGCAAGCATGCATCAGTTAGAGCTTCCAATTATTTGAAGTATCAGAGAATATAATATCTATTGAAATGTTTTAGGCTAACTTACTAGGGTACATATTTGACACATATACGGTAATTAGGTCATTGTCTCTTTGTGCAAAAAGGTACCACTGTGTAAAACAACTGATTAAATAACAGAGGGATTTTACTTACATGTATAGTGTCAGCCTGAATGTGTCAGGACAAAGCTGATTTCACTAATCTTTTTGGTCATCTCAGCTCTCTATGGAAGGTTACATTACCTGAAAACCTGACTAAATTGCCAAGAGGATGTCAAAACCACCTCTCTCATGTACATATTTTATGTTTCTATGATTCATCCTTCCAAAGTAGAGAAATTTAAATCTGAGGTATATATTAAAAGGGACTCTGGTCCCCAAAGGTACTCTGCTATCAACTTATAGCTTTGATTATTTTTCTAAGTAGGATACACGCATGGAAAATAAGCGCAGCAACAGACTTTGCAATAAAGTATAGAACCTACTCACTGTACTCCAGGGTCAAAACATACCACTTAAAAAAAATTATTACTTGCTATAGGCAGAATTTGGCATTTGTAGATTGTCTGTGAAAAGAATTGTTTGAATGTTTCAGGAATTATGAGCTCTCTTGTACTCTGAAAGTAATATTTTTCATAGTTTCACAATTTTCCAAACAGGAGCTCTATGTATCATCATTTATTTAAACCACTGTATCTGAAATGGACAGTACAATAAATTCAGAACTACTATAAAATACATGTATTGAACTTAAAAGATGAAGTTACCAACCTCTTTTCTGAGAGAATTATTCCATTGTTTGATTTGCTGACAAATTATTTATCTGGACTTTGTTGGGTTTTTTTTTAGTTTGCTGCTTCTTTGATCTACACCCTGAGGTTCCGTAATCTGGAATCCTGGTTTTCTGCATTTAGAAGTGGCGTGAAGAGAACTATGTTCATATTATGATGCCACAATTACATATTCCTGACATTTGTATTTCTCTGCACATAAGAGTATTATTTAGTATTTAGCTAAATAAAGAGTATTTAGATTATTTTTCTCAGCAGAGCAGAATTAATAAAGAAGTATGTTATTAAACCAAACAAAATCATCAACAAGAACTGCCACACATGGAACACAGATAAAAGATGAAATGTACACAGTGGATACGCTTACTCCACAAAAATACAGGCTTATTAGGATCCATTAAGGTTTCCTATAGTCTAAGTAGAAATTCTGTGTCTCCTTTCAATCAGTAACAACTGATAATCAAAACTGTTGTTCTGCAGGTTTGTTTCCCTGTTACAGACCAAGAGTTTAATAGTGAAGGATCATTGTCCTGGACAGGCATTGACTGTAGCAGTGGGTAAATATGTAAAAAGTTGTAATTTTGGCATAATCCTCCAGTAAGAGTGCTAGTGATAAAAACATTATTTTCAAGCTTGCAAACATTCATCAAGGATAACATCTGCCTTTTACTTTTTGTTTCCTCTTCTGTCTTTTCCTTTGTCTTCCTTTTCTGATTTGTCATCTTCGTATTTTTCTTTTTCTGGTTTTGTTACACTGTCATAGGAAGGTGGAGCTGTGGTGGATGCAGACATATCCATTTTCTCTGGAGATGAGTTTTCACTCAGCTTACCAACAATTATATCCTTTCTGATGAGCTGTTCACCCCCATCTTTCTGATACATAAATGAAAGCTTCTTTACTGACTGTCTTAGAAGGTGACGCCTGTAAGCACGCTGAATAATAGTGGCAGAAACTTCTTCTTGTTTTCGTTTCAATGTAGTTGTAATTGGTTCATAGGAAGCTTTAGAAGGATTGGATGCCATAAACCGATCTTCCATCTGTATTCTGAGGGCGTCCATCTCCCCACTTTCCCCCAAAACACGCTTTGTGAAAGCAAACAAGATGTCAAGGCAGTGAATTCTGTCACCGCTCACCACAGGCAGATCCATTGCAATAAGATGAATTGTGTTTGGTTTTGGTATATTAAGAGGAGGATCTAGAGAAGCTGCAAAATCAGACAGTTTACTATATTCAATGAATTGTGTTGCATCAGGATCATATTTTTCCCAAACCTCATAGAACATCTCAAAGTCATCCTCACCCAAGGGTTCAGCACTTTCTTCAGTAGCAACACTGAAGTTCTCCAAAATCACAGCAATGTACATGTTCACCACTACCAGGAAGGATATGATAATGTAGCTGACAAAGAAGAAAATCCCAACAGAAGGGTTGCCACAGTCACCTTTCACAGAGCTCCCCGGATGATCTTTATGGGGGTCACAGTCTGGCTCCCCACTGTTCAGAATTGGGTTGAGCAAATTATTCCAGCCAGCGGAGGTGGTGATCTGAAATAGGCAGATCATGCTGTTGCCAAACGTTTCAAAGTTGAACATGTCATCAATCCCATCTTCCCTCTTGACGTAGGCAAAGTTGGACATGCCAAATATCGCATAGATGAACATGACCAGGAAGAGCAGCAGCCCAATGTTGAACAGAGCAGGAAGAGACATCATCAAAGCGAAGAGCAGAGTGCGGATTCCCTTAGCGCCTTTAATGAGGCGCAGGATTCGACCGATTCTGGCAAGCCGGACGACTCTGAACAAAGTGGGTGACACAAAGTACTTTTCAATCACCTCAGCTAGAAACATACCTGTGAAACATAAAAATAAATTAAGAGTGTAAGTTTTTTAATACAGATTACATTTTCCACAAAAAAGTATAAACACCCTCCCCAGCTCAAGTTGTGGAATTAGTGGAAAATATAACTGGAGATAAATTTTATCTTCTATGGATAATTTTAGAATTTTTCCCAGCACTTTTAGAAAATAACCTCAAATTTAGAAGTATTACAACTGATACAGAATAACTAAGAATGTTAGCACTCTCAACTATGCATTTCATTTCCTAAATAATGAGGAGAAATTAAAATTAAATAACTCCTCCAATTTGCACAACTTGACAGAGATTATACACTAAATATACATATAATTGTATTTCATTTTGAACATAAGAATTTCTTACCTATTATTGAAAGAATAACAACCACAAAATCAAAAATATTCCAGCCAATGGTGAAGTAATAATAGCGGAGTGAAAATATTTTGAAGACACATTCACCAGTGAAAAGGACAACAAAGACCAAGTTAATCCAATATAAAATATTTTGCTTCAGTTCGGTCTGGTCATCTGTTTCTATCATCATCGTGACCATGTTAAGACAGATTAGAACCATAACAGTGATGTCAAATAGTTGCTGTGTTACAATATCAAACACCAGACCTTGCAATTTGTTCTGAGGGAAGAAAAAATAAAAGGTTATAGTATTTTTATGTAATAAACATCTGTTCCCACTGTCCCATTTCATTCTTTCTCTCCCAAAATATACAACCAAGCAAAAGGCTCAAAAATCTAAGAAAACTATCATCCACTAACTTATATGCCAGTTCAAAGTTTTTCTCTCAAAACTCAACAAGCCTATATTTCTTCATGTTCTTTGATTCTCTACTTCCTCAGGCTGAACAATATGAGAGATTTTTCCTGCAGAATGGACACATGTACATTTCAATACAGAATGAACAGGAACATTAATTAGGCCAAAACTATTTTAGAATGAAAGGAGAAATTTTATTATAACTGCTGTGATTTCTCACCAAATATAGATTACATAAGAATAGCACAATTCTTACCACTGGTCGAGGTATAGGTTTTTGTGGTTTCTTGGATCCCAGCTTCTTCATTGCATTGTAGTATTTCTTTTGCTCTTCTGTCATGAAAATGTCTTGGCCTCCAAGGTAAATTAATAAAAGAAACCCCAAATCGGATTACAGCCAAGCCCTCATATCCATTAATTCACAGCATTGCAGCATTGTTTAAATGAGCCCTTTATTCATCCTTATACATTATGACCAAAACCAAAACATAATAATTATTTTAAAGATTCTTAAAATAGCTGATGAATCTTGAATAAAAAATGAAATTATTGAACAAAGAAAATTCCCAAAACTTCTATTTCTTATTAAAAAAATACATACCTGATTAATTCAATTAAATAAATTTTAAAAACCAAACACAAATTGCGAAATACACATTTCATAGACTCTTACAAATCTAGCATCATGAATTCCACATTATAAATCAATCTACCAGAAATAGAAAAGCTTCAAAGGTAAAGATACACTGTGAGAACATATGCTTCAGGTAAAACATAAAAAGAGAAAGAAATTACTGATTTTACTTTTCAGGATATGCATTTTGCCATTTGAGTCTAGGTATCTCAGTTCAGATGATATATGAACAGTGTATATGAAGCTTGATCATCCCCCACCATTGTACCTAGATCATCAGAAGCATGGGTTTACTTGGGGGTTTCTTGTCTGAATAAAAGTATTTCTAGACTGGTAATACACACATGGAAACACTTATCAGAAATACAATTTATATTGACAAGCAACTTTGTTTTTTCTTTTCAAGCATTTGTTTGTAATTATATTCCAAGTATCCATGACATCAAAGCAGTGGCATAGGGAAATGGACTTCAGAGTCAGGGGTGATTCTGTGACTTTGTCCCACTGAATTTGTCAAATGCAGTGTCAATCTTATAGATAAAGTAATGGCAAGTCTGAATGAAGGTGTTTTTAAATTTCAGCTGTGTCTATATATTGACATGAAGATTCAGCAGTCAAAAGAGACCATCTCCAAAAATCTCTCCTCATAAATCAAATATTCAAGTAAAATTAACTTCTTGAAGAGTAAGACTTTGGGAAGAAAAACAAGAAGTTGATTTGATAATTATGGTAGAAGTGTGCTGTGACTGTTGGAAGATTTCAATCAGTGGGAAATAAAGAATAAAAGAAAAGAGCCATAAAGAAAGTGGTAATGGGTTGGGGGTTTCTTCTGCTGTCTCACTGATGTAATGGCTGAACAAGCCATCCTTATCTCAGTGTGCTGTCCCTAGGGAGAATGCAGGCCTCAAGGCAAGATAACCCTTATGGACCAGTTAGGAACTCGACAGTAGAACGTTGCCTCCCTCACAGAACGAATGTAGTGAAAGTAGGATGCACACAGGAACCACAGGAAAAGCACAGTTTAACTACACAGACAGTATACTGCAACACAAGGTCTTTTCTCATTCATATCCCAACATACCCAAATGTCAGTGATATGAAAAAAAAACAAGAAGAAAAATACTGCTGGGTAGCCATGAACTGTGTGATCTGCACATTGTTATGAACACAGATGCACCTATGCTTTCAAAAGACAGATAACTAATGCTTGCTAATTGGCTACATGAAACTCAAGAATACCATATAGATAGAATTTTCCCCAGCCTAATTGTATGTCCAGTATTTTACTTTCTTGGTGACTTGCAATAGCTCCAATGTACAAGGGGTGTATACCATACTGCCAGAAAAAGCCATTTAGCAGGAACCTTTATCTGATTTCTAAGTCACAATGATTCCAGTAGACAGTGTCTACCAAATGAACTTAATAAATTTTATAATTACCTCATTACTGAGTAAGGTTACCTTGTCACATATCGACTGCCAAAATTACCAACAACATGTATATAACCTTAGTCTTGCTCTGCAAGGATAAGAAATGGATCCACCTTCCTGCTAAGTACTGGATGCCCCTCAAGTTCACTCCAAGGAAGGTGCAAGTATTTTGAAGGTTGAAGATGCCACCATTTATGGTTTAAATAGCAAGTACAATTTAATTTGCCATCATAGCCTGCCTTTTTATCTACTTGCATGTTTCTAGAGTTCTTGACACAATCCTGTGTTCATTTAAGTAATAGAAACAGCTTAAGTTGAAAAGAAAACATACACATTTTCAAATGACACAAATTTTCTTTTTCTTGCAAATTCACTAACTCAAGATAGTTTCCCTACCCTCTCTAATCTTACAATACAGAGAAGTATTTTCAGCATTCAACATGTTAGTCTCTATAATGGAGGCCTTCACAATAGTGCTGTATGTTATCTCCTTATCAATTTTGAAATTTATAGTTTTGCATATTTTCTTTCCTGTCTTTTATTTGCTTAAGTCATCTGCACTTTCACATTGCTTAGGCACAGCACTGTAAATTTAAGAAAACAAAGACATGACTTTCTGATGGACAATATATCATTGGGCTGTACAGGAATGTGGAGAACACTCAACACTAAGTGTAATTTTAAATTACTTCAAATGTGTTAAAATGAAAATACTGTTATTCAATTATTTTGAACAAACAAAAATCTTAAAACCTGATTTCTTTTTTCCTTTCTATTTCTATGAGAATTTTCAGACACTATTATTTATCCTTGCATACATTTGCTGAATGCTCAATAACAATGAAGTATTGTGAAAATGAAACATATGGTACTTATCTTCTTTTTTTGTTGGTTGAAGTTATCTATGATGACACCAATGAATAAGTTTAGGGTGAAAAATGATCCAAAGACAATAAAGGCCACAAAGTAAAGGTACATGTACAGGTTCTCTTCATATTTGGGCTGTTTCTCTGCCTATGTAACATAGAAAAACAGCAAAGCATCACAAATAACAGTGAAGACAAATCAAAGATTCCCGAACAGGAGGAGAAGTTGCATCCAGATGGACAGGGGGTAAACCCAACACTTTTGGAGCATACACTACACTTGTCTCATATTTGAACTTGAAAACCTATTTAATACAGTTTTCTGTAATTGCAGGACTTGCCATTCCTTCCCTCTCTGTCTGTTCTCTGTGATGACATTTGACATTTCATGAAGGTCCTACTAAATTTGACAGAAATGTGCAAATCTCAAAAGCAATTCAGTTCCTATAGACTATATGCAAAATCAAGAGCTGGATTGAGAAGAGATGCAAAGAAAGAGCAAGATTAAAATAAAAATAGGCAAAATTTAGCAAATTTGGTTTTTGAGATCATCACAGTCTGCAGCTCTGGATTAGCTTTGCAGTGATGCCTCTTGACTATTTGGGTTACTTTTGAGGACACAGAAAAAA
Source organism: Lonchura striata (assembly GCF_050655825.1). Taxonomy (NCBI): domain Eukaryota; kingdom Metazoa; phylum Chordata; class Aves; order Passeriformes; family Estrildidae; genus Lonchura; species Lonchura striata. Next base: position 18,809,441 of record NC_140709.1, read on the forward strand.
CTTATTTCCTGATCTGTACAATCTCAGACATAAATTAATAGAAAACCATATCTCATTAGAAGAATTATTAAATTAGTAACAATTTATGTATCTTAAAGCTATAATTTTTTTTACCTGATGAAAGTATAAGCATTTTGTGGGTATAGATTGTAGAAAATTCTTCAGGACTTAACATTTAACTTTTTATATTTTAGCTCATTTCAACTGTCATTCAAGAAGCCTTACATCAATCATAGATTTGTTTTCCCTCAGTAAATTTTATTTTTATGTAGATTTTATAGTGCACTCACCTTTGTAGAATCAACTGCAGCGTACATAATCTCCATCCATCCTTTAAATGTTGCCTGAAAACAAAATTTAATATTTTCTATCAAAGCTCCAGTTCTGAGAACATTTTAAATAAAACAATGTCTTCTGTAATGTATTTCTGTTCATAAAAATAAAGAAAATATTAAAAGTCTGGTGCGTTACAAGTGAAGCATTCTGTGAAATTCACAGCATACTGTGAAATTCTTCTTAAAAAACACTGAATAAATTCCAATCTTCATGGAAATTCATATAAGCTCTCTGTGAGATAAGTTGTAATCAATATCATCATACCAGAGAGACAGCAATTTATCTCCCAGGGAAATGTGATGTGCTGGTTGCCATCTGTAAAGTAATATTACCTTAACAGGAAAGGCACTGTGCTATTTGGCATCCCAGTAAAGCCAAGCCCCTGATGTCAGGATACAGGGAACCTGCACGATCAGCTAGTCCACCTGCACGGGGATGGTGTGGGACACTCCACTGGAAACAAGGAGCTCCAAGAAGAGACTGAGTGAAGCTGCCCAAGGACTCAGGAGCTCATCCATCCTTCAAGTGTGTGCCATGGTGTCCATGGGGGCCACGGTGGGCCATGGGCCACACACAGCTCTGTGCACTTTCCAGAGCCAGCACCCAGCCTGGGCCCACTGCTTCTCCTCCAGGACTCCCCTGCACATCCCAGCTCTGTGGCTCCCCTGTAATTCTGTCATTGATGGAACAATTCTGAGCTGCACCATTCCTCTGCCCTGAGTGCAGGGAATGGTGCCAACACCAGCTCTTCCCAAACACTGCCTGGTTTTCCTCAAGCTATTATAAGGCGGCTTTCAGTTCTAACTGTCTGACTACCAAAAAACTGGAGGACTTTTCCAGGAAAAAAAACATCAGCCACCATCTACTGGCATTTTTCAGACAGAATATGGAAACAATCCCAGAAAAACTCTAAAAGGTAAGTAGTTCCAATAAATCTTAAGAAGATAATAGAATCATAGAAGGGTTTGGCTTGGAATTTTAGAATTTTAGAAATTTTCTAGTTTAAATCCTCTGCCACAGGCAGGGATATCTTTCACCACATCAAAAATTTCCAATGATGGGCCATCCACATTCTCTGCATTTCCATAGCACTTGAAATGTTACTAGCAGCTGGGTGCCAAGCAACCTTTTATCCATCAGGTAAATATTAGATATTCCTCCTCTTCCAAAATGGCCAGAGAATGTATAACATTTTTACAATAAGCAGCATTAATTAGCTCCATAGAACAAAATTATAAAGTCAAATCCGTATCTATTTATTTATTTTAAAATAACATTGAAAATTATGTAATTAAATGATACCACAACTAAAACTAAAGCTTGAAAATTTATGCACTTACCACTTGAAGCAAAGAAAGATAACCAATTGCAACATTATCAAAGTTTACTTTCACATTTTTCCACCGAACACCTCCAGTAGTTCTGCTCATATTTTCACACATACTTTTATTACTGACTTGCTCTGGTGTAAACATCACATCATTTGTGGTGTTAACACAGTGATAGAACTTGCCAGCAAACAAATTTACTCCCATAATGCTGAAAATTAGCCAGAATGTGAGACAAACCAGAAGTACGTTCATAATGGATGGGATTGCTCCAGTAAGAGCATTCACAACCACCTAGTCAACAAACACAGAAAAACAAAATTAAAAACAACACAAGGATTATATTTTTTTAAATCTAGAAGATGATTTAATGTAAAACATTACATTACACTGAAGTAATGCAAATAGAAAAGGAGTAATGCATGTCATATAACCAAACAAGCTACTACTGGCTTTACTAACATTCAATTAGTGTTCTTCCATGCTATTATAATTTGGCATACTTCTAGGGATTTGTTTTACACATTTTTCCCCTTTTTTTTTCCTTACCCTCATGCCTTCAAAGCGTGACAAAGCTCTTAGAGGTCTCAAAGCTCTTAATGTTCGGAGCGATTTAATTGCACCAAATTCTGAGAAACCAAGGGCAGTGGCTACTAAGCTAACCAACGAGACCTAGAGAAAACAAACAAAACAAAAGTACTTTTCTTTTTTAAGCAGCTTCAAAATAGAAATGCCTTGAGGGGTAAAATTTTCATCTGGATATTGGGAAAAAAATTTCACATGGTCCTTAATCTTTCAGTGAAAATATATTAAAAAATAAAAAGAAGAAAAAGAAAAAATAGAAAAAAAATAGTCTAATACTGCATATAAATTTCAGAACAGTTTGAACAAAAATATACTTTAATTCTAATACTATCTGTGGATTGTATTGGACTATGTGTGTATGCATATTTTTATTTTTAAAAAAAACAACTAATTTCCTCTCCCTCCATGTGTTTGATTGTGGTTTGGACAATCTGTGATACCAGTTATAAACTGGCTTCTACATATAGAAATCCTAAATATAACATTAGAAAATTCAAAAAGTGTATTACAATAAAAGAAGGGGAAATAATAAAGAACATCCTGTAATGATGCACATGAGACAGAATCCCAACCTCAGCTTAATTTCAACTTTCTGTTCTTTTAGCTACCAAATAGTATAATTGCACAAAAGCACACTGTTACCACAAGATGGAAAAATATTTGTATTTAAAAAATTGTTTGTATTTCGGACAACTAATGTGCCTACTTTTGTAGAAGAAAGGGTTTAATGTACAAGAATTTTTGAAACCTTCAGTACAGCTGGATTAACAGCTCAAAAGTTGATTTTCCTGCTGTTTTCCAGTGAAAGTCAATGACTTGTGTCCTCACTGAGCCTCCCACTCCAGATGGCTCTCTCCTGTTGTGTTTACACAACAAAGTTTTCTGCAGATTTCTTTTCTCTAAGGGTAGCTCAAGCAAGCTGCCAAATACTATACAATCCCATTTTTGCTCTTTTCTGTGATACCACTTGTAATTGCACATGGAAAGCTGAGAAAAATGATCATTTTTATTTGTTTCAGGGCTAATAATCTGTTTCTGAAATAACTGTAAACAACACAATGGGTAAGAACTTCTGTCTGTATACCAGAAGTTCATTCACAAACAGGGAAGAGCTGGAGAGTTTAGGCTGCTAGGTACAGAACAGTTTACCTGAAAGATTCTGTAAAATGTCTCACAGTGATAATTTAACTTGACTGGTACTGGTATGGCAAATTTGTTCAATGTTAGCTGGATAAAGGCATAAGACAGAAAGATAAAACAAGTATCTATTTCAGCAGCCGAGGGCAGCACCTGCATGCTAAACCAGCAGGAAGAGAAAGAATTCAAACTCCTTGTTACTGGCTGAAAACAGTAACAAGTAAGGCTGGCAATAATAGCAAAAAAAAGCTAACCAGTCCACATCTTTAGGGGTGGGAAGGAGTGGGTTTACAGTATAGGAGGTCAAACACTGGAAATGCATTGCTAAGTAAGGCATTCTCCACTCAAAACAGAGTATCAGCCTGAGCTGCCTAGTCTAACCTTGAGGTTACAGCTAATGGAAAACCAACGATGGTGCCCCCCAACATGAATTGTTAAATAATCTGCTGTTACAGGATCACCAAATGCAGACACTTTAAACAAAAGATTAAGATGGCTACATAAAAGCACTGAAATAGCTGAAAAATGAAGAGCCTATACCTATCCAAGTGGATATATGGTATGCCTAATCAGAAGAATTGATCTTAAAACTCAATTCAAGATCAACATTTCCCAATACAGGCTTGTACAGGGACATTAAATCTGAATACTCCTTAAATAGTAATAGATTTATTTATTTCTGTTTAGTTTTCTTTCTTTTTTAACCAATGAACATTGTAATGGAAAAAAATTCAAAATTTATGTATCACAAAATTCTGGAAACATAATGTCTGGTTATTCATAATACGAAAAGAGGCTAAAACCTGGCATCAACAATTTTATGCAAAGGTGATAGAATATATCTAGATGATTGCTGCTGATTTCCCATTGATTATAAAATTGTCATATTTTTTCACTTAAGTTATAATAAAGAGAAATCAGAATGCTATAACATTCATAAAAAAAGCAAATATACAAAAGTTATATATTCAGCCTTACTCAAAGACAATCCTAACTTTTTTCATGTGCTAAGGTTATCTTGTTTTGGAAAATTTAGTGTTAGGGGAGGGCCTTTACACTTGCTATGTTTCTTACAGGTCAATACATCTGTTGTGGGAATATGTTGACTTTATTCTTGGTGTAAGTATTAACTGAGAGTTCACAACAGAAGAAATGGAGAGGCCATGAAAGTAAAAAGCAGTAAACTGCATATCCCAGAAAAAACCTATTTTCTCATGTCACTGCATTAGTTCATTTGCTGAGAATGGGATTCACTGAAAAGTGAATCACAGTTAAATGAGGAAGACAAATAACAAACACCACTTGTGCCTTTCCTCCCAAAAAAACTACTTTAAAAAGATCACTAGGTAAGTTTCAGTTCTAATGCTTTATGACAAAATTTCTGTCCTAGATTCCAGATACCATCCAATCAATAGAGTTTTCTTTTGTCCACTTGCTGAATTTCTAGTCTAACATCTACACAAAAAGAAAGAACTACTTTAAATGAACTTATCATGCAATGCTACTAATTTAGTTTCTTTGGAGTGCAATGTCAACACTAGCTTTTAAAGTTATTGTTGAAAAACAATTATCCCCTGCAGTTCTTTGTCAGTGCCCCATTAACCCCAGGATCAAATGCCCTAGCCCAAGTGCTCACTTTCCTTTCTTGTGTCTGTGTCCCCCTTGCTCTCTGCTGCCACATCCAGCAGACTGAAGTCAAATCTGTACACAGCGCTCCCTCAGCAGCTGGGACCCGCACAGTAAAGCACAGAACACAGCAGATTTAGTTACACACCGGATCATTGCAGCAGGATCTTATTCACCAGCATGTAATTTTCCATTTCTTTAAACCAAATCTGTATTATTCACTGCATACATCTCTATCAGATTGAAGTTACCTAAAATGACCTGCCCAAACAACAGAAACAGACTACTCAGAAAGCATAGTACCTACATCAACAATCAGGAAGTCCAGCCAGCACCAAGCATTAGTGAAGTAAGTCTGAAAACCATAGGCTACCCATTTTAGCACCATTTCCAGAATAAAGACATAAGTAAAGATTTTATCAGCATAGTCCAGCAGGATTTTTATAGTCTTGTGCTGTTCAATATATATATCTTCAAAAGCCTGTAAAGAATGGGTTACATATATGTCAGATATTGAAAAGTCTTTGGAAATTACAAATTAAGCCAGAACTAAATGAAAATAGTTAAGTAAAATCACTTTCAACTTTAGAGATTTTACCTTGAAAAAACAAAAGAACAGAAATTATAATTACACTCTTTCTTTATTTTAAATTTTATTATTGCCTGAAAATGGAATTACACTATAAAGTCCGAGGTTGCCTAAAAGATTTTTAGAAATTTCAGTAATAGTCAACAGAGAATTATAATTTTTCACCCTGAAAAGCCCAGACAGGTTCTGTCAGAAGCCATTCTCATTATTATATAAACTTCCATTAACAACAGACCAGATTTTATGTTGATGATCTCTAATGAATTCCTATCTTAGGTGCTGATGGCAAGGTTTTAGTAGAGGGAGGCAGCAGATGTGGTCACTGCGAGAAGAGACCAGGAGACTGCTTTGTGCCAGCTCCAGCATTGATCCCACACAGGAAACAGCTGAGCACAACAATGAAGCTGTTGGTGCCTCTGGGAAAACATTTCAGAAAGGGCAAAGCACTGCATGGCAGTATGAGCACTGAAGGAAAAAAGTGAGAGAAACTACCTTGCAAACACCAAGGTCAGGTAGGAAGAAAGGGAAGTATGTGGAGCTTTAAGTGCTGGAGCAGAACCCAAGACAATATACAGCAAATGCTATGTCAATCAGCAACCAAAATGAACCCAAATATGTGAAGCACTAAATATCATTAAGAATACTAAAAAGAAATTCAAGTAATCCTATGTAACAGTCCAGAAATATGGCAACTAAAACTGTAGCAAAAAAAACTAACATGATGAATTCAGTATTTGCTTTTGGGGACAATTTTCATTTGAAGTAGAACAATTGTTTCATGCATACATTTCCATTTTCATGATTTTTATAATTTCTTAAACAAGATTTTTAGTGTAATCCTTTTCCTAAACACACACATCACCTAGCATTCACCAGAGTTTTAAAGTAATGTAAATTAAATGTAATACTCAAAATATTCTGGGAATTTGTTCCAAGTGCTTTTAAAAGACAACTTCATGTTTTATTCTTAAGGAATACATGTGTTATAATCCTGCATTTAGATAAAATATTTTTATAAGTACTATTTCTGTGAGTGCAAGCTCTACTTACCAGAGCACCACTGCTGAGAAGAATCATGAAGACAATGAATGATTCAAACCAGCTGTGCTCTACTATCCTGTAACAGGTTTTTCGAAGGTTCCACCAGATTCTTCCTTTTGTGCTCTCCATACTGCCTTTACAGCATTTGAACCTCCGTACACAGCCTAATAGCACAAAAATTAAGAAACTGTTATATGGTACATTTTTCATTATCCTGAAAAATAAAATCCTTTTTAGCTAGCTCCTGTTTCATAAAGTTCAAGCTACTTCATGCTACTTACATTACTTATCTTTTCAATTTTATACTCTGGATGTAGGAAAACTTGAGTGTACACATTTTTTCCTCTACTCTGATGCAACATCAAGCATATAGTAAAGAACAGTCATCTAACTGAGCTAATTTTCATTTACAAACACATTTAAAAATATATATTATTCTGTTTATGTACAGATAATTAAATAATATATGCAAATTGTGAAGGAGTAGAAATAAAGAGCATACATAGCAACTTTCACATGAACTTGTTTAAGACTACAGAACTTTTCTTTTAAGAAAAATCTTGCCTTTTAGAAAAGGTTCAAATAAATCAGACATAAATACTATTTTTACTATGCTGAGGGACAACTGATGCTCCATGGGCTGACAAAGGAAAACTCTTTACATAAACAAATGTTTTAACAGGAGATAATGAGAGCTTTTCCAGTGTGATACAGATCTGTGGCAACTGTCCACAGAAATTTGCCTCACATTGGAGAGCTCCCTACTTTATCATGGGGCCTCAAGGCACTGTTAACAATGAATTTCAGTAACTGCCCAGCCAAGAGAAGCCTCCTTAATTCTTTAAAAATTATTACTCTCATAGAAACAAGACCAAGTTGACATGACTTCAATGGATCACAAAGGCATTCTGGTTTTCCCATTAAGTGTCATTAAGTTAATATGTTACAAATAAGTTACACTGTATTTCATCATCTCAGCTAAAACAGCTACCACTGTGAAAAACTTGAGCTACCTTACCTTCAACCACTCAAAATGTTTACATTATGAAAAAATGAATTTTATGCTCAAGAAGGAATTGGTATCACATAACACAAGGATAAGGAAGAATTTTAATATATTGTCAAATTATTTGAGAAAGGTACATTTTTTGTTGGATTTTTTTTTAAATAAGAACTTGATTTAGTCAATTCAGCCCCACACTGACAAACAATTCTGGTTTTATAAAGACCAGTAAAATAATACTTCAAAGGACAAAAGTCCTAGCCTAAATCAAAGATGTTTGCAAAACAGTAAACTAAAAAGCATGGACAGGATAGGAGAGTTAATCCTGGACCATATTTTGTTCTGAATTATTTTACTCATGATTGAAACAGAAATTAAGATCCATAATATTACAAAAAAAAAACCCAGAAATTCTTTCCTACATAGTAAATTTCAATAGTCCCCTAGAAGATGTAGCTATTCAGAAGGAAAATAAATCAAAATATTTAAGGACATACCAGGTTGCTGTTACGACTTCTTTACTTAAATAGTTACATAGGATCTGTTTTAAGATCCTGTTTTAACACATAGAATATTAATATACTGTCTTCCTCCATTAATGGTGCAATGTCAACAAAATAAGCTTATTGTTTGATTCAAACTCTCCACTGAATGATGGTGGATAATCTGAGTCACCCACTGGATTGCTTTCTAGCACTAGGAAGTGACTAATCATGATTCCCTTTTAAATTTTTCAGTGAAGTGAGCCTAGTGTAGAGTTTGATCTTGCAAATTTCACTACTGACAAAGTAATTTAAATCAACAGAATTACTGTCTGCTGAGAATAAGTTTATAGAATTGTGCCTAGTGATTATTTTAAAATACTATAAATTATTACATACAGACATATTGAACTTTGCTTTAACAAAGAGTACTTCATAGATGTCGGTATTGCTATCAGAACAGGAAAAATTAATCATACCCTAAGACTTGATGAATTAGGATCCAGGACTGCTCTAGCAAATAGCTTCCTTCAACTTCCAATGTTTGTCGCAAACAAGCAAAATGTAATTGCTAGACCCAAATTTTATTTCCATACCTTCTGTAAAGCATGCTTGTAGTTCTGATGCTTTTTCTGGTTCAGTTTCACTTTTTTCTTCTCCAAGGACAGCTAAATTAACTGTACTTCCTTCTGATGAGCTGGAAAAATCTAGCTTCTGAAAATAAAATTCCATTATATTTTTACTTTATTGATATTTATATTTTTAGAAATGTAATTAACTAAGCATGCAACACCATGTGGCAGTAATAAGAAAAACAATATTTTTCACCAGAAATACAAAAAACACCCACATGTAGCAGGCAATGCTGTTGAAATGTGCATAAATTGTCTACTTTCTATCTAGAGATTGCACAGTATATCATGGAATCTTTCATGGAATTTCAGAATTTCTAGAAAGTTAACTGTTACCAAGTTGATTTGCTGATATATATTCTATTTTGCTTTCTACTATTACTTTCTTATACATTTCAACTGGCATTAATTTGCATTCTTTTTTTGCCAATGCACATATACATTGTGCATTCTGAAACTACCCATTACTCTGGTACACATACCTGTACAGTCAACACCCAGAAATAATTTTTGTTTTGTTTTTTTTTTTTTAATAATTAATATTACATAAGTCACATTATTAAAATGATCCCCAAACATAAAAACAAGCATACACACACACAACTCCCCACCCCCCTTTCAATACAAGAATAAGCCTTAACATATTATTTTGTAATCTGCCTGGGTATTGCAGAGATGTGGAGATTTTAAGGGCAGATGTGGTGTCCTGTACACTTAAGTTAAGTATGAGTACCAAACTAAATCAGAGTAGTTTTGGTGACAGCATTCTCTGACGTTTTACAAAGTTATTATCAAGAAGTATATAACATCAGTAATGAAGTCACACAAGTAAATGTCTGTAGGGAATGATGTAAGCACACTTTATAAAACAACCTCAGTTTTGTCAAATCAAGACCACTTCTACTAATTTAGTTAGATTTTTATGATTAAGAGATATTTAAGAGATCAATGCAGACAAGTTACTATCCAATCAAGTTGTACTTACACCTCAATTGAAAAATGTGAAAGGACAAGATTGTTTTTAGCAATAAACAATTTTTTATGTTTGTGAAAGAAGACAGACAATATGATAACAATAAGTAACCCAGTATTCTGCATTAACTTTAATTTAAAATGGTTTTGTTACATTGCCTACTTTCCTATTACTTTACAAACTGATTATCTGGAATAGAACTCCCATATTACTAATGTTTACAGTAAACATGTATTTTTTTTTAGCAACATAATTTCAAAATAGCAATATTCACAGCAAACAACGTTTCCTATCACTACTTCTACTGAACCCAGGGATAGCACAATATGCCCCCCACAATTCCATTATGATGCTGCTTTCATCATTCCATGACATAGCAAATATATTGCAAAATGTTGCAGTGGTGGTGAATAAACTAAAACATTTAATTAAGTCAAATTATTATTTTTAAAATATATACTTTTTAAGAATAAAGAAGTTTTGCATCATATCATTAATAAAAATTTAAAGCAATGTGAAGTACCCTAAGTAATTTGAACTGTTAGCTTAGCAAATGACATTAATTCAAATGAAAGTATAAAAGATGAACAACCACAAACACAAAAGTAACTGAAAAGAATCAATGCGTTTAGAACATGAAGTTATATATTTCATATAACTCATGGTAGAAGAATCAGAGATTAGAGCTTTTAAATATTTAATTACAAAAGGCAATTTTCTTTACTCTAGAAATAAAACAAGAGATTCCATGAACTATTTTGATATAAACCAGGTAGTCTGGTTTCTTTTTTCTCCTACAGATGGTGTAGAGTATAATCCTACTGCTTGATGAATTACAGATTTAATTAAATATTGGTTCTCTTTTTATGTGAGAGGCTCACACTTTTCACTAAGATGCAGGTATCCAACAACAATAACAACAACAACAAAGTGATCGTAAAAATCAATATGCACAGAAGAGTTTCTCAATCTAATTAAAAATCAGAAAGCTAGTGTCTTTGCTATTTACAACAGAAGTCTCTGCAGAAGTCTAACTGATCTGGGGAACCGCTCCAGGAAGAGAACTTTTAGGAAAGATAGAAATGTTCATCCTTCAACTTCCAGAGCCCTTAGCTGCTGTTCAGTTTACTAAACAGAGCTAAGAAGGCCACACTGTATGAACACTAAGCACTGGATTAAATGGATTAACTTAGAAAAAATGGGCACACATATCTATTAGAAAAAAGTATTGCCTTATTATGCAGGGAAGGGTAAGTAAGACAAAGTGACATCCAAATGAAAAAAGATTTGTGTATTTTTCAGCCAAATGACTGGAAACTTTGAGTTTACTGGTTTGGATGCTGCTCTATGCTTGTCTACACTCATGTAAGCAGAAGCCTGGATTAGGAGCAGTGTCACATAACCAATATCCATTAAAAAATACTCATCCCCTCATACCTGGGACCACTAGGATGGGATATTACCATTCTACTCTTCCCTACTAAAGTGCTTTTTCGAAAATAGCTTCCAAGATTCCCCAGAAAGGTATTTTTCCATTCCTTCTGAACTGTTTACCGTCCCCTTGGACACAAAAGAGAGACCTAAATACTTCCAATATATAATACAGTGCAAAAGAATACATGGAATATAATGATTCCACAACAAATCCACACAAGTAAAAAGTTGTATTTGCAAAAGGATTATCTCAATGGTAAAGAATAGAACTGTCAAACTATAGAGAAGAGATCATCAGGAGTAAGAAATGCGTACCTTGGTACAATTAAGCTAAATAAAAAACTTTGTAAATTTTGTGGTTCTAGAGTTTCTGAATTTAGAGGTTTGGGAGTGTAGTAGTTCCTATTTTGTCTTTTCAAAAATTGCCTTCATTTGATCCTTATCCTGAGTTTTCCTATTTTGTATTTCTTTCTTGTTTGAACATCCTTATTTATATAGTGTTAAACCATCCAGATTTATTTAGACACCTGCATAGAAATTTTGATTAATGTTTTATGTTTGTCTTTATAAAAATAAAGCAACTGGATAATGTTCACAAAAAACCAATTATTTATGCTGAAGAACAAAACTTACATAAATGATTCCCTATATTCCAACCTTGCAGACATATATAAACTTCATGACTAGAATATCACTAAACCATTATATCTATAGTCAAAGGAACTATGCATATGTATAAAAAATACATTTGATTGTTCCTAGGAGTGCATCTTTCATCCTATATTTTAGCTTCTCTTATATGAGAAAACTGAAATGTGAATTACAAAAATGTTGTGAATGAACACAAAACTATTTATATAAAAGATAGAAACATTTTAGCATACAAGTAACTGTATATATGTTAAATTACAGAGGCGTTGGTCAAATGAACATGATCAGAAAATGTTCATAATTACATGAGAGCTAAAAACATAGTACAACAGATGAACAGAAAACATCAAGTGAGGACAACCTTTCCATTGTCATAAAATCATGGGTTGTTAACCTCTTTTAATCTTGAAAAGTGTTGATGCTTAATCATTCAGTTAACAATAATAAAACTTACAAAGCATGCATGTTATGCCACAGAAATAGTACAGAAAATACCAAGGATGTTACAAGGAGAGAAGTGTGGGTGTTGCCCTTGGTCATGCTGTGATGTGAGTCACGGGACTCAGCTTACAGAGCGCTGGGCATGTTCCCACTATTGCAACATATGGGGGAAAAGATACTGGAGCTGAGTAGCATGCAGGCCAATCAATCTCAGAAGTGATCAAATATGTATGATTTGTTTAGGTAACCTGTGTAAACATGCTGACACGTTGCTCTGCCTGGTTTAAAAGCACCAGTCTTGACTGATCCAGCTTGATTTTACTCCTGTGAGAGAATGGTACGCAGTGAAATTAAAATATGGTACCTTGAGGTTGCTTGAGTACTGGAAACAGAAGTGTGGATTCCTACTTATTTAAAATATTTGTTTCCAAGATACACCACACATTTGCAGAACATAACATTTTTAGGTGCGGATTAGAGCTTTAGGCATATCCAAATATATAATGGAAGAGGTAAGATTAGCAGAACATCTGAAGCTCATAGATATATGCTGGACTTGGACCTGAACATAAATAACACCCCACAAACAAAAAAACAATCCACCACCAAAACTCCCATCACCCTAAAATCCTCCTCCAGAATTTAAAAAAAAAAAAAAAAAAAAGGCCCAAATAAAAAAGAAACACAGAAACACAGATGCGCCCACACTATTTCAGCTTTAGATATCCTTTAAGTGGTATTAACTAGACATTTAAAACAACAGAAATATATTTCTCCTTGCATTTCATTTTCAAGGTTATTCCTGGTCTTCACTAGATGCTAATTAGGATACATCTAGGTCCTTTCTTTCAGAAAAGAGCTGCAGGCAAAACAAAAAGTAAATCATACCATGTTAAAAACGGAAACTTCTGCATAAGAAATTTTTCCCAGCATCTTTAAATATTTAACTGAATAATTTTAAAAAAATTTCCAACAGTTCAAGGTTCATTATGGATTGTAGCAGACATAGCAATGAAAAGCAAAACCTCATGCTTAGCAATAAACCTGTAGGTTCCTCAATTTGTCTTCTGGTATAAATCTGATTTCACTTCTTAGCAATGGCTTCTCAAGGATTCATGAAATAATGTAGCTATGTAACAACTCCAACACAAACTGCTCCATGTAAAGGGGAAGTCAGAAAGAAAGAGCTGAACTAATCTACAAGATGAAAGCAATTTCCCTACTGACTCTGAAGGAGTGTACACGAAATAAGGGGGGTTTTATTAGTTTATGTATCTCCTGTTGTTGCCAGTTCTCAGCCAGTTTTGCAAATGTGAGCAAGTCAAAACTGATACTAGGTAACAATACCTTATAAATGGCTAGTGCTTATGTATCATATTGAATATCAGAGGTAAGAAGGCAGAGATTTTGTCAATGAATTCTAAAATATAAAATATTGAAGATATATGTGTCTTCAACTGAAGGCTAATTTACAAGCAAGTGGTAAAGTTAAATAATCTGGATTCATTAAATATTCCTTCCACAAAATCCAAGTTTTATTAAAAAACTAAGAAATACAGTATCCTTCAGCCAGATAAATAATATGTAAAAGTTGTCGTATCTATTCAGCAAACATTATAGCTTCATTACATAGAGCAGTTTCTATTTTAAATGGGTTAATAATACTGTCTGCTTTGCTTTAAGGAAGCCTCTTAGTAATCTACAGTCTTTTCAATTGACTGGTCAATGTAACATCTGCAGTAACACAATCTCCAAAATGTAGATGGAACAAATCAAGGATCAAGAAACAAGCTACTGAAATAACAAAAATTAGTGTAATATTACTGAACACTGTACTCTGCAGTAAAAGAAGCACCTGAAGAGTATTTAGTTACACCTTTCTAAATTTAATTTCACTGCACTTCCCAGGAATGAACTTATTTTCTAAATTTCAGAAGTAATACTGGCAAATTAACTGCCAGTTCAAAACAAAACACCTGAAAACCTAACAAGCCCATAACCACTCAAAAATCTCCCAGACTCATCAACTGAATGCCCAAAAACCATCCACACACGGACAAAAAAAGAAAACCAAAAAAACCACCAAAAAACCAAAACAATACAGACAAAGCAATCCAGACTGGAGTACAGCTGTCTGCACAAGCGATGATATTCTACTTATGTCCTTTTGTCTTCAGGTGCCAGAGGTGGTGATACCAGACACAGTCTGCTCGAGCCACAGATTGCAATCTGAATTTTTAGTGTCTTTCAAAATCCTGCTGAAATCCAAGACTTTGCTTTTCCCCTCAGACTGAAGTTGCTAACAAATTAATACTGTCCTAGAGATGACCCAGTTTAAAATGAGGCGGTTGTCTTAGAAATTACTGGTTTAAAACTCCCCCAGAAAATAAGAAATTAATTTTTTTTCATCAGTAATTCTGTTTTTTTACTGAGGTTTTAGTTGATACATTCACATTATAATACAAACATTGCTCCCTTGGCTTTCCCCATTATTTTGATTTCGGAATATGAAAATTATTGCTACTGCTCTCATTATCCTGAGTCAGCACTTCTGTTAAGTTTATCCAGTAAAAGAAATGCTGATTTTCTTTTAAGCTTATTAATATTCTTTATTAATATCTTCCCTAATATTTTTAAATAGCAGTTTACTTAAATTTAGCTCATAGAAACATTGCAATTACAAGAAAAAAACAAAGTCTTTTGACACTTTTTATTCTGTACATATATACTAAGTTCTCTATTCAACTAACACTTTGGTAGTTTGCTTTACAAATGTCTTTATAAATGGATTCACATAAATGTATACAGTTCTTCCAGGATTTCCTACTCTCTTGAACTCCACTTTCCCACTTCAGATTATTCACTCTCTGTACAGTCCAAGAATCTTGAGTTACAACTGCTTTGCATTTCTAAGCAGGAAGAATTACACTTGAAACAATAAAGTTAGTATAATTTGTTCATCTAAAATATAAAATTTTAGAATTTTACCTCCTTGCTTTCATCCAAATCTGAGTCACTGCTAAACTCTTCTGTATTCAGACGTTCAAAATCTGACTCTCCAACAGCTATTGGTACTGTAACAGTAAGGTTTGGGTTGTTTATGAATGATGTATAATCACTGCCACCTATAACAGTAGCCATTCCATTTTCATTTTTGCTACAATTTGTATCTATCCTTCGTTCAGTGATGGTACAGTTTGAAATATGCTTTCTCTCATCATTCAACTGATCTGTTGCTGTTCCTTGGTTTACAGCAGCTTGTTTTCCCAAACAAGACCTTCGGACACATTCACCTGCTTTTTTCTTCACATAATCTATTCCTTTCTGAATTCTTGCAACAGCAATCTGCAAATTGTTCATTTCATTATCATCATCTGTAGCAGCAAGGTTGTCTGAACTAAATGAACTCAGCAGCAAGGCCAGAAAAAGATTCAGCACCTAATTAAAAAAAAAAAAAAAAGGCAAAGACAACAGCTGATTTTTTTCCATTTTTCATTCACATGCTTCTTATGAACTCATTATGAAAACAGGCTTTGTGTTTTCATCTACAGTAACGATTCTGAAAGTACACAGTATATAAAATGCAAATACAATTTAAGTACAACACCTTCCCTATACCTCAACAGAGGGGATTTGTGGCTTTACATTGCTTATATTTGTAGAAAGTCAGAAATTAATGATTCTTTGGTACTGTCTGTACCAAAGATTCAACATGTTTACCTTTCTGGCAAATTGCAGTACTCTAAACTGTGCAAAAAACAGATTTTCTATGTGTTAGTCCAAACTCACACAAACAATTCTTCTGTATGTGACTTAAAAAATGAAGAATGTACCCTGTCTTTTAATCCCCAAGTCACCCTTTTCCCACAGCATGACAAAACATAGAACATGCATCAGTTACAAAAGCCCAGAGGTTACCAGGAACTCAAATGCCAAAGCAGCATAGTACCAGCTCTTAAAATCCTCAAATCAGCTCTTCCATCAGCTTGGAAGATAAGATTAAAAAATGTTTTGGGAACACAGGAAGACAAATGCACAAAACAGTCCTGAATGTCCAGCATGGAGCTCTGCTCATGCAGAAGTTCTCCTAGAGCTATGGAATAAAACAGAATATAGTAAACACTGTGGAAATATTCACATGAGTGGGTACTTCATTCTACAACCTTCAATCTTCTGGTTTAGAAAACTACTTATGGAGTTTAATCAAACAACTTCACAGTTCTCTTCATTATAGGACAATAGATTTGTAGAAAATCCTGAAGCAAGTGGCTGTGCAAATAGATGCAGGGTTGGCTTGGTTTAAAGATACTTACCTTATTCCTCTCAGAATTTTTTTCTTAAGGAATACTTACAGGATGACTAATTTAAAATCTCTTCTGCTACTGAAAATTAATTTAAAATTTAAAATTTAAATCTCTTCTCCTCTGAAAACAACAGAGAGAATGAGAAAATCAGACCAATAGGCAGAGCAATTAATGTCTTAAATACTGGCAAGCTAAAAAATAAAATATTTTAAAAGATAAATTTATACAAACTAGTGCAAATTTGATGCTTTCATCTGAAAAAGAAAAAAGCAGATATAATACAAGCCATGTTAGAAGTATCTGCAGAAAGCACTTATGAAATAGCAAGCAAAAAAAGTGAAGAAGTAAAAGAAAACCTGAAGTAATTGAAGCTGGGTTTTTTTTCTGCATACCAACTTCCTTCTAATTCAAGTTTCTTTACTTCATTTGGGTAAAATGCTGGTGGTGCAGCATGCAGATCTCAAAATGGCATACATTTCAGAGTCTTAAGAATGCAGTAGCAGTCATTTAGACAGAAGAGATCAGATAAAATATTTTTTAAAAGACCCAATAACCTGCCTAAGTGTGTTGGAAGCAATGACTAAAGCAGTTAGGGAGAAAAGGCCCTGCTATATCCCCTTCTGCAAATAGCAAACTTCCATTCTGAAGTCCAACACAGGGTGCCCTTGCTCTTCTCTCCCTCTCTAGGTAAGCAGGAGTAGCCCACAACACCCCGAGCAGCCGGAGCTGCATGCTCTCATCCACATCCTCTGAACTGCACTCTGGACCCCTGAGGGGGTCATCCTCCAAGCCAAGGACTCTAGATAAGATCAAAAATCTAACAAACAGAATACTCCATTTCAAAACCCATACTCATAACAAATCCAAATAATAAAAATCATATTTAATAATACTTTTATAATTAATTACTGGTTCTCTTACCTTTCATATTCTAAATTAACTGTAAAATTACTTTGGCTACATACCACTAAGTTTCCAATCACCATGACCATCATGAAAACAATAAGGCACATGGTTTGGCCTGCAACCTCCATGCAGTCCCACATGGTTTCTATCCATTCTCCACACAGCACTCGGAATACAATCAGGAAAGAGTGGAAAAAGTCATGCATGTGCCAGCGTGGAAGTTCACAGTCACTGGAGATCTTGCAGACACATTCCTTGTAGCTCTTCCCGAAGAGCTGCATCCCAACCACAGCAAAAATGAACACAATGATGGCCAGCACCAGGGTCAGATTCCCCAGAGCTCCCACTGAGTTGCCAATAATCTTAATTAGCATATTTAGAGTTGGCCAGGATTTTGCCAATTTGAAAACTCGCAACTGGAAGAAAAAAATACAGACATTATTTGCAGTAGTTACAAAAATGCCATAGAGAAGACAGCCCATTACAAGCTAGTGACTCTCACCAATAGCAAAAAGAAGAAACTTCAACATGATTCTAACAATCATAACTTCCACAGCATTTAATGAAACCCACACTTTTAAAACGTAATAAATTTTAGACTTTGCTGTTTTTTTTTTTTCCTGTGGGTTTTTTTTTTTTGGTGTGTGGGGTTTTTTGGGGTTTTTTGTTTTTGTTTTTAGCATATCTATTCTTTTTCACATGAAAGAAAAGCATACTGGTTGTATTTGTTCAGAAAGTGGATTCTGGACACATACACCTTACACATTACATGTAGAAACAGATTAAAATATATATAGTTTTCTAATACAATAAAGAATTTTTTTTTTTATTTGCTAAGGGAAAAGTAAAATCAATCTTCTTGAAATTAATTAAACCCATGAATTTTATATCCTACATTTTAAAAGAACACCTCTAGTCTTCTTTCCATTTCCAGATATGAAAGTCAACAAGACTACAAAGTTTTCTACTTCTCAATATATACTAAACGAACTGTACATTTCACTGAACTTTACTCATTCATGTTTAAACAATTACAATAAAATTACAGCTCTTTCCCTTGAAAGAATATTTGCTTCTGAACAGTAAAATGACATGCCTGCAAATATATCCTGTGTCACTTACTAAAAAGTATATGAAAAGGTGTCTTATTTATAAGAATAGAGTTGAAGTACAAACATAATTCATTAATTAATGCAGATGTATTATTTACCAATCTGAATGATCGGAGAACGGACAATCCTTCCACGTTTGACAAAAAAAGCTCCGCCAAACTAAGAGTAACTATAAAACTATCAAAAATATTCCAACCAACTTGGAAATAATAAAAAGGATGCATGGCAATTATCTTGAGAACCATTTCTGCTGCAAAAATTCCAGTAAAAACCTGAAGAAAAAAATGTTACTGTTATTTTATGAATGAATATGAAGAAGCTGAACCTGCGGAGAAGGAACAACTGAAGTAAGAAGTAACATCCCTCTTACAGAAGGACGCCACAAAGCAAAAATTATTACAAGCTGAACCCCACAGAGAAGGCAAGTAGCAACATCAAAATGAGCTGTAGCATAAATATGTAACATCAGTGAAAGCTAAGATACATTTAGTGTCTACTGAAAAATAAGTTACTCCCTAACAGGCCTCCCATTTGCTCCTTCTATCAGCCATCCATCTAATTAAATCTAATTAAAGGAACTTCCCCCAGCAAGATAATACACTCGCTCTTGTCAGAATGGAAGCTTTAACAGAGGCGTGTGGGAAAACATGAATTGGTCATAAACTGGAGTGATGTACCATTAATGAAGTCTATATAAGCACTCACAATTAAGTTTATCTTCTCTGACGGCCAAAAAAAAGGTGCCAAGGTTTGCCTAAGCAAAACTCCTTCCTGACCCTGAATACCTCTGATATCTTCAGAAGCAGCGGGCAAACACCACCTCTGAAATAAGTTCACTGTATTTACTGTAGATGTATAATCACCAGCATCTACCAAACTGCATAAATTACTATCTTTCATGAGAAAGATGAAAAAAATTCAAAAAAATTCAAGAGCATTTTAGTCTCTAAAATGTAGAGCTAGAGTCCAAATTGGAAGAAAGCAACTGCTGAAACCATATCAGTGTCATACTGGCTGACTGGGAGCACACAACAATTCTTGGCATTAAGGAACACTCACACATACTAAGCTACTCCATTACATAGGAAAGGTAGGAATGGGAGTTTCCTGGGTAAAACATACAGACATGACCCCAAGACTGCT
Organism: Lonchura striata; assembly: GCF_050655825.1. Classification (NCBI taxonomy): domain Eukaryota; kingdom Metazoa; phylum Chordata; class Aves; order Passeriformes; family Estrildidae; genus Lonchura; species Lonchura striata. The sequence continues at coordinate 18,829,164 of NC_140709.1, forward strand.
CTCTGAAACAGCTATTGATCCTCATCTGTCTTCCCTATCTTTTTCCTCAAAGACATCCTGCATATATTTCAAACAGCAACATGAGATATTTACTTTCTATAGATAATGGTCTCTAATTCCAGGTTAAGGTGAAAACAGTGATTGGATAAAAATATCAGTATACAATGTAAATGCTGATACTTTAACTCTTTAAGTCTGTTACCAAAGTGTATTAGAATGTCACGTATTCTAATAACCAAATTGTTTTATTATTTTTCTAGATCATAATCACCAGAATAAGGACTTAGAATAAGCATAGATTAAGAAGTATAGCATATCTGTATTACTGCTGCTATAAACCAAGTAAAGCTATGTCACCAAACCCGACCCACAGCCTGTGTCCACCATGGAACAAAACCCAACTGTATCAACAGATACTCTTAGAATAAGTCACACATTCTTTGCCTTCCAAATTGTTACAGTCCAATCAAATAAATGGTCTTCTCAGAAATAGAAATTCAACTCACAGAAATAGCAGTGAAAAATCCAATATAGCATTCCACACTTTTTGTGTTATCAATGATACTTACACTAAAAAGGATATTTGACTCCTACTTATTTTTGCAATACTAAACAAAAGCATGTCAGATTTCTTTCAGTTTTATGTAATTCAAACTCTACCTGTTGGAAACTCCATTGACGTTGTAATGCAGAAGTCAAACTTCAAGATACAACATCTCTCAAATACTCTTATATACAACATATCCCAAACAGTATTTTTAGACTATTTTTAGTACAATTAAGCCTTTAACATTTATTTTATGGGATGACAAAAATTATAAAAGCAATTCTATGCCAAAGAGAAACCAGGTTCCAACTACATAAAATTATATATATTGAAGGAACTTACCAGATTTCCTACTGAAAGTACAGCGTCAAAATGTCCTGTCATTGGATAATGTTCCATGGCCATAAATAGTGTGTTTAAAACTATGCAAACAGTGACAGCCAGATCAACAAATGGATCCATTACAATAAATTCAACTACACTCTTGACTTTTAACCAGGGCTCACAACAGTCCCAAATTAAGAAAGTGTGGGCAAACTTATCCCAGCAAGGGGGACATTTTTGTCTGGATCCTTCAAGTTCTGGAGAAAAAGAGAAATTTATAGTGAACAAGTTCTGGAGAATGTGAAGGTAATTTTTTATTTTTCAGGTTTTAATCTTTACATCTCAAACCACTAAGGACACTTGGAAGAATATCCTCAGATTTCCAGGAACTTAATTTATTGTTTCTGATGCAAAAGGTTTTAGAAGACTAAAAGAAAAAACTCAAATGTTCTGAGCAAATAATTTAAAAACTTGTCTATTTTTAATAACACATGTTATTAAAAAAAAAAATTAAAAACCATGTTTATGATTAGGGATCTTTTTTCCAGGAATACTTTCAACTTCAAAGTCCTCTTAAATGTCTAAGTACTTATTTTCATGAAAATGTAACATGAGTTTTAGCCTGAAAGGGGTTCTGAAAATTATTCAAGCTTTTTTTCATTATTTTTCACTAGTAGCCATTCCACTATTGAAAGAAATCCTTGTACAAATTTTCTTCTCCTTATTAACTAAAGCCTGGCCTTGAATTTGCTCTAATATTTTTATGGTATGGTTAGTGGCAAATGTATTGCAAGGCATTTCTTCCAATAACTGCATTACTAAGCATGAATAACTAGCATAAAACACATACATATTACCCATTTTAATGACAATGAACTTTTTACATCAGCCTGTTTATCAATTCCTTCCTTTCTTTTTTCACTATGTACATGCAATTTCTTCCTGTTATTCAGTCTATGAATTTGCAATGGCTACATATTTAGAGTTATATACAAAATGGTTCTTCTACATTTGCATTGTGATATAATACCTTCAAGCAAGTTTAAGACTATGTCAGGAAAGTTCAAGTGTCTACAGTTACAACACACCTTCCATTCTATTTGTGATAACATCTGCTAGACTCATGGCCCTTTCCCTTAAATCAGGATCCTCCAGCAACTCCATTGGTATTTGGTATGAACTTGCACGTCTGTTTTTTATTTCTATTTCTGTGGTAGTGCTCTATAAAAAAATAAAAGAAAAAATAAGGTGTGTAAATTAAATTCAACTTTAGAAATACTGTGGTGTTTTTTAAATTACAATTTTTATTATATAATTCCTAATATAATTAATACTTTTAAAACATTAAGAAAAACATTTGGATACTTAGCTCCCATACCTCTACTGCATTATACTCAAATAACATTACTACACTTTAGACATCAATAAATTATGGAGGGGCTACAGCCAAGAAAACAAAGCAAGATGCAGAACTTGTGTAAAAACGATTCCGAGTTCCACACTTTCTCTACCAATATTTCCATTCTAAACTAGTTCATTCACAAGATACTTCTAACAAGTGTTTAATGCTAGGAAGATTCTGCAGCAACAACTATTCCATGAAATAAAGTTTTAAAGACCAGTTTTGATCTCTATACCCATTCAAAACTTCTTTAAATTACATTTTCTAAATTGAAGCATTATCAACTCTGATTTATTTTAAGAATTTCAGCTGAAGAAACAGCATAGGTCTGACTTAACTGATCCCAAAAATAAATACTTGTTTTACATTATTTTATTTTAAAAAATTAAAGATGTGTTATAACTACAGTATTAATCACATCTCAGTCATTAAAATTTTTGAATGAGTAGACTTTATTTCAGTCCATTAAATAAATGCATGAAAATAAACATATAATAAGCTGCAAGAAGATTATAACTGCGAGGCATCTGGCTGATAACTGCAAGGAGGCTGGCTGATGTACTTTCAGATGCCGTGACCATACAGAAATTTCTGTTTCAGTAAAATAACATTTTTAGGAAAAAATGTGCAGATGTCTCTACTCCATTCCCAAAGGAGACTTAGGGAAAAGGAAAAATCAAGCAGAATTAAAATGTTTTGTTGATTTGGAGTTTTTTGGTTTTTTTTTTTTAATTATACCATGATCCTAGGCAGTAAGCAACTCAGTCTTTGAAACCCAGGAGGAAAAAATGCTTTCAGGACTTCTAAAATGTCAACATTATCTTTAAGAATATGCTATATTTGCACAATACCAAATGTATGAACAAATGCATATTACTCACAGAGAATCATAAAATACACTTAAAAGGAGGCTAAAACCATAAAGGAAAAAAAGAATTGAAATAATCTAATAATGTACAGGAAGCTATTTTGCGCTCTAAAACAGATTTAGCAATGGAACATTACTAATCTGATTCATTACGCATATGTATGCATATCTTTTCTTTCCAGGTATGTAAAAACCTACTGCTTTGTGCTCTTTCATGCTTCAGCCTCTCACTTTTGACTGAATCACTTCAAACCCATTTAATTACAGTAAGATCTGCAAAAGCATCCATAACTTCCCATCCATTTTCAAAGCAGTAATTTCACTGAAACATTATCCATGCAATAAAGGCCATGAAACCTGGAGTAATTCATAACTCTTACACTGCCATCAGTCGTTGGTTTATCTATTATCACCTCTGGCAGAAGTTGTCCAGTAGGAGACAACAGACCTGGTGGTCCCTCCACCAGGGAAACCACCCCATTGCAATCCACGGTGCTGTGCATCTTCCCATTCACTGGGAAGACTGCCAGCCTTCTGGATGACCGACTGGCCTGGCTGATGTTACTGCTGCGCCGCTCCCCGTGCCCGCGCGGCAGAAACAGAGAACCTCTTCTGCTCAGAGTGTCCTCAAACATGCTGTGCTCATCGTCAGCAAAGTCATATTCTGATCCCCTCTCTCTTCCGTCGTCTCTAGAACTGAAAAGACTTGTTCTGCTACTAGGCCTGGGAGAAAACAGGGAGCCATGAACACTCAGCAAAGACTGCAAAGGAAACATAAAAAATGATGATCTGAAGATTATAAGTATACAAAATACATGTCTACGTATAAGAAAAAAAAAATTTATATTCCCCAGGAATTTTTCAGTGTTATCTTTAATACACTGCCTCAGGCTGATCTCAAAATACATTACAGATGAAAGTCAACTGAGTGGGTAAATTTACAATGTGCCTAAAACAATAACTGGAGAGAAAAAAAAAATAACCTGTATAAGGCCATAGTAGTTTAGTAGTTTCAATCTCTGCTTTAAAAAGAAAAAACAAGTTTTCCATAAACTCCAATGATCCACATTGAACATGCATTATGTTAAAATGTATCAATACCTTTAGTCTTCTAAATTCATACATTATACTTAAATTTCCTTTTATGAATTAAGAAGGCATTTCTATTTCAGATTAACTAGGAAAATGCAATGCTGCTGTACATGTTAAGGTGCTAAATTATAAAATGAGAGACTTTTTTTAAGGCACATTTTAGAAAATAATACTAATAGTAAGTTGGTATTTAAGATAATGCTACATTAGTTTTCCTTTGTTGCCTTATTGCAATGTTGCAGTGAAGTTTGTTGCATATAACAGTAATCACACAAATCAATCACACAGTTGCATTACTCACCTGGTGGGGTGATGTAAATGGCTTCCCATAAGTTAGTTTGTTCCCATCAAAAGAAAAACGGAAACCTTTCCCTTTGATACTGCCATCTGATTCAGATTTTGGAAGCTTTTCATCCTTCATGTCATCCTCTTCTCCAGAGAGCTCTCTCTGCCTTCTTTTCTTTCTTCTATTTCTCCTTTCTTTGGCACTTTTTGAGCTAAGCTTGGATGCGTCTGAAGAACTATCTGAGGGTGCAGCATTCCCACTTTCACAGCTGTACTCAGTCATCTCTACTGCAGCTGCTGCTATTGCCTGCCACAGCAATTATTTAACAAGATGCTTTATAAATTACACTATTTTAAAAGAAGGATATAGCCCCTGTTCCTAAGATTTGTATCAAATTACTTCTAATAAACAGTGTAGTTGGATTTGTGCAAAGCTAGAAATGAAATTCTGTAGTATGAATGGAATTCTAATGGAGGACTTAGCATCCTTGTCATGGGGTCAGCCCACATCGTCTACAGCCACGAAGTTCATTAGAAAACATTTGAAAATTATTAAATTTATTAACTAGAGTGAACGCAACAGCAAACAAAAGAGCTAAACAGACTCACGCTTCAGTCTGTATTAATTTAGTAAACTAATCCTAATTTTTATCCTCAATAGCTTCCTCAAGCTGCTTCCAGTCTTTCATTTGCTAGTAGCAGCACAAGTAGCAAAAATGAATCAGAAATTTACAGATGAAAATATTTTACACTCTAATCAAGGGTTGAAAAGTATTGAAATTATTTCTAAGGTAAGAATTTGGATAGTCATCATGCCAGTTTACTAGCTACTACCCCAAGAAAATAGAGATTAATTTAAAACTATTATTGTGATTTGGATACTACTCTTTGTTCTCAGTTCAGAAATTCATTAACAATTTAGATATGATATATTTAAAAAGCATTATATATTTTAAAAGCAAAAATAGGCATAGGAAAAGCAGTCTACAGTATTTGCAAGGTATGTTAAAGAATGGAATGGCGTTTTTTTTAATATGTAAATTTAATTACCGGTTTTGTTTTAACACACAGCATGCAAAGGAACACACTAAGGCCCAGATTCTTGTTAGAATATACCTGAGCTTCTTCTTGCTGCTTCCGCAGTTGTTCAAGCTTCAGTTTAAAGTCTGCCTCCCTCTGCTCTGCTTCAACAATTGTTGCTTGATTTTGTTCTTCATAGGCCATGGCAACCACAGCCAAAATCAAGTTAATCAAATAGAAGGAACCCAGAAAAATCACCACAACAAAAAATATCATGTATGATTTGCCAACAGCTCGTAGTGTCTATAGGAGGAGAAGAGAAATCAATCAGCTGGTGAAGAAATGCATAAGTCCTGCAGTTCATAAGCATTAATGACTTGGAAAAGTGCAAAACTTAGTAGGTTTTCCTTCTGTAGTAAAATCACACAAGTTTTCTGAATTACAAAATAATCAAGATAAAGGGAGCATTCTTGTATGTGAAAAACATGCCTAAGGATCACGCCGCTTTGCGATAAACCTGTTTCAATGCCTAATAATCTTGCTAAGTATGTGGGATCAGAGTTCTTAATGTAAGTCACATATCACAGGTTGGGATCTTAGAATACTTACCATGTATTAGCATGTTTTCCCTTTGAAATAAATAAATGAATTAAAAATAGCACAATTGATAAGATAATTAGAAGATAGGATTTATTATAATTAATACATTTGCACACACCATATAATGAAAAGCTACTGTAAGAAAGTTAATTTGTATCAAGTCATTTATTCTAGGTCATAAAAAACAGGATTAAGGGTACTGAAATTAAGGTTCAGATTTTGTTGTCATGAAGTCTTTTTACTTTAATTTTACTTTCATTTACTTTAATTTAAACTCAATATTGACATTTTAGAAAATATAATGAAGCACAAAACATACACTGTAAAAATTAAATTAAGGACCAAAAAACCCCTCATGTGCCTCTTCAGAAATAATGAGATTCTGTATCAAGTGTCCATGTCTGCTTAGTTTTGCAACTGAATTTGCTTCCTTTGGTAAATTTTAATGGCTAACAATAGCAATGGTATTTTATATAAATAAGAATGGCCTTTCCATGATTGATTTGGGGCCATTAATACATAAACCAGAATTTTTAAAATATACTCACCAGCTGATAAAGATTTTCCCAATAGTCCTGTGTCATCAGTCGAAACAGTGACAAGAAAGCCCAACTGAATGTGTCAAAGCTAGTATATCCATAGTTGGGGTTTTTACCAGCTTTCACACAGATAAACTCTTCTGGGCATTTCCTATAAGAGGGGGGAAAAAATTAAAAGAGGCAAAACAATCCATACACAAATTTCATATAAAACTTTTTTTTAAAATTATTGTTTCTTGAGCTTCTTATATCCACATCATCTGTGAAGGGTGCTTCTATTTATGGCTTAAAACAATGCAAAGATTAGTGGGGAAATTAAAAGTCTGTTCTTTAAAGAATCCAGAGAGAACCAACAAGTGAGGGCAATATTTCCTTCTATAGCCTTTCACAGTTTTAAACAAAATAAAGTTTATTATCAACAGTTTGATATTACCTCTGCAAATATCTCTTCAATGAAAATAATATGTGTACTTTACACAGAGATTTCAATAGGTGAATACTTCCATGCAGGAAAAAGACAGCCAGCACACATATTTTATGCTGAACTTTGTCTGTCTGTGGTTGGCATACCAGATTTAGTGGCTTCTTCACATCTGTGAGCCTAATTAACAAATTCTACCAATTTGTAAAGAGCAAATAGCCAGCATAGGAATACTTCTATCTCATGAAATTTTTCATATTGGTTTTGAGAGTAGGTGATGCAATCTTGATATCAAATGTAAGCACACTGTTTCAATTAGGACAGAAGAGGCTCTTGTCCCCAAAATCTCTACAGAAAAACACTGTGAAGATTTCTTTTCATGTAGGTGTGCCTGTTCAATATGCATTTATACATGTTATATTATTATCTCAGAGTTACATATATGTTTACAAAAATAGTTTGACTATGTGTTATTTAAAGCTATTACCAACCAAAACCAAGGATGGACTGATAATTCATAAGCATATAGAATTATATGATTTGGTTATTATATGATTACTATTTTACAGGTGAGAAATGGCAGGAAACCCATGGCAAACAATGTTCTTAAGTCATTGATAACACAACGTCTACCTGCTAAGTGGAATTTTCTAGTTACATATGAGCTTTTAAAACAAATTTCCAGCAAAGTATTTTGCCATTTAACATTGTTACTCATTCAAGTGTCTACCTACTAGAAACCAAGACCATATTTTTATTAACTGACATTAGGTAACTAAATTATCTTTTTAAAGTTTAGATTGATATTTTTTACATGTTCAGACAGATTATACGTAATTTTCAGTGAACCTTACCCTGCATCTGAGCTATTGCCACAAAGCAGAAAATCTTTTGCTCCTTCTGGGCGATAGAAATGACCTAAAGAAAAGACAAAGAAGTAACATGTTTACAAATGAAAAGAGTTTTTTCTTTGTTTCTTTTGTGAGGATGAATCTATGTTCAAGTCATCAGGTTTTGAACGTTCATCATCTCCCAATAATGTTTTCCCAATAATGGGCTCAAAAACTGGCAGAATCATAGAATTGCTTGGGTTGGAAGTGACCACGAAGATCTGTTTCCAAAACACCTGCCATGGGCAGAAATGTCACTTAACAGATTGGGGTCCCATGCAAACTGGCCTTGAACACTTCCAGAAATGGGACATCCACAGCATCTCTGGGCAACAACAACAAAAAAAAGATTACAAAAATAAAATCCTAGAACGATGATTAGAACATAAATTGCATATTCTTTTCTTGAGTCACTGCCCACTGAATACCCTTCCAAGACAGGTAAGAGATGTAAAATACAAAACTTAAATCTCCTCTTATTCAGTAAGTAGACTGTTATCAGACAAAGCCTGCCTTTGGCTTTCTGGCAGTTTTGCAGTCAGAGTAACAACTAGCAAATCCTGGGAAAATATAAAGGCAGCATCTAAAATAAAGCAGGTGCTCCAATTACAATGTTCTAACAACTGCTGAACTATAAACTTTGCAGAATTTTTCTTCTAATTATAAGGTGGTAGCCTTCAGAAAAAGAGAAATATATGTTATTAATGAATAACAATTGTGCTGTCCTTAAAATAAAAAATAAGAAAACAATATAGTTCCAAAGATGATAATGAATTAGGAAAGTTTATAGAGGGTAGACCCCACTCAGAGGGATCTAAGCAAACCGGAGAAACAGGAGACACATAAAATTCAGCAAAGACAAGTGCAGCTGCGTGTCTGGGAGGGAAGAGCCCCTTGCAGTGATACAGGCTGGGAAGTGACTGGCTGCCAACAGTACTGGAGAAAATGCACTGCGAATTTTGCTGGACAGAGAGCCAGGAGAGGCTGAATCAGCAGGGTGCCCTGACACCCAAGAAGGGCAACAGCCTCCAGGGCTGCAGGAACAGGAGGGGAAGTGACTGCCCCCCTCAGCTCTGCCCTCCTCAGACCATACCCAGAGGCAGGTTCTTCTCAATTGTGCACAGCAGAATGATAGACAATGGGCATAATTACAAACAAGAGAAGTTCTGATTAGATATAAGGAGATACTTTTCACCATGAGGATAGCCAGGCAGTGAGATCTGGAAAAAGAGACAGAAATCTGGGAAAACACTCAACTGAATCAACCTGCTGTCATTCTCAGCTGCTTTCAAGCTGACAAAGGTTTTGGCTTTCAGAGGGTAAAAAACCTACTGTACTTAAATAGTCAGAAACAGCTCATAATACATGAATATAGGATGATGAATAATATTTGAACATAGGAGGATTCTAAACTGAACATCTAAATATAGTGATGAATATAGTTTTGAATCTACAATTCAAAACCAATACTTATAATGCAGCTGACACTGCATTATACAAATGATTAAGAATAGATATAAGAGAAAGGAGGAATACAAACACAACGAGACCAAACAGCCTTGCCGGCATCAGCACTCTGTGATGCCCAGCAAAGACAAAACATTTAGCACAGAAAGCTACTGATATTCTGGAAAATTTTATTCCTTTTAGATTGCCACCTAGTGCAAACTGGAAATGGAGAATCTATGTACTGTATAACCTGTATCTGAAGTGAGAATTCACAAATGTTCTGTAGCATCTTCAAACTATCAGCCAAAACTGCCAAAAAGCACTATCACCACTCCATTTTCACTCCATCCCTTCTTAGGCAAATTAGCTAAAATTAGACTTCCCGGAAAACATAAGCACAGTCACAGAATTGAAACAATTCAGAACTATAGAAAGATAACCCAAAAATGCAGAAAATAGCAGAAAACTTTAATGCCCGATGTTAAAAATGGGAGAAAAATCTGGTTTATCAAAACTCAGCCTATAACAACAGTATTTCCCTTTACTTTTTGTGAGAGTCACTGGGGAGAATAGCTAGCATCCATTATCCTATAAATTTCTTTTTATTTAAATACACTACTTTTACAATTAATCACTAAGCAATGCCCTGTAAATCCACATCTAGTACAAACCCACACAGGGAAACTGATTTTTGGTAATTAGAGAAGTTATTATATTACATCTCACAGTTCATTGTGATTATAATGTTATTGATGCTATCACTTAAACGGACAGAAATATAAAACATAAGCATCTGCATGTTTCTGAACCAGCCTGGATGTTACCTCTTCAGTCTACAGATATTAAGCCTGCTGGAAAATATCTGGATAAAAACGTATTTTTCAGTCCCAAGCAACACATCCTAAAGCTGAATACCATCTCTTTTCCTACTAGAATCTCAGCCTTCCTGGGGAGTTGTGTATCAGTGAAAACAACTGGTTTGTTACCTCTACCAAATAAAAAAAGGCATCTCTTAACTAGGCTCTCATACTTATCTAGTGCTTCTTTGTCTTTTTTATACCCTAAAGATATAAAAAGAGCATAAAAGAATTGGTTTTGTGAGACCTTGAGAAGACTAGGGAGGGAGCAGGTGGGGAGGAAGGGATGTGCACAGATCTTCACTCTACCTACAAGCATAACATGAAAGACTGTCATGAAGATGGAGCCTGACTCACCTCAGGAGTGTACTCTGGAAAGACAAGAGGTGACTAATAAAAGTTTGAGCATGGGAAATTCTGAAATTATATTCAAGGAAGTTTAGTTACAACATACATAGAATACAAAGTATTTCTTACTTTCTTCATTAATGTATGCTGCCCAGTCAAATTCTGTACCATTAAAGTATGGAATCAGCTTTTCAAAAGCTGTTGTATTTTCTGTTGGCCAGAACAGGCATTTATTCCTCAGATTGCCCATGAACAGCTGCAGCCCTATCAGTGCAAATACACTCAGACAAAACACAGTCAGGATCATCACATCCGAGAGCTTCTTCACAGACTGAATCAGGGCTCCTACAATAGTCTTCAGGCCTGCAAAGAGAGTAGATTTTTATTATAATATTAAATATTTAACTAAGCTAAAATGCAATCTAAATGTCTCCAACACACTACTAAATACCATGCACAGCTTCAAAACAACAGTCTTAACGCATTTTCCAAAGGAAAAGCTACCAATAAGTTTCATCATTCCTGAAAAATAATTTGAAATTATGAATGGGAATGATTGGCATACATTCCAAAGCACTGCTCTTCAAATCAAGAGCTTTCAATTCATGCTCTCTATACATGTACAGTACATATAAAGAAAATAGTTTATTTTATTTTCTTTTTGATGCCTCTTGCTCCAAACCTTTGCCAGTATTCTATTACAATACAGAACATTTGGTTCTATAACAGCAAACAAAAAGAGACCACAATTTTATTTCAGTAGTAATTTTAACGCCTGCATTCTAATGCATCATCTTTTGTTGGAGGTGGGGTTTGGTGAAGATAGGCATCATAAGCTAATAACTACATCATGCAATCCCCATGCCACTCAATATTATCTTATTCCTTTGTCAGAAATTCAACTTCTGCAAAACTCTAAAATTTTCCATCCCAAATGCCTTTCATAAATATGTATATGCAACATTCGCATTAAAAAGACTTGATTTTGATCCTTAATGTGGGAGAGAAAATTTGACATCAGTAATTGGAGGACTATACAGGCTATGCAAATGAGTTCTTCATGCAATTGACTATTAAACTCTGAGGCTGACTGTTCTTGAGAATTAGAAAAGGAAATGAAATTGAAATTAGGACAAAAACCTGGATGTTTCTGTTAAAAACATGAGTTCAGCTTCTGTGCAGTTTCAGTCAGCCTCAGTGTTTAACCTCGCTCTCACCTGGAATGACTGATATTGTTTTCAAAACTCGGAGAACTCTGAATGTTCTCAACGCTGAGACATTGCCCAGGTCCACAAACTCTGTCACATATCTGTAGTGAGGGATTCCACACACAAACACAATGACAGCACACACAAAATTAAACAGAGGTGATGTGGAGTGTCTACTATTTTACACAGTTACTTCTTACCTGGAATTACAGAAATAGTTTTCAAAGCTCTCAATACTCTGAAAGTTCGAAGAGCTGAAAGATTGCCTAGGTTTACAAATTCTGTTATATACCTGTAGGATTAAATCACAGTTATTCAGAATTGAAGCAGAGTTTATACTACTTACCTGGACCTGAAATCCAGAAATCCTGGGGTTTTTGTTTTGGGTTTTTTTTTTAAGGAGTAAGTTAAAATCAAAGACTTGCATTCATATTTTCCTGTTTCAATTAAGTTTTCCCTAAGAAATTCAGCCTTAACTGCAAATTTAAAATGAAGCCTAAAAGACCTCCTTTTGTTTTTAAAATCCTTTTTTAAATTGATTGTTAGTGGTATCTTCTGTACTGTGGAATAGTCCACCAATCCTGCTATGTGCTACATTAGTGTAAAATATTCTAGTGTAAAAATCTGAAGCACAATTCAGCTACAATTAATTACATATGAACTAATATAAGCCAAACAAACTATTACAGGTTAAAAAATATTGTTATTTTACTTAAAAAAATATTATATACTTACGCAAAGCAAATTACAACAAAATCAAGCCAGTTCCAGGGGTCACGAAGGCACGTAAAATCATTTATACAGAAGCCTCTTGCAAAGACTTTTACTAGAAATTCAAAAGTATAAATTCCAGTGAAAGTGTACCTATGAAAAAACATTCAAGCAAAAGTAAAAGACTGTTGTGTTGTTCAGTGATACATCATGAGCATACAGGAAAATAACTCAAACCCAGTAATTAGTACGTGCACTGAACAGCAGTTATAAACTCTCATAAAGTATGACTGTTTTTCCACCATTCTTTTGTGAGACAGTAGGATTATACTTTTTAATTTTGTTTGAAAAAATATTTTTGTAGTTTCTAGCATATAAGATTTTTTAATTTCATCACTAATGATGATAATCATGAATAACATGAAAAAAAATTTGTTCAAATAACACTTGAGCATGGTTGCCACATCAAAAATAAAGTCCATGGGTAAGTAAAATCTATGTACTGAAGGTACTTGATGGTTGACCAGGCAGACCTATGAATGACAAACAAGAATCCTCAGCAGATGTACTTTCTTTAAAGAGTGGGTGTGTCCCATAATTAGATTTTGCTGCACAAAATGAAGGTGTTTCAGAGGTGCTATAGAAAGCATCTTCCACACTGAAAACTAATAGTTTTGGGTGCAATGACCAATTTCTTTCATTTCTTCTTTTAATTATAAAGAACAGGAAGTATTTATGAAAACATTGCTTGTATGAACATTCTGAGGAAATGTATTTTGTTCAGAGACAAAGTTTGACAATTTCACAGCTTCTTTCCTTTGCAGAGCTTGCAGGACTCTGCTGCTTTGGGTTGCAGCTACAATCAAACTCCAAGCAGGAAAAAGGAGAATATTGGTATTACAGAAGTAAGTAAAACTGCATGGTGTAGCTCTTAATTTTCTTTTCATTATTAAAACATTTTAACTATTATTAGCCTATTTGAGTATACTTACTCTACATTCTTCGCCCATTCTGGAAGATTACTCCATGTCATCAACACACAATTTGCCAAAATAGTGAGCATAATGACCTTGTTGAACAATGTTGACCATAGTTAAGGAACGTATCCCTTTTAAAAGCCGAATAACACAAAATACAAGGAACTGACCAGGACACAGAACACTGACAACATGTACAATACAAATCAGTTTACTATCACTAGCAATGTCATAAGTAATGCAAAGACATTTCACAAGAATGATGGTTATACACCTATCACAAAATCATTTAGGTTTGAAAAGACTGCTGAGGTCACCAAATCCAACTTTTGACTCTTCACTTGTCAACTAGACCATGGCACCACATGCCATATCCAGCCATTTCCCGTACACCTCCTGAATATTGACACTACCACTTCCCTGGGAAGTCCATTCCAGTGCTTGACAAACTTTTTTTGTGAAGAAATTCCTCCTGATGTCCAACCCGAACTTCTCCTGGTACAGCTTGAGGCCATTTCCTCTTGTCCAGTCACTGGTTACCTGGGAGAAGAGCCTGCCCCCCACCTGGTTACACCCTCCTTCCCTCAGCTGCTCCTCACAGGACTCGCTCTCCACACCCTTCACCAGCTTCACTGCCCCTCTCTGGACCTGCTCCAGCGCCTCAATGTCCTTTCTGAACTGAGGGGCCCAGAACTGGACACAGCACTCGAGGTGTGGCCTCACCAGTGCTGAGTACAGGGGGACAGCCATTGTCCTGGCCTTGTTGGCCACGCTATTCCTGATACAGGCCAGGATGCCATTGGATTTCTTGGCCACCTGGGCACACACTGGTTCTTGTTCAGCTGCTGTCTACCATCACCCCCAAGCCCTTTCCCCCTGGCCACTTTCCAGCACTCTGCCCCCAGCCTGTAGCACTGCATGGGGCTGTTGTGGCCAGTTTGTAGGACCCAGCAGTTGGTCATGTTGAACCTCATGCCCCTGGTCTGGCCCATCGATCCAGCCTGGCCACGTGCCTCTGTGGGGCCTTCCTACCCTCCAAGGGTACACTCACTCCCTTCATCCAGATGATCCATATGGATTTTAGACAGGGTTGGGTTCAATACTGCACCTTAGGGAACTCTGACTTTTCTTCTGAAATTCATCAGCAGGTTAAGTGACTAATCTTAGCTCCGATTGATTTTGAAAGAATTAAAGGCAGGAATGCTTCAAACACTAAATAAAAAATCCTAGTGTTAACATTAGTAATATTAATCAGTAACAATTTTAACAAACCACTTGAAAAGGATATGAATGAACCAAAATCTTAATAGCTAGTCTTCTAGTGAAATTGAAAGGAGATAAAAGGTACAAGGCAGGTGTGGCACTGAACCTGTGGATTGTCTTCGCTTTATCCAGTACTATAAAAGTCTTTAAAACAGAGACAAAATTGGGGTAGTGGGGTTAGGAAATTAAGGATACATTTTAGCAACCTTGCCATAATACAGGCTGCTTACACACATATCTAAATAGCCAAATTTATTTTCAGTAGGACTGCAGAAGGAAATAACAGATTCTAAATTTTCATATGAGCAACAACAATGCTACACCATGCATTCTTTGTCTCTGTGCTCTTAAAATCTGCATTTCTGATTTTCTACAATTAAGTTATTACATTAAAACTATAATTAAAATGTGACTTTTTACATTTAAATTTAATGCAGCTCTTTTACTTGCATTTCAGAACAAAGTCGGCAATGCAAAACAAAGCACCTAAGTAACCACTTTTGGGACCTTACAAGGAACTATTTAACCATTTCAGCATGTTAAAACTGCTTTTGGGGTGAGACATCCTTGGCTTTTAAAATCCTTGGCTTTACTGCCTTTATTGTTTGTGCAGCTGTCACTAGTACCATCAACATAACCATTTTTGATTTTAAATAGGAGACACGATGAAAATATAATAGAATGAAATTTTAATTAAATCTACATTTAATGGTTATTCTCCCAAAATCTAATATCTGCAAATAAGCAGGCTATAACACTTAATATTTCTGTTTTCTAATGACATTTTACTATAAAATAAATAGATAATTTGTCAATAATGTTTGAGAAGTCAACAGAACAAAAACTAAAATAACCAAAAAATCTGCATCTGATTATTAGTATTCAACATTTTATACTAGAAAAAACACTAATTAGATTGCTTATTACAGATATAATAGAGCTCTTTGATAAAATTCTTATCTTGCAAGATACTATTTTGTTGATTATTCAGTACTTAATTTCAAAAACCTGTTCTCTGGTTTTAATTCAACAGACATTTTATTGATTTCACAATAAAATAACCACTTGCTGCTTATTTTGTACTGCCTTTTTAATGTAAACTCAGTTTTGTTTTCTTTCTTGACATCATTTCACTTCACATGCATATATAAAAATAACTTTCCTTCATGTATACTTGCCAAAGTAAACACTTTGCTCTTTTCTTCCTTTTTTATCAGTATTTCTATAAATGTTTTTATCAGTATTTCTATAAATGATGTTTTCTTTCTTGACATCATTTCACTTCACATGCATATATAAAAATAACTTTCCTTCATGTGTACTTGCCAAAGTAAACACCTTGCTCTTTTCTTCTTTTTTTATCAGTATTTCTATAAATGAAACTGAATCAGTATATATAAATTTAGATTTTGTCTTCAGGTCTATATCGGGCTATAACATAGACCCTAATATTGAAACACAAAGATTGGTTTACACTTTTTTTCTTTTTTTTTAAATTTTGTAAACCTAACATTTTTATGATATTTTCAGGAATGTTTGACAGTGATTGTTCTCTCATATGACTGAGCAAGCATTTTATCTAAGAACGTCTGTAATGAACTAGATCTCAGGTATCATGTCTCTTACAAAACCCAGAGAGCAGCCAGACATGGAAAGCTTTCAAATGGTTCAGCATTAAATCAGATCTGAAGAGATTACAGGACATTTCATACAAAATCCATTCATTAAAATACCATAACATGAGACATTAAAAGAAAAATGCTTTTTTTCCCTTTTTTTTTTCTTTTTAAGGCAACTTTAGCAAAAGTTACAGTTGCAACTGTAACTTCATAGTGAAATCAAAATAACTAACATGATAGTACCTACTGCATAATACTTTCAACCAGTGCTTCTGACCAACTCCCCAGCAGAGCATTTATCAGGCTATAGTAAAAGAGGAGTGCTCTAATTACATTCTTAACACAAACCACTCACTTTTTTATTGATGTAATATGGGTCCAGGTCCTCCAGGGGTTCAGACACCATTCCTGGAGGAATATCACCATAAATAAATGGCAGTGTCTTTCCTGCCTCTAAGTCATTATTTGGCTCTGGGTGATTTGCTTCATGACCAGTATCATCTGTAGGCTCATCTTGGTCAGAATTAAATTTTTCATCAGCAATACGTTTTTCAATAGCTGCAAGAGATTCTTCAGTGAAATAGAAGAAGCTGTCAGGTCCTGGTGGTACCAGCATTGCCTGCGCCATCTTTTCATTCTGCAAATTTTAAATGCTTTTAGGCTCTTGTGTAAGATCCTAGGAGGACATGCAGGAAAAAAAAAAGAAGAAACAGAAGGTCATACCACCAACAAAATCCCCAAATATCAGCTTTTGGCATAGTCACACTCTGCCTCTTTTCTCTTTATAAAGCCCTGTAGCAAGAAATATTTCAGTTAACAGCCAGACACTTTATAGAAAATTAGCTACTCATGGCAAAGAGAAGTTAAGAAGCAAAGAAAAAATAATGAAAGAAAAAAGAGAAGAAATTTTCTCAGTTTGTCGCCTCAGATTAATACCTCACAACAAAAAAGAAAAAACATTCTAACTTTCCCTAGCCTAATACTAAGTTACTTTATTGTGAAAAAGTAAAAAGTGTTTCAGCATAGCTAAATATTACAGTCAATGATCACAACCTCTACCATCACCTTAAAACACCTTGCATTGATATTATAAAAGCAGAAAGAAAAAACATGCTATTTTTATTACTCTAAATTTCTTATGGCAACATTGCTCCATCTGGTGGCTTATACTATGACTGCCAAACTAATGTTTATGTGATCCCATTAGGTACTACACAAACACATGGTATATATAAAGCCATATTTACAGGCAGAAAGCAACTGGCCTGAAGTCTAGTCTTTCCCTTTTAGGCTTTCTGGTTCATATCTACCTGATTTCCAGCTGTAACTTTGATGGCACTATCTCTGTAATTAAAAAAGTTATGATGGATGAAGTGTTTTAGATTTATACAAAAAGCACAGCATAAGTCTTTGGCAAATACCACAATAGACACAAAAAGGTGGGGGGCTCTTTACACTGACGACTGACTACTAAAGAGGTGAGAAATTTCCTAATAAATAATTGTAGAAATTGGACATTTTTCATGTCACCTGCTAAGCACTTTAAGAAAACACAGACAGTCTTTTTGTCTGGAAAAGAAAGTCTGAGAATGTCACGTCTTTCCTTATTTATATAAAAATGGCTAATCTCAGCTGTTCATCTTAAAGCGATTATTCACCATTTTCAAATGCAAGATCTGATTTTTGTCTAGCCTTTTGGGGCAAATAGTTCTAAAATCCTTAGGACCAGTGAACCTGAAGTTCTGACCAGTCATACTTGGACTGACAACCAACTGTGTCTCAAAAGGAACTTTTCCTTCAGAAGCTGAATGACACATGTGCCTCTAAATACCCAGAAAACCTTCACCATCAAAAAGGGAGAAAGATCTGTCTTCCAAGGAACAACACCAGGATTTCTTTCCTTTAACTTCATTTTTACTTAAGAGCTAAGATAACACAAATATTACATGGTACCTTTAGGTAATTTATTTAGCTTACAATTCTGGGTTTTTTTGTTTTTTTTTTTTTTTATAAAATGGAGAGGCAGATATTATCTGCTTCTTCATTTGTAAGCTGAAAAATCAAAAAAATAATTTCCTTAGTGCAAGCAGTTGAGTCTATACATATTCAAGGAAAGTTCTTATTTGTAGGGGTTTTCTCCTACACCAAGGTGGTAGCAGTATTAAATAGTTATGTTTTCCTAAAAAAAAATCTGTAACATATGTAACATATAGGAACGACTTTTTATACACCTACTACTTTTTATATACCTACTACATGTATTGTAACAGATTCTGAGGACAGCACTTGTAATAAAATTTTTGTGAATTATGCAAAAAGTTAATGCCAATTTAAATAGTCCACATCCACTTAGTTATTATCTAAAATAGTTAGATGGTTGCACAAAGTCTTTTAGAGTCTGAAGAGACAAAAAAGTAAGATCTACAGCTATCAGACCAATTTCTATCTTATAACCAAATAAAACAGGAGCTGTATATACTGTGCTGCCCTGAAACGGGAGTGTTGCTCTTTACAGGCTAAATAAAATACAAGCTTTTCAGCACAGCTACACATCATGACCAGTCTACCATGCCTATAAACAAGTAGGAGTACACTTGGCAGTCTAAGAAATATTTAGGAAACTTTGTGTTTCAATTATTGTTTTCGGAAACAAGCATGGGAACAACAAAAACTAATCAAACAAAACCAAATAAACAAAAAAAAAAGGGAGATACTGGATGAAAATGCAAATATATACCATAATATTCGGCTAGTCTTTTAGAATATGCTCTCACTAGTTAATAAAGACTCAACAAAACTTTAAAAATAGGTTTTTAGTCAACGTTAGGCATATAGACTTGCAAAGTGAAGAATGTGATGCCCACAGAAACTACTCAAATCAAACATGTACTTGAAAATGTCACTGTCATGTCTGTCCATGCATTTTGTCTAAATTTAAAGGTCTATAATGCGTAAAACTAAAAGTTCATGACTGTTCATTTTACCAAATGCCACTACAGCCTTATGGCAGTTTTTCTGAGTTACTGCAGTTGTGATCAGAACGAAAACCAATCTTTCTGCTTGTTCACATTACCCTGGTTTATTCAGCAAGGCTGAAGTGGTACCTGTAGGGCTGAGATGAACTCCGGCATTTCTCTCTAGAGACACCACAGCCAGCATCTGCAGCACAATTTTCAGTGTTAAAACAAAAAAAAGTTATTTTCCACTACATGACAAATATCTTCTATGAATGCCTTATTCCAGCAGCCTAATCACAGCCCATGCAGGGAAAAAAAAACCCCACATCTATTAAATACTTCTTGAGTTTCAGTTCAGTGACTGTTTCCTTTTCATGACTGTTTTAAAGTACTGCAAATACGTGTTGTAACACGGTGGAAGAAAGTGATGCTGCTTATACTGTTATCTCATGAAAATCACTTTATCCTTGAAAGAAATTGAATTTAAAAAGAAAAACAAGAAAAAGATAAAGCAGGATAGGTTGGTTTAATTACTTAAATGTGTCTCTTTCCTCCAATTTTGACAGCATTTGTATTATGAACTAAGATAACAATCAAACTAGAAAACCATATTTAATGTGAATCCTGAAGAAACTGTCACCCTTCCATCCAAAAAATCCCACAAAGGTCCTTTTGAAAGCCCAACATTAAAAAATCACCATCAGTAAAAACAAAACCCAGCGCATAAATCCCCATTTTCTCATCTTACTGTTAATAAATAGGCCTCTGATCTTTCATGGCTACGTTGTGCATGTAAACCTGATTGGAGACCCTATCCATCAAGCAGGACAGAAAATTCAAATTAGAAATGAAAAAATACAGAAAACTGCTACAAACCAGACTCTGTAGTAGCACAACACTAGGAGGAAACTCCTGGGCATGAGCGAGCCAGTTAACAACCTGATACTAATGGTAACATAAATATACTCTTATGGAGTATGGTTGAATGAGCAAGAATAATTTTTTGAAAAATATTTTTAATACGTATACAAAGAAAAACATCAGGGTCATTTATATTAAGTTAGGGGTTTTAAGTTTGAGTCCACCTGGCTGTCAAAAAAAATCATGAATAGATAGTGTTTATTGTTTCCATATATATATATATATCAATAAATAAAAAACTTTTGTTTCTATATTACTTTTAATATTTGCAAAAATAATGGTCAAGCTTAAAACCAAACCAGTCAGCAACAAAGCCTTAGTACTTACAAAATGTGTTTCCTTAACATAGTATTTTTATCTTAACATTTTTCAAAAGTAGGAATAAAACATCTGCTCTTCCTACTACATATTCTACAATATAATGATGAATGTTTCCAATGTTCTCTCTGCTATGGTACATTTCATAATGTTACTTGAGTAACTTGAATAAAGCTTTTAGTGTACTAAAGAAGCCATACTACTGAAATTACTACACCTCAAAAAACATCTAAGCCTCACATGTATGAAATTGCATTAAAAATAAGACAGGTAGATGTTCAGTGAATTTCACTTAGACAAGTGATCAAATCTGATGAGTCATGAATCAAATGTACAGATTTTTTTCTTTTTTTGCTAGGCTCTTTTTTGCGCATTTCTGAATATATAAACAAAAAGGTGCTTTTTTCCCCATGGGTATTTAATTCCACTACATAAATTAAGACTTACTTTATTAACTAATATATATTGTTATTGAGCAGTGATGCAGCCTTCATTTTCTACAGAAGATAAAACAGGTTTATTACTGCTATTTCAATGTCATAATTCTGTGACTGTTTGCAAAACAAGCAGGAGGCTATAAGACAAACCCAGAAAATTCTTAGGACAGTAGTTTAATCTAGAAAGCATCTGGTCCTAAACATCAGTAAGAACTAAAAGGTTTCTGAATTATTTATTGCTTTGAGACTGAATAGATTAGACCTACGCTATATTTCACCCCTGATACTTCTCAACAAAAGATTGTGCTAATGCAATAGCACTAAGTGGGACAGCTGAATTTTTAAAGAAAATATTTTACCATGCCATTTTTTTGTCTGTAAGTAATTTCATTTTCTATAGCTTGTCCATGAAAATAATTTTAAAATCCAAAATAAATGCTTATGGAAAAAATGCATTTCTTTTCATTTTAATGGATTCTACTCCTTATATGAAAATTGCCTTACATGACCTGTATTACCTCCAAAGGTATTCTAAATGAAGTATTTTCAATTCAATAGCCTCTGATTTCAATTTGTGAACTTATAGTAATACAGAGAAGACATACAAAAATATTGTAGGGATGAAAAATGCTTAAAATACAGAGGATGCTACAGCTCATCTTAAAAAAGAAGAATTCTCTAATATAAGCTCATTTTTAGAATCTGCAACCACTTAGAGGCAGATCAGTTTGCCTTTCCTTTATGTCAGAAAATTGGGTGCATATCTAGGAAACTCAGTCCTCACAAACAATCAATTCAATCCCCATGTATCAAGCAGCCACCTTGGAGCAGAGGCAATACAGCGAATAAAAAACTGTGAGAGATTTTACTATTGGCAAGGCACGGAAGAACTGTGAAAAACACAGTACATTGCCACAAATGTGATGTGCACATACGATGATATTTCTGTTATCTGCATGACTACTTGGACATTTTTCCAGGCCAGAGGAACACTGCTCAAAACATCAAGACCCTGCTTCTTGCTAGGTCCAAATAAGTTTTGTAACCCACTCTGCATAATAAGCCTAATTTAAAGCTTCCTCAGCCTGTTAACTCCTCTTTCAGTCTAAAGTCAAGTTTATATCAGACCTGTTCCTACAAATTTGCTCCTTAGTTACAAAACTAAGTCTATTATTTCACTTCAGTAGCCCATCAGTGCTTCTTATTTTCCCATATTTATAGTAAAAATTCTTCTCTCAGAATTTTCATCTGGTGACATAAATTCAGTGAACCTTTTCTATGAGTCACATAAAATATATCAGTCACTGAAACTTATCTTTGCATTTTTTGTTCTTATGTTAATATTATGGGGCAGATTTGTTGTTGTAAATCCTGGTGTTCAGTCTTTCAAGATTTCATTATCAATGTGTAGGGTTTTTCCCTCCTCATTTCTCCAGATTACTTCTTTAATTTTCTACTGTTTTTTATGTGTCATTTAACAAATTCATAACAAAATAAGACTTTACATAGTTTCCTTCACAAAGCCCTGAGAATGTGTGTTTAGTGCCTTTGCTCCAAAAGACATTTTTTATGGCCTTTGCTCCAAAACACTTTTTTTATTATGCCAAAGATGATAATATCAAGTTAATTACATTATGACCTTCATATTTATAAGTTTGGATAATCTTTCTGTATAAATTCATAGCAAAAACAACCATAAAAACTTTTAATTACTTCTATATCTGGACTGAAATAAACATGTACCTCACTCCTTGTTTTGATTCTTAAAAGATGTGGCAGCAGCTCTCTGGCCACAGAGAGAAACACACAACTTTCCCAGGCATCACCTGAAAAAGGCTGTGAGAAGATCAGCAAAAAGAATGAGAAACCATTCTTATCTTCACTTGCTGCACCTTATTGTGAACATGTGGAATGTGTTATGGAGATTTGTCTACCTTGGTGGTTTCCTAACTGGCCAAAGGTGATGGTGTTTTAATTAAAGGACCGATCAAGTGCACATGTACTGTAACTGTCTATAAAAGCAATGGGTTTCCTAATAAAGATAGATTGAGCAGCCTTCTGTGAATCACGGAGTCAATGCTAATTATCATCTGGCTGGGGGTCTGCCTTGTGATGACAAAAAGATAAACAGAAAAATAAAAACTTCTCAGTGGATACTATATAGTAACATAACATAGCTGCTTAGAGATTAAGCTATGAAACTATATTCTCTACACATATTTTAAAATAATCATGGTACTTCTGCAGTGTTTATTTTCCTTGCATTCCTTAGCTGAAAGAGAGCATGGATGAAGGGCAACTACTACCAAGGATAAGTTTCTTTTCTTCACACAGAGTCCTTATTACCCAATAATTGTTAGTTACAAAACAGAGTACAACACTTAAACATATTATAGCTATTTGAACTCCTTAGGATGTAACAGTCAGATTCCCAAAAATGTAGTTCTGGAAAGAAACTGAGAGCCGCTTTCATTCTTTTATGGCTAGGTGCTAGAATTTTCCCAGGGAATCCAGTGCTGAACCATTAAAATATATTCCCTGAAAGTTCATTTACTCCCCAGAGAGACTGCCTCAGCAGCAAATCAGAAGTGCTGCACAACTTGCTCAGGCCTTGTAAGTTTGTATTAATTAATTATTAATACAGTACTAAATAAATTAAATGCAAGTATATTGCAAAGTACATCACCATTGTGCACAGTAAAGAAACTGCATGCATCCGTGTACATGGGCTTTTCCATTACTCTGACACGTGTCAAGCCTCATTTATCAGAATGCTTCAAGTAAATCACTCAAAGTTTGTACATGATACCACCTCCAAGTGATTTATTCCAACTTATGCAGGTGAACCCCTTGTTATAAAATTTTTACATTAGACTGTGAAATGGTTGAGTTTTGTTCTAATTCTGAAAACTTCACTGTAAAATTTATTTTAAATTAAAATTATCTTGGGTGCCTTCCCTCTATCAGATTAAAGTCAATGTATTGAGATCCCTATGGCTGTACCAATACTGGAATACAGAAATAACTTTCATTAATGCAGTATTACTCTGATTTATCACCAATTTCCTGAAAGTTAGAAGAAGACATTCTGTTTGATTTTTCCACACAAGGAATGTGTATATTGTGTCTGAAGTAGAAATGAATAGTTTGTATCAACTGCAGCTAGAGGGGAAAAAAGGGCAAAAGTCTAATAAAAGTTTTGGTGTTGAATTCATAATAACTTATAGGCACCTTCTCAAGGCAGATAGTTCCAAAACCAGAACAAAAGGAGGCAAAGGTTACCTTATATAATCTACAGGAAGTACAAGTATGTTCAAGGGATGTTGAACACAAGGCACCACTGCAAAGCAACAGTGATAAATTATGTAAAACCAGTACAGCTCCCAAAAAATTTCCCCCCCGAACAACAGAAGTGAATTAGGAATTTAAATTGAATGAAATCAAATCAAAGTTTAATAACCTGAAGATTTTTTTATATATTAGACAAGTCCTCTTGAATAGTAATAAACTAAAAATATACAATTGAGTAACATACTACAGAACAGAAACCTATGTTTGACTAGATTTGAAACAGTAAAAACGTTCTTGAATCCATAAAATGTACACAGTCTGTTTTTTATCGACCAGAAGCTAATTATAATTTAGAGCATAGCAGAAAAGAACATATCTACCAATAAAAGAAATTTTTTTTTTCATTGACTGAAAACTGCTAAAATTCTGAAGCAATCTTTAAGTTTATTTGCTGTTATGGGTAACATTGGTATTATGACCTAATAAATGTGATGGAATTTTATTAAATGTTCCTAACAACTGTTTTAAAACAGTAATTTCATTCCACTTTGATCTTTAACAGAGAAAATGAAGACCTCTGTAAAATGGTCGGAGAACATAACTGAACAGACAGTTAATATGGAAGACTTTTGAAAGCCAATGTGCTTTGTTAGTGCTTTGTCATGAGCTTTTTAGCCTGCAAACACCACTTATGTCAGGTCTTCTCCATCAAATTTTTTTTCTTCTTTTTTCCCCTTTTGGCAAATAAGAAAACACAGGAAAAAAGAATGGTGGGGGCAGGAGGAAGAAAGCAACTCTCCCACCAAAGTAAACATACAGAATGTGAAAACTGGCTGCAGAATGCAAAAGACACAAAGCAAGGAGTACAGCCAGACCTCTTTCTCTTCCTCTTTCTGGCCAGACAGGCTCCCTGTATCTCATTTAATGGTCTCATCAGTGTAATCTGAGTCTACTTTCTGTGCTGGTCTAATTTCCTAGAAAGACTCGGCTACTGTTCTGCAAATGGATACAGGCTTACAGGCTGGGATGATTGATAAAACCTGGCTCAGTTTATAGCAATATGGGGGCAAAATTCCCACATCCATTCTAGGGCTTCCTGCAAACACACTGAAAGTGGAAAATAGCATCAGCATGCATCAATACAGAGATGTAAGGTAGGATGTTCTTGAAAAGGTCCACCTGTTAGGTTCAAAAAAGATTTTGCTCCTTCCAGTATATTACTGAATTTTTGTATGTATCAGAAAAAAAATGTTTACTAATGACATCCATTAAAAAAGCCATAGAAGCAGAATAAGCCTGTAAAACTGAAATAAGAGTTCAATGCCAATTATTCAGTTCAGTTCTGGATGTTCTAACAATCAGAACTAGTTTAAAACAGAATTGCTTCCTATCACAAGTGAAAGACAAGTGGTAGAGAGATTGTGAAAGGAACCTAGAAAGTAAGTTACTTGAATTTAAAGTGTTAGAAAGTGTCAGGGTGAAACTAGTTTGATAAGCACAGGCCTCTTTCACAAACAAATAAGCCCTGGATTTACTATACTGTCTGCTCTGCTCAGTTCAGGGGTGTAATTATTTTTAAAAGGAAATTTTTTGTTATGAGCACTGAGTCTTTGCTATAAACAATGGTCAATCTCTTAGTTTTTATCAGTCATTTTCAGACATTCATGTGATCATAAACCAGAACGAAGGAACTTCAAGGCAGATTTGGCAGTAGTCGTCTTGAAAAAAGAGAAACTACTTTTGAAGCCAAAAGTCTTAACATTTTCTGAAGTATTTGTCCTCCTTCATTCCCTTTTATTATTGGCTTTACACTGTGAGACAGGTCTGCATTCAAATGTATCTGACATTACATCTAGATGGCAAGAATACAACCAGAGACCTCCTCACACAAAACCCGCACCACTGGAGACTGAGGCACAGCTGGAAACACATCTCATATTTTCAGTTGCTTTCCATATTTACCTGCTCTTGAAAATAACTCCTGTTCTAGATTGTGTAAACAAAAATTATGGACAAGAAAAATGAACTGGATTAGATTAAGCTATTATAAAACAAACCCCCCAAGTTATTGCTACTCTTGTGCCTGCAGAGGAAATGATGAACAAATAAACAGATATGCCAGTATCCTCTGAAAGGAAACAAAACCTGCTGAATGAAAAAGGGAAAACAGTTCTGAAACATTAATCTAATTTCATAATTGTTTTTTTTCCTCACTGAACATGTTTACTCTCTGCATTTAAATTTAGTTTCAAAATCAAGACTGCACTGGCTGATACCAATTGCCAGCTAAAAAAATGAAAAAGAGGCAGCAGTAAAACACTATATCACATTGGATTATTGAAAAATACTGAATATTGACTATTATTAATGAAGTATTACCATTAATAGTACCAGAATCTAGCCAGGGAAATACATTTTACAACAAATTTACCTGATTGAAAATCCATTTTAAAGGATTTCACATGCTTGTACAATGAGAAGTAATGTTCAGCAATTAAGTATAAAATATTCTTGAAGATCAGAAAGAAAAGGACAGACTTCTATGACCTTTTTCATTATAATCTTTAGACAAAGACAAATGTAGTGTTCTGGTTCAATCTCCTCTTCTGGTCACTGACAACATATAAAGAATTGAAAAACTTTTCTTTTTCACCTCAGGTTAGAATGCCAGACACCTGTATTTTCCTGAAGCATGCTTAAAAATTCAGTGATTAAGAATAAGGTGAGGTAGTTGGTAGTTTTATTGACCTAGGTTTTGTAAATTGTGAAATACTCAAATTGCTTGCAATAATTTTATTAGCAGCATGACTATATATACAAAAAAAACCCTGCCAGGTTCACACTGCCTTATCAGGATGTGTCACTTGATAAAAGAAAAAGAACTGCATAGAAATGTGTCTGCCAATAATACTTATTCTGAAGTCACAGAACCATCTGCTGGCTTGGAACCACCTCCCTTGAACTCAGTGATTCATAACCCTCCTGAACAAACCCCCTGGACCCTTGGTGTGGCTCAACACATCAGGCTGGACGGGGCTTTGAGCAGCCTGACGGGCAAAAGGTGTCCCTGTGTGCCCCTGATGACAGACCTGTCCCTGTCTCCAGTGCAGAGTTAAAGACCCTCCTGACCAGCAAAGGCCCCACCTCCCACACATGGAAGCACTTGACAAGAGTCCCACTTTTATTACTACTGCAAGAGCAGCACAGGAAACATCCCAAGATGGTGTGATAGTTATCAGTGTTTGTTCATCAGAAAACATAGAGCCATTAGGAATCCTTTCAGAAATGACATTTGATAATCATTTACTTTGCACAAAAAAAGCACCAGATGTGTATGGCACCAGGCAGATGTTTGAAAATATAACTACAGCAAAGGTGACTAAAAGCAGTCATGAGCATATAGTGGACAGAGTTAAAAAATTCCCCCTCTCCCCACCCATCCCAAAAACTCATAAAACCCAACCAAAACTAACGCTAATCTTGTTCCTTACTGTAGGCACACAACTTTGCTTAATACATGTGTCATAGTACACAGTCCCCTATAACAAGAGAGCCTCTGCCTGAACTGCAGTGATTAATTATATTGTGGTTGTGCAACATAAAATATAGAATTGCAAGGCATTCACAGAAAACAGTCATTAAAAGAGTAGGATATAAAGTGCAGCAGTTGGTTTTTAAAAAGCAATTTTCTTTTTTTTACATAATATGCTGCTATTTTCCATTTCAGACAAAAGGAAAACAGCTGGTTCAGTCCAGACCACCATAGCCACTGTACTTTGTCAGTGGGTTGACATGCAGCTTGAAAATCTTCTGTTTCTTCCTTCCCAGTCATGGAGTAGGAATCAATAATTTAATCAAGTATTCATCAGGAGAGAGGAATATCCTATTAGTCAGTGTCTGCATTCTTTTCCTCTCACTCCTTTGTATCACTTAGATTTCCAGAAGTGTACATCATTCCTTTTAGCTTAGCCAAAAACAAAGCTCTGAGTTTAAGAAAAAAAGAGAATTGCAAATTCATGTGCAACTTTCTAAAACTAGAAGTGAATACACACCCATTATAAATCTAACGTTACAACTTTTAGAAAAGAGCCAGAAAATTCACAATGTGAAAGAAACTGAGGAACGGCACTAAAATACCATTTTTGGAAAAACAGTTACTGGAGACTTCTTCAATTCAACACCCATCTCCATTAAAAGATACCCGTAAGCACACATCACTGTGATGCAAAAGCCATAAGAAAGGATTTTGTGGCTAGTTGATTTGCTGGTAAACACATTTACACCTCTTAAATTACTTGCAAAGTACTAAGCTACTGTCATTTGACACATTTGTCCAAAGATGGGAGGAACACTGTCCTCAATCTGAGCACAGATTTTTAACAGAAAACTTGATGATCATCCTTATTTATTAATTTCTGAAGGCTGTGATTTTATTCTTTGTCATCAGTCATGAAGTAGTATTTTCACGACAAAGGACAGAACTCTGATTGAATTTAGTGAAAGGACAAAGATATAACAAGATAAGAAAATAAAATATGCCTCCAGTGACCAGATGGAAGGAGAATAAAGGAAAGAAAGACAAAATAGGTGATCATGGCTATTAGATGCTTGAGGCACAAGGACTCTCATTCAATTTATCTAATCTAATTTAAAAAATAATCTTTATTAGGCCACAGAAACTTCTACATAATATTATCAAATATTAATCTCTAAAGCATCTTAAACCTCTTCTTGCCTATGATAGTCTTTGTCTAAGAAAAAGAACTGGTAATTGATACATCACTTGAAGGATATAAATAAGATTTAAATCCCTAAGATTGTAAAATAAAATTGTAATAGAAATTTTCATTGGCTTTACTTCCTTATAAATTCTTTTAAAATCATGCAAGGCATCACTCCAATTTTGAAGTACATTTTTTCACCAAAGCTGAGGGTCATATTATTAATGAAGTGAATAATGTGAGAATAAGTCAAGAGCTCTCTTTATAAAGACCTGTATAATCTTTTTAACAAGGGAAACATGTAGTAACTCCTTAAAAATACATCACTTAACCTGCAAACAGAAAAATAAGATTCCAAGAAATATCTGAATACAAATGTAAGTTAATTAATATATTTTTCTTAACAGAAATGGTATACAACACAGAACTCAAAATTATATAACACAGTAGTCCATTATGTCATGTATTTACATGCCTGGAAATCTCTTGTGGAGGCTATGGATGAAATCCAGGCTGTGTTGACCAAGGCTACAGTACCTAACAGGATTGCCTGCAGGGAGAGGTCAAGCAAGCTGCTCTCTCATATCCTCTAAGACAGATCAGGAGATCAAGAGAAGTTCAACACAACTCAGTACCACGACTGCTCTACACAAAAGTTGGAGTCCAAGTCCCAAAGCAGAAATACTGCAACAGAAAAGAAACTGTCTTTTGATGGTGACAGAAGGAAAAAAATCCTACCACATGAAAATTGGTATTTCCTGGCCAGTAAGGGGCCCTGTTCCGGGATGAGATCCCTCTGATTGCTGAAGCTGAGGTCTCAATTGTCATAAAGACTTCTCAGACTTTGAAGGATTTACATGGAAAGCAGTCACCTTCATGTTAACCTTAAAATGAAGTGATTCCAAATATGAAGTTCTTTTGTCTCCACAGGTCTTGCTATAGACATACTTACCTAAGTAGTGCCTTCATTAAGTACCACCTCACTGTGCCAGTTGTTCAACCCCCCCTTCCTCTTGCCTTGCTTGGCCTGTATGTAATGAAAGACAACCAATACTAGAAATACTCTCTCCAGTAATTCAGCTCTCAGATAATGAGCCTCTCTTTCCCCCACCATCTAAAAAGAAAGGAAAAAGCCTCAAAACATTAAACCTTAAAACACCCTGTGCACCAGATGAATAAATACAGAAAAACTTGTAGCGAATCAGAAGGTTTGTTTTTTTTTTCAACAGAAAGCTTCAAAGCCTTTAGAAACAAATTGTAGATAAATATATTCTAAATGCTTTCTTCTGTCTCTTATTGTACCAATTGATCTGGCTATACATCCTAAAAACATTGAAGGTACTGCGTATTTTCAAATAATTGATTTGTTTAATTTCCTTTGATGTTTTCTCTTCAATGTAAAAGAAGGGTTCCCAGACAGAATCAGGGTGGAGCCAGCACAACAAAAGCTGAGCCAGCACACAAAAACTAGAATCTCAATGCTGAGCAAATGTGCAGCTCCCAGACAGCAGATCCCAGAGAAGCCACTGATGGATTAAGGACAAAGAAGTAGAGGTCTCTACTAGGTGGCACACCTTCCAAATAAACATCTCCTCACTGGCTGGCCAGCTGCTCAGAAGGCACATTTTTCATTATTATAGAGAATTTGCATGCTAGCTGAGCAAGCCAGATGGTTAAAAAGTGTATCACATTAATTATTTGGGTACTAGCAACAAAAAGTTCCTTCCTGGCTGCTGTCTGATCAAATATCAAACATTTTCTCTACACATGCAGCCTGAGAACAGAACAACTGTGTCTCACCTGGGAGGGAAATCAGTGCAGCGGGTGGGGGCAGCTGGGAGGGTACATCAGAAGGAAAGGGTGGCTATAGTGAGGGAGGTGAGATGTGAAACAGTCAAGAATTACTAAAGAAATTGTGGAAAGAAAAGAAATAAAGCAAAGGCAGGAGGAAGGGAAAGATGCAGCCTTCATACGATCTGTAAAGCCTAACCCCTGGTATGTAAGTAAAAATAGTTTGGCAAAATACTTCCCAGGGGTGTTGTAAATATTCTATGACATATATTATACATTCAGGAAACCTGAAAATCTAGCAATGAACACAGTAGGACTTCATATATCCACTTAAGGCACAAAAGAACCCCTTATCAATGACACTGTACCAAGGTAAATCAGTATCTCTAGAAGCATTGCAAAGTTACATGCACTTTAAAATTAAATCAAAGTAAGTGTCAAGATTGTGCTTGTATTAGGTTATTTTCCCTCAGTAGTATATCATCACTGATTATCTACTCATTTTCATACCAGGATAATGTGTTCAGTGAATCACAGCTGTCCAGACACAAAGCCAAACAGGGAATCAAATGCAAAGGGGTTGCATGTTTTGCCCCAGAGCTTGGTGGGGTCTTGGGAGAACCCAAGACAGAAAAAAACTAGAGATGACCTGCCAGGCAGGTCCTGCTTTGGGTGCAGCATAAATGGCATCATCTCTCTGCACGCTGGCGAGCACCAGGGCACAGCACCAGTCCCGAGGGACGCCAGCACTGCTCAGCCCTGCGCGCACACACGGGCAGCTGCTCCATCGCTCCAGCCCCTGTGCAGCAGCAGGCAACACTGCAAGGGCACCGAGGGACACTTCAGGTCTCCTGGCCACTCAGGCCCCACTAAGACATGGCAATTTCAAACAAGAATTTTAAGCCAAACATACAGGACAACACTGGATAATGATTCTGCAAATGCTTCCTCTGAGGAAACTGTAGTTTCAAGCTAAAGAAACCCCACCCTAGATCTACACATCACTGGTTTCACCATCACAGTAAGAATCCAAGAATAAATTAAAACTTTAGATACAGAGGGGACTCCAATTTAATATATGTCACAAATACATCACAAAAGGGCACAAAAGAGGTTTGCTGGAGCATTGCTGCTGAATTTCCTTACTTAACTTGTTGAATTGAATTTCATGGCGAGATTTTCATGAGATTTTCAAAGAGAGTCCAGTCCTCGCAGAAAACAAGCCATAACTTTTATGGAAATAACTGTATTACATCTATCTTTTCACATATGAAAATATATTCAAATTTCTGTTAGGGGGAAGGGACTTCGCTTAGCATGCAACAACTGTGTATGATCCAAGGTCATTTAATTCTTCTTTTAAACTTCTGCTTTGATGCTAAACCTCTAGAATGAATTTCTTCCACAACTTTAAGAAAACTATACAGAACTCATTACATCACAGGGGAAAATGAAACCTGTACTTAAAAATTTGAGAAAGTTGATTTGCATTCTAGACATCAACTAGTTAACAGTGACAGAAACCTTTACAAGAGGAACAAGACAATTAATGGATAATCTTCCCTGGTAGCAGACAGTGTGCTTTGAAAACAATTGCTTCAGCCAGTGCAATCACTCATTACTGAGGATGACTCAACCCTCTCTATGGAGCATGACATCTGTGATTATTATTGATAAATACATCCTTGTCCTGGGCTGAGTTTACAATTTATTTCAACAGGAAAGGAAAATGTTTTTGAAGATTAAATTATACCAGTTCTGTCTCCATGTGTTCTGGATTATATGCACTTGCGCAGTCCCAAAGAACATGCTGTAGAAGGCACCCAACTTAGTGTCCCTGTAAAATAATCTAATGAGGACACATATTCTTGAAGGATTAGATCCAGGTACAGTATTTTTCTTTGGACTGGAATAAAATGGAATATCTTCTACATGCTATCACCGCTTATTAGTAATGAGCATGTATTAACAATAAATTAATTTATATGAAGAAAAACAAAGTGTTTTTCAACATTACCTCAAAGCTTCATCCTTGCCTCAAATAAGAGAAACAAGTTTTATGATAAAATGTTGAAGACAAAAGATGTCAATATCAATATTGCACTGCTGGTAATAAAACCTTAGGCAAACCAAATCTGTTTAAAAGCCCAGAAAATTGTTAATGTCTCATACTATTTATCTGTACTTAGTATTTCTTTTAAGGTGTGCAGTTTTAAAATCAACAACTTGTTTTACCCATTTCCATTTCTCTCTGTTGAATTTCATCTGCAAACACTGAATAATATTTTAAATATGGAAAGGGCAATGTTTGCTTTTGTGTCTCTTAGGAATAATATAAAATGATCAATGTCTACGATTTACACAGAAATTGTATTTTCAAGTCTGCACTTGTATAAACTTTAGCTAAATACACCTTTAGAAGGCCAGTTAAAAGCCACAGTATTTGAAAATATAGATAAGAAATAAGAAAAAACCAAGAGCCTACATGAAAATATCCTCTTGAATCCCCGACACAGAGAAAAGGGCAGAGATGGAGTGGGGGTGAAGTGGTGGGTGACAGCAAAGCCCTTGGACTGGCTAGCGGCCACCACGGCCCTTGGCCAATCTCGGCCACACGTGTGAGCATCCCGAACCGCCGTGCGCGATGCTCCCACCCTGACACACCCTCTCCCCCGGGAGCAGCCTGGCAGCCGCTGCGGCTCCCGGCGAGATCAGAGCAGCGCACAGGATGGATGGATGGATGGGTGGATGGATCCTCCTGTTTGCTGTGCTGGGCAGACACCAACACAGCAACTGATCCCATTCTAATAAAAGTAAATCTTCAGTCCACTTAAAAGCTAAAAAACGTTTAGATGCATATAAAACTGGCATGAAAATGGCAGTGTCAGAAGTGCCTTTCATTCTATACGGAAATTCACACCTTAAACAGTGCTGTGGTGCTTTGCATCAAATTACAAACAAGTCATACTGGAACACTAATTTTGGGGGAGTTGGTGGGTGGTTTTCTTTTGGTTTGGGGTTTTCGTTGATTGCTGTTTTTTTGGTAGTTTTTTTTTTTTGTTGTTGTTTTATGGGGGATTTTTGTTGTTAGTAACTCATATGCACATATTTGCTCAAGCTCAACTAGTTCAACTGGGAAAAATAACATTAAATATACCCTTCCACAGCTTAGTTTTTCTTTCTGCACCCCTCTCAGACTAGAATTTTTTTTATTATAATCCACGAACTATGAGATATTTTAGTGAACAAAGAAACATTAAATACATTGGAGTCCTCAAGCTCAACAGCAAAATCTGAAAGGGTACTAAAATTAATTGTTGCAACTAAAAGCTTCCTTTTTGTAAATCACCTTACACTTCTGTGAAACGACTGTTCCCATCATTTCTTTTCCTATCAAGACTTTTTTTTTTTTTGAGGCTGAAGCAGTACCACCCATGGGAAGCACAAAGTGCACTTTTCTAAATGACTTCTCTTTGTATAAAAGTCACGACAAATCAATTTGGTTGAACAAAATAACTTTGCTGCACCTGAACTGTAAGCTGGAATGCCAAAAGTTTAGAGTTAAGGAAAGAGGCACATAAGAAGGATTAATGCATTGGTGTTAGTTCTCTAGAAGAATATCCAGCAGATAAGGCTGCCCAAGAGGAGATTCTGCTGCTCTTCCTGGCTTTTCCTGTTGCTCTCCCCTCTGTGCTTCTTCCATCTTTTCACAGATGTGGTCACCACTGCTTAGCAACCAAGGGGACACGATGACAGAGGAAAATTCTCCATCTAGAGCTCACCCTGATCCACCTACAAAGCAGCAAACTACCTTTCACAGCAAATTAGGAAGAATATGTTTTCTTTGTTACCGCAGAGACACGAAGTGGGACCTCGTGAGAGACGGATTTTCTTTGCTTGGTGGGCGCTCAGGTGAGAACTTAACAAGCTGGAGGAGAACCTGAAACTTGTCGGCAAAACAGCTCCCCGAATGCTTACGCCAGGTAAATGAACACATAAAGAAATATAACGGAAAAAAAAAAAAAAAAAAAAAAGAGAGAGAAAGTTCCGATACCGCGGGGACGGGAAAGAGGAAAGCGAACACAAGAGACCGAATCGAATACCCTACCCTACCTCAAGTGCTCCAGCCCACCTCCAGGGCGAGCCCAGGAGCTCAGCCCCAGGTCCGGACCGCGCTGCCGCGGAGCGCACTCACCTCAGCCATGCCCCAGGCAGCCGCCGCCCGCTCCGCGCCGCGCCGCGCCGCGAGCCCCGCCCGCCCCGCCCCGCCGCCGCGCCCCCTCGCGGAGCCGCGGGCGGAGCTGCTGCCGGCCGCGCAGAAACGCGGAGGCGGCGCGGCGCCTTTCCGCCGGGAGGCCGTCCCGCGGCTCCCGCCCGACCTGCAGTCCCGGCGGGAGTCACAGCGCGGCCCTACCGCCGCCGGGGACGGGCAGCGGCAGCCCCGGGGCGCGCCGGCAGCGGGAGCCGGGGCGGGGCTGGGGCCGGGACGATGGAGAGCGAGGGGCGGCCACGGCCCCCGCTCCTGCCCTTCCCGTGTCGCGCGTGGGTCCGTTCCAGTAAGCGCAAAGCCACACTTCCCTCTGCTATCCATTCACGTCCAATGGTAAACGGGTTTCCGAGAGGAAGTCGTGGTGTCCTTGGCTGTAATTCAAGGTGGTAACATAATACAATTTGCCTTATGAGCTTTTACAAGCATTTATGTGTGTTTTTTTCTACTGATGACTAAGTCTAATGCCTTCTGAATCTCTCTTGGAAACCTGCAATGAAAAACTAGCTAGTTTGCAGCTTAGTGAGAGG
Source organism: Lonchura striata (assembly GCF_050655825.1). NCBI lineage: Eukaryota > Metazoa > Chordata > Aves > Passeriformes > Estrildidae > Lonchura > Lonchura striata. The sequence continues at coordinate 18,864,817 of NC_140709.1, forward strand.
TGTTTTATGTGATACATTACTCAGTGAGATGTCTCAGAGGAGTTACGTTCTTGTTTAGAGAGTATGTCCCCCTTGCAGAATTCTGGATGTGGACAACAGACGATAATTTGTGCAGATTTTATGGGGGACATCAGCACCTGAAGAGCACTAAGCAATGTGTATTTAAACCCCTTGCAGATCACCAGCTGCAACTAAGTTTAAGTTAAAATGCCATAGATCATCGTTTTCACAATGTGTATTTAAACCCCTTGGAGATCACCAGCTGCAACTAAGTTTAAGTTAAAATGCTTGGTCCTTCAGGTAAAACGCCAGTCTACCGCCGCTTTCCAGCACTTCTCACAATCGGTGCTTCCTATTCCTGAAGGCCTCCTGCTGTGGCCTGGGCACATTGTCTGCATCGATTCCTTTGTTCTAATGTTCATAAATCTTTGGTGCATCTTGGGGGCTGTAACTTAGTACAGGAACACACCTGATTTCGGTGACTACAAATGAAATCCTTTAGATTTCTGCATGTATTTGAAATTTAATATTAAGCTGAAAGAGATAACATGCAGAGGAAAATTTTCTCTTTTCCTCATCTATCAAAACTCAACCCAAATAAAGGGAATTTTCCCCTTTTTCGATTTTTTCTTTCCCCCTTTTTTTTTCTTTTCTTCATAATTTCCACATTTTAGTGATGATGCGCAATTACTTTCTGAATGCTTTATCTATGTTGAAATCTGTAATATTTCCATATATATTACTGGAATAGTCATGTAGCCCTGTGATATTCATAGAATGAATATTAGGTAGTCATCAAATAATGACAGTGTTTTTAAAACTAACATGCATTATACAACCAATAGATTTTCTTACAACACAGAAGGCTAAATTAATACTAAATGCATCATTTGTTATATTAAATTGAAATAGGTCATTCAAAAGCATCCTTACACAATAGTCTTGTTTTTCATCTGTTTATATAAAAACATCTACTGTAATTCATTACTTGACTGCATTTACTCAATGCTAGAGTTGCACAGACAATAAGCACAATACAGCTACTTTACGTATTTGGTCTGTGGTTTCACAAAGTTTTAGTGATGCACAATACTATAATAATGACACTAAAAATGATACCACCATTAGTACTAGGACCATAACTGTAATTGCAATCTAATAACTAAAAAGTGATGGGGTTTATCAGGTGGTACAACCTGTTTCCAAGGGGGAAGAGTGAATTGCAATATTTAATATGATAGCACCACTTAGTGTTCAAAGTGGATATGGCTTTGTAATCAGTACATTTCTTAACAGCTGCACTGCCACCTGAAGAAAAACTGTGATGACACTATTTATAATCTCATTAGTGTTACACATGAGAGAAGTAAAGCATGGATACAAACAGGCTGAATATAAAGATATTGGAACAAAAAAGTTTAATACTTATCTTAATATAAATGGCCCGTATGGAAATATTTATAGGATGGAGATCACTGCAGTTTGTTACCAGCATGCCTTTTTCCAAAAGCTAAGACACAATTTTTGGCATGTTTAGTCTTTTAATTCCTTTTCTACTTTGCTACTTACAATAGTTCATCCTGAAGAACAGAACAGACTTATGCTCTGCCCACACTTCCCACTGAAGAATATTATACCATGTAATCTGCTAACTTTTTATTCATGAACATGATCAGCAAAAGGAGATGGCCAATAATTGGTTTCAGAAAGTCTTGGCATTCAGCCATGTTAAAGTCACAATGCTTGTATTAATGTCATGGTCTCCTCACAAGGATTGGATATCTGGGAAATTAAAATTATCCTATTTTCTTCTCCAGCAATCCTTTTTTCTGTCAGTAATGAAATATTGCTGTCTCAGGACTGCTTCACTGGTGTCTCTGCAGTGCGCCAAGATCAGCAACTTCCTCAACAGTCGGAAAAAAAATTTCATTGGAATTTTTTAACATGTATTTATTTTAATCTTCCCTTCCTCTTAATTGATAGTTTTACATTTTTGTATAAAAATTGTACCATTAGACTTCACTACTGACATTATTCAGTTAAGTGTTTCTTTCTGGCAATATATTCACTTGACTTTCCTTTACCATATATCCTGTATTTTAAGATAAGCCATTTGCAAGATGTTTCTTGGTGAAATGAGTCAATATAATAAAAAATATATGTCCTAAAAGACACAGTATGTAAATAATTAGCCATAAAGCCAAAATCACAGTGTTCTGAAGTGCTGTTTCAGCAAACTGCTTATTAATTGCAGAAAGTAATGTGTTGCTCTGTGTGATTCCTCTGCTCTTCCAGTCTTATCTACCACTGGTTTGAACTAAAAAGATAGTGGACTATTATCAGTGGCTTCTTAAGATCTTTCAAGACCTGCCAATGAATTAAAAGGTGGCTATGAAATTATCTATCTATAAAAAAACAAAAAACTGAAAAAATAAGCAGCAGTCAAAATTTCCAATTACAAATTTTCCTATAGTACACCCATTCCAAAGCAATGTAGGAGCAATATCTGAAAGGTCTCACTGGGCTGCAATGTAGTGGCCTCAAAGGATAGACAGAAAATGTTGTTTCAAGACAATGGTTTGAATTAAGGGAATTATGTACTGCTTTCACTCTTTCATCTGCCCACCAACAGTTGTCTCCAACTTCCTGATCAATACTTGCATATTGGTTTATCTTATTTTAATGGAATTTCCATCCATAAATGCATCTTATTTACTGGAGGCTGAATTTAATTTCTTGACTTCTTGTTGACTATAAGAAGTTTCAAATTTTTAGAACATCTTTTGTATTGCTTGGTGTTTGGCTTCTATATGAGTGACTAAACCAACACTGTAGAGAGATCAAATTAAGCATTTAGTGCAAAACATCACTGGATAGCTTGACATTTGTGACATTTGCAACATTTGGTTACCGAGTTTACTTTTGAACATATTCTTTTGCCATTTTACAATAAAACAAGACAAGGAAAAGTGGATGAAAAAAAGTATTTTGCAGAAAAATGTACTTTGTTGAAATATTGTCTAAGCAAATCATTTGCACACTAATATCTAAACAAATCTGCTTAATTTTAAATATTAATAGAAATATTAATACAGTATTTCAGTATCATAACTGATTTGTCTGTCCTGCATGAGAGCATCAAATCTCACCTGAATGGGACATGGATTTTGCTTGTATCTTTCCAGTCACATTATCCTGATATGTCCAGAAGAAAAAGTTTCTGCTTTGTTGTGTATAGCTGTGACATCTGTTACATTTGAGAAGATGGAACATAAAAGACCAGAAAAGATTAGATAGATTAAAAATATTACTAACATTTTAATTGCCATTTTATAAGCACTTTTAGACTAGAAAAAAAACAAATACATATGTGTTTAATAATAAATAAGTTTTACTAGGAAATCAAGATAATACTTCTATTCATAAAATGGGTCTGTAGAAATCTCCATTTCACAGCCACATAATATAAGGATTTATCTCATTTTCCAACATGAAAACACACATAGTAATGCAGATGAAGCTGGATATACTTTACATTTATGAAATGCATATATGTATTCTGACTTAAATAAATGCTAATAAATTAATATCCAAAATTAATGTGGGCAGTGATTAGGTTTTAAAAATTCATTTGTATAAACCAAGTCTTACACTAGCTATTCACATTTACTATCTTTTTCCTCTATGTTGACTCATTTTTGTCTCCATCAGTTTTAATTGTACTTGGACAATTTATACTTGAAAATGAAAGAGATGTTATTGAATGTTATTGAAATGTTATTGAAATAAAAAGCAAAACTTCCATAAAGAGAAAGATTTTCACAGGACCATACTATGAAGAAACAAAATGATTACTTCAGAGAAAGTCTCTGTTTTCTAAACTAAGTCTTTTGTTACTTGTCTGCCTGCTGCAGTTACTGTGCCCACTGTGCTGTGTTGCAAAATAAAGCAAGTCCACTAGGCACACTGAATTACTGTGCCCACTGTGCTGTGTTGCAAAATAAAGCAAGTCCACTAGGCACACTGAATTACTGTGCCCACTGTGCTGTGTTGCAAAATAAAGCAAGTCTACTAGGCACACTGAATCACCCTGGAATCACCAGACTGTGCTCACAGCCTCCGTAGGAGGGCACCCTCCCCTAGCAGCAGAACGTATTTTAAGAAAGGCCTGTCTAAAAGCTTCAGGAGGGAAGAAAACCCTCTGGAGACTATAGTCAGAGAAAAAGTTACAAAATGCCATCCCTGGCAGTGTTCAATGCCAGGCTGGATGGGGCTCTGACCTGGTCAAGGAGAGGTGCCCCTGCCCATGGCAGGGAGGCTGGAGCTGTATGATCTTAAAGGTCCCTTCCAGTGCAAACCATTCTACAATTCTGTGACTAGGATTCTGTGGAAAGTATTTACCAGCATTTTCTATATGTAACACTGAAGGTAAGACAAAATGTGCTATTTCTTTGTAGCAAAACACATTGCCAAGTCTACTGTGGATCACAGAATGGGTAAGGCTGGAAGGGGCACTGGCAGTCATCCAGTCCAACCTGCCTGCTCAAGCCGGGTGCCCCAGAACACATTACAGGATTGTGTCCAGACAGCTTTCAAATATCTCTAGAGAAGGAGGCTACACAATCTCTCTGGGCAACCTGTTCCAGTGCGCAGTCACCCTCACAGTGAAGTTTATCCTTGTGCTCAGGTGGAACTTCCTCTGATTAGTTTCTGCCCATTGCCTCCTGTCTTACTCATGGGAAGTGCCAAGCAGGGCTTGGATCCTCCTGACAGCCTCCCTTCAGACACTTGCTGACGTTGATGAGGCTCCCCTCAGTCTTGTTCAGGCTGAACAGGCCCGGCTTCCTCAGCCTTTCCTTGAGTGAGGTGCCCAGACCCCTGCTCACCTCTGCGGCCCTTTCCTGGACCCACTGCAGAGCCTCCACGTCCCTCTGCTCTGAGGAGCCCAGAGCTGGACACGGCACTTCAGCTCAGCAGGGCCGAGCAGAGGGGCAGGATGGGCTCTCTCCCTGCTGGCAGGGCTCTCCCTGGTGCCCCGGGACACACTGACCTCCTGGCCACGAGGGCCCGGCTCACGGCAGCTTTTGTCCTCCTCAGAGCTGCTCTCCAGCAGTCAGCCCCCAGCCCCTGCTGATGCACGGGGTTATTCCTCTCCAGGTGCAGGGCCCTGCATTTGCTTTTGTTGAATCTCAAAATGTTCTGATTTCTGATTTTGTTGTTAGAGAGACCTACATAGATACTGCATCACTCCTCTGTTTCTTTCCCTAAAATGAGGTATGATCTGTTGCCATTGCCTTGTCTATTTCCCTATATATTTCGAATCTGATCTTATTTACAGATGTAGTTGCACTAAGAACTACATGATTACTCCTGATTTATGTACTGTAGCTAACTTTTGAGAAGAGACTTCTGCCATTTCTATGAAATACCAAGGGGAACCTTGCTTAATCACTCCCTGGTTCACTTCTGTTGAATAGCAATAGTTCAAAGAAAACATCACTGATTAAAGAAGAAAATTTAAAAAATTACAGTCATTTCCTTGCCTTAAGTCACAGACATAATTAACAGAAAACTTTAAACATGTGAATAGAATAGTAAATGTATCAAAAAATGTTTTTACATAGGAATGAAGTTCAGTGACTTGATCTTGAACTGTTCATTAATTTTTAATCATAACTTTTAGTGTCAGAGATTATTTTGTATTGTTTCCAGAGGATGCAGGTTGTCTCTGATGAATTTCAGGAATATAATCACTAATTTTTAATGGAAAATTATTTTCATCCAAGCTAATACCCTATTAAGGATTATTAATTCCAAATGCTGCCATTTGCTGCCAGAAAATGTGTCAAATGAAAGAAAATTAATGTTCTAATGTATTAAACTGGGTAACTATTTCTTTAGATGCTTGCTTTACCTTTTCTCACGTTTTTTTAGCAGAGTACTGTTAATTACTTTTCTCTGTCACAATATTTATTTAGCCTGATTTCTTTTCCACATTCTGCTTTCACAAACCAAGATGCACACAGATATTTAAATGGCCCAAATCAAATAGAAGTGAAAATGAGAACTATTTGCAAACATATATGGTAGAGAGAAATGGTATTTATATACTAATAATATTTATTATACTACTATTTATAATTCTAAGACCATCACCCTTTCTAGATTCCTTGATAAGTTTCCCTCTTGCTATAGGAATAAAAAAAGAACTAGCTGCGGCTCTTCTTCCAGCATCAAAAATAAGTAAGTTTTAGGGAACCTTGAGTATTTTAGGAGTATTTAAAATAGGAAAATATATCTGTGATAAGACCAGCAGGAATTGATACCTGAGACTCAAAAATTTGTAACAGATGACACTCTGTGTTTTGTTTCCTTCTGTGTATTTTGTTTCCACCATCATCTTTGTTACACCTTTGTTAAAAAATATGACCATTAACACCTGGTAGACAACCACATGTGCAATACAGTATTTACATTAAAAGGACAAAAATACTAGTAGCCTAAGAAAGTTACAACTCCTATTACTATAAATATGAAACAAACTATTTGTTACTCAGTGTCGGATTTTTTCCGTTTTCCTCAAGAATGTGCAAAACACTTAGGTTACCCATGAGGCAAAAACCAGTAATTGATAATGTACTTCATTTACTTCCTGTCCTTTCATGAAGTGCATTTACTTCATGTACTTCCACAGAGCTCTTGTCTTGCAAGACATTGCACTGATTTTCCTGAAGATGGAAAACTGTGATTTACAGCAAAGCAAGCTTTCCTTATCTCCAGGATAAGGGGGAACCTTGGGCAGACAGATAGCTCAGCCTCAATACTCATTCAAACCTCAGATCAAAGGCAGAAATGGTAACAATGCCTTGCGTGCCCACTGGAAGCTGACCTGCACTGAAAAGGCAGTGGCACTGATGCCTTGTGAAGGTTGACCTAGAGCAGAGACTAGATGAAGTTAAAGAATAAAGTAGGCATTTATTAGGAGGCCTCAACAGATCCATCTTGGGCAGCACAGGAGCCCAGCCAGGGCTACACCCCAGGTGAACCCAAAATGGTTACCAAATGGAAGACCAGTCACACTTTTATAAGTTTGGGTCAATTAACATATTGGAGCTAATTGTCCAGTTACAGCTCCAGTCCATGAAATTCCATCCTTCTTGTTTTCCTCTCTTCAGTCCACCACTGTTTATGCTTTTGGGCCTGAGACTTCCATCAATTGTCTATGTGTCCCCAGCTAGAGAAGGAATTGTTTTGTCTACCTATTCTGTGAAGTTACTATCCCCTTATATGAAGCCCAAACCCACACGCTAAAGCCGCACAGAATCTGAGAAATACAAAATCTAAAACCTGAGGCACCAGCACTACATCTCAGTGCAGCAGCAGGCTGCAGCAATTATCCCATCTATCTTTAATGTTACCTTGAGTGCTTCCACATGTGCATTACAGCTGACAGGAGTACAACCAGGGCCATAAGGACACTGTCAGCAATCACAAAAAGATGGATTTGACCTACTTACCCAGAGATGAGTAGCATCTTATTTTCAAGCAGCAGAGGTGGATTACACACTTATCTATACAAACATGAAAGATAATAATAACAGGAATTTGACAGGTAAGTTGAAAGGACTGCTATAAAATTTGAATTTGGAGGAATGTGAGAGAATTAAGACAGGGAAGCCATAGCCCCTATCTTGGCCTATACCCTTCCTCTCTCCAGCACTGAACATTCAAAATTCTCACTTAGTTTTACTCAGTTCAGGCAGTAGGACAGAAAGCCATATGACAGGGCATTGGCTAAATGGTGCCTGTGAGGCCTTACTAATAGCATCTGCCAAATGTGAATTTCATCTTCTTTTAAGTGCCTGTCAGTTATACCATATTCCATATTGACATGACCTTTTATTCTTATCACACCACCAGATAACTCACATTGATGGTACAACAGTTCTGGTTCCAGTAAGGTTAAAGTACAGCTGAGATATTTTTGTTTGTTTGTTGCACTAATTATTCCAGCCCATCCAATATTATCAGGCCAGAGTACTACATATAACAGTACTCCATACAACAGACCTAAACTTTCCTCTGTACAGCATCTTGCCTTGCTTTTAGGAGTGCTCAGCAACTGCAAAGCCTGACAAGAACACTCATTTACTATTAAATTGGTCTCACACTTTCAGAGAGAAGCATACTAGAATAGATGGAAAGCAGACTCACGGGTCATGAGACAAAGAGAGTTCCCACACTAACAAAAACAGGAGCAACCAAGTCTGTTTTCTAAATGGATTACACTTTTAAAGGCTTGTGTGTAGGAGAGTTGTGAGCTGTTCTGAGTTTTCCACTAGTAACTGCAAGATGAAAATCTTGGGGAAACTTAATGAGACACTGTTTCCTAGCAGTCCCTCTCCAGCAGGAATTTTCTTTCTAGCAAGGGCAGCAAACAAAAATAAATGGAGCATTTATGAGTTATGAGGACAGTTAGATCCTCAAAGGGGATTGTTCTGTTGCTGGAGAGCCTGAGCATCCAGATTAATATCAAAGGATTATGATTGCTGAAATACATTTAGCTGAAAACAGATCCTTTTTCTATTTTTTATCTTTTCTTGTGCATTCAAGCATTCTGAACAAAATAGCACTTTGATCTGTTCTGTGGACTTCCATCACACACAAATCAGAGCATTCCTGGTACTAGAAGATAAATTTCTGATCCGTGAAATTGCATTATTTTCACAGATAAAATTATACACATTTATAAGAACCTTCAACAGTACCATTTACTCATCATGTTTCAATATAACATGAGTAGTTGACTGCATCATGAAAGAAACAAGAAGTTGCAGTACTTAGGCAGGAGCAAAACTCTGTGGAGCAAGTTTGAGGGGACAAATCAGAAGGAAGACTGGAATTAAGGTTAAAGAATAATACACAAACTTTTTTGGTAGGAAACAGAAGATATGAGGAGGAAAAAAAATACATGTAATTGGAATCCTTTTAGAGAACACAGTTCAAGATGACTTCAAAATAGATCTGGTCAGACTTTTCAAATTTCATTCTGCTGGGAAGGTTTTCACTCTGAATCAAAAAGAAAACCCAGAAATTGTGAAACTCCCCATGGGTATGAAATTAAGTCTGTCTTGTTTCATTTCATTTCATTTCATTTCATTTCATTTCATTTCATTTCATTTCATTTCATTTCATTTCATCTTTGTAACTCTTTCTACTGATTTAATTACTATCACTTATGAAAATCTACTAGCAGAGTTTCTGACCCTAGGAAAAAACCAAGAAATCCACTATTGATATCTTAGTACAGCTGTGATCCCTAAACTGCATTGACAACTACAACCTCATAATGAACAAGAGTGCTTAGACAGATGTTGTGAGGAAGGCAACCTAGAAATGAAGAACAGACAAAGACAAGGCTAAGGATGCAAGAATCTTCACAGAGATCATGGCAGCAGGAATCCTTCACGCACTAGAAGTTCTTATTCAGAATTCTATGCTGGGCATATCCTTGAGTTTTGACAGTAACTTTAATTAGTGCTACATGCAGAATCCACTGAGCAGAAAGTGCAATTTTATCCAAATAAGACCTGGAACAAAGGAAAAACATGCAATCTCCTCAGAAAGTAGTACAACTCCCAGTGGCTTTGATAAATACAATATAATCATCTTTTTTTTTTTTTTAAATGACTTCAGAAGACAGGATCAAACAGTTTCAGATGAGCCATATTATTTAGAATCACATTTTGATTATGTGATTTACCCTCCCAGCTATTTAGGCTGAGTAACATCCACTGTCTGTTTAACCAAAATGGACCAGCTGATGATGGATACTTTTATACTGAGTGAAATTGACTGTGCAGCTGTTTAAACATTGAAGGCACTCAAGCGACTGCTTCAGCTATTATTGCTAGAGGTACAGCATTCTGAATCAAGCTCTAACTAGGAAAGAAATACTTTGCACATGATTTTCATGAAAAAATACACTGAGACAGAGTTACTGGGTGAGTACCACTAAAAATATGGTTTGTAAAAAAATTACTTAAAATTACACTATTTAAGTCTGTTTTGAATAACATTTTCCCAGGGTCTCTGTTGTGAATTTTTCATAATGCCTATATTGGAAATACAAGGAACATGATCTACTTGGAAAGAAAAAAAAAAAAGATATTCAACAACAACAACAACAAACCTACTATAATTAGTCCTACATTCTATAAATGACCTTCTTCTAAACCAGTAGTGATCCAGGTGCTTTGACAACCTGTACAAACTGAACAGTACAATTACAAGTAATAAATATTAAAGACAACATGGACAATTTCAAGGTTGAAATTTACAAACTTCAAAATTTGGCAAATTATATATTTTTCTAGTATGAAATTATCAAATTGTTTCTTACTGTTGACATGGTCAACACATGGATGTGATGTGAGCTATACAAAGTATTTTGTATTCAGTGTGTACTTGGTCATGTACTTTGGTCATGCACTGTAACTTCAAATGGACAAAATGGCACCTAAGCAAGATTCAAATGTTAACATCTGCAAAAAAATTTAATAAATTTATAAAACTTGCAGTACCAATCTCACTATATTATGATAAAATGATAAATTAATATTGTTCCATTTCTGAGTTTCAGCTGGGATAGACTTAATTTTTTTCACAGTAGTTGGTTCAATGCCGTGCTTCCAATTTAATATGAAAACAATTTTGACAACACTAAACACATTTGTTTTGGTGGTTGCTTTTTTTCCCCAATTTTGTTCCCCACAAGGCAGGCATGCATGGAGGGGAGTGAGTGAGCATTTGCACAGTACTTAGTTTCCAGCTGGGTTTAAACTACAACATGCAATTTCTTCCTTGCTTTACAATCTTTGTCATAAAAATAATGTGTAATAGTCTTTAATATACAGAATTGGTAGGTTGCTAGTCACTCCCAATTCAGTCTTAAGATGTTCACAATAAATGAGTTAATAACAAGTACATCACTGGCTTTGGCTTGAATTAACATTTCATAGTATGTTGATTTTGGTGGTACACAAATTTGGTATCAAATTTGTTGAATTTGGTGACACAATACTTGTTGTGAGAATGACAGATATCACAGACAACATTAATTCAGTTCTTGCATTTCTATAAAAATTATAAAAATGACACTGTTTTGGAGAGAAAAAATTACCTGTTTAGAGATGTCAAACCTTTCAGCCTTGCAATTTACTTTCCCACAAAGAGCCAAAGCAGACCAAAAACCTGCGTTAAAATGGGATAAAATAATAAACAGAAGTCTTAACAGCCCTTCAGAAGCACAAAAAATAGCTGCAATTTGGTACATAACATTAATGTTGTATTGTTAACTCCCAGCTGCAGAACAGACAGATGGCAGCATAGAGCCATACATTTGTGAGATGGAGTAGAATTTCAGCACTGACCTTCTGAACCAGGGGCTCACAAAAATTCTATACAAGATTTGGCTGTCTCACCAAAGCTTCATGGGCTACTTACAGAGTTAAAAAAAACAAAAAACAAAAAACAAAAAACAACAACAAAAAAGTGTTCACTGTCTTTACTGGTACCTTTTGTGGAAAAAAAATACATGTAAACAGAAAAGAGATTGTAAGAATAAATGCTAAACTGACATAAACCAAAAATGCTGTTTCTAATACCCCAGTAACTAAGCACACAGATATATTTGTTGTTAATTTTTTAGCAGAATATCTCTCTGCATATGGTCTCATGAAAAACAGTTATAAATATAGACTAGCATATGGTTTTAGTTTGAATTGATACTTAAAGAGTTATTTTAAAGGGCTATATTAAAGGCTTATTTTAAGACACTTGAGTGTTGCAAAACATCACACAGATTTCCCCTAACTTCAGCACATCACACATGCAAATTAGAAATTATATTCATGCTGGTGACCTTCCAAACAAGAAGGACATGCTAACCATGTTTAGGAACATCATGCAAGAATATCAATATCCAGTAGAATTTTGGAAAGAACTTATCACAAGAACTATTGGTAACTACTATGTGAGCAGAAACAATACTTAATGAAAAAAAAACTCCACCTTTCTCTACAACATCAGAACCCACATTGTTTAGCAATTACTTGAATACACAAGCTTCACATGTAAAACAGATGAATAGTAAAAAATTAAAATGTCAAAATTTAGGTCACAGCCCCCATACACCAAGGAAATATATCACTTCATGAATCACCACTTAACTGAAAGATTGCTCCCTTCTGACTTGCCCAAGAAGTTTATGCTGATGTAATCAGATAGGACACATCTCTGGAGCAAGGGTTTCCCAGAAGAAGCTGTTAGGTACAGGAAAAGTAAGGAGGAGAAAGAAATTCTCAGGCTTGCATTCCTTAAGTGTTGAATGCACAGCTTCTTGCTAGCAAGTCAACAGAAAAGATCCCTGTTGTCACCAGAATATGAAAATGTGAAAGGTTTTCAAAGACACCAAGAATAAAAGAGAAGGTCCACAAGTCAATCACCATATGTAATGATGTAAAGATGTGAGTAATGATGTAAATATGTAAAGTGTTAGCACCATTGTTTTAAGGCTTATCCCTTAAAGATATCAAGAAAAATTATTCACTAATGGATTTGCTTCCCTGCCCTCCTCACAGTGATTTTTTAAATAGAAAGACTAATCTTGGTCAGATTAGATAAAAATAAATCTGTCAGCTATTAAGAATCAAAAAGTTCCAGGCAACTAAGTGCAGAGGGTCTAGATGTTATTAGTGCCCCCAGAGATGGAAAGACCAGCATCTGAATGCAGGAGACATTAGTCACCAGAGCGTCCAGATGGGACAGAACTGCAGGAAATTCTTGATGTTTGTATGTCATTCAAAGGAGAAAATAATATAGAAAGCCATAATTGTTAAGGTCTGTTATTTCCAGTATTAAAAATCTCCACTGGAAATGGCCTTGTGATGTTATACAGCTTTTATATATTGAGCATGGTTTTACATGACAATAGGCATCTAAGTATTCACATAAAATAGGCATATGATAATTTTTCAGCTAACTCAGATTTGTACAGATAGAGTGCAAGATAAAAAGCCTGAGATCCTGCTTCCAAAAGGAAACTTTACAAAAAGAAAGACAACTAGAAGTGCCATTTTCAGTTCCAACTTCCAATGGTTCTGGTTTCAGTCAAGTGACTTGGGTGTTACCTATGGCACTTAAGTCATCACTTTAAATATATTCTGGTTTATTGGCCATGGAAGGAAAGAGAAGAAAGACCACATGACCTGTTGCTACAGCTGTGTAACAATTAAAAGAAGAAAATTGGATTTCAAATCCACAGACTACAGTGGTTTACAGCTACTGGGCTATTAAGGAAATTGTCTTTGTGAATCACCCCATTCCATGTTTTTTGAATGTCAGGATTAAATTACTTTTATTGTTTCAAGAATCTTCATTCTTAGACATTGTGCAACTGTTTCATGCTTGCATAAATTTGGAATGGATCCTGAGCTAATTAATTGTCATGGAGTCTTTTAAACTATTCAGTTGAATTTAATGCTAACTAAAGACCTTGCCTTATTTGCCAGAATAGAGGCAAAACACAGGTAGCAGTATCAGCAGCTGGATTTCTATATCTCATCAATGGGCTGGTTATATCTTTTAGTTCATTCTTTTATCTTATAATTTACATTATAGGAATCAAAAGACAAAGCAAAAGGTGAATCAAAGTACTTCATTAAGTGCTTTACTTCTGAGTTTTGCTATTACAGTTGCCCTTCTAGGGTCAAAACTTTTGAAGGTAACTGCTGTTGCCTGCTGCTTCCCTCTGAGATGTAGCACAGCTAGTTTGCTTTTCAAAGCTTCTTCATCTGAGCATGGGACTCTGAAAACCCTTCACAAATAGCAGGGTAGTGTTTTTCAGGCTGCCTTCTCCTACTGACAGAAGCATGCTTGGAAGAAATCAATCTTTGTGGCTAGCCCAGTTTCCAGATTGGATATGGGTGGTCAGATCTATTCAAATAAACCTCTCAAATCACTGTGACATCCCTTTCATCTTTTTCATAGACAGAAATTTTGAATAACATGATAGGCAATTCAGCAACAGAGACATGGGTTCAGATGACAGTAAGAATGTAGCTACACTTTTTCCAGTATTACCTTAAAGAGATAATACTGAGCCATTTACCACACACCGGCACACTATCCAAAACTGTTACATAGATTGATTTCTTCTATGTCTATTTCTATGTTAGAATTGTATCTCTTTGAATTCTTGCAGTTTAATATTACTACAACCTTGGGGAGATAAGGCAGGCAAGGTAGAGTGGTAGGGAGGCCACCTGTATGTCCAGAACTGCAGAGGAGATGACATGGCCATACACAGAAGTGAAATAATGTGACAGAAAAGAAAGAAATATAAAGCTAGTAGAGCATTAGTTGAATTAGTAATCAAAATTATTATTATCAGTCTGTCCTATTTCTATCAGTATATCCGTGTAAATGAAGGGCAGAAAGATGCTCAGATTTTTTTAAAACAAACCATATAGATTCATTTCCCAAATACCCTTCTTCAGGCTTCAGGCTAGTTGCACCAACATAGTGCATAAGGAGACACTGGATAGAACTTGAGTTTTTTAGTATACATCTGATAACGTGCACAATATAAGAAAACATTTCAACATTACTCAGCTGGCTGCTACATTATTTCTGCCAATCAGATACAAGAATGCATGGGGTTACATTTATAGTCCTTATTTATATAGCTAGATTTAAAATCCCCCTCTCTTAATCCTCCTTTAAAGTAATCCCCTTTTATGTGTTCATTTAAATTGTGTGTCTTGCTGATGCCTATTTTTTGTTTAACATAGCATCAGAAAACCATCAAGTAACAGCACAGAAAGACTATTTCACAAGAGACTATTTTGAAACATAATATTGGAAAACTAAAAAAGCAAATATTTTTATGGTGTAAGTATCATGTAATTCCTGCATGAAGATTGAAGCAGCCTCTATATGCTCTGTTATGTGAATTACCCTAATTATCCTAGGAGGGACAAGCCATGGTTCAGAATGATAACACTGCAGTATCTTTGCTTAACTTCTATGGCCAACCATAAAAACATTAAAATAAAGTATATTTAAAGTAATTGTGCTGACATGTCAAAGTAGGAGGTAACATTACCTAAGAACTGTATCAAATCCATGATGCCAGGTCTATACCTAAACCACTAGACTTTGAAATCTCAGAGGGCTTTTCCTTGAGTTTGATGGATGAGCATGGCTGCAGTGGCAGGATACAACAGCTGCCTGAACAGCATTCCAAAGAGGGAGTTCAACTGGAGCAGAAACACATCTTAGAAGCATGGTGTCACCTGCACCAAAATTGAAATGGTGCTTTCTGCATAATTTTTTTCCCTGTGGCCATTTTTTAAGAGGAGTAACATTTTCGAAGAGAAGCAACATTACATATACAGAAAAGAACTTTTGTCCCACAGTTGTTTTGGGTACTTGAATATATCTTATTTGCTTCTTACTATTCCTACTTGGTGACATTTCATTATCTGTCTGGCCATAGTGAAATTCAACTGCCATGGTTTGAAATTGTCCTCACTGCAGGCATCTTCCTCTATTGGTTCATGGCTAAAGCATTTTGTACTTGAATAACTGTATGAGTCCTGCATCTATACTCATGAATGAAAGCACAATGGTCTGTCACCATTTGCTTCTTTTTTTTGGTATTGGTAGCAGAAATGATCATTAGTAAATGAAGGACAAAATCAATTACAACACTTGTTACTGCCTGAAGGAAGTGAGGCAGAATGAAGATTGCTTTTATTCCACTGCTGTGGCTTTTGGGGGTCACTTGCTGCTGTCCCCCGTCCCTCCCCGGCCCCCCGGGACCCTCTGGCTAGCTGTCCCCTCCGGGGCCGGGGTTTTCCGCGGTCCCGCTGCCCTGGGCTCACCAGGCAGGGCTGGGTCAGCACGGTCCGAGCGGCAGCGCGCCTTGGTCGCCACAAGGATTCAGATAAAGAAACGAAGAGAGGTCAATTGTGTGCAGTCCAGAGAGATTGTATTGCCTGAATGGTTGCAGGGACCAAAGGCCCTGGGCTACTGCCCCGATACAGTTTTATAGAGCAAAATTAAGAGATAAGGTCTAAACAATAGAGACACTGTCCAGCCTGGGCTCATCAGAACCACCCCAAGGGCCAGGTCCAATGGGAACTGCTCAGGGGTGGGGAGAAGGGGGTTACAGAAAAATGCTGAAGCAAAACTTTCCCAAAACAATGGGGCATACATAAGGGTATCTTTTCCTCAGTTTCCCATTCCCAAGGCCTTTCTAAAACCCTTCCTCTACACTACCGCGCCAGCATGATAGCAACACACTGCTGTTGGAAATTTTACATAATATACTTTTAAAAATCATAGAATCACTGAGAAAGCTTTATTCTTCTGGCTGTGTCAGCTTTTTCAGTGTTTTGGACTGAAAGCTATTTTTACAACTGTGGGTAAGTGATGAGGTTGAGTGATGAAAATTGTAGATGAATCTGTAGACAGAATAAGAGATGAATGCATTTTTCCTAAGTCACCTGTAGTAGTTGGCTATATTTTACTTTATTTCCCCTCAAAGGGTTTCATATAGCCATGCTGGACTAAATTTTTTTTTTCTGTCTGCCTTCCTACAATAAGTTGACATAGTCTCCCCATGTTTTTGGCAACAGTTCAAAACTGACCTAAAATTTTCAAGATATAGGACAAAATTTTGCACATTTCAGTATTTTGTGGTGAAGAATATTATTTTATTTGAATGTTATAAATGAAATTTAGAATGCTGTGAATACTTACAATTTGGTGGAGAAGAACTTCTTTTTATATCCCAGCACACTTGCTCCATCTCCGTTTAATAAAAGAAATATTTTCCATAGGATATTCATAGCATATTCAAGATTTTTTTCTTGTTTCAAGTTTGGAAACAAACAATATTATGTAAGCCATCTTATCTTTCAAAGTTCAGTCTGTCATCCTCAATAATTATATCATTCTAATCATCATACTTTCTAAGAATCTGTTTAATATTAAATGCAGTAATAGACAACTCATTAGAAAAATAGCATAGTAAAAAATCAGTTTGAAAAATTATTGAGATATTTTCTTAATTTTTTATGCATTTATTTTTGTAATTATTATTCTCCTAGCTTTATAGACTGGCAGTTACAGAAATAGTGTAATTACTATTAGCATCCAATAAAACATTTTAAAGTACTTTCATAAAACTGAAAATCATCTGGTTTGTATTTCAAAAATTTGCAGTGGGAAATAAAGAATGAATCCCGTGATTCAGAAGTTATTTAATATTCCCTTATTTTGGCTTTCAGAAGGAAATGCTTCCAAACTGCTAAAGGCATTTCATAGTTCTTTTGAAAACGTACATACTTTCAGTTTAAAGATTTAACATATTTGTGAACAGTGGTAATTTAAATAACCTTTCTGTTTCAAATAATCCATATTAATTTCATAACTAGCACTGTATGTGTTTTAACCTTAAACTAATGGCTCCTGATATAAGAGCTGTAGGACATATGAAGAAATTAAGCTAATGTTTTTAGCTTCAGGCTTAGGCTGTGGTTCATAATTGTATTTCTCCAAGAAAGCAAAAAAGGAAGTACTTTTTGCTGCAATCACCGTGTATTTTCCATCCTGAATAAGAAACCCCATTTTAATTTAACTTTTTTGTGAGTACTGTCACCACACCCTCCCAAAGGTACAAATAAAACAATAATTTTTCATATCAGAAGTTAATGTACAGTTTTGTACTAGGGTAAACCTACATGGTTATGATTAATGACCTGTGGCATTTTCATAAGGGTTGGAACTTCAATGTATAAGTTAAAGTATTGGTTCCATTAAAGTCAATAATACAATTCCCAGTGACTTAAGATGTTTAAGAATTTCACCCACTGCCCTTTGCTTTACATTGTTCTTGATTATTCATTTGGAGATTATATGAGAGATGAAAAATATCAGTTTTTATTTATTCATAATCTTTTAGATGAGCTATATACAGCTGTTGTTTCTTTAACATACATAAGTGTTCTTGCTAGGCACAAAGAAATCTGACTTTCAAGTATCTCTGTCCAAATCATGTGAAAGCAACCCACGGAGTTGATGCTTCTCTTGTAACACTGTATAGATACATACAGAAAAGTATATCCAAGATTCAGTAATTATGTATTCATATATTTGATTGTGCAGTGATGTGAAGATTAGAAATTTAAATTTGTTTTAAGCCTGAAAATCCTTTAAACACTCTTCTAGAAATCACATATAGAAAATATTTTCAGTTCTTAAATAAATAATCATCCAATCACTCTTCTGCATCTAGTAAATATGGATGTGTAAGTAAAAATAAATCTAATACTAAGTAAGGGGTAAGAGATATAGAGCAGACAAAAAAAGCTTTTGAATGTATTCTTTCCTTTGGCCCATTGTGTGATGTCAGTGTTGCAGAGCCAGAGGCAGGGCTGTACCAAATCACCAGTATTCCCCTCTCATGGTTCTATTGCTCACTCTCTATCACAACATGGTCACCAAATACAAAAATTACAAAACAAACAAACAAACAAACAAAAAAAAACCACAAAAAACAAACAAACAAAAAAAAACACCAAAAAAACCCTCAACTTGATGAAATGTTACTGTACTGTCACTATGTGATATATACCCATTAAAGCACTTTGTCTTCAGGTGTTTCTGGGTCATTGGATCCTTATATTTGTCTCCATTAACTGCACTGCATTTCAGAAGATTCCACTTCATGTGGCACTGTATCCTACTAGCTAAAACATCTAATTACAAAGATTGCCAAACATACCAAAAAAAAAGAGAGAATAGAAAACCTCTCTGATATCAAGGGATGGGGTTTATGATTAAGATAAGCCCTGTGACTTTGTGTACCTGTATATAAAACTGACATTTACATGGAAATCTTTATAAAGGCATTTGGTGAGACTTGGTATCTTGATATCTTGGGCAAAGATAATATTGATAAAACTGTACAACATACTACATAGTCCAAACTGCAAAATTGTTTTAGTTCCATTTTAACCATCTAAAGAGAATACAAGCAATCAGTTAAAGCTTTGATGTCATAGAGAAGACTGACGTATCCTAAAACTATGATATACTGTAAAACAAGTGCTCAAGAGTATTAGAGCACTAAATTCTTTGACTACACTGACCCTCAGCAGCATTGCTAACATATCTATTCTTGTCCCTAGTACATCAGAAATGACTGGTTCAGTGCTGCTATCAGAAGAAAGGCACCAGAGGTGAAAAAGATTTTTACCTGAACAGTCTGATTATATCAGGATTCGAATTCTTGTTCTTCCCAATGAAATGCTGAATTTGTCAGGAGAGAATTGTGCAAATGATGGGCAAAACTTCTGTATGTACCAGTGCAGTCGACCTAGGATAGCAAAACATGCAAACAATAATTTGTAACCGTAGCTATAACATAGCTACAGTTACAGATTAGCAGCTAAAACTGTAGAAAGCATACTAGAATCCTGACAGCAAGACGGTTTCCAGAATCCCATTTTATGCTTTTTCTTGCAAGAAGTATGAACATAGAGATAAAAAGCTGGCATGTTTCATCTTCCCTCTCCTCTGGCCAGGTCTAATGGAATTCTGGCTATCAATAAAACAAAAGGGTGATTGAATTTTGACACTCTTCTTGTGAAAGTGAATAATAAAACAGAAAACCTTAATCTTTGACATGTTCCAAGAGAAATTACCCTTGTGTTTTATGTTAAATTAATATTTGATGTAATTCCATTTAAAATTTGCCGTTATACACTATCATTTGGTAATAATTATTTAATTTCAATTTGATTAGATGTGCTTCAGCTTATTGTCATATTCATTAACTACATTCATTGCCATGGGAGTGTAATGCTAATCTGTTTGTTTGGATTCATTTCCCCCAGTCAAACAACCTGGGCAGAAGTGCTCTTTCTGGGTTTTACAGATACATAATGTCTACTTCTAAATCAAGAGTATGAATTTGAGATTACTGTCTCTGCTGTAAACATAGGTAAAGAAAAACTGAAGTTCCGACAAAGTGCCAGGCTGATGATGCTTACCATTACTTATCTTGATTTACTAATTGATTTTATGGCCTTACTTATCTTTAAAAAGCAGCTGGGCTTTTTAAATACTGTAATTTTTCATAAGATGATGAGTAACACTGAGATTTAGAGCCTCCCAGCAAACATTCCTGCTATGACCTAATTCTCAAAAGAACACATTTACAATATTCACCCCCTAAATTTTGTTTTTCTGTTATACCTTGTTTCTGAAAATCCTTGAGACTCCCAGAAGCATTCTTTTCCTACCTTTCTGTATTCACATAAAGATTCTCACCCTTCGGCATTTCTTTTGCAACTGAAGCCAATCGGACTTTTGTTTGTAAGGACATGGGGAGTTAAGTATTTGCATCACAAATTATGCCAGCAGTTTTTTTTAAGTCAAAATACGATTAAAACTGATCAGAGGGTCACCTTACCTCATTCTTTTGAGATCTTCTGCTTGAATTTGATTCCTCATACAGACAGACATGAAAATGAAGTTAAACACTATAGGTGGCCTCAGACCCATATACAAAACCAGATGTGAATCCAGGGCTAACCAAAATTCAGTACTGAATTACAGGCTTGAAATATCACGTGCCTGGGTGAAGGAGTGCCATAAAGAGAACTTTGTGTACATTGCTGGCTAAGATCTTAAATGCTCAGCTCACTATCTTGTTCATAAAACAGTACTTGCCCATCATGAACATGCCATGATCTTACCAGAGGTTCAGTATGAAGGATTCTCAAAACAAGAGCCACCACTTCAATGTTGACTACCTTGAAAATAGGTATTTCTGTGTTGAACTGAGAAAAAAGCACAGAAAATATAAACAAAGGCTGTTTGGATAAAAATATGTCATTTGTACTGAAAAAACTGAACAACAACAGAACTATTCATGTAAGTTCTTGCTTGAACAGGAGTTAATCCTGAGCTTGCAAAAAAGACTTTAAATTTAATGATAATTATTTTAAGGGGAAAATGCTAATAAGAAAGCTTTAGAAAAAAAAAATCCAAATACAAACCAGCAAATTACCTATTGATAATTTATATTTTAATTATAAATTGAGTTTGCTAGATGTAATCTGATATTTACAGAGAATAACAACAGAGGGCTCATTACTTTTATTACAAAGCAGCAGCTCCATAAACTTTTTACTGGCATGGGCATTTACTCAGCCACCAAGTTGTTCTCTCTCAGAAATTGTTCCCTTAATACGGCCAGGGACTAGTGGTTCCCTTTCAAAGGGATTTTTGCCATTAAAGTACAGCCTCAGACTCTGAATTTAAATTACTTTTCTCTATTATAATAATTCAGTTCTACTATGCAGGTAGTAGAATGTGATTTGGAAAAATACTTACATGTGTGAACATCTGGAAATAAAGTTTTCATTGCCATTGTATGGCAGTGCATACATTTTTTTCAGAGTAAAAAATACGCAGCTAGAGCTATGTAGGTTCTGTGGCATATCCAATTTTAAACAAAGGCATCAAACACCTTGCTAATAAAGGGATTACCAGAACTTCAGATCTGATGCAACCATTTTTATCAGAAGCCATCACTATATCAATGATATTTTGCCTCTTCTGGGAAGATTAGCTATTCAGCCAGGAAAAACAGCAGTCTTTCTGAGTGTTCCTTGTAGTTGTTTCAGTATTTATCTAAATTCAAACTGCAAAGCATACTGGGTCTGAGTTCTTACTGCTTCCTCTTTGAACAGTTCTGGCCCTATTCTTGCCCCAAGAATATCCCTCACCAAATAAACACTGCTCAGGACTCTCTTACTTAAAATTATATTCTATCTGATAAATTCATTCATTACACAGAATAGATCAAGCACAATAGAAAAGTTCTCTACAAACCAACATTCAGTTCAAGTAGAAAAGGGATAGAAGGGAAAGAAAAATAATGGCAAAATCTGTAGGGTTCTTAGTGAAAGCAAAGAATTCCTTCAAATTCTTAATCTAGCCTTAACCTATTCCATGTAGTGTCTAAGAAGGGAGAGTGGGAAAGAATGGATCAAATATGTCTAAGGACATGCATTAAGGAAAAAATTATCCATGCTCATTAGGCCTTTTAACATTGAGAGTAATCTAATTTTTAATAAATAATTTGCTATTTAGATTAAAATTAGTTGTCTTCTTCCCCTTCCAAAAGATTCACACTGGAGATGGCAAAACTAAAAACAGTTATTTCTTTCTGTCCTACTCACTTTAAACCCACTGGCCAATGTGACAGAAAGACTACTAAGTACATGTGAGCTCATAGTGGTGCTTGACATTTCATGCTGGTTTTAGTATCAGACAGAAATTAAACTCCAAATAATCCACTCCCCTTCTGTCGCCCTTTCTAGTAAAGCAGATAATATGGGTTGGGCTCACAATTTATTGAAAGCACAAAGCAAGGATAAGACAAGCACAATAACAACAGCAACATTAACAGCAAAACCTTACAAAAAGAGGAGGTGTTTTACCCCCAGAAAGGTGTTTATCACTGGGAACAAAAGCGCTGTGGGGTTGCCATTTTCCTACCACTCCCCTGTGTGCCTTTGGGCTCAGCCGAGCTCCCTCTTGGCTCAGCTGCTACTGGTGCCGCTGCTCTTGATCCCTTCATTATTACAAAAGTCAGACCCATCCTGCACATCAAGACCAGTCTTCTGTCTACACTTTAAAAAATACAGTTGGTTGCATAAAGGTTCTGAACAGCAACTGTGCAATTTATTGAAGAATGGAAAGAAGTATCTGAAACCAGCAGCTGGTTCATTTTAACCATTTGTCAAGATGTAGATAGGCTACAGAGCCAGTTCTTTAAAAATGAGGTTTGGGTCCCATAAAGTCAGATAAGGATCTTTGCTGTTATGCTTTGCAAGTTTATTCTGTGTAGCCAATATCAAGCAGTGTCTCATGCTGTCGGTTGAGATATGAGCATGTGGAAAAGTCAAATATTCAAGAAAAATTTTAACATCTTGAGGGCTCTTGTCTCATGTCACTTTCTCGGTTATTCTGTATCTTACAAAAAAGTGTGACTTTGACATTTTATGTTGCTTCTTACATCTGTATCTTGAAAATTTCCGAGATGTTCGAACAGTAATGCACAATGATCTGGCAGACATCTGTCAAGCCCAGACACACCAGAAGCAATGAATTCCTGTGGCTGGTTTGGGACAGGGTGATTAATCAGGTATTCTCTTTTGCTCAGACCTCCTGTAGAATTCTCGAGAAGAATGGTTGAAGGCTACAGCTGCTTGCTCATCCTCAGCCAAATTCAGATCTCTTAAAATTCAGCACAGTCCTATATGCAGAACAGAGAAAAGCACCAAGGTAATGCAGATTCTAGGAAGAATAGCAGCCATTTTTTTCTAGTAACCACTTGACAAATATGCTGCAAAAGAAATTACAACACTTGAGCCAATATTCTATCATTAGGTTTCAAGTGTAGGATTTTCAGTTCTTCCTCACTAGCAAAGCTTTTAAACTCTTATCTGACATACCTTATTGTGTCTTTCATTTTACACAGTCTTTTTTTTCCTTGCTGGTATTGTTGCAGATATGAATCATAAAGTGTATTTGCATAGTATTAGGAGTCTATTTTCTTTTTTACATGCAAGATGGAACAAAATTCTTTAATTCTAAAAGATGTAGCTATTCAAAATGTGACTCATTAAATACTCAAGCTCTTAAGCACTTCAAAATACTGCTAATGAGGTTGTCATTCAATCACTCATTTGGGCATACCTGTAATTTTGAACATGGACCCATTGAACTTGACTGTTGCTTGAAGATAATAATTAAATTCAGGACCTTGCTGGATCAGAACCCAAAAAAGGTTCATTTCAATCTGCAAGAACAGCCATTAAAAAGGTGGCTAGTTTAAGCCACTTACAAACAAGAGATTTAATGTATTTACATCTGTTTTGTTCTTCATGTACCTAGAGACAAATAATAGTCAAGACATAGACTTGAGCATATTAGAGTCCAAAACAGTATCTTACTAGTCCAGTCATATTTAAATTTAGTGGCCCAAACAGGAAATATATCTGTTTTCTCAATATCTGTTAAATACACCATTTTCTTTACTGTTATCCTCCCCTTCCATTTCTGTCCTCTCCTGTCACTCCCTCCTACCCCTTTCTGCAAAAACATGAAATGGAAAATATACAGAAAGGTCAAGGACAGAGAGTTTTGTTATTGATACATAGAAAGGGCTTACAGTTAAGTAACGACAAGTTTAGTTCAGAAGTCATCCAAGTACATTCTCTTCCCTAAAAAAAAGGGAAGATGAAGCAATCACCCACAAATACCTCCTTTGGCCTTAGTATAGCTCATTGGTGACAGGCTATTAAAACAACAGTGTAATTTACTACACTTCATTACTATCCTTTGTCTCACTAAACATTTGTTTCACATCTATCAAACCATCAGTGTTACTTCCTGTTTCATATCATAGTTAGTATTCCCAGAAAACATAATTTATTGCTAATTTGTACAGTACATAGCACAGTCAATAAAAAAACTCCAACATCTTCTGGAGATTTTATTTATTTTGGGGCTGTGTTTGCCTCCATTTCTTTTACTGCAGCTCTACTCACAGACTTTGCACTCAAACCATCATGACTGCTGCATTTACAATGTTGCTCTCTTAAATGACTCACTTTTCTTTTTTTGTCTGTGTCTCTGGGTTCTTTAAGGCCTCGTATTGATCAGAAGACAATAGAGCTGACACTTTAATTCAGCACTATCCAGTCTATGCTTCTGCAATTCCTTGAAGTGCACTGAAATTCCAGAACATCCTACTTTTGATTAAAAAGTTGGCTGCAAAAATATCCAGGTTGTCTTGGTCTCAAGATTTGAATATATCTGAAAACAGGAAGGGTGAGAAAGGAAGTATTAAAGAAATCCGCACACTTTCAAACCAATATTATTGTTCAGCCATACCACAAAAAGAATAAAATTTAAGGGAGAGTTTTGAATGAAAGAAGAATCAAATGTTCACATTCTCCACAAGGGAACTTTCCCGTTCTACCTAGCTACAAAATCATATGTGATAAAACCACCCTCTTAATCAGGCCAGGATCTGAGGGAAAAAAAAAAGAAAAAGAAAAAAAGTGCTAGCAAGGTGAGCAGCTTTTGTCAAGGTTGATAAAAAATTTTACATGGTCCTAGGAGCCTCAGACTCTGCAATTGTGAGGCAATTGTCAGGCAATATCTCCTTTGACACAGACATATTGAGGAACATGGGAGCAGGGAATAGATATTTATGATAAATGAAGTCTTAATCCAATTCCATCTGAGATGAACAATGAAACACATCTTCTTTTAATGCTGAAGGAAATCTTCCACATACAACTTAGTCTATTAAGCTCTCCTCAACTGTATATATGTAAAATTTTACAATACTACTCCTTTGGACTTCCAAATATGTAACCTAGAATAATACATAGCTTATATAGACTTAGTAAAATATATTAAAATATTTATATATCAAAACCATGTGACCTCAAATAAAGCCATGATTGGTTGAATGTGTCCTCTCTATTAAGCTGTGATAATCATTACAAACCTACTCAAATTTCCCATATTTGATGCCTTTGCAATGTATGTCTTTTACTAAATGAGAATTTTCTCCCAATCTCAGGTAGATTTTAATGTCTTATTGTGCAGAACTTTACATTATTCCTTCCACAATTTAATTAGTCTAATTAAGGTATTTATTAACGCTTTCTAAGAAGGTAATTCCAATACTGTGGAATTACCATATTTTCTTTTGAGAATGAGAAAGATCCAACTGTAAAACTTTCTCTATCCCTGGAGCAACAGGACTGAAACATTACCCTGGAGAACTCAGTCCAGAATTTTTAATTCTGCAGGGACACAATGTCTTCAGGCATTCAGACTGATTAACTAATAAAAATAGAATCTGGGCTATCACCTGACCTTGACAGCAGAAGTTCTTCATTTTAATATCTGGCTCTCAGTTTGCTACTGTGGCAATAAATGAATCTGCAATGCTTATTGCAGTTTCAGCAACACTTACCATGGACTGTATACAGTCAGTATTTTATATCAATTTTCTCTAAACAAAGGCTTTTCCTGAGAAAATGATAAGAATGTAAACTATACTCTTGTACATTTATATTTTTTAGAAGGTTTAAAATACTGAAAGGACTATCAGGGGCATTCTAATTAATTCTAAAAGCATGAAAATGGGAGACAAAACACTTGGCACCATTTGAAGAAAGATGATGTGATCAAATTTAAAAAAAAAAACTCCATGGATATCCTTTGTGTAT
Source organism: Lonchura striata (assembly GCF_050655825.1). Classification (NCBI taxonomy): domain Eukaryota; kingdom Metazoa; phylum Chordata; class Aves; order Passeriformes; family Estrildidae; genus Lonchura; species Lonchura striata. Next base: position 18,891,216 of record NC_140709.1, read on the forward strand.
GTCTGCTCTGCCTTAGAATGTGCACAAGTTATCTCTTCTGTGCTGTTTTGTTTACAAAGGTTGTTTGTGGAGTGACGTGTTGTCAGTGGAATGCTTGAGTAATACTGTGGACATACGGAATATGAAATTGCTCTCTCACTGGAGAAAATGGGAGCAGCTAGGCCAAGTCATTAAAATATGTTGTCTTCAAGTAAGTTTAAGGGCACACTCAGGGCCATCTAGTGTTTTTAATGAAGATTTCAATGTCATCAATAAATAATAAGATATTAAATCTTAAACTCACTCTCAGGTATATAGTACCTGTTTTTAAAAATTAATGAATTGAGCACAAAATTGTGACACCATTGAAGTAAATCTCTGGAGAAAGATGATTTGTGTTGATGTGCTGGACTAGGCCTTGAATGATCTTGGATCCATTCCCAGCTCTGCCCTCAACTTCATCTAGAGCCACATAAGCTTCTTTAGAAAACACTGCAAAACTGTTTAGATATTTTTAAATGCACAGAGGTGTCTGGTAGGTTTTTGAAAGCAGTTAACTACACTTGGCAATTATATCCTCTGGAATTTGGAGACTCAACCTCAAATGTGGCCTGTACACAAATTATAAAGAATATAGAGTCCTCGTTCAGACAATACTTTATCTAAGTCTCAAATTGATCACCACACCTGAATCACAAAGTCAATACCTCCTCACTGCTGGGGACAGTTCACTTTCCGTACCTGACAGAATTTAAATTCCTGTGATTTAGGGTGATTAGCCATCCCATGATCACTAAGTAGAGACTTTTGAATGGATAACCTTTTGGTTACCAGAACAAATCCCATCATTTAACCACAGATATGAGTTTCTGGTTGAAGTTTCTACTTTTTTTTTTTTTGCCCTGAGTATTGTTAGGGGATAAATGTATTAACATCCTCTGAAGAGATTCTAACTGGATCAGACAGTGTCATAAGAAAATTTTGAGCAGAATAATTTGTCATGTTGGAGCTAGACATATTCTCAGAGAAAATGTTTAAACAATAAGGAGTTCACAAATATTTTCATTTTACTGCTTACTCACATAAGGATTCTAATTAGTGCAAATCACTAAAGCCCAAATCACTGAAATCCATTGACAATAACACTATTTTATGTTCCTTAACCCTTCCGGGTGAAGTGATTTAAAATTAATCTGCATTTAGATAGAACAGGCAGAATAGGCCGAGTAGATAGAACTCTAACCTACAATTTGTCAAGCCCTAGAACATAAGGTCCAGATGATGGAGTAATTCCCAGAGATAATTTTTTTTAAGAGGGAATAATCTGCAAGGTAACCTTCAGGACAAGAATGACAGCGTGTATGGGATATCTTAGCTCCTTTAATTCAAGACTTTTTATATAGCCAATGCACTGGGCTACAAACAGAAGTAAAAGAGAAGAGTATGAGAACAGCAGAAGATAGAAACTACAACTGTCAATATGGTAAGATCAGGATGACTAAATCCAGTGGACAAATATACTCTTATGTGGATGTACTGGGTGCTTTCCATGAATCACAGAAACATCAAGGCTGGAAGGGAACTCTGAAGATTAGCTATTACACCCCCCTGCTGCCTGTTTTAGGTGCAGAGTCACCTAAAACAGGTTACACAAGAACATGTCCAGTTGGGTTTTGAATGTCTCCAGAGAGGGAGGCTCCACGTCCTCCCTGGGCAGCCTGTTCCAGTGCTCTGCCACCCTCAGTGTAAAGAAGTTCTTCCACATGTTGAGGTAGAATTTCTTGTGGTTTAGATTATGGGAATTGCTCCTGGTTGTTCTGCTGGGCACCACTAAGAAGAGTCTGACACCATGGTCTTGGCAACCCCTTTGAGATATTCATGTGCATTAATGAGGCCCCTTTAAGTCTTCTCCAGACTAAACAGGCCCAGCTCCCACAGTCTCCATAACAAGAGAGATACTTCAGACTCCAAACCATCTTTGTGGCCCCCACTGGACCCTCTCCAGTAGCTCCTTGTCTTTCTTGAACTGTGGAGACCAGAACTGAACACAATACTCCAGATGTGGCCAAGCAGAGGGGCAGGATCACCTCCCTCAACCTGCTGGCCACACTTCCTTGATGCACCCTGGGATACCATTGGCCTTCCTGGCTGCAAGGGCACTGCCAGCTCATGGTTCACTGGTCATCCACAAAGACTCCACTCTCCACAGAGCTGCTCTCTAGCAGTCAGCCCCCAGCCTGTGCCGGTAGCAGGGTTTTTCCTTCCAAGATGCACAGGACCCTACATACACCTGCCCTTGTTGCACCTTAGTAGGGTTCTCTCAGCCCAGCTCTGCAGCAAGAGTCCTGCTGAATGGCAGCACAGCCATCGGGTGTACCAGCCACTCCCTACAGTTTCATATCACCAGTAAGGATTGTGCAGAACAAAGTGCTCTCATATTCCTGAAATAGCATACAAGGTCCATAGACCAATGCCCTCAGGCACAGCATAAAACTGTTGGGAAGCTAACAGATAGTCTTGAGTAAAGGAAGAGATGATATGAGATCCTGAAGCTCTCAGTTCCATCTTATGGAGGCTAAGTTGCTCTGTTCACTAAAAATCTCCGGCTTCCAATTATGCATGAACAGCCTCACCACTGTCCTTGCAGAAGTTACAGAGGTGCAAAGCAGGTGCAAACATCAGCCAGATTGTTTTCCCAACAGCTTGACAGACAAAATCCTTGGCCTTCCAAGTGCTCTTCAGGTCACAATCAGACTTCCCTCTAACTAAACCCAACTGTCAAGTATTCTTGATGATGGTACCTTGAGTTATGGCAGTGGAATACAAGTACAGGCCCTAAAACACTCACTGAATCCTCATAAGCAACCAGCATTATTTACAACACTGACAGCTCAACAAACTCCCATGAACGTCTATCACAGCAACTCTCTACACTGTGAATGCCAACAGGGAAGAAGAAACAGCTTGCTGTTAGGGGCAATAGTAGAAAAGATTGCAACACACAAGCATATACTATTGCAGTAAAATCTTAGGATGATATTAAAAAGCAGGAAAAAATGAAGACTTCCTCTGATTAATACCTTTCAGACATTTTTAGGCATACTTTTCACCTAGAACTACTTGTTGCAAATTCCTGCACAATGCCACAGGACAGAGAGTGGGAGTAGAAACTATCCCTGAATTGTCAGTCACTGGTTCAAAAAATATATTTTATATAAAAATATGATGGCCCTCAGGATCACAAGAGAAGCAAGACATAGAGGCAGTAGCTAAAACCTGAAGTTATGGTATCATATATTGTTCATGAGGCAAGGAAATACGAGGGAAAATAATAGAAGATGGTTTGAAGAATTTAAGAAATAGTTTCTGAGTTTGGAAAGATAGACATACTGGAAGGAAGTTAATTCAAAATATTTTGTTAATTCAAAATTATTCAAAAAGGCAAAAAGAATATAACATGTTTCAAATGAGAAGAGATTTTATACTTTGATGGAATGCATATTTAAGCTGCATGTATGTTTTAGAAATACAGATTAGAAGAAGTGTAGAAGTTGGTTAGGACTATTTTTGATCTGTGAGAAATTTCTGAAATTAATCCATCAATCCATCCCTTGGTGCTCTCAACAGTCAAATCCCATGAGATGTATTAAAACTGAACAGTAGTAAAATGGTGTGAATTTTAAATAATATAAATGAACACTATGTATTAAACTGCTTTATCTGCAGAGAATTTGTCTTTACTGAAATTCAAACTATGCTGAAACTATTTGCTCTGATATCTTCTGACAAAGTGGAATCTGCTAACTTTATACACGGAATTGAAACACATGTGGCCCCTAAAACCTCTTATGCTGTAAAAAGAGGAAAAAACTTTCTTAAAATCAGTGGATGTATGTCACAACTCACATTACAGCAGGAGTTAGTAAAATGAAAGAAGATGAAGCCAGAAATATAGTATTATTGAACAGAATAGCTCTTACTACTTCTTGTGTGACTAAGACACGTGAAAATTAAAGTACTTGGAGAACACCACAAATGATCATAAAATCCTACTTCCAGCTACTCAGCAAGTAAGCAAGTAAATGTTTCTAGAGAGGCCTGGAGGACATACTTTTAATACAAGACAATACATGACAAGAATACATTAGCCAACTTATGCTGGTAGGCAACAAGAAAAGCCTGGGGTTTTTATCACACACATTTAGAAAATGTAGCATTCTTCACCTTTAAGCACAAATACTACAGCTATATATAGCACATCAGTTATATATACAATATCCTTCATGTACCACCTCTGTCATGACTCCAGGTCAACAACATCCTTTGATCAGGAATCCTAAAACAAACATAAAACCAAAGGAACTTGAGCATTGCAGAGAAAAAGCTGTCTTTCGCATCCACTAAAAATGTAAACACAATAACCTTTAATTTCAGTAGAAGATATATGCCTTTGAAATTTTTAGCAGAGAAGATTAACTCTACCTCTTATCACAAACATAATCATCAATTAAGGTTTTCAGGTTCTTAAAAGATCATGAAAGGATTTAGCCAAAATTTTGCTGTGTCAGCCAGTGTGGATGAGCGCCATATCAGCTTTTCCTAGAAATGGAGATGTTTTTCTTTCTATCCTCCTCCCCCTTCAATTAAAAGAAAAATCCTGCTTTCTAGGTACAAATGTAAGCAACTGAACTTAGAGTCACAGAATTATTTACATTGGAAAATATCTAAGATCATCCAGTCCAGCTGTAAGCCAAGTCCACCATTAAATTATGTCCCAAAGTGCAACACCTACGTGTCTTCTAAGCATCTCCAGGAATGATGACTTCACCATTTCCACGGACAGCTTTTTCCAATGCTTGACATCCCCCTCCATTAAAAAAAATATATCTAAGATCCAGTCTAAACATCCCTTGGCACAGTTTTAGGCCATTTCCTCTTTTCCTATTGCTTGGGAGAAGACACAGACCCCCACCTGGCTATAACTTCCTTTCAGGTATTTGTAGGGAGCAATAAGATCCCTGAGCCTCCTTTTCCCCAGGCTAAACACCCCCCCAGCTGCTCCTCATAGGACTTTTGCTCCACACCCTTTGCCACCTTCACTGCCCTTCTCTGGACCTGCTCCAGCACCTCAATGTCCTTTCTGAACTGGGGGGCCCAGAACTGGACACAGCACTCAGCTACATGTCAACAGCCATTGTCCTGGTCCTGCTGGCCACACTACTCCTGATACAGGCCAGGATGCCATTTGCTTTCTTGGCCAACTAGGCACAGCTGGCTCATGTTCACTGTCTATCAAATCCCCCCAGGCCCTTTTCCACTGTGTCACTTCCCCCTTCTGCCCCCAGCCTGTAGTGCTGCCTGGTGTTGTTCTAACTCAAATGCACTTCACCTCACTGAACCTCAGGCAGCTTGCCTTGGCCCATTGATTCAGCCCATCCAGATCCCTCTGCAAAGCTTTTCTGCCCTCCAGCAGATCAACACTCCCACCCCACTTGGAGGTGCCTGCAAAGTGATGGAAGGCACCCTTGATCCCTGGTCCAGACTACTGATAAAGATATTAAATGAGACTGGACCCAGTACTGAGCCTTGACCAGCCACCAGCTGGATGTCACACAGTTACAATCTAATGACTTTTTGTGTTCAGAGAGGACCTGCAGCCTTCACACTTGGACAGGTATTCTATGGGAGTTTCTACAAGAGTTCTGTTATAAACAAAGCAACATTAATGGAAATTAAATTCCAGAAAAACCTGCCAATCTCTAATTTACCTCTGTTTAAAGAAGTACAGTTTTACAGTTGGAGTCACTTTTGCAATTCAAATGAATTTGTACATACTCCTAGCCTGTCTGGAATTACCATACTTAAAATAAAAAATTATCAAGAGAGATATGAAATAAGCATTGAAACAGAAAGCTCAAATGATTGAATCTCTTTCTGAAAGTAAAAATTAGAACTACTTCTTTACTTACTAATAATCTAAAATACTCTCAAGGAGGTTGGGAAAGAACATGGGAAAAACCTTAAAATCATGACCATTGAATAGAAGAGAAATCAAATAAGTGCACAAAGATCAAACTATATGAAAAAAGTCAGTCTCATTATTTCATTATAAGCTTATGCAACAGGTAAAAATATTGATTTATAATGGAGACATAACATACAAAACAGAAAATGCCTTCAGAAAATAGCAGTATATTTTAAACCCACCAGAATATTTACATCAAAATCTAATGTTTATGATTTAAAATGTTGTTACAACCTTTGAAGGGAGCCATAGCTCCAGTTCTGCTCTATGAGTAGGACAAGTCAAAATTCTCACAGTATATGGCTACAGTATATATAATTGTGCAGCTATTCAGTCACAAATGCTGCCTGTAGGGATCTAACTGTACATTGTGTGGGTACATAGCTACTCATTTAAATTATTCTTACTCAAGATTTGTGAAAAGAAAACCTGCAGTTCACTACAAATTTATTTATGCCTAGTGTCTTGCTTGTAGGAACATCATAGAAATGTTCAGCACATCTGAAAAAATTTGGAAAAGAATATATATGATGCATCTACCTTATGTTTTCCTTCAGAAAAAAAAAATAACAGACAGTCTCAACTCAGAGCTCCGGTCTTTAAACAGTTAGATCTCATTTCACTCTCATTGAACAGGTAGCTGATAAACACAAGCCATTTTTCCACAGACAGTAATAATCACTTTAATTCCATTTTTAACTTCCACTGAGTAGCTACTGTCATGCACAGATTACACTGGTGTGAAGTCATTCACTGGGACACTTTGCTTTGAAGTTCCTGTAGCTGCAGAGCCACACAATAATCTTCCACAGGCCATAGAAATTTCTACACTAAACATCAGGCATGTGTTTTCCCACCACTGGATGTATGTGTGCATGCCCACCATTGATTCCCAATTTGAGAATGATATTCCTAAGAGTGTAAGGCAGGGAAATACTGTTTCAAGCATAAATCCATAGTATTTAGGATGTCAAGATTGTATCACCTCTGGTGCCAAGCCCATGGCCTATCTAGATGTACTAAGGTGGGACAAATTGCAATGGCCATAATAATCATTAACGAAAAAGGATGTTCTAGTGAGAGTACGTTCATACCTTGAGGTGACATACCACACCATTCTGGGAAGCAGTTACCAAACTATGACAGAGATGAAAGAACTTAAATCCTTTTGAATACTGCACAAATCATCCCAATTGCTGGAATGATAGTTGCACATGAACACATCAATATTGCCTGTATACAAAATAAATGAATAATTAAAATATGTAAAGAAAACAGCCTAAGCTGTTTGTTTTGCTATTTAAAACAACAGGTTTACATAGTGCAATGAAATATTTATTTACCATGTTTTCCTTTGCTGATCTATTTTTCTAGATTGATTACCTCTGAAAGCTTTCCTGACATGAGCTTTTGTATGCTGACAAAGGCAAGGTGAAGTGAAGCATCCTGATTAGCTACAATGCAGATCAGCTTCTAGGCAAGCTTACCAGAGCAAGAACAACAGAGAGCATGTGGTCAGGGGAATGCATGATGCTAAATTAGGTTTTAAAAAGAAGAGTAATCCACCCTCATATTTTCACAGAAAAACTAGCAGATAATACTTACAACTGAGCTGTTAAATTTCGGGTCAGTTCTTTTGAGAAATGACAACAAAAAGAATGGTTAGATATGATTGCTGTGAAAGCTGTAGGTATTCTGACAATGGGATGCCGCATTCTCAGCAGGTTTCAAACCACACCCATGCCTGGATTCCTATGACCCCCCAACCTTGTCAAACTTTCATTATACTGGACTGAAACTACATCACTGTACATTATCTATATATGTGTCCCTAAAAAATTTATATTTTAACAAAATTCCACAGTTCTTTGGCTATTTACTGAACTTAAAAGGCAAATAGACTTGTTGGACTACTTCTGCATATTATATTAACATCCTCCAAACAAAGGATTATGTTGTCCTTCCCATACATGAGGTTAAGTTCAACCTTCTAAAGGCTATGAAAACCACTGCTTACACCGTGCAGGAAGATGAACAACTGTTTGGCTCCCATTTTAAATACTATTAACCAGGTGCTTTATCTATGCTTCCCTTTCCAGTTTAGCCCACTGAAGTTTCAGTAATTGCTGGGACACAGATCGCAAGTAGCTATGTGCTACCTCAGTATCACATATGTCACAGACTCACAGAATAAGCAGAGTTGGAAGAGACCCCCAAGTCCAATTCCCAGCCCTGCAGGGTGCCATCCCCAAGAGTCACATGTCTTTATGCCTGTGCATTATGAACAGTAATGTAATACTTAAGATTATAAGTAGTTTATGTGTTATCTGCCAGCAAAATAAATGAGATCTCTTTATTTCCATTTAAGGTTATGCTGTGATTTGAAAAATTAAACCCAAAGTACACATAGAGGTTTATTCTACACACTGTTCTAATTTATTCTCAAATATTTTAGGATTTCAAAACTGGTTTATCGTTCTGTGTTTTAGGTAAAATCTAGTGAAAATAATATTTTCTTTAAAAATAACTCTTCCTGAAATTGTATTTTATGGGTTTATTATTTCAAAATTTATGAAAAATATGTAACTACCATCAAAATTATTAATCAATCAGTTCCTACTGACAGAACAAGCTTCAACAAATAGCTATATTACCCAAGAAATTAAAGAAGAACAAAAAAAGTGCCAACAAAAATGTGACACATTTGCAGATATATTACAGATGTTAAATTCCATTGAGGGAAAAAAAAATATGTTGTCTAGCATGAAAAGATCACCATTCCAGTGATAATCCTCAGTAACTATGGAGTCTGCTTATATCAGTGCAAACTAATTGCTGATCAGTTTACAGGGGAGCTGGGGAGGATTTTAGGCCTGATCAGTCTCTACCACAACTTTGATCTTGTGCAGGCCACTGATCATGTAATTAACTGCCTTACAATAACTCCAATTTATGCTGTGACATGGAAGATGACACAGCCTGAACCCAAAAAGATAAAAGTGGAAGAGTAACAGCATCTGTTTTATGTACCTTGTTCTAGTACTCCTCAGCTGCAATTAAAACTGAGAACTAGCAACCACCTGGTTCCTCCTAAATAAATTGTTGTTCACTTCATATTCTATATCCTGTGATAAACACCTTAAATAATCCTTATTTGCTACAAAAAGGGCAATCCTGTCCTATCTTTAGTTCTGTTTACAGTTGCCTAAACAATAAAATATGTTAAATGAATTATTAGACTTGTGTTGACATATTGTAGGCAATTAAGTTGGTTTAGAAATCATAGGATTTGTATAATAAATGTAGTAATTTCTTCCCTTTATCTGAAGCACCCCACAAATGCCACAAAGGACTGACCAGCCATTCTGCATCAGTTCTATCAATCAGCAAGCCCCTTACATCTGATGATGTGCATTTTACGCATTATGATTTTGGGGTTTTTTCTCTATTCTCTTTGTTGTTTCTCTCTCTTTCATTCTCTCTCGAATTAATAGGAAGGGAAATGCCTTCTGTACTATACCTCCCTATACTGTGTGGGAAGGCTTAAGAACCCCAAGCAGTTTGGTCAAAGTCTATTTCCTACCATTCAACTGAAAATAAGTACCATTGCTCCATCTGTGTCTGTCTCTGTGGATAACTGCCAACAATATTCATTGTGTCCTCTGTATTACAGTATCCATGAAGATAAGGACCCTGACAATTCGGTGCCTGACACCTACTCCCTTTTTGCCAAATTGGAAAGATGACTTGAGCATTTTCTTCTCAGCATCAGTCATCTCAAATCTGCACACTCAAGTATTAAATATCTTGCAAATAACTGCTACTTTGCTCTATAGTAAACAATTCTTATTAGGTACATACATTTCTTTAACCAAGTAATTTATAAAATCCTTCTAACATAGGATATTTTGCAAAAATTCAAAGAACTCATTGAGTTTTAAAATAGCTTTAGTAGCAGCATTTTGAAAGGAATACTAATGTTTTTAATTCATAAAAGGATTAACTAAATACCAAATAAAGAACTTGCTAGCTTTTTTTACTTTGACTACTGCATTTTTCACTATTAATTTCCAATCTTTAGCTATTAACTTCCAATAGAGATTTCAGCTAAATGAATGTGTACTCATTGTTTGATAACTCCATTTGACAGCTTCTATCACACAAGATGTATCAAAGAAATTTTCTTACTACAAGACAAAACACATGGATTTTTTTTCTCTTTCCTCATCCTCTGTATAAATACAAAATACAGATTTTAAGAAATGCAGCACCGACTAAGGATGAAGTTGAGTATAATATCAGATCAGATGTGTCGCAGCAGTGAAGGATCACAAGAGCCACCTCAGCTCTTCTGCCGAAGTGCCTAATTCAAATTCTAGTGCTCAACTAGGTCAGAGTTTATTATTCCTTCCATATTTCTATAAATATTATAGACCCTTGTACATGATAATTTGACTTCAAAGAACAAAAAAAGTGCCAAAAAAAAAGTGACACATTTTCAGATATATTACAGATGTTAAGTTCCATTGAGGGAAAAAAAAAATGCCAGGAATATAAACAGAAGCTGCATTGGCACTTGTGATTTCATATGGGCAGAAGTTTCTCTTTTGAGTAGAAAGATAACCAAATTCTCTTTTGCATGTTCTAATTACTGCGCTGCCCCTCCCCTATAAATAAGGGGGCAAAAAAACATTGCACACATAGTCAATATAGTCATGGTACAAACATAACACAGGACAGGAAACAGCCCTTGCACATCTTTCTCAAGATTGGTACTTCATCAAAAAGAAGATAAACTACAGCAGAAATTGACATTGCTCTACCATGTAAACACACATCATCTACAAGATCTTCCCAAACCATCTTATTTTACATAATGACTTCATTTTCTGGAAGTGTTTGTGCAAGAGACAACATAAAGATCTTGGATTAATTAAAAAGCATTGTGTGTTTTATCCATTTTGAAGGCAGCACTGCTAACATGAAGAATCTGTTATTAGAATGTTTTATAGCACTGACAGAAATTAGTTGAGTGAAATTTCACATATAAAGCTCACAATGACATTTTTCCTATGCTAAAATTTAATTTAAGAGGCATTTGCTGCATTTTAATAAAATGTGCCATGAATTTCAATATTTTCTATGATTCTCTGTGGAAAATGGAGAAAATTTTATTTTACATCTAATTTAGTTCTCTTGCTGACACATTAAGATATATTTCTGGTTTTGAGTGCCATTTTCAAATTATCTGCCAATCTCTGTTCTCAGTACTTACTCTTGCTGAGTAAGTATTTTGAGTATTTTCTTTTTACCATATGTTCACTATTACTCAACTGTTAAATGTATATTGAAATGCATTCTATGACTGAGCATCTAATTCAGGAAAGAGCTATGTGTTCATATGTTCCCTGATCATTGTCTCAGGGAAAGAATAGGTCCTTGATTAGATTGCTTTCCACACTGAATGTGTATTATATGGCTCAGCTTAACCTTAGATTTCATAACTGGTTTTGCACTATTTGTATGCAGAAGGTTTATTAGATTAACTATCTGTTTTCCTGCCAGAGAAGACCTTTAACATCACTTTCTGACTTCCAGTTATGTACTGGGTATGACAAAACAAGATTAACATCCACATATTTACATGAAACCCCAGAACACAGGATGCACTTCAATGCTTGAGACAGAAAGAAAGGTTATTCTTCTGTCTTAATTTTCTCCATTCAGGAATGGAGGAAATATGAGAATTATGCACTTTACACAGAGCCAAAATAAACATAATAATTCAGAATCTCAATGCAAAATTTATCACATTTGGAAAAGGATGGGGGGAGAGGAAAAGGAGGAAGAGAAAGAAACCCCACAGATTTAATAAATAATAATAATCTCATTTTTACTTAATGTAAGATCTCATATACAATATTCTATCAATTTCTTCTTATCCCTGGACAGTGCTGTCTACCATTGCAGTTTACCCCCAATGATACAGATAATTTTAGTCCTTCAGATAAATTATGCCCACACACCTTTCTGACAAGTTGTCTGTATAGTTGTTAATAATTGATACATTAGTTCATAGGGATGGAAATAAGCCAATTTCATGTCAACTTTAAGATAAACAGGACTGTTCAAAGTAATTGCACAGCTTTTTTGACTACAGTTTAGTGGTGTTTATGGAGAAAATATGCCTTGTGTTAAACAAGACATCACAGAAAATTACCATCATGGTCTCTCCTTAAAATCTCCAGCTTTAAGAACAGTTCACTGAAGATGTTCAACTGTGCAGCCATAAAAAACAGCTAGAATTTCTGAAGAAGTCAATCAGGGCTAACTGCTAACAATGTTCTATTTACCCAAAAACTTAAAGGCAGGGAAGGGAAGAGTTGATATCCCAATCACCTGATCCTATCCAAGCATAACATGCTTTAAATGGAGCTATGTATGTTCTTTTCATCCCAGTCTGTGAATGATTTTTTATGTCATCATCTAGAAGTTCTTTCTCTGAATCCTCATTCAGTTGTAGCTCTAGGAGGAGACTAAGTCTGGATAATCTTAAATTGTACATATGCAATCTTGCCCATAATAAAGAAATGAATTCTTAGTTTTAGTGTTCTTGAATAGTTGCTACTCAATGTAACCCCAAGAACACATCAAGTATTGCAGAGTAGTTGAGTTGCAAAGTGTGCTTCTGCTTTATGACCTTCACAATTATTTTGTCATTCAACCTAAGGTAGTTCACAAAACCGGTACTAAGACTTAATACATATGAAAAGGAAATCAAGGTTATTACTCTCTACAGAAAGGAAGCAGTCCTCGCAAACAAAACAGACGAAGTATTAAATAATTCATGTAGGTGAGCACTTTCCAAAAAATGCTCACTGTGAATTGCATATGGATATCTGGTTATGAAACTCCAGGAAAAAACCTCATGTCATTAATTTTAAATTCAAAGCAATATTGAAAAGAATTGTATGAAGATCAACAAATAACTACAGTTATTGTGGAAAATTATGAATAAAACATTAAATTTCAGGCTGTAAGCCCCTGGGCACTTTCCACCATTAAATGCATTTCTATTTTTATATCTTGACTCTCTCTGAAAAAAAGAAAATTAAAAACTTAAAAAGAAAATTATGTTTCTCTTACGTTCAGTAAGAGAACATTGAACACTTTCTTTATTATGAATAAAAATTACATAGAAATGAAACTCAGCTTCTAATAATATTGTTTAAGTACAAAAGAACAGGAATTTGTTCAACAAGGAAGAAATTGCAGGGCAGAAAATTTCCCATATCGCATTTTTTGGTACAATACATATATTCTGATGTATCAATTTTTCTGAAATTTGCATTGTATATACAAAAGTACACCTCAAGAAGTTATAAGTTATTTTTAGAGATTCAACAGAAGCAGCAATTACAACCATTACTTTCTCTTCTTGTCAGGATCTCATGGTCTCTTGAAAATTTAGTTTGAAGGTCTCTCTGATTTCTAGATTAATTAGATAAGGAAACTGTATGATGTTTTGATGCATTCTATTTTACATCTACTGTGCATACCAGATAAATTAAATTGTTTTTTCCATAAGCTTATATGTTGTATATGGTCTAAAGCAGATTGTAAATTAATTTTATTTATTTGGGGCATAAACCTTTTTTTGGTATCATTTTATGCCATTTCTTTATGTACCTATTGTTTCAATGAGTATGATGTCAATGGAGGACTTCTGTTACAAAGGTCCTTGCTGTAAAATGCATTACTCACAGAACTATTTCTGTTTCATAATGTAAACAATGTTTCATTTCTTTATAATGGTTCAGTTTAAGCAGTTATACTTATCTCTATCACTACAGTCCAGTTTTGTTACATTCTGATTCTTGTTAAAGCTGGTAACTTTTTTCTGAGTTTCAGATTTCCAAACTCAATGCTTTGCACTTACTAAGTGGCCATTTCCTTTTGTTCAGTATGCCTTTTTCAAACAAATGTTTTGCAAGTATTTAGTATGAATCATTGCAAGTTTCTGTCAAGTGGCCTGATTGCTAACATCCACGCCAACCTTGGCCAACACTGGTCAAACACTCCTAAAACCAGCTCAGCTGCACATGCTCCAGTACAAACACAGTCCTGTGCAGTGCTCAGTGCTCTTCCCCTAAGGCAGAGAGACAAGATAAAATAATTGTGCACTTGCTTTCTTAATATAAAAGTAGTTCTATAGGTGAATTAGCCATGTATTCAAAATCAAGTACAAGGGAGATAACTCTATTACACACACACACCACATTATTAAATTTACTATTAATTATTGCAAGACCTAGATGTGTGTTTTGATTTCCAGTTTCATGAGCCTTTTTCTCCTAGAGCAAATATATTTCATTTTAGCAAGTTCTGTCCTGATGCAAGACATTGAAGTTTCCTCACCTTCTTAGCCTATTCCACAACAATCATAAACCGTTTTCTGATTTATTTTCCAAATTTATTACTGACTAATAAATACAAAAAAGATAGCACATGGTCTAATTCCATATCTATCAAAGTTAATACAGAATCCAGGAGGCTCCTAACTTACAAAGGAAGTTATAGGTTTTGTTTCAGAAATGAGAATTTATTCACATTTCACATACATTTACTGATAGAAAGTTGACTACATTGTTACTGAACCAAAAATACTAACTGGATGGCATAAATACAAAACCAACTATGCTTTCAAAGGCCAATTACTTGCTGTTTACTTGTAACTTGTGAGAATCTTCAGAACAAGCTGGAACTGTTTTAAGATCAGCCCTTGAAACAGGAAACGGGTATTAAAAATGTTGGACAATATGATCATTGAACACCTCCTCACTTCATGCACAACATGCTTTACAGGCATTCCCAACATCCAATGAGTAAAGTAATACTGAAAAAGCTTCAAAAAAACCTACCATTTGTCAAAGACGGCAAGAAAGATCCAGAACACAGGCAAATCCTAGAACTGTCATGGATAAATGAAAAGTCTGTCAAGTCTACTTTTTGTCCCCCATGGTGGCCAAAAGACAACTAAGATTGGACAGAAAGAATAAAACAGTCCTTAAAGGTACTTAAAAAATAATCTCAATAATTGAATCAATTTAATTAAAAAAATATTCAACTGCTTAGCTACAGTTTGAAATAATTTTCTGAGTCATATATGGGTCAAAATTAACACTGGAATCTGAAGACAATCTCTAGCCAGTGTCAAAATTTAGCCTGAAGCTTTAGATAGAACTTTTGCTTTGTGCAGTTACCAGCAACAGCTAAAAAAAATAAGTGATAAAGACAGAAAAATAGTAAATTTTGTTAACTGTTTTTTTAATTGCACATTCATGTAGGGAACTAATATTCCCTTGATATGGCTAAATAATTCCAAATAACAAAACACCTGGTAGGACTGTGTTGTAATAGAGAAGTCTTCTTAAGGTACCTAAGTGATAGGTTTATCACTGAGCCAATGCCAAACACTGGACACTGCTAAAAGAAAAGTAGTGTCTACTTTAGGAGACCATAAGACTTTAAGAACCAATCTTAAAATGCAAGAGAAACAACAGATATAATCCATGTTATGCTGAACCTGCTTCTGCATAACTGACATTAAAAAAAAATCACAGTAATTTAATTATTTTACTATTTTAATACCAAAAGTAATTCTAATTTTACTACTATATATTTGATCAGAATAAAATAGAACATGTTTAATGAATTTAATGAATCTAACGAATCTTTGCAGAGAAAAATTACTGTCACTAAGACAACAGTATAGTAGAAACCAAACCAGTATTTTGAATAGTCACTGGGTGACTGAAATTGTTTGTGTAAGGGTATCTATCATGCACTGTAGGCAAGAATATTGACTGCTAACTGCTGCAAGAAATGTCTAAAAAGCAGTACTTGGGCCTTCAAAAGTAGCACCATGAAGCAGGGCATTAGGAGTGAATTCCAACCAGAAAGTGTCAAAATTTCTGATGAATTAGAAACAAGTGCCTCTTGTCCTTGCTTTAAAAATGCACATTTATTTTCTGTTTCCTTTAAAATAATAATTGATTGAAAAACTGCTTTGTGATGATTACTGTTAAAGAGGGAGAAAATAAAGATGAAAAAACAAAAAGGGAGATGACATGCAGGAGCTGATTCACACACAGATCATGTTCAGTGTTTCTTGTTCGCTATACTTCCCCTGACAGCAGAAATACTTTGTATACCCACTTTGATTAGCATGAGTAGACATACAGCATTAATTCCCAGAGGGATGTTAGACATTCAAGGAGAGCAGATGACTGATCATATAAACAGCAGCAGACAATATATTAATAAATCAGCAGTATTTCCAAGAGTGCCAAGTGACACTTGGCAAGTGATATAGCATCTAACTTCACAATACACATTACTGATGTTTTTGAATTGCCAAAAAGAAGCAATAGTTCACTCATATTAATGGTATTTTCTGCTTTAGTAGGTTCCAAGAGTATCTCTACTGTAGCCAACTCAAGTCACCTTCTATCTCAAATATGACTCAGCTGTCCAAGACCATTCCCACCTAATCTTGTAATAATACCTTTAATTTTCATTATTGTCCTTTTGATATTCAAGTAGTATCTGCCTACAATAAATCATCAGTGGAGCTCAAAACATTCTTATACAGAATCCTAGGCTATGTGCACATTTTCTCAGATTACATGAAGGCAATTGGTACTGACTTTACAGAACATCATAACTGATGGAAAAGCTGTTGCTCCTCATAAAGCCATAAAATGAAATATAAAGCCTTTCCCAGACAGCTGGAGAACAGGTTCACTCAGGCCATTTATATCAGATAGCCGCAGGGGTCTAAAATCATGTAAAAGTGATTCTTGGTAGCTACCATACAGATGGTGTCCTCTTTCTTTTGGGGTCCAATAGGATAGGGAAAAGTAATACAACTTGCAGTAGGCCTCAAGTGTTCAGAAAACAGAGGGGAGAGAAGAGGGAGGATAAAAGTCAAGCCACAGAGCAAATGCAAGTTCTTCATCACTCCAATTTTCACTTATAGTCTGAGTGCCAGGAAGGGTAGGGACCAATAAGAAAAGCTGTGGTGTAGAAGTCTTTGATCCTCTTTTCCTACTAGGAATCTAAATTGATAGTCAGAACACTAATGCTGCTAAGTTGGAGGAGCTACAGAGGCAACACACCAGACAGTCAAAATAAATCCACTATGTTTTGACACACTGCATAAATTATGTCCTCTTATGTACTACCACAGAAATAGGATAAAGGAAAACAAGCTGAACCCAAAGCCAAGTCTTATTTCTCTGGAGTATAACACAACATTGTCCCACTTGCCATATTCACTAGGGAGATGAGTGAAATCTCCACAGTGAGCTAGTACAGCTGTTCACTTGACGCTTTTCAGGTAAATTGCTGAACTTAGGTTCAATTCAGGTGCTTGTCACTGCCAGCCTGGAGGCTGCTCTAGAAAATAGCAGTTTCTGAAATAACTGAACTTGAATGTCAGCTAACTGATACTGCCTTAATAAATAAAAAAATTGACCCAGCAAATAAACTGGTAGGTTTCTCTAAAGCCAACCATATGGTTAGCCTGACAACCTTGCCCACGAATTTGTCAGTAACTCATAAAATATTGCACAGTATTAAGAAAGCTGCTGGAGATCTGGCAATAAAGTAATGTTGAACAGCTCCTTTCTGTACATGCCTGGATAGATTTCCAAATAAGACAGCACAAAATGCATCAAATATACATATACTGAAAATCTCAGTCCCTCAAGTACATCTGAATCCCTTTGTGTTGCTCTAGCCACATAGAGACCAGAAACAAACTCAATTTCCCCAGCCAAAAACTTCCCTGTGTTTGTAGAACTCGTACAGAGTCCCTCTGGCAGACACAAAGCTGGCACTTCTACTCCAGCTTCTAGCATCAGAACAGAAGCACAAGGGGCACTGCTGGATTTCTGTCTTCTCTGTTGGCAGGCTGCTATTTAGAGGACAGTTGAAAGACTTTAGATTATCTCCAAGACTGCCCTGAGCTACAGTGAGTTAGCATAAGTCTAGTCTGGGAATCAAATGGGACTGCAAAGCTCAAATATTCCAATTTTTTTTTTTCTCATTCTTGACCCATTAGTTACCAGGTATTCTACTTCTTGCTCACGCAATCTCTCTTCCTGTTGCAATTTCCAAGATCTTCCAAGCCCTTTGAATATGAAAATTTGACACTGGCATTAAAAAAGGAGGTCTTAATTAATGTGAATTCTCAAGTTATCTTAATTCAAAGGAAAAATATTAATAAGGAAAAGAGATTAGGTGCCCTCCTACATCATCGCATTTGAGCTTTAATCTCAAACAAACCAGGCAAACTTAGAGAATACTTTCTTTAGTTAGTTTTAATAACCTCTACATATTTCCTCAGATTCTGTCTCTAAATACTGAACTGTTCCCTTTATTCCTGCTGGAAACTGCTTGGCTCACAGAGTGGCAGTTATGTATAATGATTATGGGATGCACTGCATCCCTCAAATAGATGCTTACCTTTACTTTTAATTCCTTAACAGTTGGACTGTTTTCTAACTTGCAATTTTTGTTGTGTGTGGCTGGCAAAACAATATAAGCCTTTTGCACCAAGCTTCTTTTTCCTCAATGCTCTCAATTTTCCTAAAAAGCTGTTTGTAAAATGCCATGCAAATTAAGAGACTGAGAAACTTCTGTGGGTGGAGAGCATGTTAAAATAATAAATTCATCCCTAATGGCAATGTGGAATAACAACTGTGTTTTGCAATTAGTCATGGATTGGAATCACACCTATCAGCCAGTAACATTATGCACAAATGTTTTCCCCCTCGATATCAGAGATTGTGGAAATATTCACTGGTTAACTGAGGGGTGGCTGCTCCACTAGAGGAGGTGAGCTGCAATAAGCCCAGCAGCAAGGTTGGCACCAGCCACAGCACCCATGGGAGCTAGGAAGGGCAGTAGGAGCTCCAGGACAGGAACAGAGATGATGGCAGGGTCAGGCACAGCCCAAGTCACCCTGCACTTCTGCAGTGATTAGGCTGGTTCCTTTCCAGGAAAATAAAACTACTCTGAATCTATTCTCAATGATCCAACAGGGGATTATCTGCTTTGTGAAACAAGAAATGCATCTCCCCTTCTGCTAACCATAAAATAGAACTTCTTTACTTTAGAGAAGAGCTGGCCACTGTAACACATGCTGCCAACATGCACAGAACAAAACACCACTACCACGCTGAGGGCAATGCTACCATTGTACAGAAAATGCAGTTCCCACAATAGTTGAAAATCCAAGTACGAAGAACAGCAAATCTGGCCTACCACTACCATGTAATTCGGGCTTCCTGTCTCTGGAGGCAGCCTCAACATCCTGTCTTTTTAATAAAAATCCTAAATCTATAAGAGCTAGGTTTTTAAAAACCTATGTAGATAGTTATTATGCATAAAAAAATTAATGGATGTGATACATAAAGATTTTTAGCTTTTTATGTATTTTTTCACTTATTTGTAGCTTTGTAGACTGTTAATGCATAGTTATTACTTTTCCTGCCCTCTCCCATAGTTTAAAAAACCCTTAGAATTACATTCTTGAACTTCTGTGTATGTTTTCAGAGTACTTGTTTGCTAACATGAAAGACAGTTAGAAAAGATAAAGGGCATAAAAGAGTGTTCGAAATACCTGTGCATGCAGTATTCTTAGTATACATATGATCTGATATCAAAGAACAGCAAGAAAATAAAAAAGACCCTATAATATATTAGTAATTCTATCTAATCATACTTATCCATACTAGACTGACAAATCCATTAGAAATACTTAATAAGGAAAGATAAATTTAGCTTCTTCTATATTTAATTCTATACACACATTTAAGGCTGCCCTAAGCCCTTCATAAAACTTAATTTTATCTTCTAGCCCTTTCCCACTCTTTTCTAAAACTTAGAGATGTTACATGTGGAAATCTGTATTAATGATACATTAAGAGTGCAGAGTTATAAGAAATAGATCAGAAATACTTATTTCTCACATATACACGCCAACGACCTTGACATGACATTTCTTTTTGCTGTGTGATCAAGTCTACCTTTACATATGTAATATCATAAGAATCATGCATTTTGAACTTCCTGGATTTCAAAGGAAATCTGAGTCCCTACCAGTGCACAGATAGAGACTTCAGATTCCATTAATTTTTATCTTCTTTAGACCAGAATAAAGGAAATATTGTCAGTTACATTTGAAGAGACAAAATACATGCTTTCTGTTTTTAAAAGACAGTTAAAATACATTCAGGCTAAACTCAGTAGAGTCTTTCCTATAGAAGCAGAGGCTGGAGAAGAACTACTCAGCTTGTTGTCAGCAAAAGTAAAATGCAACTACAGCTGGAGAGGAGATTTTAAGCTGAGCATGGATAAGATAAGAACATCTGAAAGGTGAAGAGATTACACAAAAACTAAATCGATTGACACACAGTATTTTCCCTAGGCAATGAGTATCACAGGTAAAAGACTGAATTGCAAGAGGAGCACAACCTGTCTGCAGAAGGCATGACTCCTAGAATGCTGACAGAAAAATTCTGCTAGAGGCATTTCTGTAATTTATTGTTTGTTTTGCCTTGTGGGGAGGAGGGGAGACAAAAAAACCACAAAAACAAAAACAAAACAAAACAAAAAACCCCCGAAACAAATCACTGTACTGAAAATGTATTCAATTTCATAAACAGGCACATACTTTATACATTCTTTTCTGTTCACAAGAAACCTAGTGTATGAGAGAAATCATGGAATTTCACAGCAATGACAGCTGCCTGTCGCTTAACTCATTAATTGACTTTCTCTTCTTGTTCCTATTCTCCATATTTAAAATCCCTCTTGTCCTTTTCACTGTTTATTTTTTTAACCTTCTATTTTCTTTTTTTCCTCGTTGTTAAAGTGTATTGTCTGAAATTACTCATATTCCACTTTGCCAGACAAGATAATTCCGCATCACTTTCTCATGGAATCTTAAAGGTTGGAAAAGATTCTCAAGGTCACAGAAGCAAAGACTAGTCTGAGCTGGAAGGGATGCACAAGGATCATCAAGTCCAACTCTTAGGTGAATGGCCCATACAGGGATTGAACCCACAACCTTGGCATTTTATCACCAGGTCATCAAATCCAAATTTGTAATCACCAAGTTATTTTGCAATACTTTGCATTTGTATTATATTTTTTACTTTGTATTATTTTGGAACACAAAATAATTTGTTGTATTTTGTTGGCAACCCTAGAACTAATTACTCTATAGGTGAAGTAGGGAGAATTAATTCTGACCAGCACAGAGAATGTTTTTTTCCCTCCCATCTGAGGATGCAATCGGTTCTCTGTGTATAAATAGATAATTCATATTTCCATAGGAAAACTCCAACATAATTTTTAAAGTCAGATGGCTTTTAAGTATTAACTATGAGCATATACAAGGTGAACTTCGTCCTTTGAGTTCTTCATAAAGCAAGGACACAATCTAAAAACTTTCATGAATGACAAGTTTTTCCATTATGTAATACTAGATATGGTGTAGGGTTCAAGTTTATTATCCACATGAGATCCATAACCTGTGAATACAGTACTGTTAAAAAATGTCATTCCTCTCATAAAGTATATACTTTCCAGCTGGGTGCAAGTTAAAATAGTTTGATATTTATGTTCTCGTGAAACTAAAGTGCAGATGGACGTAAAATTTGTCATGGAGCCCAGAAAAAAAGACATCTCCAGGGTATTTTTTTTTCTACTACAGCAACCACATACAATTCAATGTGTGCTCCCAGAGCATTTAGTTCTTCTAAAAACAGTGTCAGCAAAATTTCTGGGTCTCTTTCATGAATATTTTAAAAATGTTAATCAAGCTGAAACACGAATGTACTTTAGCAAGAAAGCTGCACCTCATCACTGAAGGTTTAACAAGAGGAAAGCAGCACAGAGTTGCAGCTAAGTAGATTCCAGCAACACTTTTATTGCATACATAACTGGATCAACATTTTACTAATAGAGTTAACTTTCAAGCATTCAAGAAGCCTCAAAGTCCTGACATTCTGGAGTGTCACACAGAATACATACATATTGCTGACATTGCAAGCAATTTGCCCACAGTACAGCTCAAAGATTCTCAGAAATCTGTACTACAATATTGTTGCCTGAAGGGTGTCTCTCACTTTCAACAACTCCAGAAACTATATCAGAGAATCTGTCTGATTTAGAGAAAACAATTTTATAAAGCTTTACTTTAAAAAGCATCTGTTACAGCTCACATATTTAACATAAACCTGCAGTTAAAAACATCAACAAGTCCAGCAAAATAACACACCAATGGTGGGGTATAAGCACAGAGAATGCCACCTAACATGCATAACTACAGACCATACCACTGTATTTCTATCACTGCAAAGCATTACTAATTTCAGCAAGAGCAGAATTATTGAAAAACATTGCTTTGGCACACTGAATCCTATGACATCTACTTCTTGACTAAAATCTCCACTCTTCATCACTGTCTTTTCCCTTTAGGCATATTAAAGTCAAATTTTGAATTTATGTTATGTTGTCTCTCTCTCCCTCTAAATTATCTAAATATAGGAGTTTAAATTGAGATTTTTTTATTTCTCAAAAAGACTGCACACATAACAAGTTTTCAGTTTCTTCTTTTACATAGGAATTTCCTAATGTGGCAAAAAGGAAGAAAAACATTACCTATCCATTGATAAAATGGGAAACAGACATCCTAGGCAGGGCTTTTTTCTGTTTGTGCATCTGTCTCACATGAAGCCAACCAGAATTTTTTAGCAGCCACATGCTAATTACATGTTTACTTTATGAATACTAAGTTAAATCACAATGCCCGTAAAAGACTGGTCCGAGGTTACACATTGTTGGTCTCATTTTATGGCCTTATTTTTTTTTTACAAAAGCAACAGCAAATCAGAGAAACTCCAAGGAGGCTCACAGCAGTTTTACACCAAGCTCTTTACAAACATTAGAGACAGTCTCCAGGGCAGGGAGCTTACAAAAGAACACTTTGCTCCTAGAGGATCTGGGCACACACACTCTGAGTGGCTCAACTGCTGTCAAGCCTTGCGAAGCACTTATGCACATAGATATAAATGCTTCTGATTACAGTTGTACTGAACTAATTTTAAACCACTTAAACACCCTGCATTTAAAAGCACAGAACTTCTGGACTGACAAAAGTCCCAACTTCCCAATAGCTCTGCAGTTGTGGCTATTTTGGGAGTCACTAGTGACAGGATGGCTTTAGCAGAGGTGCTGGGACCTGTACAGATGGGAGGGGATGGGGGCCTTCTTCCAATGCAGGATGTGTCATTTATATCAAATGACAAATATTTAGCCAAATACCAAATTATTCTCCATCCCAGTCTGGCTGGATAACATATATTAAAAACAAACAATCCTTACAGAAAAAGTTTCTGGTTTCCCATGTGGAGAATGACATAGTCAAAATTGTCACCCTCCCTGTATGCTGGGATGGGGGTTCCCCTCCTGATGTGCTGCTGCCTTTGTGGGTGGGGGTGGCCCATCACGCCCCTTGTCACCAGAGCAGATGCAGGAAACAGCAGCACTGCCACAAAAAGGCAGCCTCATATATGTGAGTAGGGGAAGGGCCTTTCACATCTAATAATCTCTGGGTAAGCTGGTTTTCTCACTTGAAAAAGCTACACATCCTTGATTGTTGGTAGAGACTATGTCCTTGTGCTGGTTTCAGATGGGGTAGAGTTAATTTTCATCTCAGTGGCTGGTAGGGAGCTGTATTTGGATTTGCGCTGAACACGGGGTTGACAATATAGAGATGTTTTGTTATTGCTGAGCAGGGCTTGCACAGAGACAAGGCCTTCTCTGCTTTTTATGCAGCCATGCTGGAGAGGAAGTTGAGGGTTTCATGGGAGGCTGGGAGGGGACACAGCCAGGACAGCTGCCCCAGCTGACCACAGGCATATCCCACACCATGGGGTGCCATGCTCAGCATGCAAACCTGGGGAAGAAGGGGAAGGGGAGATGTTTGGGGTGACAGTGTTTGTCTCCCCAGGTCACCGTTACATGTGGTGCAGCCCTGGCTGTCCTGGAGGTGGCTGAGCAGCAGCCTGCCCATGGGAACTGGTGCATGGATGCCTTGTTTGGCTTTGTTTGTGTGCACAGCTTTTATTTTATACATTAAACTGTCTGTACCTCAACCCCTGAGTTCTGTGTCTTTTACCATTTAGTTCTCTCCCCGATTCTGCTGGTGGGGCAATGAGTAAATGACTGTCTGGGGCTTGGCTGCTGGCAGGGATTATTGCCCCTAATAGGATAAATGGATGTCACACATATACAGGACTAGAAATACATGATAAAAATTACCAAATTCACCTGAAAGTACTACATCTTAATGTCTTGGAACTCTTTCACTTTTAGAAGCTTTACGGTATTATGCAAGCCAGACTATTATTTTTAAATTCTTAAGATAAATGCTCTGGTGTATTCTCCCAGCCACAATTCTCAGGTAGCTGCTTACCCCAGCCTGTAAAAAACTTGAGCTGAAAGGAAAGCCATATTGACAGAATTATTACTTTTTCCTTATTTAGTATTCTCCCTATCAGTCTCCTTGTTGAAAAATCGTTCTTAACTTAAACTTTATTAGAGAAAACAAGGAAATCTGTAATAGGTTTGTGTGAATCCAAACATTTTGTTTTTCCAATTAAAGAGGGAGTGCAGCAATAAATAAATAAAATAGGCACTGTGGTGGGGGCTGCCTGTCACAGCTGACAAGGATTAGGAGACACACTCAAAGCACAGCTGCCTCAGAACAGCACTGCTGCCAGTCTGGTCTGGGAAGGCAAGGAAGAGCAAGAAGGGAAGCCTTGATGCATGCTAAAAATCCCAATCCTGATATCAAACTCTTCTTGGATTATTTTTAAGGCTTCCTTTTAATACCAAAAGTAATGCTAATGTCTGAAATGATGTGCCCATGCACTCTAAATAACAGCCCTCACATTTTAAAAGAATTCTGAATCCCAGCAGGACCACTGACTCCTCTGGAGCCACATTAACACACTGCAGAAAACTCATCACATTTTTGTAAAAATCCTTTTCCTGCAATACAGAAGGAGAGTTGAAAGCAATAGTACCATGGACTGGCAGTAAAAATGACAAAGAGCAGATTGGGAGGCCCTACAAATGAGTTCACCCATCCAATGAATTTTAACTCAAGCCTACACAGTCACCACTGAGTCTGTGAGATGGGAGATCTTACAGAAAATTAATGAGACTGTGGATATTATTTCACGACCTGCTTAAAAGCGTATAACTAAATGCTGCTAAAAGGTTAGGCTCAGTATTCCCTCTACCTCCAGTTCGCAAAGAAATATTCATTCTGTGTAAGCAGAGACCAGAGAGCACTTTCATGTCTTCTGTGGCAGGCCCTGAACACATGTAATGCCCAAGGGCTACCATCTCTGGTTAGCACTGTCCTTTGCTTCTAAGGAGGCTTTTCTGTAAGAGCTCACAGAGCACATCCTCCTTCTTCCTTCCTAGCACCTTAATTATCTTGTGGTTATACAGAATTAATATTTCATTGGTGAGCTAATCAAAATCAATTAGCCATAACTTTGATTAGTAATCTCAAAATAATTTGCCTTCTTAAGAAGAAAGATGTCATTGTCCCTCTAAATTAAATTACAAAAAACTATAAATTAGAAATATAAATTAAACTTATGAATTAGATTACAAAAATTATGATTGCCTTTCTTGACAATAAGGACATATCAGGCTTGAGATAAGCAGCTTCTGAAGTTGTAAATTAATCTCATTCAGAAAAAAAAACATTATACATCATTGCATATACTGGAAAATGGGTCCTCTGTTAGGGCATCACCAGCATACAAATATACTGTGACTTATGATTAAATCATTCAATGAGAAAGAAAGTGAAAGGAGGAAAATTATCTCAGAGGCAGGAAAGTGAATTCAGTGGCATTACAGTCCAAATATCTTTACAGAAGTTTAATGGAAAGACCTAGTGAGCAAATATGCTCCCCACCATGATTGTCTAGAAGGTGCACAAACCCCGTCCCTTCCATTGAGATAGTTTCAGTAATGAAGCAAATTAAAGTAGATGCCTTTATGCCAAATGAAACACTCTTCTTTTATGGGCAGGGTGGTGGGATTGCTTTGGTTCTGTGTTTAATATTGTCAAAACTGACAACCAAGGCTACGCTTGTGTTGACTGATCCCAGCATACCAGACTGTAACACACTGAAGCTCCCATGTGCTGAACTACAGGAAGAAGAAATACAAAATGGATTTACTTCCAGGAGATACTCACAAGCTCATAATAATAATAATTTGATGCAATAATATTAAATATTCATATATCCTAGAGAGTTATAACTGCTCCACTGAAACATTTTTCCTTATGAAGGCACATGGCAATACTTACTAAAATAACTGAAATAATGTAAACAATAAATATCAGTAATACTGTCTATCATGTGGAAAATCCTTCTCAAGAAAGTCTCAGAAAAATGGTTAAGATAACTACAGTATACTTGTTTCAAGATCCCTCAGTATGGAACTCCCTTCTAACTTAGATGCAGCAGTATTATGAATAAAATCCATCATACAGAAAACAGTGTCATACATCATTTCACCAGCCATTCCTGAGAGACGTTAAATGCAAAATTAAGGCATCCTAAGTATTTTTCTCTATAATGGAGGGTGAGTGATTAAGCACAGTGAGCTCTGGTTTCTAGAGTTGGAGGGGTGACCATCCACTGTCACCAGCTCTGCTTCTAAGGGATGCCACTGTCTCTTGCAATCACGTAAGGGTTATTTTCAATTAATTATACTAATGGAATTATTATTAACGTATTCATAACACATTCTTTCCAACAAGCTAGCCAGTTGCAATTTTTTAATTTGAAAATAACTGACCAATTAAAGAGTTACCCAATTTGAGTGAATCATACTATAATCCTGGGAATTTCACCCAGATTTGTAGCTCGTTGCCAAGTTCACTCTGCTGACAAGTTCACGAAACGATACTGCTTTGCACACTGATTCTTATATTCCTGCCAAGATGAAGCTGTAACAGTTTCATGTAGTTGCAATTCAGGGCTCCCAGAACACTGCCTACAGTGATGGGGTTATAAACCCCTTATTTCCATTTCACTTGCTCTATCTGTGCAGGAAAACCTCCCCCAGAATCTTACTTTGAAATAATCATCTAACTCAGAACTCCTTATTTAAACTCAAGTATAAGGGATTTTTGTTAAAACTCAACAGTAAAACTTTTTTTTAGTGCACCCTCCTCCTGCAATATATTCCCAAGGATATTTATTAACTGTCAGCCAAATACAAATGTAGAACAGATGGTACCCTAAAGTAGACAGGTAATGTGCATCTCTGGGTCACCTTTTATCATAACCATGAGGAACAAGTCGCTGTAATTCAGGTTATGTCATTATAGATTTCTTTTCCTGATTCTCTGTAGAAGCAAAGAGATCTATGTAGGATTTCTCTCCACTTTCACTAAGAACAGGTTTACGAAGAGAGCCACTTTCAGAGGACTGAAATATACATAAAATAGCCTCACAATGACTGTCCTTGAAGACTTACCAGGAATGACAGAAAACTGATATTAATAAAGAAAATTCTTATTTTAAAACATAATCTTACTGTTAAAAAAATTTAAGAGACAAAATAGATTTTCTTAAGCAAAAGCTAAATACAATAAATTGCTTAATTTCCTCTGTAGTTCCAGTTAGGCTGCTTTAAAAGTATATAGGAGCATTCTACCAGTTCACAGGGACAGACCTGGGGGACTGCATGGAAATTATGGAGGTGTTGCAGTGAGATGGATAATCCTCAGAACAGGGATTTCCACTCAGCAATATTTGCCATGAGCTTTCTGAACTTTCAGTTTAAAACACACCATGAAACAAGAGGCCTAATTCCCTGTTGTCTTGTAGTCATTTAGCCATGATCAAACTTGAGACAGGGAAAAATCCTGCACAGTGATTTGGCAATTCTGTGTACTACCTACAAAGAAGTAAATATAACTGGCAAGGGCAGGATAGAGGAGATTCTACACACAGATTTTTACCCACCTCTCATTAGACACCAGACTGAAGCATGAGTCACATATAATCAACTTGCAGCATAATAAGTTTTATTCCTGTACAAGTTTTGTCACTATTTCGAAGGTATGGGGGAAAACTGAAAGAGTTTTAAAATAAATTTGTTATTTTGTACATTCTATGGTCTTCTGTTTTTAAAGCAAGATTTCATATCATTTTTATGAATTACTAAAAATGTGGCACAAGAGTGGAACAAGAGGGTGCCTTGGTGTATTGTACTCTTTACTTTGCTGAAGAGTCCTTTAAACTTCTATTGGACAAGGAGCTTTAGACTGAAAGTCAAAAATGTTTCAATTACACTAAAGAAAGAAAAACCAGTGTAAATCAAAGAAAACCAAGCATGGCATGCCAGAGCTGACTGAACACTTATTCCTGCCCAGCTAGCTATGCAAGAAAACCTCAAGTTAGCCAAGTAACTGAGAGTAACAATGTAAAACAGGTGCTGCCGATGTGTGGGTACAGCATAGTACCCCCAAAAATATGTCCCTAATGACACCAAGTCATTTGGGGAGAGGTTGCAGAACATGCTGTGTCCTTGTCTTCTTGGCTGCAGTCCTTGGAAAAGGAATTCTGAAGGCGAGGTTTGCTGTGCTTAGGAGCACATGCCTGCTCACCAGGTCAGCAGCCCAGAAAACCCAGAATTCAGCTGTTTTTCCACAGTGCTGAGGTCAGTAAATGTCAAAAGGCATCATCTGTTGACCACAGTCTTCACCTGATAAGATGCAATTGTGACAGATGTGGACATAGTGAAAAGGAGTGGAAGATCTTAGAAAATTTTTCTAATGTTTTTCCTGTATGACTTATACTATGTACTTTTTGTCCACAATGAAACTGTTTAAAAGCAATTCTGTCTATTATTAAGAAAGCCAGCTACATTGGAATGTGGTATCTTTAGATGGTATGAATTATATGAATTGACATAGTACTTTATTATCCCTTTGACTTACAACTTACCAATTGTACTTTTTCTCCAAACCCTTCCTAGGTACTTAAGAACCAACAATTTTTTACTGGAAGGTGCTTTGTTTCCTGCCAACGAGCACTGAAACAAAAGCTGTTGCCTGCAGCCTTTGCCAGTGCTAAGCAGTGTAAGGTGAGCACACACAGCACAGCCAGAGGCAGGGCAGAAAGCATACCTTACCTCCATGCCTCACTAAATAATACATTGGCAACGCAAGCACGCAAGAGATTTGGTGTCCTGTAACTACTATCAGACGTGTGTCCATCAAGCCTCATGTTCGTTAGTCAAATGAGACCAATGAATTAGAGAATGTTCAAAATGGTCTTTCTTTAAATCTGCTCAAAATGAGTGCAGCACAGCCACAACTGGAAAACTTCACTGAGAAGAACACAGCGGTAAGAAACTCACTGCAAATATGCAGTTTGTGCTTTTTCAGTTTGGTTGTTTTTTTGTTTTGTTTTGTTTTCATAAATAGGATGTCTACTGGGGGGCCTGATACTGCTCATGTAATAAATGAGAATGATGGGATAAAAAGAAAAATAATAAGCATGTCTTTCCTCAATCCCATTAATATGAAATATGTACCTTCTAGTCCTCTCTTATTAGATGATAAAATGTGTTGATTTTGCTGGTAAGGTATAAGAAATTATTGTTTCGGAGTGATTTGCCTTAAAATACTGGAACCTTGTTACACCAGCTAGAACAGCACCTATGATAAAGTTGAAACAACATTTAAAATTTTATTATTTACTGATGCATATTTGTATCAGGATAAAGGTTGGCATGTTAAATGATAGCCCCAAATAATGTATTTTCTCAAATTATGACAACGAACTTGGAAGTACTTTATATTTTATAATAATGAAGAACAGTTTCAGCTCTTCATAAACTTGTCTGAGTTGCTTTTGTTAAGAACTGTCTGAAATGTAAATGAGAAATGTTACAGATACTGGAGGGTCTGCTTACCTGCAGCAGAAACTGCAAGTTTTTCAAGCAACGGTGTCAGAAACGTGCACATGAATGCTATACAGTCCTCATTTGCAATGTGCTGGTTTTTCATAATTTATCCCAAAATGTCCTTGGAGCCTCATGCCAGGGATTCCTGAGAGTGCAGACTAATTGGAATCAGAGTGAAACAGAAAGGGAGGTCTCAGACACAAGAGCTGGATGAAGTAGTATGGCAGATCATGAAAAGGACTTGTCAGATCTTGTCCTCAAAAGATTTTTGGGGTTTTTGGTATGAGGGTCTTTTTTGTGTTGTGATTTGTTTTGTTAGGGTTTTTTTTTTTTTTTTTTTTTGTTTGTTTGGTTTTTTTGTCAATTGAGAAGGAAATTCAACTCAATATGCAGTGGCAATTGCCAGTTATTTGACAACAAACTGTTTTCTAAAGTCAGTAAAGGACTTACCAATATAATATGTGTGATCATATCATCCCATGGGGATACAAGCAACACTCTTCACAAATAGTTCTACAAGTAAACTGCATCAGTTTCTCCTTCCCTAGTGAACAAATAAAAGAATTTACATGTAAGAAACATTTAAGATAGCAAGAATATGATAAAGATGCAGGTAGCCATTTTGCCAAAGGAATGCAGAGCAGAACGTACATAGTTTTCCTCAACAGCTTTTCCTGAATGCAAATGTTCATCTACTAATGAAATACACAGTCTGTGAACAGTAGAGGAAGGCATGTCTCATTGACAGTGCAAGAAAAACCATACCAATTCAATATACAACTGTGAAGACAGATTTATCAACAATTTCTGATTTTAAAAAATCCGGACATTTACCAGATCTCTGCAATCCATGAGCCCACAAAATCTACAGGCCTTCCTGTTGCTCTTTGTTCAAGAAAAGTATATATCTATCAGGTTTATAACACGAAATAAAGAATTACTGTAAGTCCCTTATTAAATTAATAGGAGACTGATACAAAAGACCCCAGAGAAAAAACACACACCAAAAAAGAAAACCTATAATGTGACTGCAGTGTTTGAATGCTGTACCATCACTGGCCACATAAAACAGACACATTAATGCAAAAGGCTTATAGGTAGCATTCACAAAGATCTACTTGTGAAGTTTCTATAACATTTTAGGTACTTCCTTCACAAAAACTCCATCATCCATTTCTGCCAGAATGACTGCTCATGATCTTTTCATACTGTAATCTTCACTTTTCCACTTTCTGCCACAGAAGCACACTTGAGTCTCCATACCAAGGAAAATGGGAGTACAATGCTCCCTGCAAAATTTTAATCTGACTGAAACCTTTGTCCTATCACATTAACAATAAATACATTGCTCATTTTTATGGGGTCTTACCTGTTATGAGCAGGTGTGACAGGACTGGAAACATGACTGTAACAGACTATAAGTTCTGCCTTGCCACCAGTCCCATTCATGGGTGGGCTCCTATTATGCCCCTCCTGGGAAGAGGAAAGTCACAGACCCAGATCCAAATTTGCCAGCATTTCAGCTAATTGGATAATGGAATACATCTATTGTCACTGTGAGATAGTAAATCTAGATATGTTTGGGGGAGAAATAACTAGGCCAGAGGACAAATATAGAAAGCTGAGAGACAAAAATAGCAGACACAAAAGACAAAAGCTTGATACTTGATAAAATCAGAAGTATCTGTTCTCCCTGTCATTTAAATAAGATAATTTTACAGATGGACAGTAAAAATTAAAAAACTACAACCAGCAGATCCAGTATGAAATTATAATAATGACTTAGGTCAAAGTCAGTATCTGTTCTTTTCTCATTTCCTTTATTTTCTTCCTACATTTTCAGAAAGGCACTACATTTCAGTAGTGCCTAAAGATGCTAAAAAAGCTCAGGTAACAATGAAAATAAATTACAATCCTAGATATCAAGTATTCTTCAAATATGATACTTGACATAAATTATTGTTAGTATTCTACAGTGGTTGAATCTACTATGAACAAGTAGGGAAAGAAATTAGAAGATCAAAGACACCAGTAATAAAAATTGTGGAAACCTCAAATGACTTCTAGAGCACACCTAAACCTGGTTTGGGCTTTATGTTTTGTTCTCCCCTCCTTCCCCAAGTTTCAGAGGTACATTTTCACTAAAACACATATTTAGAAAGTGGCTAAAAGTCAAGTTTGGGCCTAGGTTCAAATTTATTCTGGACACAAATGCAGATATTACAATGAAATCTCTTTTGGGGTAGGAATCCAATTTTATAGATTACTGAATTTCCACACGATTTCCCTTTATCCAATGTGTGCACTTGAATAAGGCAGATACTCATTTTATCCACTACCGGGCACGGGTACCACACTAGACAAGAGTAAAAGAAGCTACCACAAGTGTTAACAGTATTTTGAGATCTGTGAGGGAGAGGCAGGTGCACTCCAGACTATTTTTGAAAGAAGCATAACACATACCCTGAAAATTACTGAAACCAGCAAAAGCACCCACCAACAATGAAGCAAAATACAGGAGAATGTGGGTATTGCATAAGCACCCCCAAGCAAATGAGGAAAACCCTTCTCCACAGCCTAAAGTCAATCCTTAGATTGCAGCATAAATAAGGAGTATTTCTAACCTACAGCTGTGAGTTAGGATGAACATTCTTGCAACTGGGGAATTTAACAACTGTTCTTCATTTTGGGCCAGAAGCCAGACCCATTTAGGATCTTCACTGTAAGAAATACACATGGTAGGGGAAGGAAGGATGACACTCTAGCTTGCAGGAAGGATTTAGGAAACAGCTGGTATCAGTTAAGGAAAACTAGCAGGATGTTAACCACAATCACAGTGTAGTTCTGACAAAAAACTAAAGGAGAACCAAGTCTTGTGCCAACTTCTGCTTGTACAGAAGATGGAAAAGGTGAGTGAAGAATCTCCTTTCCATATTGTTCAAGAAAAGTGGACCTTGACGTCTCCTTCTAAAATTACTCTTGGAATGCATCAAGTACCCAGCACTCCTCATGTATTTTTAACTCCTAAGTAAAATATTACCACATTAATTCTGGTTAAAAAAATTACTTAAAAACTGAAGTCCAACTCCCAACAATG
Organism: Lonchura striata; assembly: GCF_050655825.1. NCBI lineage: Eukaryota > Metazoa > Chordata > Aves > Passeriformes > Estrildidae > Lonchura > Lonchura striata. The sequence continues at coordinate 18,924,410 of NC_140709.1, forward strand.
CAGATTAAATTAAACTCTATCAAACATAAGAATATGTTACACACATACAAGAATTTCTTTCCAAAAGAAAGGGACTCATGAATTGAGATTTTACTTACTAGTTGGACTGCAGCTCTTGTTAACGGTTCTTTCTCATTACTATTTTAAATTCACATTCTTTTTACTTAAATCTCCTTTAGAATGAGATGCAAAAACTTACATTTGAGTATTTGCTACAGTGCAGAAAACAAAATCAAACCTGTTGGGAGCTGATTTCAGGAAAAGGGGAGCAGAATTCATCAACTGGTGCAAAATAACAGAACAGCAATTTTCCTTCCCAAGTGTATCATAAGAAAGACAGAATAAGTCTTTGTGATCTTTGTGAGATCAGAAAGGCTGGATATCAACACTTAGCAATTTACCTGACAAGAGTTACAGTGCAATTAGGAGAACTACCCTGGGTTATGTTTCCAGGCTACCCAAGCAGTCTCTCAGCTAATGCAGTAGCCCTTCTCTCCCAGCTGATTTAAAATGCTATGACTCAACCCACAACACAGACAGCTGTATCAGGTCTTAAAGAAATCAGCAGTCACCTGTCACAACAGCTTTCATGCAGCACACACTGATTACCAGGCACTCATTCATTAACCCCACTTTGTTTGGAATTCTCACTAATTGCATGCTTGCTCCCTTTCCATTCATGATAGACAGCAATTCTGCTGTCAAGCTGAAGAATGAAATGTCTGAACAGCACCTTTAATTCACTCTATAATTCACATATTCCTCTTGTATGAACACACTGAAGCCTTTCACTGACTCCTACTGGATCTGCTCTTACTGGATCTCACATCTTCCCTTGGGAAGTGGCTTCTGTCCCAGCCACCAGTCTGTGTCCCAGCCTGTCCTGCGACCCACAAGGGCTCCTGACCTTCTCTGTGGTGGCCTCTGCTGGCACCGTGCACTGGCCTCTGACCCAGGTGCGTTTTGCATTGGCAGGGCATGCTGGAGCTGGCAGACTTGCCCCTGCAGAAGGGCTCCGTGGAGCTCCTCAAGCAGAGGTGGGAGTCTGCCAGCGCTACGAGACCAGGCCTGATGTTCCAGCACTCGCCACTCCCACCACCCCTGGTGCCAGACAGGATCGCCCTGGAGAAGATGCCATCAGACAGCAGGAGGGCAGATGTGTTCAAGGAGGAGACCCCAGGTGGATCTCAGCTGGTGGAGCACATCCCTGTCACCGTGGAGGAGCTGCGGAGCCACTTTGAGGCGCTGGGTGGCAGGAAGGTGAGTGCCTGGGCGGGGTGGGAATGGAGAGGGCCCGGAGTGGCTTCCCCAGGCTCACACTGCCCCTCTGCCGTGCCCTGCTGGGAACGGGGATCCATGGCCACAGCTCCCATGGATGTCCTGTGGACTGTTTGCATCTGTTAACACTGATTGTCATTATCTATTATTATCTATAGCTTTCCTTACTGTGTAATTTTATTGGTCTGTTTCATTTTAATGGTTTCTGACTGGTGCTAATTGCCAAGCTATCAGGTAAATTAGTGTGCAGTTGTGTTTGGCTTGTGCTTTTTAGAAGAGGAAATAACCAAGATACTTCACAGAATCACAGAATAATCTGAGTTGGAAGGGACACACATGGATCATCAACTCTTAAGTTAATGGCCTGAGCAGGGATCAAATACACAACCTTGGCATTATTAGCACCATACTCTGACCAACTGAGCGAATCTCGGGGTCTCATATTAATGCTGAGAGAAGAATTCCCAAATGAAATTATTCACAAACACTCCAAAACTTTCTGAAGCATTTGCTTATTTTTAGAATAGTACTGGTTCCCTTCCGATGAGAAGCTTGCTGTCATTTTACACATTGGCTTTCCCTGGCATTAACATGACAGGCCTGGTGAAATTGCAGCCTTTATTTGGCATCAGATTTTTGTCTGAGAAACGTCTCTGATTTCTTTGAACTATATGGGGAGAAGCTAGACATTTTTTGGAACATAAAAAATGCTTCATAGAAGTAAAGGATACTGAAAAGGTTAGTAATCTTATTTAAGATAAGGTGATACATTATTGTAGCTAGAAAATCTTTCACCAACTTTTACCTCTTCTGCATGAAAACTGAAATGTCCCTGCAAGGTTTGGTTTCTGATGGAGTATTTTATGCCTTCCACATTTTAATTCCTCACTTTTTGTTCACTATCAATTTAAAAACAAAAAAATAAATAAAAATCCCCTTTTAATAACTTATATCCCACTTCACAATTAAAGACATATTAATACTTGATTTCATAATGTGTTCTGCTTCAGGATGACCCTGCCAGTCCATGGAGTCAAGTCATTTACCCATTTCATTTTAATACCCAGGGTGATTTAAACATGGCTTTCTGGTCCAGAAACTGCATTTCAGAATAATACATGCTGACAATTATATAATTCATACACAAAACTGAGGTACTAAAAGGTATTATAAAGCTTTTTTATGTGAACAGTAAAATAAAAATTCATGTGATTAATGAAAAAAATCTTTTCATTTGCTTTAAACATATAACACACAATGTAACAGGAACCAATAAAGTAAAGGTTAAAACTTTATGGGGTTATTGAGCACTTTAAAGACCATATAAAATAGCCATAGACTGCTTCCAAGTGGCATGCTCAAATGCTTTTAAGGGGGAGACCTTTTTGGTTGATCCTAGAATTTTTTTTAAGGTCTCAAAATAAAATTTTTCTCTCTGAAGCAAATCATTCAGTATTGCAAACACAATCAATCTTGTAGGAGCAAATTGGTTCTATTTTTAGTCTTATTGGAATGCAGAGTTCCTTACTGATTGAGAAAGAATATTTTGGACTTAAACAGCATTATTCTCTTGAGAGAATTAAAGACATTTCTTTCAACAATACTGAAGATATTTAAAGGTATCTATTAAGCATTTTATGTGTATCAAGCTAATGCTAAAGACTTAAGAGGTTAGAGTTAACAGTAGTATTTATTAATATTAATTATTACTAAGTATTTTAGTGTTTAAATATATCATGAGATAAAAAACTTACCATGAAAAACAAAATTTGTATTAGGATGCCTTCAGAAGGCACATCTTGACTATACTTCTATTATCAAGTAGTGACTGACACAAGAATATACTTATATCACAATATAATAAAAGGGAAGGTTTCAGCTCTCTGACTGCTTAAGATTCAGTCTCTTTCAGCCACACTACATTTCCATTGGCAGGAGGAGGGAAGAATGAGATGATGCATTTTCCCTGGATTTTTGTAGTAGTTTCACCCAGAAGCCATCAAGAAGGTTAGAACAAAATTAGAAACAGCAATATGTAAAACTAAGTCAAAGCCATAGAAATTCACAGTGAAATCTGATAAATTTAAACAAAATGCCAGCTACATCCGTTACCTTAAGCACAAAGGAGTATCTTTACTATCATTATACTCAGGAAAAGACTGCCAAATGTTGGAACCCTATTTGGACTATCTTTTGACTAACCAGACTTTCAACACTGGGTCCATTTTATTACATTATTCCATAGGAAAAACAGATTTTATTCTGAGGCAAAATCCTGCTGATTAAACATTCTAAAATCTACCATTCTGGTTGCATTTTCACTGCAGTGCTATTATTTGTATATGTACAAAATTAATAGAGAAAATCAGGTCAATTAAATCACACTAAAACATAAACCCACTTCTTAAAGACCTAGATCAATCCTATAAAGAACACTCTGATGCTTCAGAAGAGAAAGACATCATTACAGACACCTGCAAATGTATTAAGACTTTGCCCAACCCTATTTATTTGGATGAAATTAATGCTTCATGTTTTAATAAATAACACAAAACGAGGAAATAGTCAGTAAATACCGAGTTCAGTGATTTTGAAGCTAAATTACTTGGTGAATTCAAATTACTTTGAATTCACCTGAGGTTTTCCCAGTAGAACTTGGATGTATTTCTTTCTTAGGAGTATTAATAAGTTAATAATCGAGTCTAGTTTTGGAGCCTTTTAATTTAGGCCTATTGTATCAGGCCCGTCTGTATATTTTCATTATTTAGACATAAACTGTTAAATAATCCCATTCTGTTAAAATGAAAAGTACTTCCCCTTTTCTATAGGAAAAAATATTTCTTAGGAAGAAACAATGTATTAAAACATCAACTTACTATACTGATGTCTCACTCATATGAAATAACTAGTTTATTAGCACACAAAGACATGGAAATGCTAAAGCAACTAAGACCCATGTTTTCTGCAAAGTAATTATGTATGTTTTTCTTAAAATATGTGCAAAAATCCCAACTGACGAAGTAATTTCATGCTTACTTCTTAGAGAAACCTATTCAAAGAACTCATTAAAATCATTCATTTAAATAATCTGGTATATGGTCATAAAATTGTGTCCTTTGCTGAAAACATGAACTGCTGCCAGAAAATAAATGAACGCAACTGATGTTTAATGTAAAAGGTTAGACCTTCATTAAAATTGTCTAAACAAGAAACATCTTTTTTTTTCCCTTAGCACACTCAGAAACATTTATATTAATTTAGCATAGCCACATAATGTGGAAAATGGAAACCCCATGAAAACTGTAGGCCATTTTTGTACCCTGTTAGCACTTGTATCATTTCTATTTTTGCTATGGATGAATGAAAGGGAATGAGTACACAGGATGGCCCCAAAATTCCCCTTGTTGAAAAGCTTGCTATTAAGGGGAGTGCTGTATGGTCAGCCATACAGCATAGATGGATTAGATAGAAGCATACAGATGGATTTTGGCTTCATCTCTTCCTTAACTCATTCTTTTTGTTACACATGCATTCCCCCTTATGTTTTCATCAACATTTTCTAATGTCAAAATATTCCACAAGGAAAGACCAAACTAAAGGAACTTTAATTGCAGATCATGAAGAACAGCTTTTGGTAAAACCTCCATTTTTATTTCTTTTCTTCCCATTAAAAGGAGCTTTTTCCTGTGCTTTTAATTTCTAAGTACATGTGTCAGCTCTTTACAGGTAACTTAAAATCATCTGAAGAAACAATCATCATCTCACTTCAGTTATTCTTATTTAACTCTTTCTCAACTTGCCTGGCTTTTCAGTTTGGAAGATCTATTAAATTTTGCTTTTCTAGAAAGCATATGTCAGACTTCTCACTGGCATTTGCAATGTTTTACATTAGGAAAATCAGCTGTTCTAATGGTAAAAATGAAGCTTCCCAAACCTCCTTTGTTCACAAACAGTTCCCCAAAATATTACAGTATGTAATGCATTTGTGTGTGTATATATATATATATATATATATATATATATATATATATATATATATACACAAAGTACATTCTACAATGTACTGCTGTTCCTCCCTATTTAATCAGTGAATTGGCACAGACTCATACTCCATCCCTGTTCATCACCTGCAGTTCTTCAGCTCCTCTGAGGTATATTCTACATGTTAGTTACACCATTCCACTTGTTGGTATAACTTTATGCAAAACTGGATTTGAAATGACACAAATGATTCACACTTGGGACACATCAACATGTCAGACCTCCTCCTCCACCACCTCCTCCTCCACCATACCTGTTAAATGGTTTCTCTAGAGGTCCCTGCAACTTGTTTCACTACTTGCCTAATTATTAAGCAACTATGCTTCGGTCAAACATTTGTATGTGTTCCAAATAAAATTGATAATATTTTTCTTTAGCAGACAATTAAGAATGCTTTTATTCTTCTCCCTTCAATTCAGCTTTACCATTCTGTGCTTCATTTGGAGGTGTGGACAGCAGAGGAAAAAATCTGTAATGGGATCTCACCTTACAAGGGTAGAATCATTCCCTTTTCCTCACAGTGAGAGAAGTTTCTGTTTGATCTGCAGCTCATGACAGTGCATCAAATGCCACTTCCCAGGATGACTGAATTTCCTAAGGAAGGCAATCTAAAGATCACAGTTATTTCTGGAACAGAGAAGTATTTAAATAGGACTATTTAAAACCACAAAGCACATCTCTAGGAGATTAGGTCCAATTTTTTTAATGCTGTTAAACACCATAATTACATGGTAACATGGTAACAGATATCCCTACAAACTTGAAAATATATACAGCAGATTAACAGGTATTGTAGAAGTCTAGAAAATGAAAAGAGTGTATAACACAAAAGACTTTTTAGAAATGAAAGGCTTCTGACAGTGTTTGAGATTTCCAGGACTTCTACCCATATCACTACAGATATGACAGAGTTTTGCCTTTAGGTCTTTCAGTAAAGACCATTGGTGTTAAAGAGCGGTATAATTTAGTTTTGTGATTATTAAATAAACAGAGAAGAGTCTCATTCACTTCAGGAAAATTGACAAAAAGAAAAATATCAGGTTGGGTTTTTCTTTCAATATGCTAGTACTGTAATATAAATCTATTTGTAGAATAGATGTATCTATGTTTCTACATGAAATATATGAAAGAACAATAAAGTGTGTGGAAATAAATACAACCATGTTTCCTTTTTCACTTCCTCTCATTTTTTTTTAGAAGGATTTAGAGGAGTGTGATTTTACTTTTTTTACAAAAAAAAGCTGTGGTGGTTGCAAGAAGAAACTAGATTTTGGATTTTGCAACTAGCTAACTGAATTTTTTAAAAATGGTAATTTCATTCCAAACAGAAAGGAGATTTGATATTTTTCATATTTCTTTAGGTCCTGATTTATAAATTACCTTCTGCTAAGTTCAGGATTATAGCAGACTGGCTATTCTTTGGCTCAAGTCTCAAGTCAAGAAGGCAGAGAAAAGCAAAGAAGCTCTGCCTTCATGTGCACATGCTATCTCTTATGTGACTGTGTGTTATTAAATAAGCACACCAATAGGATGGGGAATGGAGGAATATGACACTTGCGACTCCTTAAGAAAGGCACACAGACACACACAGACACAGAGTCATGAAAGTATTCTTTAAAGATATAATCACTTATAAATTATCCAAAAACTGGGTGTTGTAAAAATAATCATTAACATTTTTAAATCTTCAAGGATCAGTAAAGCTAAAACCTTTTAACTTAGAAACAAATCGCCCTGTGCATTGTGTTTTGTACAGTTTGATCTTAAGGGTGAAGGACTGAGTTTTCTAGGTCAAGAAAAAAAATTACTTCTTCCCTTTCTGACACATAAGTCAGTAAATACCTCATTTTAGCCAAGTCTATTTTTGTTGTATGGTTTCCAACCTATTAACCAGCAGCATCAGAGCTTGATAACCTCTGTGGGAAACTGACCACAGAGCACTTGGAAAGGCACAGCTCCTTCCCACAGTCAGTGGTCAGAAAATGATGTTTCAAAATGAATGTTTTATTTATAACATGTTCTTTTCCTTCATCTCCACATTTAGTTTAAATTTAGTTTGTAATATTTTATAGACAATACTTCTTATCCTAAATAACTGCTTGAGTATTTATCCTGTGTGTCAGAACAAATCTCAAAATATTTTCACTTTCATTCTGTCTGCTCTATTTGGAACATTTTTCCAGCCTGTGGTAGCTCAATCAATTCTTGAAGCATGAAAGTGATGTGGAGAGATGAGAAGTAAATATGTCATTACTAACATGTCTTTGGAAATAGCACTTGTAGGAAAACATAACACTGAGTGGATTAGGAAGGAAATAAGCTTGTGACCTAAAGCCTGAGAAATCAGGCATACAGGTGCTGGTATGCAGGAGAGAGCATATCCATAAATTAAACAAGAGTGAAAGAGACATTGCTTGCAGAGTACAACATGTAATGTGTCAAATGAACATGATCAAGTTAATCAAATAAGCACCTGCACCATTCTCATAATTAATATTTCAACAGGCTATTATACAAGTAAAATTATATCTCCAATATGTCTATTGTCTTTCCTCCACCCCAAACAGCATTTGTGAGAAGAAACTGTTAACAATTCTGTTATTCTCTGACAGTATCTAGTACAAGGAGAAATGGACTCACCATGTTTCTTAAGTGGTGAGGCTGAAGTGAATGGGTCCAAACAAACCATACTCGGGAGCTGCATGTTACTGCTGTGAATCTTCATGAAAGCAGAACAGTTTCTCTGTTTTCAATGTATGGCATAGAAGACTTCCCATCTTCACATGTCCAAGGCACAGGTAGTACCAGTTTATGGGTAGTTGTCAATGTTGGCCATTATAGGGTAGATGGTACAAATCACCTGCTAAATACATTTTACTACATCAGCCATCTTAACAGAAGAAATCCTTCAGGAATCCTTTTCACTACAAAGATCTCACCTGTGTGCTTCTGCTTCTGCTCCTTTAGCTCTGTCTTTCCCCTGTTGGCAGCAATTCTGCTTGCTCTGTTGCCTCTTTCAAACACATGCTGTGAAGATGCTTCCCAGATGTTCAATGCCTAGATTTAAAGCAACATGGCATGTTATCCTAAAGCTTAGCAATTACAAGGCATTTAGCAAATGGGAAATGAAACTTTAAAAGAATATACCACTACCACTGACCACTGTTTCTTTTTCTTGTTGTGATGGTATGTTTGTTTCAACTGTAACACCTGATTAACAACTTTGGAATAATAGATATAACTGCAGATTAGACAGTCTGTGAACTGTGTCTACCCAGGTGTTCAAGCTATGCAATGTATTTCTCTAAAGCTGTTTATATGAAATTCTGTCACAGGTATTAAATATCACTGCTGGACTTTGGATACGAAAATGGTCCAGAGTAATACTAAATTTGAGACTCTCCCTAATTATACCCATTGACTCAGAAACTCCATCATTTATAGCTCATCTTGAATTCCCTGCAGCTACATCTCTTAAATAATAACCTCTTTATATGCTCATTGTTAATCATCCATTGTTGAGTATGTTTCATTTTTCCTTATTGCTCATTTTCAAACATCAGTTCACTATCTGACCAAATAAAATGCTATTTCCTAAAAAAGTGAATGCTGATAACCCATAATTTAACTATCTTTTATAGATAGTAATATTGTGGGAAAAAAAACTAATTTAAAAACATGCAATGAATATTAGACAAAAAAGGACTTTGTTAAAGATAGTTGCTATCTAGAGCCTATAAAACTATTCTATTAAAAATAATAAGTAAAAAAAGCAGTGGGGTAAAACTTAATTTAGCTCACTGAGAAAAAGTTTACAAGGAATTTTAAGTTCACGAGTGCTTTAACCACCAAAATTCCCAGCATGCAATTCTCTGGTGATGTACAGAGCAAATTATGTTGAAGGTGCCCTGTATAATTCCTGAACAAGTGACAAATGCTGGGCACTGGAACATATATTACTTTCTGTAATTTTGGTAAGAATATCAGAGAATGGACCACATATTTAATTATTTTTAAATTATCATATGTTTAATGGAAATAAATACATTTAAGCCTTGATACTGTGTCAACTCCTTGGACCTTGTACTAAGGGAAAGACTGCAGCTAGACTTAAGCCTGTGCATTTACTTTTGGCTCTTGACTACAATAGAGGGATCTGCATCAGTTGCTCAAACAACTAAAGAAAAACACATCTGTCCACTTCAAAAAGTGGTATCAGTGAAATATGGGAAGCAGCTTTACAGGAAATTGTCAAATCTTAGCACCCAGGCAACATTTTGGAAGGAAACAAAGGGGAGGGTTGAGGAAAGAGTGTATGTGCAGCTGAAACAGAGTGCCTACTATGAGCTAGAAGTCCTGGCCATTCTTCAGCCATTTGCTTCCCCACTCTGCTTTTGTTTCTGCTTTGTATTTTTATTTTCTGTTTCACACCACAACATACTTCTAATAATTTGCAGCTATTTAAAATAATGACCAAAAAACCTGAAATAGCAAATGACTGTGGAAAATGACAACAGAAAGAATGTAAATGTCTGCAGCAGTACTAGACAAAAAACAATTATGTTAGAAAACACCACTTTCACAATCACCGTTTTGTTTTGCTGAAAAGCAGAGACACACATTGAGACATTTTAAGACTGTTGAGAGGTCTAAACTGATAGGCCTCTGTATCTAAGTAAATTTCAGCAAGAATGTGCAAAGAAAAGCAAATATGATCTGTGAATTTATAAGAAACAAACAAAAAGCTGGAGCCCCCACATGCTCTCATGAAACCTCCAAAAAATAATGTTTGTTTCATACTTGCATGCATTCAAACAGTAGCATGTACAGGTGAAAACAGAGATAAGAAATTACATCCCTCAATATGCTCTTTAAGAGAAATGCAATAAAGAAAAAAAGGATAAACTTAAGTTGACACATTAATTTAGTATACAGCAGTGTTCCTTTTACAACTGCAATGCAAAGAAGATAGTAAGTTTATTGTGGGCTTAAAATAAGATTTTATTGTACTAAAAAAGACAAGAATTCTATAAAAATGTGTTGGTGTGGATTTTATTTAATATTGTGGTAGACATTTTTCAAATTACTTTGGAATTACATAAACAGAATGTGCCAGTTATTGTATTTGATTCAAATGTTTGGTATATATCTCTACATATCAAATGGCAGGAGGAGATAGAGGAAGACAGTTACTATATTTAATTTTACTGCGTTTCAAACCTCAATTTGTGCTACCTATGTGGAGAGCCTTTTATGCTGCCTCAGGTCAGGACTCTGGAAAAAACCCTCATAATATTCTTGTTTACTAATCACACTGGTTTAGTAAACAATTTCCATTACTTGAACCAAGCCTGGAAATTGTAGTCTGTTAATGTTGGTCAGAAAACTGTGCTGTCTCTACTCTCTATAGTCTTTGTTGCTGTTCTTTCTAATAAATTTCATACTAAACACAGCTGTCTCAGATCCAGACTTCTTATTCTGCATCTTTTTCTGGTAATGTACTGCTCGTTAGTTATGTAGACTTCTAGTACACACTTAATATAAATTCTCTTTGATTTTTATGTGATTTTATTTAAATTTACTTTCATATGCTGTGGCAAATTTTACTTCTACTGAGCTGGTGGGTTTTTTTTAGTTTTTAGTTTTCATAAATTTTATCTTGATTTTTTTTTTTAATGATACTTTACATGCCCTCCTTTAAAAAACGCTCCTCAATCACTATAGTGTAATACTTACAAAAAGGCTCATTCGAACTTGTTTGTCTATTGTCAAATTACTTGACTGCGGCCTCAACTTCTTTATGTGCTTATGAAAACACACAAGTATTTTGACTGCCAATAAGACCAGTAGATATGGACCACTGCACAGGATTGGTTTAGGCAGGGAAGTTTCTGTACCCACTGTAGTCCTCCAGTTGTTATTTAATCCATTGTCAAGCTGCTGATTTAGCACCAATCTTCATTATCATGCTGTGAGAAATGCTGTAACGTTTCAAATCAATATAATACAATTTGCTGCATATAACTGTGTGTGACCCCAGCAAAAACTGAAACATCACATTACCCAGCATTGTTTACAATACAAATTCAAAACATACAAGCTACTGTGAAAAAAAAATGAATTATATCCTAGCACAATTGGCAATTCTGCAAAAGTTTTCTCAGGTTGTCTCAAGCTCTTTTCACAGCCTTTGCTTCATGTACACAGCACAGCTATTTTATACCCTTCCTCCAAATGAAAATAGTCTTATTTTAAGGTTATGTATCTGGAGATAAGATGAATGAGCAGGTTCCAGGCAGCTAAAGGGATTCAAAGCCTCCAGAGAAATTCTGTCTTAGTGCAATGGAGCATTGCAGAGCATCAGCCGAGAACCATGGCTTTGACTCAACAGCTTCCTTATGGGCTGCAGAGAGTTTATGTAGCAGGTGTTATTAGCACTCCTCTCTAATAGTCACTTGAGGGAGTCTGTCATCAATCTTAATAATGCCATCAGCATTCCAGCAGATGGCAAACATGATTCCATGCACTCCCATTGCACCAGAATGGATTCTCACCACAATTTTAATTGCAGGTGAGAAATGTATCAGAAAGAGGCTTTTCTCATGCTGGTATTTCCAAAGGTTTGTTCCAGACAGGACAAAATTGTACTGTTTTATCTTTTTTGTTGTTTTTTTTTATTATTATTTCACTATGATTGAGGGATTTTAAGATACTATCAATTTGCTCAGAACAAGAATTGGCTTCAAATAATTTCTGTGTACTCTCCAGCAAAGCAGTCTTGTTTTGAATTAGAATTTGAGATGCCAACATTTTGTAGGCCATGTAAATGTTAGCAAATGTAAGGGGTCAGTTCTGCAAAGAGCATTGAAACAATTATTTGAAGAGAACCCTAACTTAAAATTAAAACCCAAGTAAAATGCATTAACAGATCAAGATTTTATGTAACTTTAAAGCCACATATTTGATTTGCAAACACTCATCCTACTGCTCCACTCATGTCCTACCTCCTTGTACAATTACCAATTTATTATTTTCCTTTCAGCTCATGCTTTTATCTTTTCTCTTTGGGCCTATTCCTTCTACCCCTCTTTGTCCATTCTTACACATCCATCCTTTTAGTAGCCACCACATATAAAATGAAAGTTAGGTGGTAGACAGCTTTCCTTTAGGTAGCAAATGTAATGAATGAAGTTAACACACACATGATGAGAAAGAATGCATCTTCTGAATACATTTAAAGACATCCTTTAAAAAATATCCTTTAAAAAATATTAAATACCTTGAACATTAACAGTAGATCTGAAAATCTACTGTATATGCTGAATGCAAATTCTCCTTGCAATCCAAGGGAATTCTATGTATGCAGAAAAGGTAGTAGTAATTTGGTAAATAGTTTTCCTCTATTTAAAACTTCATGTGTTCTGGCTTACTGACTTTTAGATTAGTACAGGACTGGATAGCAAGTGGAAAATTCACTATCTAAATGAAGCATAGCCACTCAGTAGGCCAGTGAAATTGAAATCTTTACTGTTGGCATTTCTAACTGCAATGATTGCATATTCCTTGAAATCTGGCAGTGCCAAATTTATTCTTTTCATCATGTCTAGAATATGAGATCAGAACATAAAAATAGATTCTTGTGTCACCTTTTTCTGAGAAGTACATACAAAAATAGAATATATTATCAGAGGCAGTACATAAACCTGAAGTAATTACATGACAGGAATTTACTTGAGTATGGACAGACTTCAACAAATTATATCCAACAAAAATGAAATTGTATAAATGCTTTTAGCAGGATGCTCAACAGAACAGTTTATATCCCAGTTAAATACCTTATGCCACCAAGACCACACATAGTTACAAAAGCTTGATAAGAACAGAATGCTGCATTAATCAGAAAGAAAAAAAGAAAAAAAAAATTTACTTTTTCATTTGTCAAGTTTTGCAAGAGTTGCATATATTAGCCTCTAATTAAGTACCTCTTGGCACTACCTCGGTGCCTTTTCAAATGTTAATTCTGTCCTTATTAAGAAGATGTCTTTGACATCCTCTGTCATTAGGTTATCTGTATAGATACCCCAACAGAAAAGAATGTAAATTAAATCCATCCTGATTAAACTGAGTTTATGGTAATCATTACGCTCTTCAATAACTTTTTCACAGCAGGAAATCCTGTGAAATTCTGAAAATAAATCTGAGCTGTAGCACTGCAGCTGGAGCCATCTTACAAGAAAATCATTGCCCCGAAGCCCTCACTAAGGCAGGGATGCTCTTTGCAAAATGGGGTTAGAGCAGCTTGAGACTGAAAGTACCTTCTGCCATAGTACCCCACATCTTAGAAGTCTCTCTGTAAGAGAATTTACATGAAAACCCGCAGTAGAGCCAGTATTCCTGTAATTCATATTAAAAATGGTCAAAAAAGATGTATTAATATTTTCTAAATTCCTATTAAAATTCATGTGTAAAATACTAAGTTATTTAAATTTTATAGGTAATGAAATTGTTACCACAGAGATGTAGATTTGAAAAAAAACATCATAGATACACGCTACAAGTTAATAAAATTCAGAGTTAAGAGAAATGCAAATCAAATTTATATTGGTCCCTGGTTTCCAACAATAATAGTAAGAAACAGTAAATTTTGAAGTTTTTAGCTATTACTGGTATCTACAGAAAAAAATAAGGAATAGAAATTACAAAACAAACAAACAGACAAAACCAAAACCAAACCAAAACAAAAAATCCCAACCTAGATGAGTTTGTTCTCAATGATGCCAATGGTAATTGAAAACACAGTATATTTTGTTCTAATGCTGTAGAAGTTAGAACAACATTAAAGTAATTCTCTGGTGTTCACTTGGGAAAGCACACACAATGCTGGGGCAAGATGATCCTGAGGCTGTTCTCATTTACACCAGGAGCCAAATGTGACCTAACAACATACACAGCTGCATTTTCTTTTAATTTTTCTCTCACTCCCCATCCTTCATTTCTCCTCTGCGGAGCCAATTCTGCATCATGGATTGTCTATAAGACAACAGTAGTCACCTCTTGAGTGGTTTTAAACCAAAATACCATAATACTGGGCTGTAATTGTAACTTATAACCAACTCTGAAAGAGGGTACAAAACTAATAGCATTTTTAAGCCATAGCCCTTCCCACACAAAATACCCCATTTCTTTCAGCCACGTGCTGTCTCCTCCTACCCCTGGCACACAAGCATGTCATTTCTCTCAGCACACTCACATTATGGCCAGGCTCTCTCTCCTACCTGTGCTACCACCACCACTGCTGTATTGTAACCCAGGCTGGTCACAGAGCTTGTGTCACCAGCACTGTGCCACTGTGCCACTTCTGACTGGGGTGTACAACCTGAGAGTATCAACAGACTGGTGAGGAAAGAGCATGGAGGTCTCATGGAGCAGAAGAACAGCTACTTTCTTCCCTCCAGAAATCTTTATCTTGCTATTAGCCTCCAAAATACTTTCCATAATAGTCAAGGAAAATATGTTTCTAACTGTAAAAGCAGTAAAAGAATAATTAGAATTAGTTTTAAACCAATTATGTTTTGTTTATATTATTGCATCTGTAGGCTGACTGTTAAAAAATGGTGGATTTTCACAAGGCATAACCTATTGTACACGTGCTGGAAGGAACACTCCTGCAATTAATGACTACTGGTCAGAATGTGAAATACAACCCATATTTAAGATAAAAACTAGCAGCAGGTCTGAGAACAGCATAAATTTATTAAAGATGGGTGAAGCACAATTGTCCTTGATTGCCAGTGATGCACACATTTTAAAAGTACATTGCCAATATTTGCTCACTTTTAGTTTCATAAAATCCAAGGTGAACACATATAAATTGCTTACATTTTACTGCAAAAAAGGCTTTTACAATTTATTTTTAATTATTTCCTTTGTAAGATTTATATTTAAGAATTTGCTAATTTGCAATGCTTATTTTTTTTTTTTCAGTAGTTATGGGAAAATACTCTCCAACCTAGGATAATCAACTCAGGGGTCAAATTATTCTGCTTCTTACACAAACCATGCATATTATCTAAGTCTAAAAGCAGTTAGAAGTTATTTCAGTGAGATCACATACAAGGATAGCACAAAATTTGTATACAATAATAAAGCTGCCTGCAAACAATAAAAAGGAAGTAGTCTAATGAAGCCTGTACATTTTGAAAACTTATGGCATTTAAGTAATTAAGGACTCTAGCAGATAAGAGCTGCAAAATCTTGCTGGAGAGATTTATGCTGTCACCAGACCAACCAGCTAGTCACTTTTTATTTATTCTTTATTTATTCTTTTTCAGGACAACAGAAATAGACATGCAGTGAGCCTTTCAAGTTATAAGAGCTGTAGATGAGATTTTACAGCCATTGGATCCAACTCCATACTGACTAGCAAATTGCATGGAAGGAAGGAGAAGCAGCCCAAAACACAAACTGCAACACATTAAAGCCTTGGTTAGCAATAATTTACCCATTTTGTCTTGAAGGGCTGAGGCCACAGAATGATTATGAGATGCTAATGATATTATGTAGACTGTATGGAACATTGGCCCACTACTGTGATAACCTAAATTCAGTTGTAAAGTCACAGCAGAATTGAAAATTAAATTTCTGAAGTACAATGCCTATGTACATCTGATTACCAAGACATCACTTGCTGTTTTTACATATTCTTATATAATAATAAATCAAGTTAATAAAATTCGCTCTGTTAACTTTTCTATGCACAAAAAGTGTTTAAAAGAGCAACTGGTGTTTAATCCATTGGCTCTCTGTACAGTCCTTTTGCCCCAAAATCCACATTTGTTTCCTACTTAGTTATGTGTAACACATATCCCGCTCCTGATGTCTTCTAACAGGAAACAGAAAGTGAGAGAAATTCACTTTCATCGCCTTTGAAGAGTCAGCCTGGGAACCAGTCTGCCATTTCTCAGGAGGAGTCTAGCGTGAAAAGAGGGAGAGCAATCTTTGAAAAGATGTCATCAGAAAATGGCCAAAGCAACAGCTCAGAAGGTGAGCATTACCACATTGATACTTTCCTTTAAGGCAGTGGTCTCCAGACCTTTTTGATGCCACCTCTACCATTAAAATAGTTATGAGTCTGCCCTCCCAATGTTTGTACATTTATTTACAAATAATGTGCCTGTACTACTCTACTAGTACAACTGTAGGAAAAATACACTGAAATAAAAATTAAAGTAGGATGGATTAAAAATTAAATATTTAAAAAGTGTTTATTCACAAAAAAAAAATATTAGATTCCTGCACCCCAAAGGACTGTGTTGCACAGCCTCTGGGGTACAGATATTCTGCTTTGGAGACCAATGCTTGAAGATATAAAATAGTGGCTATATCTGTGCTTTGGTTTGTTTTAACAGAGAAAGAATATGCACAATCAAATTTTCTGATTAAAAACTACTTATTGACTTCTGAGTGTCTAGGACTTGACCTTATATAAAATAACAGATTACCCGAATAAATAGCATTAAAAGACTTGTCCAGACTCCCAATAAAATTAATATGCCTTCTACATAATATCAAACAATTATTGATTCCACTCTTTTTTTGATCAGAAAATGTTTAGACTGCATATTTATCTATGTCAGATAGATAGAGAATTTTAAAGGGAAAGGGAAATTCTAATTCACAAGACCTTTTCTAGTTAATGCTGCTAAGTTTATTAAGCTCATTGTTCAAACAACAGACCTGCTCTTTTATCAAGTTTCACTTTCAGCCATTGCCTATCTGTTTTCCTTTGTTCCCCTAACACACTAAAGAGACCTTTAATACCCCCTCATTTCTTCTTGAAAGGATAATTATATAGTATATATATATATAATTATCACCATACCACTCCACAACCATCTAACATTAACTAGACAGCTACAATTCTCTCTGTGGCAGTATTTTTTGTGCCTCTTCTCTGCATCTTCTGAAGCTTTTTAGGCATCTTTGAATGTAAGGACTATTTTGGGAGTGTTTTCCCCTTCTCCTTTTAGAGATTTCTAGCACAAAGCCTTTTTTTCCCTCTTTGATGAGAAAACAGAATTCTCTATTCCATATCCACTTTGCCTCTAAGTCTAAATATGGCGCAGCATGTTTCAGAAGCATTTTTTGATCCACCAGGAATAACAAAGAATATGATTTATGCAAAAGTGCACATTCATACTTCTTATGCATTAAGCTTTTTCCAAAAATGTGACAGCCCCATAGGGAATAATGTTTTTCCATGTTCCTGTGAGAGCCATAATATCTCATTTTGCATTCAGTCTTATGAGATGTAAATTCCCTATAGATTCATTTTAGTTTGAAACCACTGGTGAAAACCCTTAAATTTCTAATAGCTGAAGTCAGGCACTGAAATCTGCAACTCTGCACCTGAATAAATACTCAGGTCCTGAAAAAAATAAAATAATGCTGATCCATAGATTATTTCTCCTATCATTGTGAGATTTGAGTTTTTTATAACCAATAACAATATATGCCAACTTGCTTCAATTTTTCAGCAAGAATAATACCCTCAAACCACCTAAGTGCTATGGAAGTTTTTCCTAAATGTTTCAGTTACGCCAAAACCTTATTTTCCTAGAAGAGGTACTGAGCAAAATCTACTGCAAGCTCTGTGACTGAGTACCAACAACTTCTGTTGTCTCCACTGAAAAACAATGAAGGCCATGCTCATACTGCTGTTCAACCTGCTATGAAAACCTGTATAAGCCCTTTTTGGATAGCTATGCAGGCATATTGTTGGGAAAAAAAATAGCAAAAATAGAGAATTCTCAAGTTCTATTATGCACAAATGATTTGTCAAGCTTCATTTACTTTACAGAATTAATGTATCTCATGACTAATAAAATAATTGAATTCTCTAAAATAGATACTATCGTACAAGCCCCATATGACAAAGGCAAACAGGTTTTGTTGGCATAGCTCAGCTTGATAAGACTCTTCTTACCAACTAGTTCATTTTAAAACATACATTTATCTCTGAAAGAATCAGAATATATTACACCTTCAAGTTCACTTGAATGAGCAAAGATTAGAGCAAAATGAATGAGGAAAGTTTAGATCATATAATCTCTCATATCTCTACAAAGAGTTTCACATTATGTTATAAACTAACTAGCTTCTTAAGACAAGAAAAAATCTGTTTAAAGCTTTTAAAGGTAACAAGAGAATAGTTTCTATTACCTTCACTCCCCAGGTGGTTAATAATATGCATCTATTAAAATGTTTTTTTAAAACAGTCCATTAAATTCATTGGCCTCATATCAGCAAGGAATTAAACCACATCTAACTTCATGCACACGAGTATTCCCACTGCACTTAATGAAACCATTTGCATGCTTATGACTACATACAATCCAAAAATCCCTTGTTGAACCAAAATACCAAGAAAGATTTTTAACTCCTAAACATTCTTAACAATTAAAGCAATGGCATAAAAATTTCATTCTGGTGTGTTACATAATTCAATCTGCCTTTAAAAATGAATTGACACATTTTGGCTGTGGTGGGCTATACCTCTGTGTTGCCAAAATTTCAATTTTTCTATAGTTTTGGTTAGCTTTGGTTTAATGCACAGACTTCTTATTTGAAAAACAGCAGCTTTCTCTCTCTTCTGATTTCTACTTTCCCTGAAAATCCTTCTTTTACTTTCAGCTGACTTTCACTGACTCTTTCACTTCTGCTACTATTATTTCTTGAACTGTACCATTCTTTTGTCTATCATGATAACATAAGATATGCAAAATTACTGCATGGGATAAGCATAATAGAAAATTTTCCTTATGTAAGCTATACTTGAGTAGAGTCAGGTAAAACTGAGTATATTTACACTGAGATCACTCTTCTATGCATGTCTGCATTTGATTTTTACTGAAGATTAGAATTACATGTTATATGTACTTGCTATATATGAACTAATGCCAGCTTAACAATTTTAGAGGGAACAAGCAGAAAGGCCAGTTGTGCCTTGGAAATCTTCCCTGTTTGGTGGGATACCCCTTCCCTGGAACTATGTTCTGTGCCAGATGAACAGACAGTTGTTCCAAAGTCATTTTTTTATTGTTGCATTTCTTCTATGACAGACAAGAGAGATGATCACAACGTACTTTTTCCCTTTGTCTAAAAGAAGGAAAAATATCTTTACACTAAATTTAAGGTACTTTTTGGGGTGCATGGAATTCTTTTGACACAGTCAAATGGGTGCAGAAAGCAGCAGAAGAACCTCCTAGTGCAAGTAACTCAGAGCTGCTTTTTCGGGAATCCTGAGCTGTTGTCTCCACATGCACTGTAGCTGAATTGAAAATACTTCTAGATAAGTCTATAACCTCTTCACACCTTGAAACAAGGTTAAAATGTAGTTAGCGATGGAGATAATGTTCTACAAGGTTTTAGTAATATTATACCAATTAAAATATACCCTAATGTAAGATCAGTAAGCAACTGAAATCTACAGATTCAGAACAGACTCTAGTAAGCAAATTAATACTATAAAGTCTAAGGCTGATTAGAACGTATCAATTTATAATAGAATACTTGTAGTAGTTAAAATTACTTTTTACAGTATAAAATAATGCAAATATAACACTATCAGAAAAATACTGTGCTTGTTGTTTAAATTTTGTATTTTTTATTTAAAAATGCTTATTGTTTTTTACCCAAGGAATCTCCCCCACTCTGAAAAGTTTAATTGATTCAAATTTTTCTGTAATCCCTAAGATCTGTATTGAAAATAAGATAATTTGTTTAAAAATTTATGATATTTCTACTTTCTGCTACTGATTTTATTTCAAGATTTAGAAGAAATTTAGCTATTTTCTTCTTAGAAAATGCCATGTCTGTTTGTATTTACAGTGGAGTCTCGCAAACTTGTAAGAGGACTATCTAAAGAGAGTGCTCCCAGGGCTGATAACACACTGCTGGATTTCCAAGAGACTGTCTCCTTTAAAGAAAGAATGGCTATGTACAAGGCTGCTGTGTCCTTTGCCCATGTAAGATATCACTGGTTTCTTACCTTCCTGCCTTTCCATTTGCTTTGCACAGTGACATATCCTGCCCTCTTTATTTATCCAAGCTGACTGATGGACCACTATGGGGATCAAAATTTGAAACCTAAATCAACAAACTTACTTAACAAAGTTATTGATGCATCAGTCTCTATCTCTATTGAGGGAGATTTTTCATGTTATAAAGCTCTGGTCATCTGGACAATTCCCTTTAACTCATTAGAAGGACTGGGTTTTTCTTTCACTGTTGCATGAGCTGCATTTATTAGGGCTAGCAGCATGTGATAGACAGTAACTTCTGCATTACTAAAATTATTACTAAATAATAAAATCATATTCAAAAACACTTTAAGTTTAGACCTCTTGCTGTTCAAACTAAAGAATTTTAAATTGCTGCATATTAAAATAGTAGCTCTATGAGACAAGGGGTATGAATAAGTATTGTTTTGTAATAAAATTATTTAAAATCGGCATTATATAAAAGAGTAGTTACGAAAAAAATACTTCTTAATTTTGTTTTACATCTTTCTCTAAATGTCTATCAATATGATTAAGTATTTTACTGCAAATTTTTAAATATTGATACCAAGTAGCACATAATGTATTTGCTTAACAGAATTTGTAAACTAATAAAACAGACCTCCTCGCTACACATTGGTTTCACTCAGGAATATCTGAAAACTGCCTCTTCAGATCTCAGCTAGGAAAATCTTCCTCAGTTATGCAGAAACATTAAGTGTTAAAAAGTGTTGTTTTACCATATCTTAAAATCCTAGCTAGAAGTTGCAGCTCAGATCCCTTGTATAAGAAAAGGAAGGCATTTTGAGGGCTTGCTCTAATGTGAGAATGGCAAAGGTCTTTGTTTACACCAAACTTTCAGCACATGCAAAGAATACCTTCTTCTCACTGTAAACTAAGCCAGAGTAATTTCTGTAAATCAGAGACCATATCTGGCAAAAGAAGGACTAGAACTCAGCTCTCACCAGACATTATCTTCATCCATATGAAAGTACAGTTGTAGAGGATTCCCAGTCTTACCTGCACTTTAGTCTTGGGAAAAAGGGTTGGCATTGCCTGAAGGGACCTTCTGGGTCTCTGGATAATCCAGAAACCACATAGTGAAAACAGCCACCAGAGTCCAAGTGTTTTCCAGCCATCAAACTCCTGCCTGATGACCCAACTGCTTGGTATTTATTTGGAGCAGATTCCTGCATTTAATCTGTCTGAGAAGGTCCCAATTCCCTAGTCCAGCAATTAGAAACTTTGCTGAAGTTAGTACCCTCTGTCACAATGAAAAGAACTGCAAGAAGCCTGACCCAACCTAACTGTGTTGAGCACATAGGAACTATTTCATTTAGACTCAGAAACCTCTTGCAATTTCATGCTGAAATGGATGGTTGCCTGAAAAAAGGAACTTTATATTTGGTTCCATTAAAGGGAATTAATACATTTCAATAGAGGCCCTATAACTGCATTTACCTGTTCAAAATATCTCCAAATGGCTGTTAAGGTGGACCTGAAATGTTCATTATTAAAACAATTACTTTCCACAATCACATATTCATATACATATGTAATCAAGCAGCCTTCATCACAGGGAAGAAACCACCTGGTTTTTTATGATCTGCTTACTCACTCATATATGTAAGTAGTAAATCTACTTAGTAGCTTCATTACAAATGTATTGCTAATTTTTGGGTGAGCTTTTTTCTGCATAGCAATTAATACATTAAAATGCTGAAAGCCTCATCCAATACCATCTAAAAAGTATGACAAAAGGGATAGAACTAGAACAGGAAGCCTGAGGCTAAGTGCCCCCTTGTGACTTTCATTGCTGTTGTTGGGAAGACTGGTCATCCCACAAAGGTCTGCATGAAGCTCCCTGCATGTTTTCCAACAATACCCGTTCGAAACACAGAGAAGGCCAGGTGGAAACTCTGAATGCCATGGAATTCTGAAGAGACAAGTAGAAGAGGGAACAGCAGAAAGGTTGTTCTGGAAAATGGTTGTTACTGCCAATGAAGCAGATGGGACTTCTTTTGGTGCTCAAGGTTCAGGCCAAGCGTACCTTTAAGCTGTCTAAATCATCAAATACGCCTCTTGTGCAGCGGTCTATGAATTTGCCAAAACCAGTATTTATGATTCTCTCAGTCACTTCTGAATACTGCTGTTAACTAGCTAAAAATAAATAAAACTAGGTCATACAAGTATGCTTTAGGTGCAAATAGGTAACTGGTCTTATTTTATCACTCTAGAGTTCACAGAAGACTAAGTTCTGTACTGTGCCTGGTGGCCTGGCAGCAGTGAGAAAACAATTTGAGAAAGTACAAAGGATGTCTCCAAAAAAGACCTTTGTTCAGTACCAGCACCAGCATAGATCTCTACAGGTAACAGCATTTTAATACTAACAAATTAGGTCTGCCCTGCTAGATAACTGAGGGGGGAAAAAAAAAGATTGCTTACTTTACAGATGAGTTTTCCTTATGAGTAAGACATCATTTTTCTAACGTTCATACTCATAGAATTTGCTATTTGTAATGCACCATGGGATTAATATATTTTTTATGTAGATGAACACTCACTATATTTTAGACTCAACTAGACTCAGATTGAGTAAAGCAGATTATTACTATAGCAGTATTTTATACCCAAACCTGTCTATAAGACTGTGATTTATATATTATCATGTGTCATGGTGATATTTTGCATTTATTGCACTTGTTAAGTTGTTCTCTTTCAAAAGGAGTTTTCTGCTTCCATTGAATTAAATTTAATAAATTTCCCTAAGCAGATCAAAAACTGCACAGAAAAACCCAGACATTACATGTAAGTAGAGCAAAGCAGTAGCTAAGTGTTGCTTCATATAAAAGACCTTTACATTTCATTGCTTCATTAGGCTATACCATGAAAAATTGTTGTAGGAGATAATGATTTTCAACTATGTGAAATCCCCTGCAATAAAATGCTGTACAATCCATCCTGTGCATTCTGAAAAATAGTAAATTTCTTTACCATCCTGCACTTCTTGGAAAGATTTTTAAGCAATTTTGTTCTCCCAGCTTTGTAGAAAAAAAAAATTAACATTTTGCCATAGGTTTATTTTCATGTTAAATAACCATCATCATATCTACCACTCATCTCTCATTGCTTATACATTAATACCTATATCAACAATTTGCACAGACAACAAGCACAGCTCCAGTTTGTAAGGAAGAAGACAGTTTGCTGCAGGGGTATTAATCCATCTTTAACTAAGCAGGAAAATGCCATAGTGGGTCATACTCACCATGGTGCATAACCTACGGTAATGGAAGTGTTTTATGAACATACTTTTCTGACTACATGGCCCACTCTACCTGCCAGTTTTCTGGGTGAATGAATACAGAACCCTGTAGAGAAATTATGTGACTTTTCTCTTACACAGAACCCAATAATTTCATTTCTGTGATGTGCAGATGCATTTTCCCAGGACATCCATCTCTCCACAAAGCCACTAGAATGGTTCCATTTCTCCAGTCATGATGTGACCTCAAAGCATACTTATCCACGTATTTTTCCTCTGTGGCTAGTTGAGGAGGCTCTCTCAAATCATCAGCAGAAAAAGCCACATACACTGGAAAATGAAATCTCTCAGACCATACAGAACCATCTTTAAATTTAGGTTAAATAACTTATTGCAAGACCATAAAATCCCATTTCTATGTAACATAACTGCACTTTCATGGAAAATGAGATTATACACTTAAGTAGTTGAAAGATTATTCAAGGTCACAGAATCTATCCTGGGGCAAAACAGAGAAAACACATAGTTTGAAGACGGATCTCCAGATCTGGATAAATTCAAATTATTAATCCGAGATAAAATAAGAACACAAAATTTTAAACAGTAATCTAAATAGCTGAATATTCTATTACATAGTCAATTATTGTTTAAGGAGTTCATGACTTTTCATTCAAAATATTGTCATAAAATATGCAAATAATAACTATTAATCTCCCTGTTTTTCTCAGGCAGCAGCTATCACTCTTGGCTCTCTACACTGTACTGGAAATTGGTTCTTTGTAATAGGTGCCATAATATCAGTAGAGCTCAATAAACTTGTGTCCAAAATGTTGAGCACCAATGAAAACTGACCAGAGACTTGGCCTGTGCTCATGAATTCAACCAAAGTCTGAGTAGAGACCTGGTCTGTGTTCTGACCACTGACATCATGAGCACCTTCTAGCTCAGCCACCAAGATGAGAAGAGGCCATGAGCTTCGGTGTTACACTGTGCAGGTGCCAGCCTGGAGTGCTTTGCTACCCCAGCTCAGCCACCCGACAGCTCAGGCACAGCCTCAGTGCCTGGTGTCAGAAATGAGCCTTAGCTGGCAAGTAAGCTGAACCTCCAACACAGCAAAGGAGTGGAATACAGAGAAAACGTGTGATATTCACTCACCCATGCAGTACAGAACGTCAGAACTCACACGGCACAGACACCCCTCCTTCACTCAGGGTCATTCCAGAGCAATTTTCTAAGATGGCTACTGTAGCAATTGCCAATTTTCTAGCAATTGCAGAGAATAAGATTGAATAACAGGACAATGTCAGTGAATGGTGAAAACCTCACATTTTAATGAAAATCTTTCATATAGTGCCCAAGACACCCTAAGTATACACATACAAATAAGCAAAGCTGACAAATTATAGGGATGAAGCAGATAAGTGAAATTCTTATACGAAATTTCTGCAAGACTCTCACTGAGCTTATGTGCAGTGAGACTGTGCTAAAGAGCATACATAGGTAAAAAAGCATTGCTTTGAGGAAGAAATTAAGATCCATACCAAATAGCCATTCCATTGTCACTAACTTTGTAAATGAAATTTCAGGCTCACAATTTACTTCCATTGCTGCTTAAAAGTTTGTACATACTGTTCATTTAGAACAGAAAGTTCTAAATTTGTCAATACATGAACAATATTACATTAGCCAGCTTCTGAGAAATTATATGTTGATATAATGTCATGTTTATATAATCATATGTTGTACCATAATGTGCAGTTCAACATTATGTATCAATTGCAAGATAGTAAAAGACTTTCTTGTGCTTGGATGAACCTCTGAGCCATTTGATCCCCTTGAAATACATACTTACATAGATAGAGAACTGTGTACATGCTTTATGCATATATACATATAATGTATTGTACATATTATGAGCTGAAAAACAATTCTATTTTTGAAAGAGAAAGTGTGTTTAAATTGTTATTTGAACAGAAGGAAACTAAAAATATCAACACAAAAAAGCAAACCTTGGTCTAAATTACACAGAACAATTACTGATAATTCAAATTTTGGTACATTTTTCAATAAGAATTCTATATAAATTATTGCAGTACAGAAGCACTAAAGTTGTTGTATGACCCACTAACATAAAACGTGTGTAGCAATTACAGCTCTCTTCAGTAACAGAATGTGAATGCCTACATAAAAAAAACACTCCTCTAACAACATGTATACAGACTTGTTCTCAGACATACATGTTTATTTTTAAATAGTATTGTTTTATGTTAGAGTGACTTACTACCCAGAGACACAACAGTACACTGTAGGGCTCCGTGATAAGCACCATACAGATATGCAGGGGAAGGCCAGCAGCCCACACAAAGGGTGACAGGAAACAAATGTGAGAAACTGGAGGATAAAGAAGTCTAAAAGAAAATTTAAAAAGTGTAAGAAACTATTCATGAGCAAGCAGCATGCCAACAATCATCCAGCTGACAGGGTTTTCTGAAGCTTACTAAACAAAATGTAATTGACCAATTTTATAGAATATACTACAAAGTCCATGGGATCTACAAAATATGCCACAAACCATAATGGGGTAAACTAAATTAATCAGACCTACAGAAATGCTATATCCAACAGTTGGCAGTTCTAGAGGAGGGATGAAACCACAGAACTTCTAACTCTCCACTCGTTCAGAGTAATAAACCAGCAGCATTTAACATCGTGTTACTGGAATTTCAATTAGCCATTTTGACTGACACACAAAATAAGAAATCCTCCATGTCCCTCTACCTCCCAGCATGCCCAGAGCAAGGCTGTGTAATTATATCATCAAAATCTGGCTCATAGTGTTTGGGCTGCATTTTCGATGGCCATTGCTATAGCATTAAATTATTATGGTCTTTTGCAATATGGCAACTACTTCATAAGCAGTACCAAAGTTACAGCAATAAAGCACTAGTGACATTCAGATTAGATATGCTTCCTGACTACATTAAGTCTAATTATAGTTCTTTTTTATGCCCCACACCATTCAAAGGACACATAATGACTACTCTGAACATATTTCATGTCTCATGAATGAGCTTTTCCAGTAATGAGAGCTTGAATTACATATCTAAAACATGCACATTAGAACAGAAAAGCATATCTTAAATGAAAAAAGCATATATATGCATAAATATATTAAAAAGCATATCCATATAGAATGAAAAGGCATATTAGACATACACCTACACAGTCATTAAACAGAGAATAGATGGAAAAAATTTCATTTCATTCTTTTTGAACTGCCTTTTTTCAACCTGGTATGTGGTTAGCTCTACATCTCCTCATGTGCAGTGTAGCTCCCTCACAACTGTTATGTACACAGGACCTGCAAGTGTACAACAGGACATCCTGTAAAAGCAGGACATGCTGTGACCTGCTCTCCTCAAGCTTCAATGCACTCCAACAGTTCAGGCAGGATTGCTTTTGATACTGGTAATACACTAAATCATTTACTGGGCCAGAAATAAGAAAATTTATTCTACCCTTTGTTCGTATAATTTTAATTCATCTTATAGCTGAAACAGGATTTGGCAGCACAGAAGTGGAAAAGAATTCCTAAAGCCTATGGAGGGAATGCTCATTGTTTCTCTGCCATAGATCTAAGAACTCTTGCTGCCTACTGCATGGCAGAAATTATAGGCCAGGCAGTAGATGACCCCTATATTGATTCAGCTGCATTAATGGAGATGCAAGCTGTGTAAGCATTCCTTAGTTTGAGGGTGGAATAAATCCATAAATATATGCTTTCTCATGGCATCACTAAGAGAAAGAAGTAATTTCTTGTCCCACAATTAACTGTATTTCAAGTAGTAATCAGGACTTGAGATGCAGGAAGTTTACAGCTCTATGTTGCACTAGATGTACACCAGCAGTCTCAGAAACACAGTACTGCCTCCATTCATGTTCAAGTTACATTGAATACTTGGGAAACTCTTGCTGGAGGGACCAGAAGCTCCTTTCATTTGAAAGCTTATTATCAGTAGAAAACAAGCTTCCTTCTAACAAATGAAGAAGAAAATATAATTTGACATGAGTGAAATTATTTGTTAGATGGTTCTGTGTGCATGGGTGAAGCCCAGGACTGCTTAATAATATCAATCTTTCAGATTTATTTCTTCTAACCACTAGGTCTCAAAGTACCACATGGACACTGGCAATGAGCCAGCCACCACAGGTTTGGTGGCAGTCTTCAAATAAGAAAACAAATCACTGTCAGAATCTGAAGCCAAACCAAACACAGATTCAGAAATCAGTTTACACAGACATCTTGGACAGTGCTTTGAACTCCTGAAGAGACACTGTTTATTACACTGCAGTTGTCAGGCTTGTAGTTGCAGTGCTACCCTGTATATTTTACAGGATCTTTTGGTTACTCTATGGGTCATATTTTTCACAATTTCAATTCAGCATGATTTTTGCATTGGAAGAACTTTATAAAGCATATGCAGGGAGTCATCACCTCATACAGACATATCACACTTCTTTTTATAAAGTTGCATTAGCATTATTTCCACTGCAAGGCAACAAGTTGGAGGCACAGCAAATAAAGCCAGAACAAGTCCTCCTTTTCACCTCTGCCCCCTCCCAGTCCAATTATGCCTTTTATCTATTCATGCACCCTGCCATATCTGCTGGCCAGCATCTTGCTGCAGTAACAAAGACTTGACATCTTCTGTGTTACAAAAAAGCCAGTTCCAATGTTGATAGCAAAAAATATCAAAGATAATAACAATGGCATTCTGCTGTAAAATGGCTGCTCTAGTTACACCATTTCCATTAGAATTAATTTCTGGCAGCCCTTCAGGCAAAAAAAAAAAAAAAAATCTGATTTACTATTACTGTTAATGTGAATTTTTTTGATTTGTCTTGAGGAAACATCAAGTAGCAGGCACCACACAGTATCAAATAGCACCAGGGAAGCTGAGTGCAATGAAATGACCTCCAAAGAAAGTCAAACAGAAGCCTCTCAAACACAAGAGGTAACTATATAATTTAATTATCATCTCATTGGACAATTACACTGATACTGATACATACCTACTTTGCTTCTTCCTCCTTTACCTCTTGGTACAGCAAGATCTGGATTTTCTGGTGAGAGCTTATCTCATTACTCAGGGCATAATAATTTTTAAATGTGTTTTACTACATGAATGTTTTATTTAATGCAGTTAAATTTATTAATTTTTAATGTATTATTGTTTTATCATGATAATTTTTGTATTTACATTTGTATTTTTCATTGATGCAATATTTTAAATATGGTTTCAAAAGTATGTAAAATTCTTATGCATTGCACTAATTCATGAGTAAAGTGAAGGCTTTGTGCACAGGTTTCTCCTCATGAGCAAGTTATTCATGAAATGAAAATGGCTCCTACATTCACTCAGCATGACACAGGTAAGAAGTGGCATGAGAATAAATGCTCACAAATGAGCAATGGCAAATGTCTTTACTCCCACAAGTGTATTGTTCTTAGCACATCAACATGAAAACACACTACTCTGAATTCTCAGCAAAACTCATTCCTTAACTTCAATGGGACTGCAGAAATGAGTTTAGAATTCAGTATGAAGATATTATGTTTGCATAAAGATGTGGTTTTAAGTATGGTCTGAGTTGCTTCAAAGAACTGGGGACTTGACAATTTGTCTAAAAATATAAGCAAACACCAGTCCATGAACATACAAAGCTGTGAATGGGTAAGGTTCAGTTTGTAACTGACCTGAATAACCCTGCAGAATATCACGGCGAAGATCACAGTGTTAAGACACTGCTGCTGCTGCAGTTTAGCCCTTGAATGAGAATTCATCCTTTCACTCTCCCACAGACCTCAGTCACCCTTGGCCCTGCCACACCACGCAGGTATGACAAAACAGTAGGTTATATTATGTCCCTTAACAATTATTCTGACATTTTCTCTATGGATTTCTGTACTGATCAAGTGACCCTCTAGACTTCTACAAGGCCAAACAATTTTTCCAATGTAATGATGTTTTATAATTCACTGATAAAGTCAATTTCATAAAATGCAGGTTGGAGGAAAACCAATCTTTTTTATTCTTCTTCCCATTGCAGTAATCAATTCAGCTCAGAATGAAGAGCTCCCAAAGACTGTAACACAGATTTTAAAACAGCAGATTGAGAAGGCAGCTCAGGAAAAGGCTGTTCACTCTGACAGAGAGATCACAACATCTGCTAAAGAAGTAAAGGTCTGTATTTTTAATAAGAGCAATCTTTCCTTATGCAAATGAGCAGTTAAGACACTGGTCTGTCATGCTGTCTGATTTTCTACTTTGAATAATTACGATTAAAAATGTACCTTATGGAAGTGGTGGGAATAGACGGACTTCAGGAATTAAGTGCACATAATGTAATATGAAAGACATTAGAAGGCTCCATGAGTACTTAGAGTATGTGACAAAAACAATTCAAGGTAAAAACTTCTGCATTTTCTCCTCCTCTGATGAATAGTCTCCTCTTTCCTTGTTTTGAATCTCTAAGTATGTGTAATTTGTCACCACAGACTCTCAGAAAATACCACTTTCTAAAGAAATTAAAATGAGCATAAGCTACAGCTAAAGTTTGTTATGCTTATAGTGCAAAGTCTGCATTTGTTGCAGCAAAATCTCTCAGACTGCTCAATCATCATTTTGCATGAATTCCACATTTCCTTTCACATATATCCTATGATGCAAATATCACAGCTCTTAGCTCAAAAGATTGGTTTTATGCATTCTGAGCAATAGCTGATAGATTGTGTCTTTCCAGATCCTATTATAATCCTATTGCTTGGATGCTTGCAGAACTTGCTTTTGTGCAGAATAGAAAAATTGTTTTCTATATTACTGTGCTTAAGAAAAAAGGAGGAAAAAAAAAAAAAAAAAAAGAGGGGAAAAAACCACAACCATAAAGCACAGAAAACCCAACATATTTGTCCCTAAAGATGGAAAATACATACCGGGAAATCACATTGACTTCAACAGTTCATCTGATACTGCTACAGTCTCAGGAAATTCAGACTACAGGAAATTTCTACACCAAGGGAAAAACAGAATGGAACTTCTACCTCTGCCATTATTTGCTCCTGATACATGGAAGCACAGGAAAACTTCCCAATATTTATGCAAATGCCCTGATGGAAGTGTCAGTGTATTCTGAGTCTATTAGACCAGCCAGCTATCCAACAAAGTCCACTGTGTCCATGGATCTGTACCCAAAGCAACTTATGTGAATTAAGACATTTATATAATTTTTTACACCCAATATTAAGAAAACACTTAGAAAAACATTTTCTAGTATTTTATGTCATGGATGTGAAACACAGAATATGACTTTAGATGTGCACCAGGTACATCTAAATGGCTTTGCCTTCATAATTCAGACGTTCACAAGGCCAGAAAAATAATACTTCATGGCATGAAATCTAGAGAGGAGAGTTCCTCTCTCTAAGGTGAGAGAGTCAGCCTTTCATTCCATTTAAAGATCATCCTCCAGACCCAGCTGAAGCTAGAAGTACTGCCCAGAAGGAACCATTGCAGGAAGAAATGTTAAAATATTCAGGCTGAGTGTTTCAGATGCAGCCTCTTGCCGTGCTGCATGCACATGCCCCAGGCTCTGCAAGGACTATGGACAATATCCATGCATTAGGCAGAGGAGGTGTTGGTGCAGGCAGGTGGGTGTTTGAAATGCAGCCACTGAATTATATGAATAAAAATCCCCAGAGAGGAACAAGTATCAGCTGAAACATTCATCTAAGAAGTTTCTAATGGTGCTGTGAAGATGCTGAGGTACATGCTGGAAACACTGAATCTGGATAAACTTCAGCAGCTCAACCCAGTTATTTCCCTTAACTTCTTGCAGACAAAGCCTGAGCTGAAAGAGAAACTGAGCTCTTCACAGAAGAGTGAAGAGAAGTAGAATGTATTTTATACAGCCATTGTGTGTTACCAGAGAGAGCTTCAAAGATGGGAGAATGAAGCTGTCCATGGATAAGACACTGAAAAGAGGCATTACACAATAACACACCAGATGAATGCAGCTTTTACCTGTGACAATAAAACTCCTATGGAAAATCTCAGTGGAAGAAAACATACAGTGCTAGACACATGGCAAAAAGGCTGAAATAAAGCCTTGAGACACGTAGGATCCAAAGGAATTAAGTCCAGCTGAAACATCCACTACAAAAATCAGACAAACAAGATCAAGATCCCATAAGAGATGCAGCAGCTCCTGTAACACTAGAGCAAACCACAGATTCTGATTCTGAATTGGATGGCAACGATATCCAAGTAGTACAAAAATAAGACATAGGAATTAAAATAGATAGATTTCCATGAAGTCCAGAAGACTGAGAAGCTGAAGGATGCAGGAATTTAGGATTAACACTAAGAGATCTATCCTGAAGAATTACATGCAGCAAAACAAAAAGATGCTAAAAATAAATATTACAATTATAATAGCATTACTGTTTTATTTTAAATACATTAACATGCTAGAAAATGTGGACAGAATGCGCCTCACTTTTCAGGTTTAAAATTAAAACATCCTCTAAACAGAAGTAAAATGACTGTATAAAACAGCTGTGGAGACAAAATAATGCTCATATTTTGTGCACATCCATTTTTAGTGTAGTAAAATATAAGATATTACTTTAGACAAAGTGAACTATGTTTCAGTGGGTTTTCTGATTGAGTAAAATTACTGAAATTGTTTAAGAATTACTATGCAATTAAAAAAAAAACAAACTGCTACTTCCTGATAGGTGATTTAACCAGTTCATAAAGCTCTAGTCTGAATTTAGGCAATGAAATGAGATGTAAGGGTCCTGGTTTCACATCACTAAGGAGTGAAGCTGCTCAGTGTGTCTGTCAAAGAGCTGAAGCCCATTATTTGTTTCATACTGAACAAAATTTTTAACTATATGATGTGAATACATATATATTTATAACTGAGTATGAAGCAAACATGGAAAAATAAGCATGACTTCTTTCTTATGGTGCATGTTTTACTTAAAAATTATATTAAAATAGCATTTAGATTGCAAAGTTATGGATTTGAAACATAGAAAATATTACATATGCTACTGAAAGATGAACATCAGTGTCCTCCTTTTTTGCATCTATTTTGGGCACTGAGTATGGATGGGATCCTGCAGGAAGACCAGATGTTGCCATAGCTTTAGCCATTTGATAGATGAACTGGATGCTTACGCTTGAACAGCAGAGGAAATGGCAGAACAAAGCTAAACACTCCTGCAGCAGCAAAAGTGCAGAGCTCACTATTCCTGAACAGAGAGCTTTGCTCTGGGACTCCCAACACTGTGCACCAAGAGAGGGGTGCTACCTCTAATCTCTAGGAGCAGAATTGGACATGAGTGGGTTGTGAGCCCGTAAAACGAGGCACGGCCTAGCAGCGATCCAACAAAATACTTCATGTGGTGGGCTGGCTCTTGGTGACAGCTAAATCCACACCCACTTACCCACACCCCGCAGGGGGCTGGGAGAAAGAATCAGAAGAGCAAGAGAGCCTGTTGGCAGAGGAAGAGAGGTTAATAGAGAAAGCAAAGCTGGGGCATGAGCAAAGCAAAAGAAGGAACTGATGCCTTGTCACTTTGGCCTCAAAATGCACAACTTTTACTTGAAAGACAAACACTCTGAATGTCCCTCTTCCTTCTTTCCCTCCAAAGTTTCTATTGCTAGGCATGATGTCGTATGCTGTGGAATACCCCTCCACACAGCTGGGGTCAGCTCTCTTGTTTGTGTGCTCTCTCAAGTATCTTGCACA
Organism: Lonchura striata; assembly: GCF_050655825.1. NCBI lineage: Eukaryota > Metazoa > Chordata > Aves > Passeriformes > Estrildidae > Lonchura > Lonchura striata. The sequence goes on from NC_140709.1 coordinate 18,957,872, forward strand.
TCCCCAGTCTACCTGCCTGGGACTGGACAGGAGGGCAGAGTGGGAGGAAGAAGGGACTTTGACACTGGGCAAGTACAGTTCAGCAACAGCTAAAACATTGTGTGTTACCAGCACTCGAGCCCAAATTCAAAACAGCACTGAATGGGCTGCTATGAAGAAAACAACTGCATCCCAGATAGTCTCAGTAAAAGCACTATGTAAAAAGTGAGTAGAAATACCCAGTTCCAGTAGAATAGGGAGTTTTCTAAAAGTCAACCCTCTGGATTTTGTTTTTAATCTCTTTCTATCTGGTAAGTATTGATGACCTCAAATAGCAGACCAGCCTTTTCCTCACTGATTTTGCAGGACCATTCACATGTGGTGGGTTGACCTCCAGCCACTGTTCCATTCTGCCTCCTCAACAAGATATGAAGAAAAAATAGGATGAAGAAGCTCATAGGGCAATTTAAAGAAAGGGAACAACACAAGGACATTTACCAATTACTTTTATAGCCATGGGAAAAAAATATTTGCCAACTAAGATAGATTCAGATTGCGAGAAATAAACACCACTGCAACACCTCCCCTCCTGCCATCTTTTTCATAGTCTCAGCTTTACTCCTGCCTCTTCCTCATCCCTCTCCCACCCCCAGAAGCATCCCCAGTAGAGGGGAAGAGGATTGGGGGCTGGGGTTAGTCCATACCAGTTCCTCTCTGCTGCTCCTTCCTTCACACACCTGTCCCTTGCTTCAGCCTGGGCTCTCCGTATGCCACAGCTCCTCTGGGAACACGCACTGTGGGTTCCCCAGAGGCCGTAGTGTGGATCACTGCTCCTGCGTGCTCCTCTCCAGGCTGCAGGGAACTGCCTGCTCAAAACCTGCTCCCCTGGCGCCTCCACAGCCTGCAGGGCAATCTCTGTTGCAGCCTCTCCTCCCCTTGTTCTTCTCTGACCTTGAAGTTTACAGGGCTATCTCTGACACTTTTGCCCCCCAGTCCTGGCTGCATGTGCAGCTTTTTGCCCTCTTGGAACACGTTTTCCCAGAGACAGGAGGAGCGTGGCCGAGCGGCCATGCATCCAGAGCTGGTTGTGCCAGCAAGGGCAGGCCCTGCTGCTCCTCACAGAGGCAGCCCCAGCCACAAAACTGTGCCACTGACACACAATATGCAATTCAGTTTCAGAGAGATGCATGTTACCTCACCATTCAGTCCTGGAAGTTGTTTTGGGATAAATTTCCCTTAATTTCCCTCTGCTTTCCTCTTCTCTTGATTTGCCTTCTGAGGCACAACACTCACTATCTATTTTCCAACTAAGCAAAGTAACCATTCAATGAGACTGTTTTCCAGGATAGATGTCACCATTCTTCCCCTCCTAATTACCTTATCTCCTTCCTCTCCCCCCTCTACATTCAGAATACTTGTGTACCTAAGAATAATCAGCTGAATAATCAGAGTCCTGGTGCTTGGCTCACAAGTGGTTTGTGCATGCAGACTGCCCCTTACTGGTATGCGTGCCCCTTACTGGTATGAAACTTTCTAGTCATGTTTTGTACTTTATAGAGAAATAGCTTTCTTTATAATTAAATAATATCTATATTTATATATAGATATATTTATATATAATTAATATATAAAGCTATTAATATAAATGTAGCTACCTTAGTATTAAAAGTCAACTGAAAAAAGTATCAGGCCTGACAACTAAAATTGTAAAAATCACAAATAATTATGTCCATAGCATATTTGGACCATGTGAGTGCACAGTCTGGAGGTTACCACAAAAGGGGTAACCCCTATTGTGCATTTGGCATGGCTAAGCAAAAATTCCTCATCGGAATTTCAAACATCCATCTGTACTTACTGATCTTTAAATCACGTGGTACATTCAAAGATTATACATACAGCATACTCAAGTCCACTTATTGGAAAACGCTCTATTATTCTACCACATTTCACACAACAGTTAGTTATTACAAATAAATGGAAGATATTGTACCTGGTAAAGTTCTTCCAAATGTATGGATTCCTGCAAAGGGAAAGGTAAGTAGTTTTTAAATTTCCAAGTATTACTGTTAGTTGAAGAAAACGCAAGCCTTACAATAAACAACTAAGACACCAGTTGGCAGAGAATGGAAAATGTTCTAACAAAATATATGGACTGATACTGCTCAAATCAAATCATAACATGTGGCTTAAACTAATTTGTAACCTTTTATTATGTGGTTGTAGAAACTGCAGATTCAGGAAAATGAAACATGCAAACTCTGTCAACAGAGAGTGTACCCCATGGAATGTCTAGTTGCTGATAAGCAGAATTTTCATAAATCGTGTTTTCGGTGTCACCACTGTGGCAGTCAATTAAGGTAAGAATTAACTGCATGTTCACTCACACAATCCTGCTTTTGAATATACATACCAATGATGAAATTATTTTCAACAGCAGGATTATTCAGCCTGTAGGATGCTGGGTTGACAGGGTGGTATCCTGAGTTCTCCTTTTCTTCTCTGCCCCTAACAGCTGCACTGTGACATGAAATGAGTCTTTTGAATTCCTTATAGGACTGTTACATCCCAGTACCTTCCACATTCTTCCCCATATTACTTCCTACTGCCTGTTGCAGACTTTCAGGACAGCATGAAACAGAGGCAGTAGACATGGGAATTCAGGTGGAATTCAAGATATCCGCAAAACGCCAAATTTTCTCTTAATTTTCCTCACTCAAAAATTAATTATTATGGTTCTCTGCATTACCAAATCACCCTAATCACTCTGTAACCTTAATATAAAATGTGGGATTTATTGCCCTATCTGCAAAAACCAACAATTTTGATTTTAACACACTCTGGGTTAGTTACACAGACTTCCTTTACTTCATTTAGGAGGAAAATCCAAATATAAATCTAACACAGATTTCTGTAATTTGCACAAAGACTAAATTCTGCTGCTACTTTGTAGAAAAACTGAAGATTTGGACTTAATAAGATGAAGAAAAATAGTCCAAAAAGCCCAGAAGTGCTGTGGAACATTTCTATTTGAAGCTTATTCTGTGCAAGAACTGAATGAGTTTATGTTTTTTCTTAAATCACCAAGCATGACTCTTCTCCTTCATTTTGACTTTGAAATTGTATGGGTATTTGCAAGTAAAGGTTTTAGATACCTTTTTTTTGGTGGGAGGGGAGGGAGAAAGGGAGAGGTGTATGGTAATTTATGATACGTAAAAGCATAAAACACATTTTCTTCCATTTGGCAGCTTGGGAAATTATGCATCTCTCCATGGAAAAATATATTGTAAACCCCATTTTAAGCAACTTTTCAAATCAAAAGGAAATTATGATGAAGGTTTTGGACACAAGCAGCATAAGGAATTATGGAATTCTAAAGATCAGCTTAGTTCAATTAACAAAACTCAGGCTGAAGAAACAAATCCCATTAATAGCATACCTGTTGATCCTAAACCAATTACAAAAGTTGATAAAGGCTTATACTCAGGTACCGAAGACGCTTGTCCTGATATTTTGGATAATAATTTGAAAACCACAGAAAGAGGTAAATTAAAAATGACATGGCCTCCTTCAACAGATGATGCAACATCTAAGAAAACATTCTCTATTGAAGAATCAGCTAAAGTAAATAAGACAAAGTGGCCCCCAGAAGGTTTTGCTCAAGAAGATTCTAATGTATATACAAATAAACCTCTGGGCAACAAAATGGAATCTCAGAAAAATCCCACTGTGATGGAGCAAAATAAAAAAAACACCACAATTTCACAACAAAATCAATACTCATCCACTCTGTCTGAAAAAGAATGTACGAATACCTGTAAAGCAAAGAAAAATGAAGCAGGCAATAAGGGAAAGGATGAGGAAGCTGGAAACGTGCAAGATAAGGTGAATAAACTAGAAGCACCAGAGAATAGAGAGCAAAGTGGAAGGGATATTAATGAGGGTGATAAGGTAATTGTGGATAGTACTGGGAAGAAGCAAGAGAAACAAATTAATGAAACTGATAATTCAGAAGTTGTACAGGTTACTAATATTGATGATGTAACAGTACAAAAGAATCACAAAGAATGCAGCTTCAATAGCAACAACAATAATAATTATGCCACTTTTTCACATCAAAATATTCGTACACAGAAAACAACCCTCTTAGTTGTGTCTACCCCAAAGACAGCATTAAGCCATGCTATTTGCACTGAATCACAGCATGCCTGGGCAAAGATGGACACTCAGTCTGGAAATGAAGAAATGTATCAGATGTATAAACCTCATAAGAGCTGTTCTAGTGATACTGTACTTGCACAGGATGAACAGAATCCAAAAGATGAAGACTCTGTTACTTCTAACAGTCTTACTCAATTTAATAATGATGCCACTTGTCAGAAGTCTCGTACTAGCAGCATGTTTGTTTTGAAGAAGGCAACTAACACAACATTGTCTGTTTATACTGAGTTATTATGCACTGGAGAAAAATCAGAATATGACAAAAAAGACAAAAAGCTAAATACTATTTTATCTGACACTCTGAAGACATCTTTTCTTAAAAAAAACAACCTGTTTTTAAACTGTGGTCTAACAGACTCTGCAGCTGTAAATAAAAATTCCTACAGTCCATATTCAAAAGAACATGGAAATTATGATACAGAACTGAATTATATTAACGCTTGTCAAGAAAGTGGAATAATCCAATTGGCAAAGGCTGACATAAATACAAGCTTAGATTTCCTGAGCTCAAGACATACGACTGTTTCATCATTCCAAGGCAAGAAAGTCAAGTTCAAATGGCTCACTGCAGATGAACAAATTAAAAAAAAATAGATTTTATGATGAAAATTAATAAGACATCCAAGTGGTCAGCTATGTCTGTCACTCATTACAAAGGATGTAATAAATAGGTATTTCTTCAGTCTATTTATTTTAGTCTTTCATGAAGAATTTAATATCCAGATATTACACAAAAAAATACAATTATATTGTCAAATACCCAGACTTTATTCAGTTAGTTTATATTTAAGACAATGAAGATGTAGAATTTTTTTCCATCTGTAATTATAAAATACTTCTTGTTTTTCTATGTTCCTGAACATTGCAAGGAATATTTTACTACACTGTCCTGGAGAAACATAATCCATTTCAATATTTATTATTTGTAACAACTTCAGATGTGAAGCATCTGGTGTGCACAAAGGAAGCAAGAATACTTTTATTGTTTTTCTAATGTATTATTATTCTAACTGAGCTGTTGCTCCATGACATATTATGTACACTGGTTTTGTTAGCTCATGCTAGAAAACCTGGGGTTTGGTTGAGATTTTGGGGGGTTAATCTTTTTTGTTTCTGTTTTTGCAGTATCATGTAATACTTAGTTTGAACTGGATAATTATTGAATAGTAACCACAGCAGGTTGGTGAAGAGAATTGTTTTGCTATATTGCTACAGCTGCTACTAAGTTACATTGAGTAACAGGGGAGAAAAAAGTGTGTAAATTTTAACATTGGATAAAACTAAACATCCTAAATAGAACTGAAACAAGGTTTGGGGACACTGGGCAATGAAGACTAGTAGTTGTTTCAGGAATTAATTCAAAGTCACTTTAGCTGAAGCAGCTCTCCAGTGTCATACTTAAACCTGTACAAACTTTTGCAGATCTAGCACTTTTTTCCTTAAAACCTATGCTTATGGATTAACATTTGCTCACTTAACACTACTCCATCTTGTATGAAACAGCAATATATCATTTAACTGTTGACAATGCATAATAAAAAAAGCACTTTACAAAAAATATATTGTGAATTTTTTAAAGTTGAATTTATACATACTATTTTTTTTAGAGTTTGTAAAATTCTTCATGCAATGCCTAGTTTAAGCCAAAGTGTCAGAGAGAAAGGGAATCAAAATCAAAATAAATTTTTAAAAATAATTCCTGAAGGACTCAACACAGGCATTTGAAATAATTTACAAGAAAGACAAGCTGATGTTAAAACATTTAAGAAAGTGTGCTTCAGACTTCTAGAACAAAACATTATCTGCACCACTCAATGCCCAAAGCAACAGGGTTGTGGGTAAGTGGGAAATTCACATGTGACTCCTCTATACCTGCACGCAAACAGCCATAAACTATACACACACATCAGAGAACCATGAATAGCATTTTTTCCACAAGCACACGTCAAGAATATATTGCTCCAAAGTATTCTCGGTAAAAGCAGAAATATAAGATCTCTTTAAATTAATGTTACCAGAAGAACAGCCTTTTGCACAAGACACACCAATATGACTGTATTTGAGAACTTTATTAAAAAGCATTAGCCTACAGCTGCTTTTGGACATCTTAGAATCATTTCATCATTTCTCCCTCTCTGTTATTGCTTCCCCCATTTGGGTGTAACCATCATAATTTGTTTTTAAAAAGCTAAGAGATTACTACATAACACTAAATGACTACTCTCTTTTTTGAGTAGATAACACAAGTAAAAATAACATCAACAAAATTCCTGCTAAGACAACAAAAAAACCCCAGAAAATGCATGCCTGAAGAAAATAAAGGGAATTTGACTGGCATGTTTAGACTTCTACATGGATTAAAATTTTAAGTCTCCCCCATTTCTCAAATTTCTTACTAGATAGAAGATTGGTTTTGGCTGTATTAGTTAGGAAAGATGAGTTATCTTGAAGGTGAAGTGATGGTGTTTATGTGCACATGTGTAGGTGTGATCATACACAAGTTAGTAATTCAGGAAAATGCTAACATGGCTGCAATATTTGTACCTGAAGTACAGTCCTATGCCATTTGTCATCCTCCTGCATATTCTGATGAATTTAATCTTGCATCAACTACAATCTAGAGAAGTGACAGATGTCAATTATGGTAATAAAAATTCACACCAAGAAATTAGCACCTCTAAAACTATCCTTGGAAACTATAGACCTTTTAGCTTCCCCCAAACAAAATTAAAAAAGAGTGACAGGAAAAGTGTGTTCCTTATGGCCAGCTAGATACATCTAAAACAAAGGCTTTGTTGAAATAGTATAAAAAAGCAAGACTACACAGAAATTTTTACTCCCAGAGAGAATATTATGTAAAGTCAACTTACATAAATAACATACCATATGGAGTAAATCTTTTTGGATATTCCATGACTGAGATTCTGTTTAGTATGGGACAGACACAGAAGTGCAGAGACTTTCTCTAGTGGATCCACCAGCTTTGCATTCTCTTCTCTTACCGAGTGGCTTTTTTACTTCCACCAATAGTGAGGAAAAGAAATTATGTTGAAGAATTATTTATTTGAAGCAGAAGCTCTATTATATTGTTTTGGGATCCTTATACAAATCATAAGGATGACACACTCTAAACTTGTTCTAGAAAACGAACAGCGATGGGTAATAAAATATTGTAGAAAAATGTAAAAAAAAAAATTAAGTAGAAGAGCTCTTCAGGACTTCAGCTAAAACTTAGTGTAAAAATAATCAGAGATGAGATAAGGCTTAAACTCACTGAGTCTTAAACTCTTTTCCTTCCAAGGCTAAAGGATGGGAGATGTCACCCTGATGTATACATACACTGCTACTGCAGAAGTCATACTGTGGAGAGAATGCATACAGCAGCTGAAAGTGAGATTGAGATAAAATGTGTAGAAAGTAGCAACCTTATAGGTTTTCTGTAAATGAAATACTAAGTGAATAGTAACTCCTTAGCTGCTGAAAAACCTCATGCATTTTAGTGAACCCATACAGATTTACTGAAGCCAAGGAGCTGAATAATAAGAACTAGCATCAATTAAGAGTTGTATTTCTGTGAGGGGAAGTTGCTATTCTAAGTATGTTCAAGTTATCCTCTAGGTTTTCTAAGTTCTGTTACCTGGGTTTAAATAACCAGCCATCAGTCTGTAAAAATCTCATTCTGATCTTCTGAGGAGAAGCTTGATGGCTCCTGGGAAGAATTCTGGTACTGAACCTCCAATTCTCTCAGCAGGATAGCTTCCTCTGGCTACTCCTAAGTTTCATCCCAGGGACAGGACACTCACCCTAAAGAAAGGGACCTTACAGTCATGGAGGGCAGAGCTGATCCATTTCCAGCACAGCTGCAGCCAAGCACTGTTCAACAGTAAAGCTGCACTGACGAGTAGCACTAAAATGAAACTTTTCCATATCATTATTTAGTACAGGAGACTTGCAGTCTGAGAAGTATATTTGCACTGGCTATTACTGGCTAGTGAAGATGTCCTACTGCTTTTAAAACTCAGCAGGGTTCATGTATTCTTCTATACTGAAAAGCACCAATTAGAGAGATTAAAGAGCCTGATTTAATGGCTGGGCCAGCGCTGAATTTTAGAGGACTTCTAAATTTACAGTCCATTTGCAATTTCATTAACATAATTGGCAAAAAGACTTACTTAGATTTACTTAAATTGTTTTTATAGGTGCAGCATATCAACTAATTCTTTTGAAGCCTTTGTAGAGTCAGGGGCATCCTGAAAACTCTCTAAAGAGGCTTAAGTAACACTTGGGCTGTACAGCTGAAGTGGACTCCTCCTAAGTGAAGGATTTGCTCAATGCAAATGCTGGATTACTTGGAAAAGTTAAAATACCTGGTCTGTCTTCTGTTGAGCACTTATCTCCTTCATACGTATCAGCAGGCAGACCTACACTAGTTATCTTAAACGACACAGTGCTCAGGGTAGACAACTAATCCATGCTATGGATCTGCCTGGCTCTAACACAACATGTCTTGAAATATCCCTCCCATAAATAATTATAGTTCAGGCCTTATTTTCAAAGCACAGGATAATTAGCAGAATTTCTTATAAAAGATTTGGGTCGCTTCAGTCAAGTACACCTCCAACTGGTAGGTATAATTGCAAACACATTAAGTACCCTGGGTACACTCACAAAAACAGGAAAACATTACGAAAAAAACATAGATTAAAGCCTTTGTCTCTTTTCATGCTTTCTTCCATTAAGAGGAACCTAAGTTAAATCTTTTGGGTAAATTTTATTGCCTTTCACAAACATTTCACCTTGTATGTGGATTACATTTGATGATTTTGACATGAAAAGCATTTTTAAATGTTTTAAAGAGAGGATCTGTGTTAAATTTGGCTTAGAAGCATAATCAGACTGACCTTACTTTTGGGCTTTTTAAAACAGGAAATTACAATTCAGCCATGAAAGATCTGAATTTTTCAGTATAGTCCTTAAGCAAAAAAATCAGGCAGCTCTGTAATGTACTATTTTGGGGAAAGAGGATAAAAATTGCTGCTTCCCATTGCTCCCTCATCTCCCTTCTCCTAAGGTTGGGTATGAGAGAGAAAGAAAGAATAAGGTCTTCTTAAATTCTTAAAAAGAATAAGGCCAATCTGTCATTAAGTACATAAATTGTAATTTTACTAAAAAGAGACATGAAAAATCTACTACACATTTAAGCAGGTGATTTTCAAAATCACATAATCTGTTTAAATAAAAAAAACCCTAGGAAAACCTCAGAGTTTCGACCCATTTTACCTTCTGACTCTTGACACTGTAGCCATCACTATCAGTATCCATATAAAATTACTCTTAGACTGATGAAATGATACCTGTAACAGATGCTGACAAGGTAAAATGTCCTATCACAACAAATACCTATGAAGGAACCATTCCCTCCCCACAGAAATTGTACATTCCAAAACAAAAAGCAGGCTGTTTTTCCACTAAACCTTACTAGGAAAAAAATTGACCAAACAAATTTCTTGATAAAGAAGTAATCTCTCAACAAAAATAGAGATGAATTTTCAGTAAATGAGCTGAAATAGTTAAAATAAGGGGGAATGAAGGTGTAGCTCTACCATGAGGGGATGGAACACTAAACAAAGTACTTCAATATACTGCTTGGTAAATTAGATTGTCATCCTAATTGTAATACTGGTGTACAAATCATAATAAAAATTAAAACCAATCTATATGAAATATCCTCTTACCACTTATAATATGCTTCCAGTTTCTCTCTGTAATCACAGTTAAGACCTCTACAGGACATTAGATAAAAAGGAAGAAATAGATAGCTATAAAGTCAGCTTGTGCAGATGTACACAGAAAAAAAATTCTGCAGTTCCAATCTTAAGAGCTTTTGTACAGCTTTTCATAAAGCAATATTAGAGTGGAAATAGCACATAAACAGTGTCATATACGGTTCTAAACAGTGTTTAGATCTCTTTATTATCTCCTATAAACTGCTTTTCTGCTTTGGTAGGACAGTACTGCTATACAGGTTGGGTCTGGGTGGCTTGACTGAGAAAACCATTTTGCCAGCAGTGGTTCTGTGCCAGAGAGAAGGTAATGAAAAGTTGCATTACCAGGCACTGGCAGCTGCCCATGCCAGCAGCATGCCATAAAACAGCAACAGCGTGGACTCAGCTTCCTGGGCAGGAATAGGAAGTCTAAACCTTTTCTTTTTTTCAAAATAAAACATTAAGACAACAACCAAGAATACCTTTCTATGTTTCTGAAGGCACCATATAAATATTTGGCTAATAATGTAAGGCAAACTATATATGAAAATACTAATGTTATTAACTGAGATTTATAAACTGATATACTGCAGAGTGCACCATTATCTTAATTTTTTATTTTTAGAGAAAGAATATATGCAATATAGGAAAGAGAGGAAAATAAGGGAAAAAAATAGGGCTAATTTACCTTATTTTTATAGACCTGTAAGAATTAAGCTTTGTAAACTTCTTCCAAATAGGTTCCAACCAATTAGGTGGGGTTTGGATTAAGTGTCCAGATATTTATGCTCTGTGTCATTTCAAGACTACTGCAGCACTCCAAAAAACAAACCATTTTCTTTAACCAGCTACAAATTTCATCATCACCTACAAGAGACAGAAGTGACATAGCATTGCTTTTTTTGACATGAAGACCCAGCTACAGAGAGATGATTAACAAATGAAATTCTGCACCTCCTGTACCTTTACTGAGTTTGTTCAAACATGTGTACATGTATCACCATATTTACTAATACCCACTCTATTACTGATTCATTCATTACAGACCTTCATTTCTAAAAATTAATCATAATTTACAGGGTCAGGAAATAAGGTCAAACAGACAACTTTAATTTTACCACAGTCCAACATCTGAGTGCTTGAATTTGAAATTTTAATGTTCCTTTAATATATTTGCTGAAGACATACTCACATATGCACCACATACAGTTCAAGTGATTGAGTTCTGGAAATTCAAAAACTGGATCAACTTGAAAGTTATGAAAACTGTTAAAGACCAACATCAAGGTATCATGCTTTATGGATTTCTGCACTTGTAAAATATTAGAGGTAATTCCTCCCCATTTTCAAGTCTTTGAAGGATAAAAAATAAATCATAAATTTTCAGGACCTTTCTAGAATGATTCTTCTTTAACACACATTGAATGCTTTGGTGGAGCAAAAAAAAACCCCACCCACACCTGCCTGGGTGGTTTCTGTAAATTATACATTCTTCCTCAAGCTAAGCTGTAATGTTAAAGTCTACGTTTTATTCTATCCTACACGGGCAATTATGTATTTTAATTGTGGGAAAATGTAATTTCATTCTAGTAATGGTTTTGCATACCTGCCTTTTAAAAAATGCAACTTTTGATTGCTGATAATTTTGTCTTGCTATCCACTTGGGGAGAAGCTTTCTGCACATAGGAAAGGACAGACAGACTAATTTACTTTTAAAGCTTTACCAAAAGACTTTGTTTCATTTCCAGGAAAAATACCTGGTAAGAGCATAGATTTTTTTTTTTTCCCATTCTAAAAAAATATCTTTTAGCTGAAAAAATTTAAATCAGTCTATTGCCTCACCTTTGATCTTGTTCTAGTTTGACCATATTTTCAATATATCTTTCCATTTCATCGTGCCACATAACTTTTTTTATGGCGTGAATCACATCCTCTTGATATACAACCAGGAAAATATTTTTGTTAGGACTTCTTTCTGAAATGGTGCAACAGCTAGAAGATAAATTGGAGATTGCAATCAATAAAGCCTGAGGTAATATTTTTAAAAATTCAATAAATCAAAATATTAAATAATTGTGCAAGTGGCAGGATTCATACCTTCTATGCTCTGAACAAGGTAAGAGTCCCAAGAAAAACACTGTGCAATCACAAAAATAAAGACTATAAGGATAGCTTTTGAGTTCAGGCATTCTCATTTTCAAACTTAATGATCTTTTAATGTAATACATGAGTCTGTAAGCATATAAATATACAGACACTCATGTATACATAAGTAGAACCACAAGCAATCAGCAAATTACTGTAACACCAGCTGTGTATATATAGAACTAGGAAGCTCAGAGCCACTAAACTGCTTCATAATGTGGTGGCTTCACTGCTTTCCCCCCTCTCCTTCTATCATATATTCTGTGCTTCCTTTGGTTGCTCTTCTACTATCATTACAAGCTCTTTGGGACTGAGACTTTAGACAACTTCTTTTCTTCCACATGATAAGAAAAAGCATACAGCCAAATATTTCTGTAGTTCTTTTATCTTTGAATAAATTCTGGCACCAATATCCACAGTCCTTTAGTGAGCAGACATCTTTATCTATGAGGATGTCACTCCAGTAACAGAAACAGGTGAGTAATTTTTCTTAAAATGCTCTTCAATGAAAATAAGGGTAACAGAAACTTTCCTGTGTGGTAATCGTAAAATAGTCCCAGATGACAATTCCAAGCTTTGCAGTGTTAGTAGCAGGGAACATGACTCCTGTATTCTGGTAGCCGTGTACTTCAAGAAAATGGAAATTATGGACCAGTCACAGTCCACTACTGGTTGCATCCTCTTGCTGATAAGCAATCAGATGACACAGAACCAAGCTCTCTGGTTTATGAGTACCAATTGCCAAATCATCCTCCAAGAGGATGAAAAATTGAAAAAAAAAAAAGAAAATTGCATGCAAAATTATAAAATAAGTGAAAACATTAATCATAATTAAACAGAAGCACATTGATTTTTGCCAGCTGGATTCAGCCACAGACTGTGGTGGGAAGGCTCTTCTCTCTTGGTTAACCCTGCTGAGAGCTGTATTAATTCTTTATAATTAATTTCTTAGGTAATAGTGCAAATATTTGTCAAAACAGTTGATCCACCACAAAATTAAATATGGGGTGGGGAATAATGAAAACTCTAATATATTCAAAGGAAAGATAAAAATACCCAAACTGACTGGGTCGATGGGGGGGGAGGCGAAATGTTCTTTATATGAATTGGTCATTCAAGCAAAGCAGAATTCCTCAGATCTGAAAAAAGGTTCACCACCCATCCATTCCTCTACACAAAGGCCTATCTTACATCACTGTTCAAGGCAGTTGCAATTAAACATATATTTATAGAATCTTTAAACAAAATATATTCATTATGTTCACAGTGACATTGCTCTGAAGGACGCCGCATAAATGGAAGCTGTGCTTACAAATGATCACTGCAGATAAACAAATATCCTGAAGGACTCACTGCACACAAAGGAAGTTGCCTTGCTTTTTTTATGGGGAGATTAGCTCCCTCCAGCTGACATAATACATGGGAGATAAAATAACAAAAGGAAACACTTTGTCAAGAGTGTGAAATCAGATCCCAATGCACCTTCAGGAGAGTGCATCGAGGCAAGTTTGTGGGGGCAAGAACCCTTTGTCTCCTCACATGTCTATATAGCACATAACTGTGATTTGCATCTCACAGCATACATCTACATGATATTAACAGAAGGGTTGCCAAATGAGGCTGAATAATGCTAGCAAATTGTAACACGGTTAAAAATAAATAATCAAATATTCCTCCTCCAGATCTACAAAAGCAGTGCTGCATCCATGCATCAGTTAAGTATTCAAACCCTATCAGAAGGGAGGAGTGAAATAATGTTTATCTCTAAGAGGTCATTTTACAGTTTAATGTAAAAGATCTGCCAATTATAGTACAATTCAGTACTATAAAACCTGAAGTTAAAATCTAAAGGATATACAACAACTGTGTTTCTTTTCTTCATAAAGGAATTTCAGGATAGTTCCCACCATCTGCCAGAATCCCCAATACCAGCACTTAGCCCAAAGTTCACATCTTGTTGGCTGCCTTAACAGCTAAAACAATGATTTTTGTAGGTGTGATTCTTAACTTCTATCACACCTGTTGATCCAGGACAGAAAGGACTCCTGCTTACAGAGCTGTAGGGAAATTACATTTCTTATACTGTTTCAGCTATGAATAAGAACAGCTCAAGTCACATATGTCCTTTAGTGCTTTCCAGGAGTACAATAAAAAGAACTGTTTAACTGTCTTATGGGACTGAAAGTTAAATTATGGTTTTGTGGGCTGAGATACAAAAGAAACAAACAAACAAACAAAAAGCCCCTAGTTTATCAGGGGGACTGCTAAACTTTAGAATATATTATGTGTACTGTAAATCACTTTATTTCAGCAATGTATTTCAGGTGTATTGCTTTTTTTTCCACATCTCTTTTCTGCTTTTAATTATTTGGTGCTTCTACACCTATAACAAATCTTCCTCTGAGTTGTTTTGTCTCATAAACACCTATAACAAATCTTCCTCTGAGTTGTTTTGTCTCATAAACAGGATATTTAGTTGAAATTTAGTTTTGTCTTTATAAGGATTTAGCTAACTTACACACTTATATTGCATATCATTGCAAAAAGTTGCAGTAGAACTTAAAAGTCCACTCTTTAAAATGAACATAAAATTTAGATATGATTATCTGAATGTCTATATCTTTGGATAAGTTTACAGTATTAAAACTAATCACATGTATGTTCTGCTTACTAGAAAGAAATTCCTTTACAAAGATTATTTCCTCCTTCACTGCAGGAGTTCTAAAGCTATAACTGTACAACGCTCTAGTCAGTTCTGTAATATCTGTAAAACTGTCCACAGTAAATAAAGTGTGTTGGGTTTTGGGTTTCTTTCAAGATAACAGTATGGCTCTTGTCAAAAGTTTAAAAAAACCCTGTTTTAACAAAGAGTAAAAAACCTGATACCTTTTCTTAAGTATAAAATGTTACTTTTAAAAATGTACTTTCTCAAGGCTTGAATCAGTTCCTGAAGTAATAAAACACATTTCCTAGAAGAAAACATCTCTGACTGAGCTGTTGCACAGTGTCTAAACATAAGCATTTAAAACATTTCTCCTTATTTCATTGCAAACAAAAATGAGTGCATTGAGTCTTCACACTGGATACCACAAGCTCAACTGCCACCAAAAGAAAAAAAAAAGTAAACTGTTGAAGAGTGTGAGGTAAAGGGCATGACTTTCACACTGTTTAACAGTACCAGCAGTTCTGAACTCAGCACAGATGAGGGTACCAGCACCTGGTACAACTAAAGAAGGAATTAGGTCTATAAATTGTATCTAATATTGGTATTATCAATATTTTATTAAGGAATTAACAAACATTTGCTTATGACCAGATTAACTTGATAGATTATTTGATTTTAGAAACCTTTCTTATTAGGCATGAAATACAATGGCAAGCCACTAGGAATCAATAAATCTCCACACCCTTTCGAATCTGCAAAGAAAGCACGGAACTCAGCGAGCGGTTCTACTTGACTAGCAAATTCCAAAACGGGGTAAAGACCATCAACACTGAAAGGAACCCAGCAGTAAAATACACTACTGTTTTCAAGCATTCCACCTTGCTTTTTAGACAGACTGGAAAAGAGGGAAGAGATTCTTAGTATATTCTTAGTATAACTGAAATCTTAAGAGTCTAGTTATTAGTTCTAGAAGAGGAGTAGTAATAATGCAGTTGAAGTTGTTTCACTCCTCTCTTGCTGTTACATTCCCCCTTCCCCTGGATCTCTTGATCAGTTTTATTCTACCCTAATGTGAATGGGTGATAACAGTGACTTTGTGAGCATTTGGAGTCCTTGACCAGGAGAAGTCCAATATTCAGGTTTATGATTTCTTCCCCCTCCTCTAGTTTCCCTTTAAGATAATTTTTATCTTTGCAAGCACGTTTTCTTTCTTTACTGGTTTGCAGCTCTAATTCTGCACCTGCATTTAGTATGTTATCTTTTAGATATCTCAGGTACTGTTTCTTTGCAACCTCCAAACCCACTTTCGTCCAGCTCTAGACTTGCATTTCTTCAAGTGACCGCAGGCGAGCCATTTATGACCACGGAGCTCCAGTACCAAGCCTATGCCCCTTCCCTTAGTGCCTTATACCAACAATCGTCTGTGGCCCATCCTCGATCTTCACTTCTCCAGGGCCTGTGTTACCCTAGCAGACCCGTACACCTGTGCAGTACATCACTGTGGTTAGGGCACAGAACACCTCGTTCTACGCAGAGTAACAACAAAATGCAAACCTATGGGTGCACCACATAAACAAAAGTTAGAAGAAGGCACCTGGTCCGCTGGCAGAAACCGCTGCTACAGCTGAACAATTTAAGCACAGGTGAGGGCAGGTGGGCACTGAGACCTTGCGAACTCGGTGCAAACGCCGCAGCGATGGAGGGTCCGGCCCGGCACGGCACAGCAAGGCTCGGCGCGGCACGGTCCGGCCCGGCACGGCACGGCACGGCACGGCACGGCAGCGAGGCAGCAGCCGAGGACGCGGTCCTGTGCCCGCCGCGGCCGCGCCAAGGTCGGCGGCCGCCGGCAGCAGCCGCAGCGATGTTGCCGGCGGACAGGGTTTCAGCTTAGTGGAATTCCCCTGGAAAAAAACACATCTTCTTCCACTAAATGTTTCTTATTTTAAACAAAGCGCCCTGGTGCGAAGCTCCACATTCCTGAGCACGCGGGGAGCGGGCAGGCACGCGCTCCCAGCCGGCCGTCCCCCAGCCCGCTCCCGTTTCCCAGAGCGGCTGGGGATGGGCAAGGTTGGCCCAGCCGCGCGCGTTACCGGCACCGGCACCCTCTGCCGGGGCTGGAGCACGTCCCGGAGAGCCCGCGGCGCTGCCCGGCGGGGACAGCGGCCGCGGGCACTGCGAGCACCCCGCCCGGCGGGGACAGCGGCCGCGGGCACACGGGCGGCACGGCCCCGGCGCAGCTCCCGCCGCCCGGAAGCGGCGCTGCCGCGCGGAGTGTCTCCCATTGGCCTGTTCCCGTCACGCCGTCCCGCCCCCTCGGCGCGGCGCGGGCGGCCATTGGCTGGCGGCGCTGCCAGTCGGCGAGGGCGAGCTCCGCCGGTGCCCGCGCTCGCGCGGCGCGCGCTCTGCCGGCTGGTGCGGCTGCGGGCGGAGCAGGGATGCGCCCCGGCTGCGGGAGCGCGGCGCGGAGCGGCGGCAGCCCGGGTGGCCGAGGGCGGCGAGCACGGCCGGTAAGGTCCGGCGGGGGCTGCCGGTCGCCGTGCGCATCTCCTGCGTACGGTGCTGAAGGGGCCGCTGGCAGCGCCGGGCAGCGGTGCCGGCACGGGAGGAGCGGAGAGCGGGCGGGATGCCGGGGGCGGCCGACGGCGCTGGGCCGCGGCGGGCAGGGGTCGCGGGCGGGCGCGGTCCCCCACCGCCCCTTGCCGTGCCCTTCGGCGCGGGGGTCCCCGGGCGGGACCGGCGGCGCGGTGGGAACTTCGTCTGCCCCCGCCCGGCCGGCGGCGGCCGGCGGCGCCTGCGGGTGCCGCGGCGGGGGGCGACATCAGCCCTCCTTAGGGGCTGCGGCGCTGCCCCCCGCCCCGCCGCCTCGGGAGGGCCGCTGAACGGGGCCGCCGAGCGCTGGCCCTGGCGTGGCCGCGGGGGTGCGGCTGGAGAGGCGGGCCCGCGGGTCCGGGCGGCGGCGCTGCCCCGGGCGCGGCCGTGCCCCGGTCGGGGGGCGGCGCGGCCGTGCCCGGGCCCGCGCCGGGGGCGCTCCGCGCGGCCGCGCTGTCCGGGGCGGCGGGCTGAACTCCCTTCGAGCGAGGATTGCACTCGGAGGTGTTCCTGGACGCCCGGCGAGGAGAGTCACGCAGCCGAAGGCGGCAGTGGTGGTGGTGTGGCCGCAGACTGGATCTTAAAGTTGTTAACACAGTTAGCGCAAAGAAAAGTTATTTTAAAGTCAGCGTATCGGTGATGGCTGGTACATGGCCACTGGCTATTGAGACGGAGGAATTAGAAATAGGAAATCCTTACCTTTATCCTTTATCGTTATGTACTCCTTTCCATTGTTCTTTTAGCGATAAAGACAATATTGGAAGGCTTTGAAGTGTTGTCAAATCTTGTTAATTTAGATAAAAACAGCCTTCAGGTGTTTTTTAGTGATGTTGTAAGCACTAAGTATCTTGATTATGTAACATTTCAGGGAATCTGCCAAGGTGTTGCCAGACTTTGTGATGAAGAGCCTGATTTTCCAGTCATAGAAATAAAGAGGAGTTTTGACATTGATTCGGTAGGAAGCAGGACAGCATCCACAATTAACAGACCAAGAGAAATTAGTTCTTGTTATCTGTTGGTTATTTTGCATCTCTTGGGTTTGGGTATTTTAAACATTTACACACTGTGCAGAAAATGTAAAGAGTGTTTAGTTTGATTCTGGGTTTTTTTTTGGTTCCTCTGTACCTTTAAGTTTCCTTTTCTACTTTCTAGGAGTGTATTGATCTTGTTCACTTATTGTTGATAGAGTATTCTGATTAGTAGTTATAAGATGTGTTCAATCACGTGATGCATAATGTGTTTTCAGAAATGTTTTAAACCATGATAGATGCAAGGGTGAATAAGCAGTGCAAACACCATTGCAGCACATACATGCTCTGCTTTGGAGAGCTAAAGCCCGTTTTTAAAGCTGTGGGGAAGGCACAAGTAAGTGTAAAAGATTTGAGGTGTGGAATTTAGAGCTGACACAGGTTAAATATTGTTCCCTCCCTGCATAGCTATTCACTAAATAACATTTTTGGCAGAATATAAATTGCTAATGAAATTTCAGTTCTTGTACATCTCTAATTCTAGATAGATTTGTACAGGTTCAGCAAATGTCATATTGCCAAACCATTTTTTCAGAAACCTCATTTAGTGAACCTGATTCAGTGTCATCAGAGTATTTTAGATTAGAGAACAATCCTCATCCAGGTATGTCATACACAGCCACGATGCAATGTCTGAGATGCACTCAGGTTTGCTCATCTGTCTCATAACATCACCCATTTTTTCCTCATGTGCTTTTTTAGGAAAGAAAATCCCAAATTTCTGTGGTTGTTTTGTGGAAGAGAGCAGTGAAATCTTTAGAGATTACAGGCTGAAAACACTAAGCTTTCCCCTTGCCCTGCCTTGTGAGTGACACCAGATTTTAATCTAAATATTTAGCTTGTGAATGGGTAAACTGTAGAACCTTCAGCACATGAGTAGACTTTATTTGTGACAGTTATTTCAGTGGTGCTGTTCCCAAGAGAACATGCATACAGGAGAATGTATGCCAATGTATTTGCTACATCTTTGTCTTAAATACCTTTTTGCCATGCACTGTTCTAAGGAAACATTTTCTAAACCATCAAAATATTTCAAGGCTGTCATGTCAGAAGGGCGCTTGATTCAGTGTTTATTCATTTTCTTTGTCTGTTAGTAAGTAATGAAATTTTTTGTAGCAGCAATCATTCCACCACTGAAGTCAATATAAGTGTATTAAGTATTTACTTGTTAAAAATATTAATCAGCTGTAAATTTATTAAAATTCATAAGTATTATAATTACATAATGCTCATACCTAATTAAAAGAGGAGAATGCAGAAGTTTCAGAAATTTTTAGCTTGCTTTTCATGATTTTCTTCTGTATAAAAGAAAATTAGTCCATCTGTATGCCTCCCAACACTCTGAGATATCCTGAATTTTCCAAAGCTGCTTTTGTAGTAGTAATTTTTATAGGATAGTTTCACCATATGTCACATAATAAGAAATCTGGAACTGAAGCAGTCAATTCTGTCATGGTTTCTACCATGTTGCTTATTTAGTTAAACAGATAAAGATGGATAATAAAATAATATTGATGTAATTCGCCATGACTAGTAAGAAAATTATTTCTTTTGATACAGCTAGGGAAAACAAGTGCTTTTTAGAACTAAGTGTATTTTAGAAATAAGTACATATGTGCATTCAGTTGAAGCAATGAAGGGTTGCAGAAGCTCAGGGAAAACATGAATGAATGATGTATCTCCTAGTTGTATTAGATTATACAAGTGGTACACTGATCTGTTTGAAACAGCTAATGCTGTTTTGAGCTGCAGTTGAGATGGAGTTGAGTCTCCATCAAGCACAGCAACTCTAAATGCTGATGTATGGCAGCTCTGCAGAACTCCAGATATACAGAAGGATAAAATGCCTCAGCATCCAAGTGTTCCCTTTGTTGCTTGCCCACAGGCCTCGGATGTTTCCACACAGTGATAGTATCTGCTGCTGCCTAGCACTGCCATGGGCATGGGAACCAGGAGTGCTCCGCTTGAACACCTCTGTCTCCTGAGAATGCCTTTCAAGGAACTGAGAAAAGGAATTAAACAGGAACTTAAACAGGAATTCAGCTCCCAGTCCTGAGAACAGCTCTTCAACAGAGGGAGAGAGGCAGAGATGGGCAGGTTGTTCTTTGACTGACAGACTGCAGACGCGTTGGTGGAAGAGATCAGCTTTCCCCAGCACACCAGGAGAAAGGATGTACAAGGGTCTTGGGCCTTTGTTAGCCTACTTTTAATACAGAGATGAATCAAGGTGTGATAATGAATGAATTACAGATCTTGGTTATGAGACACTCCTCTTCTTGTATCACTACCTAAAATGTAAAGTTGCCAGGTATTGCATGTGTAGTGGGGAGTGAACACTTTTTAACCCTCTTGCATTCTGATTTTTGTAGCTCTCAAATCAAACTCCCAAACTAGTGGGAACAATCTAGATATCTGTAATAGTTACTCATTAAAACTCTACATTATTATTCCCTTAAGGATTAAAATGTGTAATTCAATGCATATATACGTGTATAATTTAATTCATCACTACAAATATTTATTAAATACACAAGTATGCATTTTTTGCACTAGAAAAAGTTGCCAAATACTGGTGAGGGAGCTAATGGTGAAGAGTGCAGTGAACAAAGAAAATGCTACATAACTGAAATCTTGTGAGAATGCTGTTGAGCTACATTTATTCATTTCTGTGGAATGTTGCCAGTATACCTTTTCCCTTTGCAGGTGCTCTGTATTATCAGTAGTCTCAAAATATTGTAATTATAATATGCCTATTTAATGTATAAACAGTAGAGGAAGGGAGAAAACACCTGAGAGATACTGACTTTTGCACTCAAATTTTTAAGACTGCCATCTGAGTACCAGCAGGCTTTAACTCTTACTGTCTTTTGAGACTTACTTTGGTAAAAATGTGAATGACTTACATGGCTAACCTTGCTTCCCTTTGAGCAGTTCCGCAGCTCAGCTCTTAGAGGGGCTGATGTTTGTTTCTTTTGTCCCTCAGCAGGTGGCTACAGTTTCACTGAAATAGCTGATCTTGCTGTGGAACATCTGTGGCTTTCTGGGGTCACACTGTTTGGAGTAATGCAAATATTTCCTCTTGGTTCTGACCCTTATTTTTGTTTAAAGATACAGTACTGTTTTATTGCTTAGCATAGGATGTTGTCTTGGAATTTATACTGAAGGACTGCTGTTATTCAAATCTGACCTCCATCTTTCACAGCTGCTAAGAAGCAGGGGTGTAACTTTTGTGGATTTTTCAGAGCTCAGTAGAAGATACTGAAGGCAACTGAAGTGAAGAACATCAGGAAAGCTCTGCTGTGCCAGACCAGTGGACCTTCATACTCAGGGTTCAGTCTCCAACAGTGACATTAAGGGATGCTGTTAGGGACTACACACAAACCTAGCTGTTTTATGAACCTGTTCTCTTGTACTCTCCCTGCATACTTGTCATATTACAGATGGTGGGTATATATCTGCTCAGTGGTTTTAGAGCCCATTTGTGGACCTGCAGTCCAAGAACCTGTCTTTTTCAAACTCGTTGCTTTACTATCTTCACAACCTCATGTGGCAGCAAGTTCCAGAAGTTTACTACTCCCTTTGTAAAGAAGCACTTAATTCTTTTATAAACTGATGTTGTGCTAGCTTTGTAAAAGGTCCCTTAGTTCTATTACTAAAGGATTTAGCAAGCAGCTTTACATTAGTTTATTTACCATCTTCATGATTTGATTCATTATACCTTGCTTCAATCTTCTTTTCTAACTAGAGAGACCCTCAAGTCTCTTTTCCTAAGGCAGGCACTCCATCCTGGTGATATTTTGTTCTCTTTCTAGAGCCTATTCTTGAGATGCAGAGACTAGACGTACTTGAGATGTGGACGGACCGAGGTTTTATAAATGTGCACTGTCTTCTTCTCATTGCCTTTCCTCATGATACCCAGTATTTTGCTAGGGTTTTTCTTGCTGCTCTATGTAAGGATCTGTCAGTAATTTTCTCCAGTCATTTGTCAGCATGGTGTGTATGTGACTGAGATTATTTTCTATGAGATGTTTTAGCCTGTACCTATGTATCTATACTGAAACTCATATGTCATCTTTTTGTCCACTCTGAGTCCAGCACAGTGCCTCTGGAGCTCTTTGCCACTTAAAACAGAAAGAAAACTGAAAAATACCATTCCTAGCACTTCCAACTGCAATGAAAGGGGAAGTGAGAATGGTGGTATATGGTATTTGATCCATGTTGATTGCTGTTAAAATGATTTTTAATTAAAACCAAAGAAGCTTTAAAAAATATTGGAGTGCAAAGCTCTATTTACTCAAATACCTTTAATGCTTTCCTAGCCTCTCTATGGATTCAATACACAACAGCCTAAACTCCAATGCTATCTAATTAATCACCTTTCATTTGTGAACTACATTTCATAGTAAGATGAAAATAATAACTAAAGCTTTTCTTCTCCTCTCTCCCAGTTGTATTAGAGGTTAGGCTGGAAGCCCGCCATACAGAAAGGATCTCTTCATGTTCCTTGTTCAAAGGCAGGCTAGTCATTCGATACTCAAAGCATGTCACCTAGAAAAGCTGCTGCATTGCCAACAGCATTGAGAGTGAGGTTTAAAGAAATATCAGAAATGTATTATTAGTGTGCTGTGTTACTACTTAGTGTTACGTAGTAATAAATATGATTTTACAGCAGGGCAAGTAACTTCAGCAGCCTGTCTGTGATGATCCTGTTTCCCCTTCTCCCAGTCAGTAACACCATCCTTCCTGACCCTTTGCAGAACTACTTCAGCATATAAGTCTGGCAGAAGACTGGCCACTGACTTAAAAAACCAAAACAAAACAGAAACCCACTTTCTGCCAGCTTGAATCTGCTTCACAGAGGACCTTATGAAGGCTGTGCAAGGGAGGACATAGAACTGTGAAGGTAAATGCAAGAGGAGAGCAAGATGGTTGAACAGCAGCAGTTAATAATATGTGCTTGTCAAACCCCAGTCTGAAGTGCTGTTCTGTTTCTTGATTTATTGTTGTTCGAGTACTTGGCAGAAGTACAGGACTATTTTAGTAGGCAGCCTATTGCTTTGTTAATTTAAATATTTAGCTTAAAGAATTGCATTTTACTTCCTTTGAAGAAAGGCCCCAGCTGCTCTACTACCAATTTATGAGGTCATGTGCTGTGTAAATCTGGTTGTCTAAAAGACTGTTACCAACTGTAGTTGACTGCAGCAATAGGATTCTTCTTTAATTTTGTTTTACTCTGTAATACAGTTCATCAGAACAGCTTTTTCAAATTAGCATGTATTCAAGTATATAACACATGTATTTCTACTACCTGATTTTTGTCACGGGTGGTTCAAAGTTATGTTCCTGATCTATAAAATGGGAGCTGTTTTCTGGAATCTATAGCAACCAAAAGAAGGCAGTTTGCCAAAGAAAAAGGTTTTGGTGAATTCCATTTGCATGGTGTGCTTGAAACCCACCAGTGCTACTTCATGTCAAGTATGTCCATGTGTACAAGTAGCTGCAAAGTCAGAACAGCTTCTGTTGGCTGATGCAGCTCAAAATTAGTTGAGTGAGCTCATGGTAGCTTGCAAGGATGTCATGGATGGACATGAACACTGTCAGCCTGAACAGTCTTTTCCCCCAGTACTTACAGACCACAGTGGTGGTAATTGCTGAATCTGTGCTGAATACATTTGGCAGCTGTGATAGAGCAGTGCCAAATGTGCTGCTTATCTGCCTTAAACAGACTATCATTGTAAAAAGTGGAACTTGTGTTCCATTGTTCAATTGTGACAATATCTTCTTGTGTTAAGATGTGTGCATTCATCTAACATTTTTTATAAGATACTTCAGAATCATCAACCAAATTTTACTACAGTCTTCCCCAGAAAAAATACTCAGATGTAGGTACAATGGTACATGTAAATGAAGCCACACAGTTGTGGGCATCCAAAAAATAAAAGTTAATTTCTTTCATATGTATACTTTTTCATAAGGTCTGTCAAGCAGGCTAAAAAGAGTGGCATTGGTACAGTGCATTGTACTATAAAAATCTGTTATATTAAAGTTTACCTAAAGCTTTCAGCATTTGCAAGATTTTTCCATGTAGAAAAATAATATACTTAACTTGGATTTCAGACATTGTAGTAAAGCCACTGGTTTTTCTTTTTGCCAAGCTTTTGAGTATGCTGTTTTTTTGTTAAAAGGGCACAGAAAATGCACCTTAGCATAAAAATAATCATAAACCAAATTCTGTTTATGTAGTTTATACTGTATTTACTTTAAAAAAGCTAGGCAGTAACGAAGCACTGCTAAAAGTTGGCTAAAAGATTCATATACATGAGGTTTTCATCACAAGAATTAAAGTTCAAATCAAAGTTTCTCACCAAATTAGTGGCAACTAAGCTATGTTGAGTCTGATGACTCTAATTTGCTTGTTTGGGATTCACCTCTACCCAATCAGTTTGTTAAAGAGCACATTACTTCTTCTGCTCTGAAGTACTTTTACACAAATATTTTGCTGTGTTGCAGCTAGGCTGAAAAAATTTTTTGTAAACCCTGAAGAAGACTGGCCTCCTTGCCAGTGAATTTTCATATGCAGATTTCAGATTCCTGTACAAAGTCAAACATTGCCATTGATTAATCAGGCATTGAATTGGGCCAGAAAAGTCTGGAATAGAATTTGAGCATCCAGTCCGGTACTGATTCTGTAAGTTGGATCATATTAAACATTTCACATGGAAGATATACTGTTACTGGGAAAAAAGTTCTTTTGTCCATGCATTCTATCTAGTCATGAAATTGGAAGTCAATGGAAGTAGAATTCACATTATATCCTAATTACAAGTGAGGAGGAGATACTGAATACTATTTTATGGGTATCTTATTCTGAATATTTCTCAGGAGAAAATAAAAAAAATTTTTTTTTTGCTCATGCATGAACATAGAGGAATCAAACAAAATACTACTAAAACTAAGAACTATTTGTAGAAGTTCTGTACTGTATATTCATTTCATTTTCAGTAGGGAAATTAAATAAATTAAATACTTCTGTTATTGATGCTGGTGCCAAACATAAACAGACTCAATTCTGTTGAGAAGTTCCAAAATAAGATGTTTACTGTGAATTGATTTTTTTTTATTTGCGGAGAAACAGTTATTCTTTGTCTTTAAGATTTGGTATTGATACCAGCTGAAGTTTCCTGCAAACTGATTTTGGTACTGCAGATCACATTCTAAAGTTGCTCTTTATCATCTGACACAATGAGAGCTTTAATCTTATGAACGATCATGACAAAAGTAGGTAGCAAGATAACTTAGTAGTAAAAGCAGAAAAGCTCACCTGCAGGTTTTGGGAGGAAAGTCATGCATAGCATCAGCTGGCTTGCGGGCTTTTTTTCATTTCAGTTATCTGAAACAAAATTAATTAATTCTTTTAAGAACGTAAAACATAAAATGACACTGCAAAACAGCTCAGTAAAAATTCACAGAAAATAACTCAGTCAAAAGTAATAGGCTTTCCTCTGAAGGTGTTACACTTGTACTGGGTATCAGGCTATGCATCAAGTCATAGTAAAATGTGTAAATGAATGTGGATGATGCAGCAGAAGTGGTACATCATAAAACAACCAATCTGTCACAGTAGGTTTCTTCTAGGTTTTGTTTGCCCTACAAGGACTTATCAGAACTAAGACAGCCCACCTGGAGATGGAAAACTTCCCTGAGCCTCTGCCTGCTGTTGCATTTCATCAGGGGCTTTTGACCGGCTGTTGCTGGCTGGGTTATTGCAGATCACTCTGGCTGGCTGTCGAGGGATCACAGGTCTGCTCAGAGGCAGGCACCAAGGCACAGGAGTTTGAGCCTTGGCCAGATCTAAATAATTTAAAATTATGTATTACTATATTAACCCCAAAGTCTGGGGAAGTCATACATCAGGTAATGTATCCCAGCTGAGGTCACCTGGAAATAATCTCCTTCATAATTTGAAAACGGTAAGAAAGGAAAATGTCATTATAACCCATAAAAGTGAGCAACCTACAAGTGCTAATCAATCTTGTCTTTTGTAAACTATGTCCCTGTTTTCTAAGCAGTCACTCAGCCAAGTTACTACATACTTTCCTTTTGCTGCTAGAGATGAGTTTGAGGTGATTGCTTTGTAGAGACACTAATGGCATGAGCAAACAAGTCAGTTGTATCTGAGCAACTCCTATGCATTTTGTACAGGTGTCAGTGAAAAAAAGACTCAGACCTGGTGTAATTTTTGCCTAAGACTTTTTGGGCTCAGGTGGTTTTGACTGCATGTGACCTGATATTTTGGAACTATTCAGAATTACTGTTAATGCAGTTCTTTCTATGAAGATACGAGTAAAGGTTCTGTGTTGTTTTTTCCAAGTTTTATAGATCTACTCAAACTTTTTTAAATTAAGGTGTTTTTCCCATCTTTCAAACTATTAATTTTTATGTTATTGGGCCACGGTTCCACTTACACAATATGCAGTTGTTTGAAAGTAATTTTAGTCATGTTTTTAACAACGTGACTTCAAGCAGCTCTATTAAAAATGCTACCTGATTTTACATTTTAGAAAGTGTTTTACACAAAGCATGCGTGTCATGTAGAACAAAGCAATTACCATCTTGTACATTGAAATACCCTCTGAATAAAAGGTACGATGATTAATACCAGAAATCAGTTTTGGTATCAGTTATAGTACAAATGCTTTTAGTAAAGAAACAGTCTTTGAGACTGAGTTATCTGTGGAAGATTCAGAAGATTGCACACAGTGCAGCACACACGTGGTGTCAGGTTTGGCTCCTGGATTCCCTGCTGCAGTGAACACCAGAGCAGGTTTGCTCAAAGGAGCAGCCCTGGCTGCATGTGGTGCATCTGCTTCAGTCCCACGTGGCATGGCCACAGCTAGTTGGTCCCAGGCACTAGAGAGCAGCTGGGAGTGCAGGATGAGATCTGCCCGTGGGGAAGGATTTTTAGGTGCAAGGACATGCAAGGGTACCTGGTGGCACTTGTACTTGCCTGGGTGGGTGACGTTCAAAGACACTACAGCTTGGTCCCCTGGCTGAGCCTTTGCCAGTGGCACCACAGTTGTGTGAGGACACTACAGACTCAAGTGGCTGTTAACTGGTTTTGTGACAGCCTACTCCTCTTGTAGAATGTCACACGCTCAAGACTGTGGCCCAGCAGTTCCAAAGTTCAGAAGTTTAGTTTCAACGTATACCAGTTCAAAAATAATCAAAATAAGCTGTGTATTTATGCATTACATTGTTAATCTGTTATGTTGTCTTGTGTACTACCTCAGAAATCTGTAATTGCTTCCATTTTGTACGTGTTGTTCTTACGTGTCAGGATTTCATAGCTCACTGGATGACATTTTTACCTGATTTGTCAAGAAGGGCATGGTACTAATAACAGTATCTCTTTGTTATCTGATAGACTGTTTAATGGAGGCAAATAAAGCCATTTGTTTGATTTTCATATATTGTCATAGTTGAAAAATAAAATGTTGATCTTTTGAAGATGATGACCACGTCTTTCATATGTAAAACCATAAAGATTGTTGTAATCTTAGTTTATTTTGCTATACAGTAGCTAGATAATAATGTTAGTGTTAGATGTATAAGTACCAGCTTATCTCATGGGATATTAAATTTTTTGAGTTGTTTTTTGTTTCAGAAGACAAAGACTTATAGTATTTTAGCAGTTCTAATAGGTGGTAATATGAAAGATAACTAAAAGAGCCATGGACATGTGGAGTGTAGAAAATAATGAAACCCAGATTGGTTGAATTGAGGATTTAAAACTGAAAGACTGTTCCTTTCTTTAACTAGTAAAACTTAGGATAGAAATTTTTCAATGAGATGCAGTGACATGCTTAAAGACAAATAGGTTTTCTGACTCTGTAAGTAATACAGTTATAATGTAATGAAAATGCAGGAGGTGTTCCCTGTGAAGCACTAATATATCATGTATAACCAATATGGAAGTGATTAAATTGCTTTACAAGCAAAGGTTCGTAGCACGGTAACAAGAAACATTACAAGTTAATACTGCTTCTATCTGAAGATGTATAGTTTTGTGCTAATGAAATATTGTAATAACCTTGCACACCTTTAGAGAACAACACCAACTATAGCTCTCAGGAGTTATTCTGCAAACATTATAATTATTCTGCTTAAATAATTTTTATGCAAAGAACAATTAAAATAAACATAACTGTAAGAATAAAATTACCATAGTAAATGTAAACAAATGCATAAAAGGTGGGCTAATATAGAAGTATGCAGATAGAAATAAAATATTTTTTCAGAAGTAAAAGTAGTTGATTGCCAAGTGGGTTTCACATTAATGTCCTTATTCAAAGCCTGCTGGACTAACTAAAAGTGATCTCCAGCACCTCAGTTAAATTCAGTCAGTCTTAAGTTTCTTCCCCTCTTGGTTAAGAATGAAAAGTCAGGACTTCCCTGAATTTCAGTGAATCCAGTTTTCAGGATTTAGGTAGCTTCAGTGTATTTAACAGCTTTCTCTAGAATATGGTGTTGCAAAGATTTATACTTTCCTTTTCCACAAAAACTGTAGCCTGGGGCTTCATCAGGATAGTATCTGTACTGAATTTGTTCATTTAGTATTTGTTTACTGCCAGAAACACCTTGCACTTTTTTTTTTTTGCACTATATTTGTTTTGGAAATAATGAGAGATAACAAAGTGAAAACTGTGTGAGTTTGGGTGAGAAATTTAAGTTGGCAATAATAGGTAATATTATAAGTTGACATTAATTTTAAGGTGCTAAAGAAGATTTGAAATAAAATGGTATGTTCTGTTTTATAAGGATTGTTTAAGCATTGCTAGAAAGTTTGTATATTATTAATTTTCTCTGAATGTAAAGTTAGGAAAACTTTATTTTTTTTCATTTCTGATCCACAGAATTCATACACAGGAAGGCATGCCATATGCATATGTTCTTTGTTCCTTTAAAATACATACCTCCATCATTTGGGGCATTCATATAACCCAGTTATTTCTTGTTATGAGGAAATTCAGAGCTGAACTAAAAATTGTTACCTACAGATTTTTGTGCCTTTTAGCTTAAAAGGGAAACAGTCTGCCCTCTCTTCTTGCTACATTATATAGTGGTATGACAGTAGTTCTTTTAATTAGGTCATTAAAACATATATAGAAGACCTGACTTGGCAGACCTAAATTACCTAAATATCACAGAAAAGTCAATAGGATGTTTGTTCATGAAATGAGAATCTCGCTGAACAAAAGACTGTACTGCTAGTAGTAAAACTTAGCATCAAGGTTGAATTCATAACACACTACCAGCTATATTGCATTGAACTCTATGATGGAAATGCAGTTTGAACTCCAGTGTTTACTCAATATGGAAGTGACAAATACATGGCTCTAATAGAAATGCCATTTTTTGTGCCAAGTAGTTACCCAGTGACTGATGATGAGTACTTTGGTTCAGGAATTGGGCATGTCAGTTAGCACTATTCTAACTAGGATTTATTTCAATGGCATTTTATTAAATATGCCAATTTATGTATAGTATTTGACTTCAGGTGGTGGTGACAGAGGATTTCTTAGAAAAAGCATTTATGCGTCACCATGTGAGATGCTGTCTGGAGCCCTATTCTAGGGTCATGTAAAAGCCTGGCATAAACTTGTATATGAATTTCATTTACACTTTTGCAGTCAGTTTCACCAAAGGGTACCAAGGAAGACCTTGAAGTGTAGGCACACAACACATGCTTTGCTTTTTATCAGACGTATCCATCAACAGAGTGGGGGTGGTTGTTGTCCTGTTCAACTGGAAGGGCAGATTTCATTCCCTTCAGAGGTCTAACAGTTCCCAAGATAGACTTTCCTGAAGGGAAAGGACAACACTGTTCTGCTTTTGCTGTTTTCTGTGGCTACCCAACAGGTGGAACTGCTGTCTCTGACCGTGCACAGGGCTGCGTGCCACTGGAGGCTGATGCAGGACACAAACAGCAGAGCAGCCCCTGCCTCGTGTGCTAACCCGAGCAACCTCCAACTTGAAGGCCTGACTTCCACTGGGGAAGTTAACTGTCTGCTGCAACACCCTTCCCTAGCAGAGGGGAGGAAATGCCTAAATACTGGTGGAGGCTTCTGTTCATTTGTGAACTATTAATGAGCTGTTATTATTCTGGTATTACCTTTAACATATTTTATGGTGTGTTAAAATGAATAGCAATGTCACACCAGCCACATCTTATTCATGAGGTGTGATGCATGAGCATGAGGCTAGTTGTTTTTAAACAAGGACTAATTTCTGTCTCTCCCCAGATATTAACTAAATTCACTTAAATAGATTTTGGATGACACAAGAAGCAATAGTCTACTTAAAAGCTTATGGTTCTTTGAAAATACTTGGAATTCCATTCAGGATGTGAATGAAGTTGAACCAAGACTTCAGCGTTCCACAAAATAAATCCAGGGTCTTCACTCTTGCCAGCATGCTGGGAGTTACGTTTTCCACCTAAAATGGATTTCTAGCTCATGATTATAATTCTTGTATAAATGGTTAGTTTTTATTGGGAAGCTATTTCTTGGTTTGGAAAAAATACTTCTTTTCCCTTGGTGCTAAAATCATTGAGGTGGAAGGTTTGCAAAAGAAACTTCAGTGTCAACCCAAATGAGGCAAAGGGCTAAAAACGCATCTTAAGGACCATTAGTCAGAACAATTTGAGGTGACAGTAGCCAAGATTGTTTTATATATGAAGTTCATCAAACAGAAAGTTGGTTTCTTTAGCTGGAAAAGATGCCTAAAGGGGTGTATTTTTGCTGCAGTTGCTAGGGAGCAGCTTACACTGTATCTGTGGGATATAATGTGAGTCATGTAAAATGCACTATGCTGATAATTTACCTCAGAGTGGTTAGAGCTGAATGTTACATTCACAGAGCACATCTCATTGTACAAAAAATGAAGATGAGATGGATGTTCTTAGTAATGTTTAGGTGATGGAGCCACACTGGCACACAAGGCACAGTACACATGTCAGTCGGCTGACAGGAGCATGTCAGTACTACAGATCCTTAGGTGAGCAAAAAATCCATACATTGGCTAGATGGGAGGAAAGAACACAGCAGAGGAGAAGAAGTAAAACCTGTGTTTTCATGTATTTGACAGATCTTTGGAATGAACAAAGTCCTGAGAATCCCAAATAGTGTAGTCTTTTTTAAGCCCAGCTCACTGGACT
The DNA here is from genome assembly GCF_050655825.1 of Lonchura striata. NCBI lineage: Eukaryota > Metazoa > Chordata > Aves > Passeriformes > Estrildidae > Lonchura > Lonchura striata. The sequence continues at coordinate 18,989,480 of NC_140709.1, forward strand.
GGAGGTCTGTGCTACCAGTAGTCGGTTGTTTAACAAAATGAGGATGGGTAAATCATGGGGGGATCTGAGTTGCCCTGCTCCAAAGTGAACATGCATTTGGAAACAAAACTGCTTACCTATGAAATGTCAACATCTGTAATATAAGCCTTTATAATTACTTAGTTATAGGACTTTGTAATTTTATTTCAGAATCTGTCAAATTGGAATTATTTTGGTTGAAAACACAGTCTTAACAGTTCAATATTATTAAAACTGCAAATACAATACATAAATTATACAGCTATAACACTGGTTACTATATTGCTATAGATTTCCATTTTTATATAATAGTTAAAATCTCAATATTTTTTCCTTACTGCATCCATACAGTGATACTGTCTTTAAGTTAATTGCTTCACCCATTTAAGCACTGGTGCAAGTTTGTCTCACATACGGTACACAGGGATGGAGTGTGTTTTCCTCAGCAATTACTGCATTTGTTCAAAGTGAATTAGAAAATCAAAAATGTTAGGAATATTCTTTAATTAGATGATTAAAGAACCCAGCAAGTAGTGTGATGTTCAGATAAAAACAAAAGGTACTCTGTAGCATTTTAGTCCATGGTAGAATTCAGACAGGACATGAGTTGTACTGTCCCACTAAAGGGTCTGCTGTTTCTTGAAATTCTGTATGGCGTATATTTATAGTTTTCAAGTAATTTTATCCTTCTAGGCTCAGCTGCCTCACCTTGAAAGATGCTTTCAATAAGCAATCTCACAGTACGCTGCCTAAAAACATGATGTTATTATTAACAACAATTTGAAACCCACTGAACTTGGCCTTCACAAAACTTTGTGAACAGATACTATCAAAACACAGCTGAAATTAGTGAAGTTGTGTACACTAGCTACGCTAGCCAAAGATTTTAAAAAAACTCTTTCATTATCTGCTGTTGCAGATATTCACTTCTCCAACCTTTTCTACATGTTAGAGGGGTTTTTTCCTTCTCTAGTCAGCCTTTAAGTATTTGACTCTTCCAATGGTTTAGCTCTTAAGTTTTTCATAAAGGCCCAACTTTTCTTTCCCCCAAATACAACTTCTAGTATTGAAGGAACACCTCAAACTGATTCCAAAGGGTCTGTTCACAGTACAGTCTTTAAGTGATACCTCCTTTTGAATACATTTGTTCTACATGCATTGTTCTGAGAAGCAGTTTCTGATTTCTGAAATGTTCCTTTTAAAATAAAATACAGTAACTTCCTTCTGCAGTTTTTAGATTTTTATATAATTGATGATGTTTTATAAGCTTTGATTATTATATGCATTCACATGTTTTTCACTGAGCTGTTTGGGTTTGCTTTTGTGAATGAAGGATGTAAAATAAATAATTCAAAAGAAATCAGGACTAGATGTAATTGCTGTTGTATATAGTTGTCTGCTATCCTACTTTTGTTCTGCTTCACTTCTGAAATAGCACAATGCATTTCTGTTAGTAGCACAAAGAAAAATATTTTGTAGAGAAATAGTCTGAAAATATTTTAATCTATCTCTTAAAATGTGAAGTACCTTATTTCTATTCCTTCTTTCCTCCTATTCATTTTAATTGTTCAGACTTTGGACAATGGGCATGGGAAACACCAAGGCACAGTCAAATACTTTTACTTTCCTTGGTACAGTGAAAGTATCTATCCATTTTTTAAAAATGTCTATTGTTAACTATCTCCCAGAGAAAATTTTTTTCAGTTAAAATATTTGGTACTTAAAAGAAGCTTGTTGGGATTTTTTACCAGTAATGAGTTTAGTACTCATATAAACAGTTTCTAAAATAACCTTGAAAAGTCTGTATAAAAGCTACCTAGGACTAAGAGATTCTTATGCATTCTTTCTGAAGCATTAGAGTAGCAAGAATATGATTAATTGTAGTTTGGCATTTTTCAAGTCTCTCTTCTTACCCTGGATAATGCCCATTTTATTTGATACAGTAGATGAGAAGTTGCACCTCTGCTACAACTTTTTTTGTATTAGATTTATAGTTTGATTTCCAACTAACTTAACTCTGTGGAAAGGACAGTTGCACTGGGGATTTTTATACAAACCTGAAGCAGATTTGATGCAAAGTACTGGATCCAAATAGCTGATGTCTTATGGGAGGAAGGGTCAAAAGTTGGAAAACAGATCTAGAATGGATGTAATTTGCCCATTCTACATCACAGTGCTGTCTGGATCTCTTAGCCATAAATCAAAATCTATTTTTTTTTTCTGAAGTCCAGCTCTAATTTCTTATCACCTTTTTGTAAAACTAGACAAAATTTTATTCTATCTTGTTTAAAAATAACCCTTTCTATCTGCACATGCCACCTGAGTTGTCAAACATTCACAGAGACCATACTCAATCTTACATAATGAAATAATATTTTTCTTTTATGTGTGTTGTCATTGTTTAAACCCAGCCAGCAACCAAGTGTCACACACTGCTCAACCACTCCCCCACCAGTGCAAGCCCTGCTCAGCAATAACAAAACATGTCTGAATTATCAACCTGTGTTCAGCACAAACCCACAACACAGCCCCCTACCAGCACTGTGCAGAAAAGTAACTCTACCCCAGCCAAAATCAGTAGTCTGTGAAGGAAGATTGGGTTTTTAAGTAAATATCTCTCCATGAGAGTCATTCATAGAGACTGCAGTTAATTGATATTTTGCTGGAGTTACTCTTGGTAGTTCCATTCACTGAAGTCCTTAACAGCACCATAGTTCAGTGTGTGAGCTAGCCATATCCATTTCAGTGTCATATTTCATTTTAGAGCCGTTCCACCAGTCTTCGTAATTTTCTAGTATATACGATACTATATATATAGTAGTATATATAGTATATATATCATAGTATAACAATATATATAATAGTGTTCCTTTTTACATGTATGTAATTTGGATGCCCTTGCATGAAGCAGCATAAATATAAAAAAGGAAAACAGCCCCTTCTCTACAGTACTTGAAGTTTGCTGTTAATGATTCAAATCACATTAGGTATATGAATTATAGGGTATATCTGCATTTGTAATTTTTGCTGTGAAGAAAAAACATTTTTAAAGGGAGGGAAATACCTTCTACTAAGCTGTATTTTCACAGACTTTAGGTTCTAATCTGATGGGATTGTTGAAAATCCTCTGATTGACTTCTTAGGTCAACTGAGAATTCAGGTTTTCATCACAAATAAAAATTTGTGAAGTCAACATGGTTTATGATGTCTTGCTACTGTCTGCAAATGTCTTTGCATTTCCAGCTTCCAGTGCTTTTTCATTTTTAAATACTACTACAGAGGAAAACAATATGGTAATAGTAGTGGGTTCTAATTTTATCAGTCATGATGCTTCTTTTTGATTTTGTTGGGAAAAAAATTAAATAGGCTTTGGCACTGAGCTGTTAAAGCTCAGATATTTACAGGAGGCAAAATGAATATCTGTGAACTCTCTATTTCCAGAGGAGCAGTCACCCAAAAAGTGTAGGCACTTATATGCAAATCCTGAGCCCTCTCAGGAAAATATTCAGGAATTTGAAGTGTAGCATAGGGAAAATACTGGAATGCTGCTTCTGCTCCTTTAATAAATGTCTACAGATAGTGTGCCTGAACTGTGTGAACTGCTGTGTCCATTCTGGTTTACACCAGTACATACAATTCTTAAATGTCCAGAGATAGCAATTGTGTGACTAGTGGAAGAATTCCAAGGTGAAATCATGACCTCTTTAGTGCCATATATTCTGCATAATATTAATGTTAATGTTATATTGTTCCTCATGAACATCTCACCTAGACAGTGCCTGCATGTTTACAGCAGGCTGAATGAACTTCAGGCTGCTCACAGCCAGTGGCTGTGGGAGGGACGATCCTTCCCTGCTGTTTTGTGTTGGAATCACAAGCCAGGGCTAGAAGCTGTTTTAAGGTGACAGCACTGTAGCTACTCAAGGATGTAGCCTACAGCACTAGACCTCTACATTTTAATTTTTGGTACTATATGTGCTTACATGTACATTAAAAATTTGGCCTTGCTGTGCAGAAGTGATCCAGAGATTCTGAACAATAGTGAATCATCTTATTCTGCCATAACACCCTTAATTTTCACTACAGTGTTTATCCCAGCATTTCCACCCAGCTCTGGGATGGCTGTAAATTGGTTATTCAAGTTGTAAGAAAAAGAAAATAACCCAGAGCAGTGAGACAAAACAGAATGTACAGTGAATCACAGCCAAGGTCTAACAATCCTGTTCCTCCTAATAAAGACTCGCCTATTGCTGCTCAGCAAGAAAATATTAGATTTCAAACAATAGCTTTGACTCATTAAATTCCCTTAATCCCCCCATAGCTCTATTTTCTGAAGGATGCTTCTACAGTGTAGTTCATATAAATTAGATAATCCTACCAAATGGTTGGATTGTGCAAGAAGAGAGGCCAGGTTGTCTCCAGCTGTCTGAAGATGGAGGTGAGGTTGGACAAAGCAGGTAGCTGCATTTCAGTCAATGAAGAATAATTTAAGGTGAATTGTGTTACACGTGTTAAATGTGACTAGTGTCAGTCTGTGCAGGCAGTGCCTACTTGTTCTCCCTATGCACAGACCAGCTACTCTTTCTGTGTAAGAAAGCCACAGACCTATGTAGGAAAGTATTTCAATGACTATTATACCAGAGACTGACCAATAAGTAATTTTCTTCAGCTGGCTGCACTTTGGCATCAAGTTTTAAACCTTGTTTGACCCCTCTTTCCAGCTCTAAGGTCTGTTAGTTAGGCATGAATTAAGTTATGCTTGCTGAGATCTCCTTAATGCAACTTTCAAATGTAAATAAAGTTGCAGGAGTTGCACTTCAAGTGAGCTTTGTCATGATTGTGTCCTTTGGTAGGTGTCATGGAGTCTCCTTCTCTGGAGATGCTCAAAACCTCCCTGGATGTGATCCTGTGTAACCTGCTCTAAGTGATGCTGCTTTGGAAGAGGGCTTTGACTAGATGGACCTTCCAACATCAATGATTCTGTGATTCTGCATTCCTCTGGGAATGAAGCTGAGAACTCTGATTGTTTTGGCTTTTTTTTTTTTTAACTGATGAAGATACCCAAATCCCTAACACTGTTTTTTAGAAGGCAACTAAGAAGACCCAGGGAGGAGCTACATCATTGGTTACTTTTGCAGATTCTGGAGATGCTGAACAGACCTCACAGGCTCCCTGTGGTTATGCTTGTTTAGTGCAGACTTGGTTCTGTTGTTTGTTGTTGGGGGTTTTTTAATTGACAACTAATCTTGAGGAAACTTGTGATCAGCATTTTCTTGTTGATAAATGAAGTAAGTAAACAACTAAGAGCTCCTTGTCTGCTTTTCTGAAGTATGGGACCACTCAGATTGATAGCATCCACAAAACAGCAGACTTACTGGAACTTTCACATTCTCCAGCTGCTGAGTTTGGTACCATAAAATACGGGGTCAGGATGGTCTGCCACAATTACTCATTCTTTGACAAATGAGTCTTCCATTAATAGGAGAGGGAGTTTTGTTCACCAATAGAATGTGAGGCAGTACAAGGATCTTTCACTAGTGCTGTATAGAGGATCTCTTCTATACCTGCATTAGAGAGTCCTAAAGTTTAATAACAGATCATTGTTTCCCTTTCCTAGAATAGAAAATTGGCATGGAATAATAAGAGCTTGCATTCAAAAGAGAGGCCTCTGAAGTCACAAATTTCTCATAAGCATTTGTCAGTAATGTACGATTTGTGCCCATGTGTCTGGCTCATTTTCCCGAAACATTACAAGGATTTTCTGTGGACTAATCTGATATATTCTAGATGTTCAAAACAAAACAGAACAATTACACTACATATATATTTTGTAGTCCTCGTGAATTTGTTTGGATTCACAGCCCCCTGAAATTATAAAAGAAGTGTATCTGATAAAGATACACCTTTCTGATAACAACAGTTTAATTAAGCATTGTTTTCACCAAAATTGGTGGTCCAGAAAATTACATAAAATTGAAATTATAAATCACTATTAATACCAATTAAAATTAAGATTACTGTCTGCCACTTGCATCCTATGACAGAAAAGATGGGTATGAAATACCGGTATGATGGTACAGGCCTCCTTGGCCTTGCTGCCAATCCTTTATTAACTCAAGTAGAAAACTTGGCAGGTGGAGTTGGGTTTCTGACCCTTTGAGAAGGGCATCTTCCTTTGACAGAAGGACCTTGTTTCAAACCACAAGTCAAGAAACAGGATTAACAGGTGTGAAAAGCAGTTGTGTGCAGACCACAGCAAGCATGAAAAAGGTTAAGGCAAGATTCAAGGTCCAGACAAGCAGTAAGGCAGAGCAATGAAGAAACAGCCATGTGGTTATGTGATTGTTACTTTGTTAGTTGTAGAGTATGGAAAACAGAAGGAATTAGTCATTAGGTTATTTTGGAAACCTCTAAAAGACCCCAAACCCACAAACAAAACAACAACAACAAACAAAACCAAACCAAAAGAAACTAAAAAAACCCCAACCAAACCAAAAACCCACTAGGGAAAAGCTATTGCTTTCTACCTCTGCATTTAACATGAAATTATTTTAATGTAAGGTTTTTTTAAATTTACTCCTGAACACTGGAGTACTTTGTCTAACACTGGCATCTTCATACAAAGGGCAAGAAATAGCAGGTGACACCTGGATAAATGTCTCAACCCCACTGTATGATGATATGCATTCAGGGACTGTATAGTGTGTCCAAACCAATTTTTTTGCACAGAATGTTAAGAGCCTAGCAGACAGAAACTTTAATGGGAATTGGTACCTATAAGAGTTAGAATAATGCAGGCAACAAATAATAAGAATGATCCTGTTCAAGCCAAAGGAATACTTAGCCTGACTAATTGTAGGGGGGGTGGGGGGGAAAGAAGTTTCTACCATTTTTATCATTTTTGTTCTTCATATGTATGTCCTGGGCTATCAATCAGCTTTCTTTAACTGAAGCCAGCTGGCAAGTGACACTGCAGTTTATCAACCACCAGTAAATAAAATGTTATGCTCCAGAAAAATTCAATTCCCAAATCCCACCCCTAAAAATCAATAAAGTTTCCTCCTCCAGCTAAAGCATTTCTTATGAACATTCATTTTTTAAATATAGCAATTTTTGTCACCTTTCTTAAAAATAAAAACTAAAACCAAATTAATATTAAAAGCTATGAAAACTGTGGTTCTAGAAACAAATCACTTTTTAATTTTCATAAACATTAAACTTTTTTTAAATTTGGGTTAACAAATATTTATTTAAAACAAGTAAGGATTAAAAGGTTTATTATATCAGTCCTTAAAAACTAAAATAATGTTTGGAATTTTGGATACTTCTACTATAACTTTACTCTCACTCTCTGAAGTTCCTGTTCCCAAGTTAAACATCGTAAGACTGGCTACTCTGTTGAATAAGATTTTATTGCATTAAGGTATAAATAATGTTGTTTTTGTCAGTCAGTACCCAGTTGTGGTTTAGTTTGGAATTTCAAACTATAATGAACTAATAAAACCCAACTCAATCTTCATTAGTTTTTCTATCTGTCCCTTTAAACGCTTTGATGCACTCTCATTCAGGAGGTGGCAGAGAACTGTGACCAGTGCAGCCATGGAGGCACGGGGGTCTGTGTGCTTTGCACTGAAGTCTGCATAAGCTGCCAGATTGTACAAATGCCTTTCCCACTTTCCTTTGTATATCAAAGCTGTATTTAAACTTTCCTAGTGTTGTGGTTGTATCAAATTAAACCTCTTGGAATTCTCTGTGTCACCTTCTATTGCTGCCAGTGACATCTACAGTCTAGTGCATTACCATTTTGGCTTCAAAATAGGCTGCTGTTGACTTTTACGATACTAACCATTTGATGCATTCCCCTTTCTGATCTTTTCCAGTGGCCTCTAGAGCTCTTCACCTCAAAGAGGTTCATACAGCTGGCTCTTTGTGCAAACTGAAGCTTTCAGCCCTTCATGGAGTCAGTGGTGTCTAACAACTTTATCATATAAATATCCTTAAAAAGATTTTGAGATATTCATTGATAGACACAATATGGTCAATTGTCCGTTTTCTCTGAATTGAGTGTACAGGGAATTGTGTTATTTCCTAATCCCATGGTCCTCTTCAGAGAAGCTTGTGCAGATCTCTGAGGAAATACCCATTCAGAACCTGTTGGTTCAACCCATCTCTGTAATCAACCACCACACTTTTAAGATTAATCTGGATGGAATGTAATCAAAGTCTTACAAAAATAGAAAAATATCCATATGGAATTCTAACAAATTGACTTCTTAGACAGCTGATGTTCACCAAGACATATTTTAGCTCAAAAAAAAGGGTATGTAATATAGGAAGGGAAAATTGTATTTTGTTCATGATTAGGCTAATTAAAAAAGTGCTTGAATTTGGGGGGGTTGTTTGGTTTGTTTTAAACTGAGCTGTTTGCATGCTCATACATTTCTAGATGGGAATAATACTAGTAGTCCTACAACTTTAAAAAGTTATGGGGCTTATTTACAATGGGAAAGAATTATCATCTCCATATCTTGAAGATAAGTCATATGGACAAATGTACTTCAGCAAAAACAAGAAATAAAATATCTCCAAGTGAAGATGAAATTCAAAGAAACCATCATCAGATAAGACCCACAAGTAATCTCAGATCTATGTATCAAATTTGAGCCAATTCACTAAATTAAAAGGATTGGAATTATATTCATGTTATTTCTGACAGTTACATTTTCCTGGTTTACACCAGAACATCAAGAAGGACATTATATACTGATACATTTTGTAGCATCTTACTCAATAACTAGAAATATATTGAAGCTTACATTTCTAAGAAGCATTTACAAAGCAATAGCTCCTATAAATTCTGCCCAGTGTATGGAACAGGCTATTTGGGGTTTTTCAGTAAGGGAAAATACAGAATAAGAAAGAACCTGAAAGTCAAGACAACATTTTCCCAGTTGTTTTGCTTGTCTGGCAGTAGGAGTTTTTTCTCTCCTGAGTCAGGTCTCACAGTCACTGGGAGTAGAGTCCAGCGTTTGTTGTGACCCCACTCAGAAGCCATCCTCAGTGGGTGAGCGATGCAGCGGTGGGCAGTAGGAGCTGTGCAGCTGTGCCTTGCTCCGGGATGCAGCACTGCAGCCTGGCTGAGCGCAGCCCTGCCCTGCAGGGCAGCACGGGCTCCTGTGCTCTGCAGGCCCGTTCGTTTGCCTGCTGAACGCATCGCCAAATGCACTCCCTTCCAAAGCCACGGCTGGCACTGAGAGTCTTTGCACTGTGGTAGCGAATTGCTGGGACAAAAGAACTCACTGGTGGGAACAAATGATGTTCCAGTACCTCTGGAAACATCATCCTGTAACACTGTTGGTGCGTTTGCGTAAATTCAGGACACCAAGCTGAAGCTCTGTTCTAGGTAGCTTCTGAGAATAAGGATTCCTTCATTCTCTAGCTTTCTACAAAATTATTTGCCTACATTAGAAAATGGAAAATCTACCAGGAAGACAGACAGTTTTCTGGTTTGAAAGCCTATGGGAAAAGTGAAACTAGTTTGTTTTGCCTTGTCATCCCGATCAAGAAATAAATCATGTAATGCCTTCAAGAAAAATACTTACACTTTATTCTTCCCCAAATGGTAATATTGGTGCACAGAAATGAGGAAAGCTGTATTGCACGCACTCCCTCCTGATACTGCATTTGCTTTATTCCAATTTCCATGTAAAAGGAATGACTTGCATGTTAACAGTAAGAAGAAAAATCAGGACCCTTCCACCGTTAGATAATCTAATGCCAAAAGCACTGCCAGAACAACTTTCCTGCCATTATTTATGTAGGGAAGGGAGACAGTCAGCATCTATTATGTTGTTTTTTTCATCAGCCCCCACCCCAGGCTGAGGTTTAGTGTCAGAGACAGGGAAGAAGCATTCGGCTACATTCTTACACTGAGGTGAGAAAGTCCCAACCAAAGCCAGCGCAGTGAAAAAAGGGGTAATTTGTAATAAAATGAGATAGATGGTATTGACAATCTGACAGGACAAATCCTTGTTTGCAGTGGGAATGATTTGCAGTTAGCAGATAAGGTCAGACAGAGGATGTTTCGTATCCAAGTCATCATCAGCTACAGAAAAAGTTACTACTTTCCCCCTGGGCAATTGGTCTTGTCATTCACACCTGTCTTTACCATTTTTTCCTGATATAAACCTGACTTTTTTATTCTTGAATCTATGCTAAGTATGCACATATATATCCTGGGCAAAGAAGGTAAAGGGGGAAAATATAGGCTTCCATTGTCTAAACCAACATTTAAATACCTAAATAATGCAGCCAGCTTAGTTTGCTCATAAGGTATTCTAGTAATTAAATATCTTTTTCTTGACTGTATTCACAGACATTTTGCCAAGGAAGGTTCTACATTAAAATCTTGAAGACTTGTATAAGTATTCTAGAGTTTATTCTTGGTTTACTTTTATGCTCTTCCAGAATCATCCCATCCACCATTAATTTACTACAGGTCACTGATCCCAGGTAAAAGGCTGTCTTACAATGAGTAGGGAAGACAACTAATCGTGTTATGCACACCCCAAGGATATTCCTCTCAGAGGAGGCATGGAAGAAGCTCATGGATTTCTTGGCATTAATTTCTAAAAAAAGACATGAAGTTTTGATGCTCCTTTTCAGCTTTGAATTGTCCGGCTAAAGCAGCATGGTACCATTCAAACCTCTCTAGTACTACCCCAGATCTGCAGTAAAATGCCATAACCTCTTGTGTATGTAACAACCCAACTCTCTGTATTAATTACATAAAAATGGCACTCTTCTTACTCTACTCTTACTAAATGTACCACCTGATTCACATAAAGGAAACATTTCTACATCTTTTAATTCCAGTTGTAATCTGAAGAGTGAAACATGGCAGAATTTTAATTCAGTCTACCTTTTTTTCTACCTGAAAGCATCAATGAGCATACAGAGAATGCAGAGAGATAGTAAAAGTTCTTACTGTGCCTTTAATCTACTGTAAGAATCCTTTTCTTATTAATAATACATGTGAAAGAATGAGCTTCAATGGACTGATTGGTTCCAAGTGCTCTGTGTACCTCAAATAGTACAATGAAAGCAGGGGTTTTAGAAATAGGAGAGTGTATTTAATATGTACATTTAAAAATAACTTTCTAGCCATTCATTTTATGGGCACTACTCCAACCACATATATTTAGTACATACTCAGGTTTTGCACTAATCTAGGATTTTGTCAAGACATCCCTGTTGTGCCTTTGTCAAGCAGAATTTGAATAGAATACCCGAGTAAAAAGTAGAACATGCTAAGGAAGAAATCTAGTCATAAAAAAAAAATAAAAATTGCACATCATACTGTAACAAGTAACCTTTTGCGCTGTGAAACAAAAGGAAAGAAAGCTCAGTGATTTTCTAGTGTACTCACTTGGCACTCAACCCTCATCTGTGGGTTCGTTTTCAGTTTTCATTGTTTGCTGTGCTCTCTCTCCTTCTGCTTGTTTATTATTACTGACTTTTGTGAGCCTCTCATGAGTTTTGGTAAAAAAGACAATGTATATCCAGCCTTCTAATCTTTTGAAATAGGGAATAGATTAATGGAAATAATGGGAACATTATCAAATATAAATTGACTGCTGGAAATTAGTTCATTCTGAGTTATGTCCCATTGTCAGCTGAATTCTGCACAATGCAAATCAATACACATGGAAATAAAAGTAAAAAAGAAAATAAATTATTTTCAACTTCTCTTTAATAAGTGTTTAATTCTTAATAGAGAACCAGAGCATCTTCCCTTCGTAAGTATAAACAGAAAGCAATAAAGATGGAATGAGGATCCTGGTACATCAAGCTGACACCAGAGGGATGGAGGGTGGGAATGCCCAGGAGGGTGACAGCTCCAGGAAATGTGTGTGTGTGTGTGTACACACACATACTCTGAAGGAAGAAGAGAGAGAAACAGGAGAGGGTGGCAAGAGATCATTAAAAGCCTGAGGAAAAACAAGTGCCTAGAGAATAGAATTAATAACTCAGCAAGGAGGTTAAGAATGAAACTTTGAGGTGTTGGGGTGGGTTTCCTAAGCAGACTGCCATACTTTGCAGGCAAGATCTGTGCAATTCTCTTGCTGAGAAGATGGGAGTGAGACCAAGGAGAAAATCTAGAACTGGGCAGGTAGCCTGTAAAAGCAGGTTCTTTTTGAAAAGGACAAAAGTCAAGATTTGCAAGCTGAGTTGGCAGTGTCACTTATTCAAATATACACCCCTGAAGTGTATATTTAAGTTTTTAACTTTCCTGTTGTACCAATATAATCAATAACTTGAACTTTTTAGTGTCTATTTCATGATCAGCATTTCAAGTGAACCAAAGTGAGCCCTGCAGGCATGTAAGAAATATGGCTGACTTTCACAATATGAATGTTTTATACTTGCATACTCTTGCTAATCACTGCTTATGATCCTAACACTAGATGTAGTAGCTTTGTTAGCTAGAACAGATGCAGATATATTCTGTCCTTTTTTATGTTTTGTTTCTTTAGCAAGAATATAGTAATATCTGCAAAGGATGGAGCCTGTAGCACATTTGTCAGAGAAATAATTTGAAATGGCTACCCAGATCTTTCAGTGGCTTTATTTGCAGCACAAGACAAAAACACAATTTATGATTTTGTTGGGCAGAATAAATAACTACAATTCAATAAATCAGAAGCTGAGCACAGGCTGAGGCACTGCTGAAGAGAGCAGTGGGGCCCCAAGCATCCCTTGTGTGCACCATGGACCTCTGAGTCACCCCGAGTCTGAGTTGTGCTGTCGCTGCTCCATTACTGCCAGTCATGAGCAGGATCTGTGCTGGGGCACTTGTGCCTTTCCCTTCTCATTCCAGGGCTGGACTATTTGCATCAGTACTGTGTGAAACTCCTAAGAAATCACTGAAGTGTACAGAACATAAAGATCTCACAACAGTGTATTAAAACAAATGATGATCACTAAATCCTTGTCTGAGATTTTGAAGACATAGAACCCATTTATTTCTTTAGGCATCAGGACTTTAAGAGCTAAATTTATATGATCTGATAATATGCAGCATTTGTAGAGTTGCAGCTGGCTTTTCATAGGTATTCTCCAAATGAAAACTATTTTATGTGCTGAGAATCCTGAGATGGAGCTGTTGAGAGTAATTAGGGAAATATAACCTTCCCCAGGAGTGATATACTTTTGGAAACAGATTTTGAATCCTTTTTGTTATGAAGATAACTTACTATTTAAAGAGAACTGTACAGTTATTCATGTTTGCATAATTATACCTTTATCTTGCCAGCTCACTGTGGAAAGCATCATAATGGAAGATGAGAAGATTTTGTAATGGTGATGGAAATCTTTTTATTCAGACAAATCAGTAGTAGTCCTCTCCTATTGTTTTAAAATATCTGTCAAGATGTATAGAAAAATGCTCTTCTAACTTGTAATTTTAATTTTGTTACAGTCAGTATAATGCTTCTTTCATATTAACATAACTCTTATTAACAAATTAACATTCACCTTAAGTGAGCACTGAGGTCATGAAAGAAGGAACAACAACCATGGCAAACTTGAGTATCCTAGTAGTAGTGTTTTCCTTTATTATTCACTGATTTATGTTCAGTTCAAATATAACATGCAGGGTTTAAGACACATTTTCTGAACTTGGAGCTCAGAAGAGTTTCCAAAGTCTTCCTGATCACTATGTAGCTTTTTGCAATGAAAGCAGCAAAACTGCCTACTCATTGCAAGGCTACAAAAAACACAGAGATGGATGACTTTGGAGGTTATGTTATTATTTTCATGATAAAGCAGAGGAGGAGGGAAATCACAATGACTCAGTGACAACAAATGACCAAATTATGCAGGCACATTCTAAATGAATTAATTAAAAAACTGGATAGATGTCAAAGGAGATTTGAGAAGTTCATCCTTTCAAGATTTTAACAAGTTCACTACAGAGGACAATCTTGAGGCAACCTGTTCTCAATTACCAACCTTACTGAGGTCTATTAAAATCATGAAAAAGACTCCCTTTGACCTGGATGATTGATCAATTAAATTTTTCTCTGCATAATGCCAGATGACTCACCTAGCAATGCTAACCTTTTCATGAGAGTTTCATGCTGGGATCAGGACAGGCTGGCCAGCAGGGAGAAACACAACAGAATTAAAAAATAACTGGAATGTGATTCAAATTTGTGATGCAAATTGATGACATCATTCACAGATTGTAGGAAATGCTACATCATACAGCAGACTGCTAAAGAGTGACCAGTCACTCATGAGCTCTTTTTAGTTCAGTGTTCTGACAGTAGAACAGTCTTGTTAAGTCTTCTAACACCTTAAACCATAATGGAAAGCAATCAAATCTGACTGAGAACTCAAATTCCCATAGGAAACAGCATACAGTGCCTAATAGATTAAGCTACCCATTCCGTGAAGTAAAGGTCAAGTACCATTGAGAAAAGAGAAAAACCTACTGCACACTGTGCTTACATTAGGCTTAAATTATAAAGCAAACCCTTTGTCAGAAGTTTAATCTCAAAAAATAACTTAATAGTACTAAGTGTTTAGATTATTTCATTTATCATTTTAGAAATCAAAATATTTATCATACTGAACTCACTTGAAGTTCACAGATTTGGTCTAAAGACAGTTGTTTAAAGAGAGGCAGTATTTTATCTCTGCTAGTAGTATCAGTATATGTGAAAAAGCCAAACAGTTCTGTCACAGGCCAGGATGATGCTTAAGAAATAGAAAACATCTCTTCTGGCAGGTTCAGTACTCATTTTTGACACCTGGCTGGTCCAATATTGAGCACTTAAATTTATGACACATGACTGTATAAAAAATAAGGCATTATGCTTTCATACACAGAAACTCTTGAATTCTTCACAGGTGACTTGTACAATCTTTTCATTTTTTACTAAACGATTTCTTTCAGAAAGTTTTCTTATAAATGCTTGGTTATACAAGGATAGTCATTCTTTATGCCTTTAAAAGATATATGAAGTCTACCTAAGAGGCCTTTTGGGTGTGTTACAAGACTATGTTGTTCGTTTTCCATTGTGTTTGCTGTGTAATTTAAACTACAAGTGAAAAGTTGGTTTGAGTGGTGCTTGTAGCAAAGGCTGATAATCTACTAAAGTTTTTTGGCAATGAAACTTAAAAGTGTACTGTTAGCAAGAAAACACTCTCCCAGGTACTGAAAAAACAGTAGAAATCTGCATTTTTCAAATGGCAGTCAGCTGATGAAACAGCTGTACAACCCTACATTTATTCTTGTCTCTATACTGCAATTGACTTTAAAATGCTGGAGATGTACAAAATTGTTCATACAGCCCCAACTTGAAACAAGCTTCCTTATTTACTACTTTCTTTATCACTCACTATATAAACACACAATTGTAGAAATCCCACAACTGTCTTTTTGTCTATTCCATAGCCTGGGTCCAGAAGTTTTGTTTTACCAGCTTTAGTGAAAACTAACCTGTATGTGTTTGTCTGTAGATTAGCAAATCTTTACCAAAATTAATACTCAAAGATGATACCCATCCCATTATTTGGAATTGCAAGAATGTTATGTAATATTAATTACAAAACTGGTTGGCTTTAGTGCAATGCCCTGATAATAAGAATCCTACAATATTTGAATCTCCATTTAACCTTGATTTTCTTTCTGGTTGCTGAGCACTGAAAAAGAAAAGCTATTTCATTTTTGTATGATTCTGGGTACCTACCTTATGGGACTCGCTGCAGGTTTTGTGGGGGGAAAAATTCTGTGTTTCAAGAAGAAATCTTTATAGGAATTAAAGTAATTTGAGTAATCACCAAGATTTTCAAAGTGATTTACAGTTCTCTAATTTCCCTTGTTTGAGAAGGGCAGAATTCAGATGCTCCAGAAGCATTAATTAGCTATTCTAATCAAGGTATTATAAAAATTTACAAATAATTTAATTTCTTTTCTTTGTATGAAGCAATCTTTTTTATATTCTGTTATGCCTGCTTGTTAAAAGACCACACACACTTGCAGTGTGGAAGGATTTTAGTACCTGGGCACAGACTGAAGTGCATGACAGGCAGAAAATCTGCAGTCACCTTGCAGTCTTGGCACTGGCCTCTTTTTGGTGAAGTACAGCACATGCAGCAATTCAGGGACAAGGGCTTGCTCCACTGGCAGTTCAGAAGGGAAGGTCCTGAGAAGAGTTAGAGGGGACCTTTGGCTCTTTGGAGTTTTAAATGAACAGTCAATTTAGCTAAACCATGCATTAACTCCATTTGGTTGGATTTTTTTCTAACAGAAAAGTTTGAAAACTCTTTACAAGGTACAGGAGAGCTGTACTCAATACAGTATTCTAATGCCTGGACAAAATTTGTAGCAATAAAGATGGGATTTGTAGATGTCCACATTTAAGATTATTAAAAATTGTTGCAAAATCCTTCTCTAATCCATTCTGCATTTCATATTACTCTTCAGAATATGAAGGGAGAGAATTAAAAGACAAAATAAAAAGACAAAAAAAGAGACAACTAAATTAGCTGTTTCACAAAGATTACTAAAATGTTGTAATTGCATATAATTATCTGTAACTAGATAGAAAAATATGTGCCATTGGAGATGTAACAAGAAGTTACTTCAGACAGCTGTTCTTTTCTGCCAGAACAGGCTGTGCTCAATTATGTAAAACCGGAATAATACAAAAGCATATTTTTATATTTTAAAGCTATAAATTAGCTCTCACAATTTATTGAGATATTCTACATGGCTACACAGTATTGATCCTTGCGGGAGAAAATATTTTGAAGAAACTTATAAGAAATAGATTTCTTTTTCTTAATTCCATGCTAATTCTGTCCAATCACATTTCAAGCAGGTGGTGCACAGGACCATTGCCATTTGCTGTGGTGGTCTGGTGAAGGTCTAGGTGGGGGCCATGGCTGAGGAAGAAGGCAAAGCAACTGTGCTGAGACAATGGCTTAGCAGCCTGTTAGCAATTTCTGCAGATGTTCCAAGGTAATTTGTAAGAGGGTTCCTGTCTAGTTTCATTTCCTTCTCAGCTTTACATAATGTCTCTGACCTAAGGAGAATCCTTAGGAGAATCCTTGACCTGTAAATCTGGACTTGACAATGCTCATCAGGACAGCTTGCAGGCATCTGGAACCAGTAAAATTCAATCTACATAAACACTGAGCTCACTTGTGAGAGAAAGTGTGCAAGATCTGGTTTATTCTATGAAACCCATTGTTTCAACCTTGCTCTATATAAACTGGCAATGAGTTTTTCTTCCAGAGGCTTGGCATATTGATCTTTGGACACTGCAGTGTAGAGTTATCAGATTATTTTAATAAACAAGTTGGAAGAATAAGGAATGAAATCATCAGACCTTTAATGCAAGAAGATTGAAGAAGTGAAAAGATGAAAATTGAATATGAATCCAAATTAGGCATATGGAATGTGATAATTTTTTTAAAGCATGTGGGACATATTTTTTCCACAGTTCCCCTACAGAGCTTTCAGTAACCTGCGGTCAACCCCCATTTAAAGATCAAACATCTTGTCTCTCAAAATAAACCAAAACACAGAGACTGCAAGCCTATTTTTAAGAAACACAGGTATGAAGGTGATGTAGCCAAGTATTTTTCATACATAAAACAAATATCAAATCTTTCTAATGCAGGCAAACAAAAAAATAAAATTTTCAAAGCTAAAACATGAATATTCACTAGGAACTTAAATGTTGTATAAGCAAATCATAGAGCATTTCAGAGTTTCATATCAGTCTGATAAAAGAAATGTTTCTGTAAAGCCCATGTCAATCTAAAGAAAGAAAAATAGTAGAGAACGCTTGTCTAAAGTGCTTCTCAGTAGCACAGAGACAATAAGTAGTACAGTATTATTTTCAAAGATAAATCTGTTTGTCAAAGAAAGTCACAAATGTCTGTATTATTAAATTTACTTTTATGGAAACTTTTTGGGAAAAGTTCTTGATGTTTGTTGTGCACTACTGACCTCCTTTTGGAACTGTCAGGGTTTGCACATTCAAGTTTGTTCAACATTGAATATTTATAGAGTTTCCAGTAAGGGTAAATACAAAATTCTGAAGCATTAAAATCAAGTCAAGACTCCATTAACTGTAACAAAAACAGACTGGAAGAAGCTCTCTTCCCCAGGCTGAGGAAGACTTTAGCTGCACTGCTGAAGCTTGGTGTGCCATCTGTGTGTGTCTCCCAGGATGGACACGATGCAAACACATGGAGCCAGTTCAGGCTGCAGCTGGGTCTGCCTGACCCAGAGGGACACTTTGGAACCACAACCGTGGCAGCAGGGCACAGCAGGAAGCCAAAACTGGCTTCAGTTCAGCTCACTAGCACATTCTGTCATGTTTGGCTTGTCCAGAAGCCATGTTCTGGAGGACTCCAAAGCTGGTATCACTTTGCTGGACCTGAGCTGGCCTGATCTTTATCAATTTTCTTCCTCTGCTCTTGGTACCCATACCAAATGAGGCTCACACAATGCTCACACGATTCTTATTTACAGAGATGCTCAGCAAGTGACTTCTGGAGTATTGTCTAAATAATGTATTTAATTCATCTGAAAGGAGGAGCTTACTCACTCATCATTGAAATAAGCTTCAGAACATGCTAAAAGGAAAAAGCCCCATTCTGAAGGAAAAAAAAAAAAAAAAAAGTCCTGTTCTACATAAACAGGAAGGGGAATTACGCCAGGAAGCAACACCTAAGAATAAACACTGGGAAACTTGCAAATCTGAATAGCTGAAATCTTGTCTCAAAAAAATTTAACTCCTTTGTGCCAACCTGTTAGTCTTAGGTGACACACTGAATGTGAAAGTGAAGACCTTACAAACATACAGATAGCACCAAAAATTCATTAAGTCACCTTAATTCTATTATTGGTATTTTCTGGCATTACAAGACACACACAGATACTATTCCCTGTCCTCAGGGATAAAAAGTTGTACTTAGTGACATCCTTGTTAGATTAATGTAAATTGGCTACATTATTGTTTATAGACTAGACTAGCTGATATTACCTAAGAATAAATTTCTTCAATGCACAGATTCTAATTTTGCTGTACTTAACATTAAGTAGCCATTTACCTTGACTTCTCCTAGTATTTCTGATTATCACTCAGAAACACAGACTGCCTTTATAAAGCAGTTGTAGTTCTCTTGATGTGAGTAGTATCTTTTGCAACCAACATAATTATTTTTGATTTTTTTCTTCTAACCTTTTACTAGGTGACCATCTCTTAGAGCAGCTTCATATTTTGTGTGAAGTAGACAGGCCATTGTTTTGTGTTTAGGAGCAAGCAGAACTTCATGTCCTGACTGAGCAAGGACCTTAGGTGAGCTTAGAGCCAGGGAGGAGCCCCAGCTCCCAAACCATTGCTAGTGTTCCCTGTAGCCCTGGGGTGCTTTTTATTATTAGAAATAATCATAAGCAATAATTAAATATTTACAAATTCATAATTTAAACAGGGATGATAAATACAATGGGCATGCCAGAGTGCTTCAAGTTTTGGAAGTATTAAGATTAATCAAATATGATGTTTAACTGTGCAGTCCTTTTTAAATGCAGACTACAGATGTTTTTCCTTAAAAGTTACCACAGGATTTGTCTTGAGTCTCATAGAAGAGTAAATGCATGGAATGACCTGGAAAAATAAAAGACTTTAATGGCTGTGCCAATATGCAGCTGTCTGGAAAAAGCACAGGTTTAACACATTACTAAAATACACATACTGAAGGAATGCTTAACTTATGGGAGAATAAATTGGTGCAAAGCCTGCTGGGAAGGCTACTGCTGATTCAGAATGTATTGGACATATTTTCCACCAAGTGTTCATAACAATAATTAGCATATTCCTTTTGCAAATAAGGTGATTGGAAGTGAATTGATTGCTGTTTCTTCATTATAGAAAACCATGACTTTTTTGAGAAGATGGCAGTTTGAGTTTTGATATACGATTTAAAACTACTTAAAACTGCTATCAAGGATAGCTTGTGATATAGTTGGAAAGGTTTACTTTCTTGAAATAACACAAAATTAAAACCAACAAGCCACAAAACCATCTCCTCTCCCTCTCTGCCCTTCTTTTGACTCGAAATGTGTGGGTAGCAGACGTCACCAGCAGTTAACAACTTTAATGACTTTTCTCAATGGCTTTGATCAAGGAGACACAGTTACAACTTTCTCTGCCAACCATAAATTTGGAGAATGAGCTATCCTTGTGCAGAAGTCTGTCTCATCCCTTTTTTATAGATAAACAATGTGTATACATTAAAAATCACATATTTTCAAAGATATATACATAAAATATATACAATTATATACATTTGTACATTATATATTACTAATAGTAGTTAACTTCTGAACACTTCAAGAAGCCAACTGGACTCTACAACATCTCATGATATGCCAACCTACTTTTAATAATAGAAAAACATGTAGGCTTCAATTTGTGTATAAATTAAGAGGACTTTGTTGCATCTGGGAGCGTTCAAGTGCCTGCTGTAAGAGCTATTTGCCTGTGTCTCAAGCAAAGACCATGCAGCAAGGGGACAAATTCTGCTTCAGGGACAATGGACATATTCCGTGCCTGAAGCAAGCACTGAACTTCCTTGGTCTGGACTTCCTTGTTAGCTGCTTTTTGTTCATAGAAACTATCCATTCACATGAAGAATCGGTTTTCATAGTGATATTTTCCTTTTAGTAAGATCATCAGAAGAAAACCTCTTTTTGTTTTAGCTGCTTTTTCAAATTGTTTCAATTTAGTTCATGACTCCACACAGGCTTATTTCATCTGCAGGATGACAAAAGCTTTCTTGATCACATGAATGTAGTTTTCTGTTAATGAGAACTCTTGAGATTTCTAACATTAGCAGGAAATTTGCAAAAAGTGGTTTATTCTTTTTAAGATTAATTTCATGGAATACTACTAAATTAGGTCAGGCATAAAACGTGCAGGCTCATACCTCTAGAAAGAGCACAACTGCTACCATTCACTAATAAGAATGTATTCTAATAGCATTGAGGTTAAATCTCTAGGCGTCCCTGTTTGCCTCTATTTATAACTACTAAATTATAGGTGAAATACTGAACACGTGTCTCAGATAAAATGAAGAGGGAATCCTATGACCAAAGTATGCTGAATGTGATTTCAAGAAAAAACTGCACTGTGCATTTTATAGAGCTATTAAAGAAATATAAAATAATCAATAATGAGATTTATGGTGCTCCTTAATATTATTGATTTTTTTTAGTGTATAGAGTAGATCATACTAGACACAATATATATTCTAGTTTAATTACTGAAAATGCCGTTTTTCTGCTTGTGAATAGTCAGTGCTCCAAAAAGAGAGGGGGAAAAGGTAGTTTTTCAAAATGTTATTTTCCTATAACAGTTTTGATTTTCATTTAGAGTCCTGAGGAATTTATATGGTGTATCTATCCATAAGTTTTTATTATTGCACATCCATGGCAAAAATTGTTCAACAAATGTATTTTTTCATAAAAGAAATAACAAAGTTCATTGTTATTTGCCCATTCTGCTATGAAGATTTCACTGCAAATAAACTGTATATAGCAGGTTTGTTATCATAATAAATTTTCATATTAAAGAATAAAATTATGCCTAAAAAACCCCCAACCCTCATTTGTGATATGTAACAGGCGTTAAAATGACTTTTCTCTGATAAGATAATAGTTAAAATAGGGACTACAAAATTGCATTGACTCGCTGGCATTTTCTTTGCCATCCACAGGGGTGTTACCTCTGTCTTCAAGTGTAACAGAAGTGATTTTAATTAGTATTTCATTAGTACTAATAGTTTATTCTCTATAATTGGAGGATCACTTTTAGGATGACTGATAAGAATTCAGATGTAAAACTGGTGCCATCAGATGGTTTTGACTCTGCTGGAGTTTGAGCTATTAAATTCCTCCATGAAGAGGTAGAGACTACAAGAAAATCAAGATTATTCTGCTGCAAAAAAGTTATTTCCCATAAAAATAAAAAGCAAAGAGAAATGCCCTCCTTAGGTAGTTGTTTTTCATATAATTTTTTAACTGCAATGCATTTAGACTGTTATTTCAGGATGCAGAAAACTGGGTGATGAAGAAAGGCATATGAAAGAAAAAGTAAGTAACAAAAGGCAAAGGTCGTGCAGAACAAATCACTGGACTTATTAAGAAAAAATGCTGAATTCCCTTATTCAGGTAGCTCCTCTCAAATCAACTCACTTCAGTTTGATTTTGTGGTGCTGCAGTACTGGGCTAAAGTAGACTACAGACCACCAGGAAACCCAGTGGTAACTCTTGAAGATCACCAAGTTACAGTGTCCTACTTAGGAGTATTTGGAGAATATATGTCCAGTCTTTATTGTTTAAAATCCTCTCTTTGAACTCCAAATTTCTCAGAGCAAAAGCTGAAGCATCATTCAAGCATAAGAAGTGGTACTGGATTTTGTAAAATTCAATTGCAAACCCTGAAATTTTAGTGCCATATATTCAGTTTGCTGTTCTTTAGGTCTGTCCTTGTACTCATCAAACAAAGAACTTTCCAGCAGGCATTGATACCAAACAAGAAATCTCTTACTACAGCTCTCAACTCATTAAAGGTTTTCCCAGTTGGCAGTATAGGGATAAAAGCTCTTATAAATGGATTGCAGGGGAGATAGAAATACAAGGAGAAAATTGTTATACAGATTAATGAAGAGTTCATGAAATTAGTCAATTTTAAAATAGTTGGCAAGCTGAATAAACTTACTTAGGTAAATATGCTCTCAAGAGATAGGGTCAGAATACAACACAGAACTTGTAAAATAGCTATTTAAATAACATAAATAAGGAAATGCTTGAGGAATTTTAATATTCAATATATTGTCAACATTTGTGCTCCTTTTAAGATACTGAAATAAGTCATTAATGGAGTTCCTGAACATCTTGGAATTAGTTTTGTAAAAGCATTGACATAGTTGTGTGAAATATCAGAAAAACAGGGACAAAGAAAAAATGAAAGCAGCATCAATCTTTCTTCTAAATCCTCAACCTGAACAATGTAGTGCTCCCTGCCATTGTCCATACGTTTGCACCAGCTGGTGGTATTCAGATTTGTGCTATGATTCATACACACACAAAAAACAGGGTATGACAAAGAGATTGTTACTTCTCTTGTAGTTTCCTAGTAGGAGACTTGAGGCAAGATGGCATATGTAATCAGTTAACTGTCTTGTCAGGGACGTCAACTGAACAATTGATGACTTTTTCTGTGCTGAATTAGAGGCAGAAAGTGCTGGCAACTATTTGGAGCTCTGAAAATGTGATTTACAATAAAGTTACCTAGAGTGCTTCGTTGGGGAGTTCTTTATATCTTTATTCTTTGGTCATTTGTGTTAGTTATTCCTTATATTTCTAGTAATTCTTCTTTACTAGGTATCATCTCGTAAGAGTCCAGTGAAAGTATGGACTTCATATCAATAGGTAATAATATTTGCTATTTTGACTCCTTAATATTTTTTTTTATTATTTTTTTTTTTAGTCTTCTTTTTCTTTGTTTTCATCCTTCAAGATCTTACCAGAAAATACTTTAGATCTTTTCAGGTCAACAACAGAAAAATAATATCCCGTATTTGAGTAGTTTTGGCTGAGATATGGGTACTTACACCACAAAAAGATAAGATGCTATTCTATAATTATTAAAGCAGAGCTTAAGTTCTGTGGTTACAAGTTGCAACAGGGTCCTGCACTGGGGAGGAATAACCCCGTGCATCAGCAGGGGCTGGGGGCTGACTGCTGGAGAGCAGCTCTGAGGAGGACAAAAGCTGCCGTGAGCCGGGCCCTCGTGGCCAGGAGGTCAGTGTGTCCCGGGGCACCAGGGAGAGCCCTGCCAGCAGGGAGAGAGCCCATCCTGCCCCTCTGCTCGGCCCTGCTGAGCTGAAGTGCCGTGTCCAGCTCTGGGCTCCTCAGAGCAGAGGGACGTGGAGGCTCTGCAGTGGGTCCAGGAAAGGGCCGCAGAGGTAGACTAAAGTCTAATTGGCTAACTAGGGGAAATAAAAAAAGAAACTCCCATCATGTCTCAAAGGAAATGAGTCCAAAGAGTCATAATGCTCAATGGAGTGGCAAGCAAGTGTCAGGGCATTAGGGTGATTACACACTTTCCACATTTCCAAGGAACGTGGATTTCTTTGCTTGACTGGAGAGATATGAACTCTCAAGCTGGAAAAGGAGGTCTCAGTAGACACTGAGTTGAGAATTTCAGCTCTATGTCATTTGAATTGATTGAAACATTGTCTTATTTTAGCTTGGTTTAAGTATGCTATTAACCTACAATGCCCCCAAAAGAAAGCAGTATTGTACTTCAAAGAATTCTGGAGGGTTTCGTGTTGAAATCAGCTGACTTACTGTTCAAGTGGGAGACAGTAATGCTGGTTTTGTTCATGTTTCCTGTGAAGTATGTGAACTGATCCATCACCAAGCTATTCTCTTAAATTATTTTACATGTTGAGAACAGCATTTTAATTACATTCCTCATTTACCTAGTTGAGTTAATCACATATTAAAATATTACTATGACTGATACTGCAACAATATGACAGCATTTAGCATCAAACAGCCCTTCATTATAAGCAACATTTCATTTTCAAACTCCTCCCATGTCTCACAGTAAGCAACAAAAATACTTAAGAATTAGTAACAGGAGAAGGTATTGATTCAAGTTTCACATTTTCTTTTAACGTAAGCCAAATGCTACACTTGTGTAATACCAGAAGAGGTGAAGCAAGTATGCTTTCTTCCTATTTAGATGCCACACTCTAAAATAAATTATTTTTAGGAAAAGTTACTTTTAGAAAGGAAATAGCATTAGACAGAATGTCAGAAGCCTCAAGCTGTCATTGACCAGCCTTTACCAGAAGGAAAGGTAATTCTAGCTTTCTCTGTTTACAGTTGAAAGTTGTCAGCCCCATCCAATGGCTACATCTACCATTAATACCAATAATACCTCTTAGACTCCAAAAATACCTTAGTAATCTTTACATCTACTCTAGACTTTCAGACTAGTAGCTGAGTTTGGGCTGTTAAGAAATTCAGCCCTGTAATTATGTTGATTTCATGTGAGACTGATTCTCTGTCATCTCAAATGCTGCACATGACCCAAACTCACTGTCTCTCTTCAGAGGCTTTCCTGGGGATTGCTTTAGGGCTTGCCTTGACACTGTTGACAACAACTTTTGTGTCATTCATTTGCTCTAAAAGAGAGCCTAAAAATATTAGTTCCTAACCATGTAGCAATTTCTCCAGACTCTGATGATGAACAGCATTTCTTTCATTTCCTTTACACTAGCACATAAAGCTATTGAGGATAACAGTGGAAAGTTAGAACTGACTGGCAGATTGGCTTGAGGAAGAAGAGCAACCCTACAATACACAGAGATTTTATCAAATGCTGTATAAAAAGTAGAGCAATGCAGTTAACATGAGATAACAATCCATATTCATGTTAGGCTGCAAATTTACTTAATTAAAAGAGAACAATTTGAAATCAATTAAAAAAAAAAAACAACTGATGGATGTAGTAGCTGTGAAGACTTTTTTCCTGTTTCTTAACTGAGACAGCACTGGCTATCCAGACATAATACAGCACCATATATGCTAGCAAGGTACAAGATGGTTGCTAACTGAAAACTTGCTAGTTCTGCAGCAAGGAAGCCAGGTGGTAAGTTATGTGGCGTGGTATGAATTTAGTTGCTTGAAAAATGAAAACTGGTTGGAGAATTCAGATGCACAGATTTCAACATTACCAATGAAACAAAAATCTTGGTAGTTGCCCAGATGTCTGATTTTAACTTGGTTTTCTGAAGAAAATTGTTACTGTCACAAGTGTGCCATGATTTCACTTAATAAATACAAAAGAGTATTATTAAGAAATAAGTTGGAATGTTTTGGAAAAGAACAGTTCAATGAGGCCACAGAGGGAAGGATAACCTCAGGGAGAAGAGTTAATAATAGTTCCAACTAACTTTATACTGACCAGTCTAAAGTCTGAAATAATTGTCCATGCCATTATTCTTGGGAGAAATATAGAGAAATATAGGACATAAAACGCTACTTTTTTTTGCTTACACTCAAGTATTAGATAATGTACACGGAGATCTAATTGATAAATACTGTCTTATATTGGGTTGTAGGGATCTGAGATTTTCTTCATGGAAATAATTGTAGAAAATCTAAAAGACAAAAATGGATTTAGCCTGAATTTCTTTTTGATGTAAGTTACTTATTTAAATTATATTTTCTAGAAGTACTTTGTGATAAACTGCTGCTTAGAAAACTAATATGCATTTCAATATAACTGATTACTGTAATCCCTTATATTAACCTAGCGACTACATGTTTTGCAATAAACCTGATATTTAAAAGTACTGAGAATGCTAAAAAACTCTGCCAGTAAAATGAGAACTCGTGCTCAGAATTCATAGAGCGTTTTTTTAGTGAGGTGGTAATTTTCTAATAATATCTAAAATTTATAGTATGTGTATTTCAGAGTGTCCTGATACATCTTAATTTTTAGTTAATTATACCTTATTTTATTAGCACAGCCTTGCTTTGTCTGTGGACTGAAAAACAAATAAACATCACTGTAGAAAGCCTGCAGTCTCAAGATTCACCTGGCAGAAATAATACTGGCAGCTTTACTACCAGTCTACTTTCCACATCTTTTATCCAAAAAATAGACTGCAAACTGCAATGTATTTCCCATATGGAAAAACTCCATGGTGCTAGCTGTAAAACAAGATCAAAGTCTGAAAACATTTACCTGTTAAATAACAGTCTGTCTTTTTAACTATATGCATGCCTTCCTCTGCTTCTTTTTACTAGCAATTACTATACTTTTACTTCTCAAAATAAATTATTTGAAGTCTTTATTTTTACATCCTGAGTCTTGCTTTAACCATTGGACCAGTCTCAATTCCAAAGCCAGATGTTTATGTTCCTTTGAAATATCAAAGTTTGGTGGATTTTCATGCTTAGAGATGCTTCACACGAGAAACCAAAAATGGTAGGTACCAAATCAGACTACAATTTCCTGACAGGATCAGTGCATGTAAACTCCATCTCAGAATTAATTAAGTACCAAATTAATCCTCAGTTGTGCATTGCCTGAATATGCAGCACCCAGGCAGTTTGATACAAGGTGGATTTTGATGCCAGAGGAGGCTGCTGGAGAGCAGGGAGGCTCCCGATGGCGCTGAAGTGCACACGTGGGTACACATCACTGCCTCAGCATTGGAGAGGGGCTGGATTCACCTGTGTCCCTGCCAGGCTGACATCTAAAATGTTCCTATGCCCTACAGTCCACTAATAAATTCCTTAATGCTTGAGTATTTTGCAGAAGGAAGCTGTGAACTCTAAATAGCCTAAAGCTTGGGGGGTTCAGCCAATCTCTACTTCTGGCTTCAGTTGTTATTTTGTTGTTAATGCAAAGTCCACCAGCTTCCAGAGGTCTGTTTCAGAACACCAACACTGTCATGCCCTGATACCAAAATCCCAGGGTGATTCACTTTTCCAATCTGGGCATGCTGCGTGATAAGAGAATCCATTTGCTCCATGTAGCATTGGTAGCATGGTGGGTAGAGGGAACCTTGAATCTGATATGCTGGCAGATGCAAAATATACATTTCAAGCCTGTTCAAGATTAGGCAGGGAGCTAAATCCTAAATTTGGACCTACTTTTTCTAACTCCTTAACTGGTGTGATCATTGGATTAATTGATAGGGAGCTTCTCAGCTGTTTTTTGAGAGGGTATAATATCTGTATTAGACCCAGCTCAGGGGTGAATACTCAGCTATCTTAATACTCAGTGGAAATAGGCACCTTTCCTCAGCCTAGAATTAAGTATCAATGTGCCTAGGATAGAATGGACTTAAGTCTCCATTTCCCTCCTGGAAACGCAGGAGACTACCTGCAGACTAGTTGCTGTAGCAGTCATTTTTAAGCATCTTGCAAACCTGTGGATACCACAGAATAAATCTTTTACCTATTTCAGGACTGATTTCCACTAGGGATAAGGGATAAAAATAAATATGCTCCCTGAAACTTAGTCTGTGTTTTTGTAATACAAAAACAAGATGACATTTCATTTCCCTGTATTTTTCAAAATATATTTTGCTTGCCAAATTTTCTTCTTGTCTGTCCATAAACTCTAATATCCACTATGTGAAATTGTTAAGTACGAACCAAGAAATATTTCTTGTGGACATTTAATAGGGCTGTGCAAATATGTCACACAACTGAATAATTTAATAGCTTTTTATCTCTTTCCTCACAATAGTCTATGAATATAGTATAGTCCTCAAAATATAGCTCTTATTCCTTTTTTCTACTAAGATACAGCTATACTGTGTAGCATAAGATACAACTAAAGTATATCAATATTGATTTATCTGTTTTATATTACACTGCTTGATGATGAAGAGCTAAAGTAAAAAAGAGGTTTAGGAAAAGTAATCTGAAAATTAATCAGTGGTTCAAGGTAGGAAAGTGTTCTGTGACTTTATGATATTAACAGGGCAGATAATATCATTAATTGGAAACTAGCATTTTTTTAGTGAACATCTACCTAAGGCCTGACTGGCCAGCATGCAGGTATTTGAATTATCAGCGTGAAAAATAGTACATGTGAAAAGAACCACCGTGATTGTACAGAGCGTGGTGATGCAGGATTCACTCAGACACGGGAAAGGCAGCCTGGAGCAGCCTGTGGGCTCTGGCTCCTGTGAGAGGCAGGTGATGTGGAAGGTGTAGCTGAGGTCCACAGTCTGCACAGAACAGCCTCTCCTGGCACTCAAGGCAGAAGTCTCTGGTGGCACAACACTGCAGTGAGGATAGGGTGCCTCACACATTATGAATTTCAGCTGGATCACAAAGTGTACATTTTCTGTGAGCAGGAAATTTGAAAGGTAACGACATTAAAAATGCAGCTTGTGTCTGAACTATGACAGAAGTTCTGTTTAGAAGTAGAAATACATCTGAAATTGCCTTTGAGTATTATCCAGGTGACAAAGGAGATGAATGAATAGCAGTACAAAGCTACACCCTCGTCCCAGAATTTCCTATTGATGGTTTCTAGGTGTCGGAATGCTTTCCTCTAGCTTGTACACTACAGACAAATGTAACCAAGAGGGAAAAGACAGGGTGTTGTTAACACCTACAGCTCATACTACTTGTCAAACGCAATAGGAATTTAAATTATTTTTTAACTAATAAATATATACTGGCTCCATTAAGCAACTGTATAGGTCTTGGGACCTAGAGGAAGAATATACATTGTAATGACAGCATAATAAATGTAAAGTCATAATCTTTTGAGACTCTTTATATATAAATGACACTGCAGTCTAGCTGAGAATACAATATGTAGTTTCGACCTTTCTTTGAAATATAGAAATGGTGCTAAGCTGTGAAATTCATTATGGTCTCCAGTGTGACATAGCTACTCATTTTTAAAGTGATTCATTTTGGTTAGTATTGACTAAAGACTTCACAGAACTAAATACAGAGCTACCATGGACAATAACACTGTATAAGCAAGTACAATCTCCTAACTAAGCACTTACAGGTAGCCATTTTGTCAAATTTCCATACATAAAACAACAATCAAGTATAAAATATAAAAATGAAATTAACTTTCTAATTGCACAGGTTGAACACGGTTTTTAGCCTTTTTAATGAAACATGCCTCATTAGAAACACAGATATGATTAAAGAATTATAATCCTGAAGAAAAAATAGACAAATGGAATATGCAGACATCCTCAGATTATGAAAATTTACAAACAAAATAGCACATATGGATTTCTCTAATAAATTGTTTCTTGTAAACTTTAAAAGGCAGGAATGTCTGGGTTTGCAAAAACTGGGGTGAACATAGGGAGTTACAGTCTAAACTGCAGAGTTCGGAAATTACAGGTAATGGAACAGGTTTTAATACTATAAATTAGGCATGGGATTTAGATCATTTAGTGAAAACTGTGCTGTGGTTATTTTATGCGTACAGTGTGAATAAATGAAGAAAAATAATCTTTAAAAGTACCTGTATCATCACTAAGACTGAAAGTCACTACAAAATGATGCACAATGAGAACATGTTATGGTAAGTCATTCTCTGGGCAGCAAGACTACATCAAATTGGATACACCTCCACTGAGAAGGCACAGAGCACATTCTCATGCTTGTGTGTTACTTGTCTTGAATATGCTGATCAGAGGGACTGGTCTTTTCTACTGAGCTGTGAATCCCAAAGGGTTAATGTGCATGTTGAACAGACTGGATCACCAACATATTGACTTCTTGTGGATAATAGTATGTATTATGGATAATACTATCTATTGTTCCATAGCACTGTTACCTTTACTAACTGCATTTACTGAATGATACTGAACCCTCACAAAAGAAAGAGCTCTGAAAGAGCTTTTCTGTAACAGAAAACTACAAGAAAAAAAATTGTCCACTGGCCATTCCAGTAGGATTCTTTAAAATGATAAAGTAAAAATTATTTGCAGTTTTCTGGATGCTCTTTTTAGGGAAGTGAGATATGCAAAATATGATGCATTAAAAATTTAGCTTATAATTGGTTTACCATATAGACAGAATCTAAGAACAACAGATAATGTGTTTTTAATACAAAACTCATGAGTAACTTCAGTGCTTAGAAACATAATAAAAAATATTATCTCTGTAAAGATATTACTTCATTTACAGTAGGTCTCTTGGCACATCCAGAATCCAAACAGATGTCTTGAATTAATTGAGTAGACAGGAGTGATAAACTTTCAAAGCTCTGCTGACCTAGTAGTAGCTATCACAAATTGCAGTACCTGAAGATCTTATTATTTTGCTTTTATGGTTAATTTTATCATTGGCTAAAGGTCAAAATCAGTCCATTCAATAAGCAATTTAAAATTAAAAACTCTAATAACATTTCAGTGAAGTTCTGTCATTCTGTTAAATAAAGTGATGAAATGTATGTAATTATATTATTAAATTTTCCAAGTACTGGTTTTCATGTGTTAAAGGAGTCTGAAAATACCCTATGCCATTGTCAGAATATTGTGTTTAAGTACATTTTCTTACATAGATTTAGCAATGCCTTTAGGTTTTGGACTGTGTTTGGTTTTAAGCAGCTTATTTTTCATGGACTTTACCTCAAAAAGTCTTAACTGTGATGTAATGTGGTATTGGTTCTGAAACAGAAAGATAATTTTTAAAAATAGAAGAGTTAATCTTTTCATGCATGTTGAACTTAGGTTTCTGAGTACTTCCAACAGAATAATCTACCCTACAGGGTTTATTTATATTATACTGGGTTTATGTCATATAACTTTCTAAATACTACTTTTACAAGGTATGGATATAATAGTATCAGCTCAAATGATATTTTTAAACATAAATTTACTCATTATGCTTTACACTAGGAAAGCTAAAACAACATTTTTAAAAAGCAAATTTTGCGCAGTAGTAATTTTTTAGGTATAATAATGAAATGTCAGTAATGTACTGTCAGTACTATTTTAAGTAATGCTCAATGTAAAAATCATGAAAATAAAACCTAATTTCTAAGTGAACAGAGAAGATCTGCCAGATTTGTTTCATATATACCTTTTCACAAGTCAGAAACAGGAATCAGAAATTACAGTTCAAAATTAATCTAATAAAATTTGATTTAAATCTACCCAGATTTGTTAGAGGATTGTGTACAAACATTCCTTGAGTTTGAACTCACATTTATTTCATGAGCAAACACATAGAGGTTCTACATCAGCCAAGGCTTTCCAGGGAGAGCTTAGTCCTTACTGTGTCTGTGTGCAGGCAACAACATGTGCAGAGACCCCAGCACCACAAGTAGGTTGTAAGGTTCCAGGCAACCTGGAGAGAGATCAGGAGACTTCATGGCTTGGTTTACATATCCTGCCTTGTGGAGATTGTTGAATGAACTGAATTTATTCCTTATTTAATATGGAATGTCATTTCCTGGGAAGTCAAACTGGAAGAAAAACTCCATTAATCTGGCCAATGGAAATTATTTATATAAATAATGTAATACTAGAAGAAAGGATGAACTAGAAAAACAACCCCAGGAGCAGGGAAGCAGAGAATAAAGAAAGGTTGAGCTGTTTTATTAAAATATAGTGATCAAAGATCACAAGTAATGCTTAATGTTTTCTAAGATCAAATGAACAGCTTCCTAAAACTAGAGACTTAGAGACAGCGAATGTCTCCAGTGATCCTTTATTAATACAACTGCTTAAAAAAAGAAATTTGATAGATGCAAGAAAAAAATCCTGTGTTCCCCTTTGTGAGCTTCATTTTGAGAAAAGTTATTTTCAATTCTTATGCCTAAGAGAAGGAATTAGAACTCCTGCTGTACATGTGCAATTGCTTCAAGTCCAAAGTGCTCGAATCTCCAGATTTTCTCTGTGGAATCCATTTAATCAATTGTTCAGATACAACAGACTATTGCAAGCTCGTACATGTTAAATGATATAAACTTCAGACAAGTTCACGAGGTGACAATGGTCCAGGCTCAAAATAAATTGAGTTTCAGCTTTCTGTGCCTTTTCACTTGGCCTAAATCCCTTGAAGTGCTGGGATGCTACAGAGAAGCACAACAGTGTACTTAGTAGGAGGGCTGAGGACATTGCATTTGAGGCATCTGCAGCTTTCTCTAGCCCAGCGACTAGGAAGAAAACTTGGTGTTCCCTATGGAAAGCTGGAACATGAACAAAAGGGACAGCAATACATAAAAGAAACCTTTATAACACTGACAACATGCACAGGAAAAGCATTCAAAAGCATAATAGGGGTTAAAAAAATATTGCCTGTAGGAAGCTAGGGCAAAGAAACAAAACTAAACAATGACTTCTGCCAACTCTTTGCTGTTCATATCTTCACTTCTATTCAGGATTCTTTACTGTGTCCATTACTGGTGGCTCAGGGCTTGGCATAATCCTGTCAGCACATTCAGATCTGTGAAGCAGCAACACTGAGCCTCTGTCAGAAATCCCAACTCTTCAGTGCCCTGGGCAGGTCATAAGCGAGCCTGGTATCTGCCCAGGCAGCATGGACACAGATTAATGATTACCTTCCCAAGTTTCTTGCCATTCTAGCACAGCCCTGGACAGTTGCTGGATGCTGTCCAGTAGGCAATTTTCCAGTTCAGAAAGCTGTGGGTAGCTTGAAGAAACACAAATCACAAATATCTGTCCTTGGCCTGTGCAATAATAGCCCATGGTCAAAAACCAGCCAAAGACAGAAGAAACCCAGGAATTTGACAATACTGTTTTTCACACTGGTGTCTGATATCTTTGGTGTTTGTAAGGGCACTTGGCTAAATTTGCTGTACATTTTAGGGATCATAGCATGGTATTTTATTCATAGCAATAAGTCAATATTATGCTCTGAGGAGATTTTTGCAAAAAAATTTTGATCCGTGTCTATTAATTACCACTATTCCAGCTAAAATTGAATGCCTGGGGTTTTTTTTTAATATAATATACCTGAATTCTTATCTGATGATTCGTAATATATCCAAGCCACTTGTTATGACTTTGATGACATCAGAAGCTTGAAACATGAGCTACTAGATTTGAACCCCTCTCCTTTTATTTGCATTTTGTGGAAGGTTCTTCAAACGCAAAGTTCAAGTGGGAAAAAAATCTTCCCCAAATATAAAGATGAATGGAGCCAGTACAGCTCTGCACACTATTTTCTTTTATCATTGTGCTGTCAGAATACATTTAATATCATGTAAATTCTGATCTAAGAGAATTAGATTTGTTCCATATCCAGTGAATAACTTCAGTGTTTTGGAATAGTCAAGTCTTTATCTTCTAAAATTAAGTTGCTGGCCCAGCATACCATTAGCTTCAGATTATTAATGAAAATTTAAGTACATTAGCACAGTAATATAATGGAGCCTAGTCTTCTTCAAAATTCCTGGCAACTTGAGGAAGAAAGCTGTAAAACAAAGCAATCCTGGTAGTCACTAATAACAGTATATATTTAAGGTTACAGGCTCCTACACTGTTTGTTCATTATCAACTGCTGGACTGGGCAAAGTTTGCTTAAGAGAGAAGCAAGATGGGCATGAGGTGTCCCATGATGTATGCTAGCATACATCACAATGGCAAAAAAATGGTTTTGTTACCCAAGCTAATGGATACTCATGTGAGGTTTCCTATACCCTGACAAAGGCAGGGGAAGGCCCAAAGGTACGAGGATTTTGCTGGGAAGAGTCTTAAGCTACTCCATCCATTGCCATTTGCTGCTCCTGCTCAGGGACATTCAAGTTCCCACTGCAGTGCTGTGGCTCACTGAAGAACTGGGAGGAAGGCCATGTTGCTTATCAGTGATCTCAGCACTGTGACAGAGCAACAGAGGATGGGAATTAAATGAAGATGGCTTGGTCAAGATTTACAGTCTTTTGTATAATTCCTCACCTTAATCCTTACTAGTTTCCTGCCTGCTTAGTAGGATAGTTTTGGGTGTGGGGAAGAAATCTTCAAAACTTACATAAACTGTAGTTTTGAGCTGTCCCAAATATGGCATAACTTTGGCAGAGATTATTCCAAAACTTTAAAATTACTAGAGTGCTAAAACAACAAAAATGAAAAGGTTTACAGCTGATGTACATCAGATTCAAAGTGTATACTTGAAGTATGACAGTAAAAAATATAAAAACATCAATTGCACAAAACTGATTTATCAGATCATTGCAGCTCAAAATTGAGAATCAAGTATGACAGACATAAGGACATATATTCTTTTTTGGGTTGTCAGGGTGAAGGAATGATTTCTAATATGGAGAAATAGAATATAAACTAATCATATAATATGCCAAGGATGCATGATCGCCAGAAGCATATTTTTCCTATATGCTGTTTTATCTGAGGTGCTAGTCAAGAGTAAAACCAGAGATTATCCTTGTTGGTTGGCTAGGATCGGAACAGGATTCAGCAACTGCAAATACAAGAGCTGAGATATTTGAACATACACATTTTTGGTACAGTTAGGGCATATCTAATATCGAATAAAATTAGTTCCAAGGTCATGCATGAGTCTGGAAATGAAGATGTTAGTGGTTTTTCATGAATACAAGGTCACAATATTTTAAGTAAATCATCTAGTACCAAACACAGTTGAACTGAATCCAGTAATATGTAACCCACAACCTCACTAAATGCTTGTCTAATCTTGCTGACAACTTGACCAATAATGCTATTTATAAAATGACCTGCACTAAAAGAAGTGAATATAATAATGCAGTTGGCTTGCTCTGACTGCTGCAATAATGCTGGACAGTTTAGATGTGATCAACACACATCAAAAAAGGGTTTTTTTATTTATTCAGATTTGAGAACAACGATATTTAATATATATATATATATGCTCAATTTTCTTTTCACAATCCAATGTGCAGGAAATAGTTGTCTCAAGTAGTACTGTGCCATGGCTCAGTGTGGTGACATTTGAACAGTTTTCTCAAACATACACAGCCAGGACCCAAAAGTGAGGAGATGACAGAAGAGGCAGCAGCCACATCACACCAACCCTAAAACTGAAAAATTCAATCCTGAAGATCAAAACTAAGAAGAAGAGCTTGAAATAATATAGACACATCTCAAACATTATTCCAGATAAGGATCTAGCAGTAAGTCTCCAGAGAAAAACCTCTGTGTCCTGCCTTGCAATAGAACCTCTAAAGCAAGGAGCAGTGTGGTAACTTATATTAGCACTGGAGATTTGTTATGTATGTCAAGCACCAAACATTACAAAAGAAGTAAAAAAATAACAGTAATATTAAAGTACTAGCAACTTAAAGAAGACATTACTGCCCTAGGACTCTGCAGTAACACTGCAGTCATTTAAATACCTGCAATCTACCAGATGTGACAGCCAGAGTATGTGCTGTTAAAGAGGCATTGTAAGCTTTGGGGTGACTTTGTGTACTCTTTTTGTCCTTCGTGCCACTGCAAGACCCAGTAAAAGCAGCAGGTTTGATCAGAATATCTGAGGAATCCAGAAGGAGAAAAACTTTTGTATTCAAAGGTGCCTTGGGCTCTGAAGTCCATTTTGGAGAGAACTCCTAGCATCACAGTTTGATGGATACACACACTCTGAAGAACATCAGCTCTCTGCTAATCAGTTACTTACAAAAGCATTCAAAAGCACATGGGAAAAGAGGAGATAAAGGTACTTATTGCAACAGTAATAGTTCTTTGAGTTGTTACGTTTAGAACGGATGCCAGAATCTGCTCCCCAATTCACTAGGATATAGATTGTAAAGGAAACCTGGAAGACTTTTGCTTTCCAGACTTTTATCTTTTCATAGAAGCAGAATCTGGCATGAAGTACTTCTGTGTGCCTAAGCTGCTGCTCTGGGATCTGCAGCCTTGCTCCAGATGAGGGACAAAGGTCCTGTATAGTGGAAATCATACTGATAGCAAAACCTTCAACCACTGTAACTTTTAGAATTTAAATGTTGATAAAAAATGTGCAGCATAAGGCAACATATTTTCAAGAGCTAAACAGCTACTAAACATCATCTGCAATAGCCAAGGTAAACACAGTATCTATCCATTTACCCATTAGAATGCAAAAGAAAAGGACCTACAAACTTCATTTTGTGTTTGATCTGTTATTACTGAAGGAACTCAAGTACAGAGAAAAACAGTGGATGGGTTTCAAATTTTACTTGCTTTGCCAGAGTAATTTTGAATAGCAAAGACCTGTTGTAGAAAATAACCTCTGAAGGGTGATGCAATGATGTTTGCATAAGCTTGATAGCAAAATAAGAATAGTAATAGCCCACTTTGAAAAAACAAAATTAGTATGCCAGGTATATCTAAGACCATATTGATTGCTGAAACATTTGTTTTCTTACAGATCTCTGTGAGTAATTATTTTACAACTTTTGGAAAACACTGACAGTATTAAGCTTTCCTAAGGAAACCACTAGCTCAGTTATACATTTCATTGTTTGTATTTTCTTTTTTAGAATTAAGTTCAAGTGAAAGGAGACTAAAACTACAGTTACAGTATTTGTGACTGTAAAAGGCAGAGTGCTACTGTGGAGCAAAATATATGTTAAGTCTGATCAACTCTGTGACCAAGGGCACCCCTCGCAGAGCTAAAATGAAAACCCACAAGGATGTTTTGTGGACAACAGCAAACTCAGATTATGTCTATCTGTTCAAAAGAAAACTTACAGGTATGAGGTATATGAAAAAATACCTTTTTGAATACTCATTACTGCCTCTGATCTTTCAAGATGATCAATGCACTGCTTCCAATTTCAATAAAGAGATTTAAGAGGAAAGAAGAAAAAGGAGAAGGAAGGTGATGACCTCACAGGGGCACCTCTTAAGTGAACAGACATTCCAATATGATTTTTTAAGACAATTGTTAATTTTTCAATTTATGGCTGCTTTCTTTCTAAAGAAGCTTACACCAGTTTTTTACAGCTGGGAAGGATAGTATTACTTGGAAAACATTTATAGATAGAACTTCTTTTTAATAGACAGCAAATTATTGCAGCGTGTTATACAAAGGTTCTCAAATTTAAATACAAATGCACAGATAGAACACAGGAGGACTTGCAAGAACAAATCAAAGTACTGTAATACAATTTAGCTTTCCTAGGTAGGATAGGCTGGATGTGCAAGCCCCTTTATATTTATGGTTAGGTAATGGATTTGTTGACATTTGGTTCTAAATTCTTTGTCTTTCAAATTTTTCTTTCCTCATTTTTCTCCTTTTGGTAGACACCTCAAAATGTTAGCACCAGCAGCAGAAAACAGATCAGTAAATCAGCTTTACAGAGCAAACACAGAAATACTGGAGGAAATAAACTTAGGCATGAATTCTACCCTCTTCCAATTTTACAGTTATTACAGAAATGTGGGTTTGTGCCATATATAGATAATCTTCTAACAATGTAAGCTGCTGGAAGTGGCTGTAATCATTCTGCCATTGTATAAAGGCGGGGAATATTTTTTTTTTTATGTGATGAATGGAACAGAGTTAAAATGAGGGCTTTTTCCACAAGATATTACTAACAAAGCTGAGAAATCAACAAGTCTTAGCCCATGAAAACTAGTATGTTTGGTTTGGAACATGAATGACAAAACAAGGACTCCCAAAGCTCTTCACAAAGATAGCAACAATATTTCCTACTCTCAAAACATTCTTACTTGAAGGTTTTCATTGAAAGCTCCTCTTAAGTAGTTACTAAAATGACCAGAATGCAATACTTCTAGGAAAACGGTGAGAACAATTCTAGATATGTTAGCAAAACACTGAAAAAGGGCAAAGAGCAAATATTATTTGAATGCACTGTTTTATCCTAAGCATTGTATTTAGAGAAAAGATTATTTATTATGTCAAAATTGAATACAGGATTAATTTTTAAAATATAAATATAGGTATAAATATATTGGCAAAAAAGGGGAGTTTTGCAAATTAACTGAAGAACTGTATCCCTTTCCTGTCACTGAGAAGAACTCTACATTTCCCTACTTTTCGAGTCTGATTGTGTGGAAACAAAATGCTACCTACTAGTAATCTGAAAACCAAATCATATGAAATTGTTTCAATAATGGAAACTGTATGTGCATCAAACTACCAACATTAAAGGTGCTTGAAAATATATTCTGAAGAGAAATTTGCATTTCTGCATTTCTGGGCAAAAAGCAGAGAGCAAAAACTGTAAAATGTTCCTATGGAAATGCTGGCTTTCAGTTGCTTTCCCCCCATTTATCTTAAGGAGGAGGCTGCCAGGTTGAGGTGTGAAGCAGGCCCCGCCTCTTCCTGCTTTGAGAGCAGCTGGGCTTCTTCTCTTTTGTGAAATTTTAACCTGACATTTCAATCTAAATAAGTAACACCAAGAACAAAGATGTGACTTTCTCTAAAATGTCTCTATTGCACAAATCCTTCCGTGGTTTTAAATGATACCACATTCTGTAATAGCAAGGGAAGGGGGGAGGGTTGCTATTATTAAGTGGTTTATTATATTCTAGATATAATATTTTGATGATATATATTTTATTTCATTTTAATATTGTATCATCTACTATTATATTTTGCTAATCCAATATTATGTTCAAAATATGTATGAGCAAGTCCTGACATTTCCTTAATTGTAGTAGTTCTAGCAAGGATAAGTTATTGATGAATAATGTATAAATAGTGGGAGAAAAAATTCTCCCCCTATTTATAGTAGGGAATGCTTCTTTAATTTTTTCCTCAACAAAAAATTTACACAATTTTGAATGTTTTTCTCTTCTGGAACCTGAGCATTTGTATGGAACCTTAATCTTTGTTATGGTGAAAAAGAATCCATACTGCCTATGTAGTTTTTTAGTTAATTTTTAACTGATTGTGGCAATAAAGCAAGATGCAGTTTTACTTTCAGTGATACTGTTGCAATTAGGGTATCTCCTTTCAGTGAACTGCATGATTCCAGCACAATTTCAGATCCCATTCTGAAATTTTTTTCCCCCAAAATAACATTGCATTCCTCAATACTCCTCATTTTTCCTGGTCCTTTTACCCTTCTAGTTTTCTAGATATTAATCTTTTTTTTTCTGACTACCAATTGCTTTTTGGTTGCAAAAAACAGAATTAGTCTTTTGCTGTTATGTCGATGTTGAACTATTAACCACCAGATTTAGTGTTATTTTTGTTCTTTCTTCAAAGGAAGTGCAGAATAGACTGTGATCCTTAGACAAGTATCCCTGTGGTATGGATGATTTAATGTCAACATTCCAAGCGAGCTAAGAAAACATCCTATCTTTGTTTGAAATGCTTATATTAGAAGAAATATAAGCCAACAGATACAAATGATGCCAAATATGCTGCATCTTTCAAAGTTTCCACTGCCAAGAGTACATTTTGAACTGGCCAAGTTCAAATGGGTTTCTTTATATTTCTGAAAGAAGAGTGTTGGAAAAGTTGTGTCCAGCTTTTTTGAAAGCATTCAGCTGAAAATCATAAAATGCTTTATTTTGATTATACTAATGTACTCCATATTGTCATCACTTTCAAGTCCTATGGACAATTTGGGCTCTAGCAAGGATTATTTTGTGCTTGGAATAAAATGAGTAGATAAAGTCATTGGGTATTTTATTCTCTTTACAAACAGACTAATATCAAAAGCAATGCACAGTGTACTGCTCACAGGGCTGGCATGACATCCCAAGAGCCCCAGAAACCAATTTGTTTCAACCTCCAGCAGCTCAATTTCCCCTCCCACTGTTTCAAGAACAGCCAAATTCTTTCCTTCATGTAATTTTGCTGAAACAATTTTTACCATGTAGTTTTGCTGAAACAATTTGTTACTGTAAGCTGAAATGAACTTAGTACTACGTCACTGCCCCTTCTCCTACATATTAAATCTTGTGAGACAGATTTTCTTTCCTATTATGCTAGTATTTCTCTGCTCACCTTAGTAAGGGCTGCTAAATACTTTTTAAAGTGAAAAAAATAAAAGGGATCTTCTCAGTATTGTCTTGAAAAAGGTTTTTTTTTGACTACTGTAATGCAAAAATCTTTTTCATGCAAGTCCAATGTTTCTTGACACCTTCCTGACTGAACTTTGAGACAGCTAAACTTGTGAAAAGGGGAGCCTGATCTCTAGCTCAGTCAATAGGGTTTTCCCCTCCCATCTCCCAGAACTACTGCCTGATTGACACTTGCTGCTGCTTTGCTGCAAGACATATGGGCAGCTGCTGATAGGTGCGACTGCACTCTCTTTTCCTGGATTTGCATGGCAGTGCAGTAAGTCTGACTGAGCCAACTGATTTTTTTTTTTTAATATTTTGGTTTTTTTAAGACAGATTAGTCTATGATCCAGTTCATCATCTAGCTGTACAAATGATAGTGGGGTGGTGTAGGGTTGGCCATGAATAAAGGGAGCAATGGGAATCACACCTTCAGTGAGGGGTTGCATTAAAAACAGGTCAAGGTGACTGTTCAGCTGCAGCTGAAGTACAGCATCATGCCTTGATGGAGAAAAGGAAGAAGGGAGAATGAGATGAGGTTAACTCACCACAAAGTTAATCTCGTATATTCCCCAAACACTTGGCAGTGCACAATGAATTCAAATTTTACAACTGAATCCATTTGTATCATGTTTCTTCCTTTTGCCCAAATGTATGAAGTTCGATTAATGACTTGTATTAAATAAATGAGGTAGAACAATAATGGATCAGAGTAGAGAATTACAATGACAGAAATGCTCACATTCAGAGGGAGGCAGAAAGCAATGGTAATCTTGAGAGAGAGATAAAGGGATAGAAAATGGAAACAGCACAGCACATCTATAAATAACTTCCAAATGAGTATGCAGTATACGGATCATAAGAAAACATCTTTACTCATGCAGAGCTCCTTACATATCCTCTAGGCAGAACAAGCACTCAGCTAACAGATACTCAATATTTCAGATCAGGGTTTCTAGTAAACTGCAGGTGATGGAGTTCTTATAATCTGCACCTCTATAAACTATTTAAGTTTAAAAAGCATCAAAAAGGAATACAGAAATCTGAAGGGATGGTTAAAAAGAACAAACTGAGAAAAAAAGAATACAATCAGGCATGGAGAGAAGAACATTAAGGGAATTGTGA
Source organism: Lonchura striata (assembly GCF_050655825.1). NCBI lineage: Eukaryota > Metazoa > Chordata > Aves > Passeriformes > Estrildidae > Lonchura > Lonchura striata. Next base: position 19,031,219 of record NC_140709.1, read on the forward strand.
GGGGAATGGTCCCAAAGTAAATCCATAGTATGCATGTTGTTGGATAATCTCTGTTGTGAATTATTAGTGTGAGTTATAGAGTATAATGACAATACTAAAATCTAAAGAAAAAATACAGTACATTAAAAATACTTTTGCAGCCATTGAGACACAGATATTAATGTTTGTCAACAATTTTTTTAAAAAAACCCCTATTTATTACATTCTGCAAGCATCTATATTTTAAATCCACCAGAGGATGGTTTCATCTTTCTGTAACCTAGTAATGATTCAAAAGACCTTATAAATATTCAGAACATTTAAAAAATTCTAGATTACATTTTTAGAGTAAATAATATTTTTACTTTTCTTTAAAAAAAAAAAAAAACAAAAAAAAAAAAAAAAAAAAAAACAAAAAAACAAACTTTTTATTTTTGAATAAATATATCACCAGACAGTCAGAGGTGATTTTCCTACTCTACACTGATGTAGCCTTATCTTGAATATTACACGCAGTTTTAGGCACCACATTATAAAAAAACCATTAAGCTATTGGAGAGCATCCAGAGGAAGGCAGCAAAGATGGTGAAGGCCTTGAAGGGCAGCTGTGTGAGGAGCAGCTGTGGCCACTTGGCCTGTTCAGCCTGGAGAACAGAGAATGAGGGGAGACCTCATCACAGGTCTGCAACTCCTCGGAAGGGCAAGAGGAGGGGCAGCACTGACTCTTCTCTTGGTGACCAGGGACAGTCCCCAAGGGGATGAAAGGCCTGAAATTGTGTCAGGAGGGGTTTAGGTTGGACATCAGGGAAATGTCTTTCACCTAACGGGTGGTCAGGCTCCCCAGGGAAGTGCTCCCAGCACCAAGTTGACAGAAGCGTTTGGACAATGCTCTCAGGCACGTGCTGTGACTCCAGGAGTTGGTGCTGTGCAGGGCCAGGAGCTGCACTTTGATCATCCTGATGGGTCCCTTGCAACTCATCTCCTTCTATGATTCAATAAATATTACTGTTTTGTAATACATGTGTTTTAATGTAATTAATACTGATTTCATATCTACAGCATATATCCAAGACAATTTGCAGAAGTGCTGAGCATTTGTCACTTTTTGGTAACATTTATCTTTTGTAAGGTGCAGGCCCTTTTGAGCACAGCCTATGTAACTTCATGGAGTACTCCAGTGAAGATAAGCAAAAGTGAGACATGATTAAGCCTCTAGGGTTTGTTCCTTTCCTAATTCCTAAACTGGATTTGGTGCTCTTGTCCAAACTGTGCTCCAATGTGCCTTTCCAGAGTTCTACTATTGCCCTTCCCCATATGACAGATAAGTACTAGGATGATATTTCTTAACTCCTCAAGAAATGAAGAGTGATTTAATAACACAACAACAAAAAAGGAGGGTAATACTATTAGTATTTAGAAACATTGCAAATCTTGGTTGAGACACAGAAACTTCCCGTTTTCCCATAGCCTGAACACTCAAGAGATGAGAGAAATAATCTGAAGCAGTAGCAGAATCCTGATGTTTACAGGAGACTGCTCCTTGTGCAGAGTTATGTCTTGGAACACTACTCCTCCAGTTCAACTCCCAAAAAAACTTGAGTCTGTCTTTTATTATGATGCTGCAGCAGCAAGGATAGAGTACAAAATATATTCTGAATTCCAACATTACTGAAATAAGAATTTTCTCAATAAATAATGTATCAAAATGTGGAGGACTGGATGAAAGGGAAAACTTGAAAACATGCTGTGCAGTGTTTAAAATACCATGAGCTCATACTTGGAGCACAATTATTTTCATTTTTTTTATGATTCTGTGACAGGAGGCTGTAGAGGGTACAGCCATTCATGGAAACATGAGTCCTCACTTGCCAATTAGTCCAACATGAAAACACTTCACATTTTTTAAGGCAAGAGTAAATTCTAATAAGTGGCTTATTCTGTCTCCATATCCAAACAGTTCCAAGGCAATAATCACAGCAGTGGGCTATAATTATTTGAGTCAACTTACATTTAAACTATCACTATAGAGACAGAAAATGTCTAGGCAGATGCAAGTATCTCTCTGCTGGCATCATTACAGTTGTACAGAGGCTTCCTGATACACTGTGGATGAGTTGATTCACTTCTTAGCCAAGCTAAGCTGTGTTGAAGGAAGTGTCACATTTTGAGGAGGCAGCTGAGAATACAGTTCAATTCTTCATTGCCTTGGTGAAGCCATGACACAGCCTTGTAAAGACACATGCTCAACTCTTATAGTTTAAAATATTGCTAAGTAAATAAGAACACGGGAATATTAGGAGTATGGTGAGGTTTCTTGCTGTGGTAAAGTTTCCTAGAAAGTGCAAGCTCAGTGGTGGAACACAACCCTTCTGCCAACTCAATACTTGAAATAAGCATCAAAATTATACACAACCCTTACTGGATTTATAACTTGTTCCAAAAGTACCCAAAAACTTTAATTTATTAAATTATGATAAAGTCTTGTTATTTACAGTATAAAACTGAAAAACATAAAATAAATATATAGTATATACTATAAATAAAAATATATTATAAATATAAAATCTATAATATATTTATAAAGATATAATATATTAAATATATATATATTTGCATGCAATTCAGCACCCTCTATTTGAAAAAAATCATTAATTAGGAAAAAAAGAAATCTTGTTCTGATTTTTTTTTTCCTGGAGGCAACATAAAAACAGCTTCTAGCAGCAGGTAGCCTGGTGTGAGCAGCCATAAAGATGACCTGGCTAGAAGGCTGGGACACAGCCTGTCATCTCTTTGACAGTGTACGTCCAAAAAATACTTCTGATGTTGCTTTTTGGCATAGTTACTTTGCAGAGCCTGAATGCTAGAGAAATATAAAAGTGAATGCTACAGAAATTGTCCTTGTCTCAGTGAGGATGTTTTCTGTCCTCTTGATATGGACTATGAGCCTTTGAGTGCTGGTCTAGCTTAGAGGTGTGTTAAGCAATATTTTAATCATTTGGGTTCTCCACAGAGCTGATTAAAACATTCTGTCAAAAAGCTTTTTCAGGAAGGAAATACATGTTCATCATAATCAGTAAAACAAATACTTGTAAAATATGGTTTATAAGAACAAAGTGATGCCTCTTGGAATTAGAGTTTATGATTTAACTACTTCAGCTAGGAATACGCCCAAATTTAACATTTTTTTAAAAGCCGAACGAAATGCTGTGCATTCTTTGTTTTGAAACAGCTTTTTTGGAAAGAAATTTGTAAATAAAATATGTCATTTAAAGGGTTAAAATCCCTTTGGATTTATTGATAGAAAATGCTTTGATTAAACTCAGCTGATTTCAGAAGGGATAAGGATTCATTCCATGACAAATTTCAGAACACTTTATTTTCTATATTGGATCTCAAAAACTCTTCATTTAAAATCTAGCTCAGTGTTAATGTGTTAAGTTGCAGTTCAAACTAGAATTAATTACTGGCTTTAACAGCTAAATGCAATGCATTTGTATGGATACTTTAGACAAGAAGATAACTGAATACATATGAAACCCACAGTTTCTGCAATTTGGGAACAGATCAGTAGGAGGACTGAACAAAGAAATATCGTACAGTCAGGCTTCACATGACAGAACAAATAGAAATTCCTATCTCTACCAGAATACTGTGCAACATGAATTATAAGAGAGAAAATAAATAAGAAATACAAAAGAAAAGAGACGTAATAACACTGAGTGCTACATGTACAACTAAAGAAATAAAGGAAACAGAGAGCCAGGTATCACCCCAGTATAATGGCAGAAGACAAATTTTGCATAGAATCTGTAGAAAGATTCAAAATATACCAACAGTATTGACATCACTATGGAAGAAAAACCTCAGCCTTTGTTCATACTGCATAAAGTTTCCAGCACTCTATGTCTCTCTCAGCCATTTGCAGAACATTTAAATGACTGTATTTTCTAATTTTAAAAATCCCCCAAATCTATGTGAATTATCAGATGTTTTTCTGTGAAAACCCAAACACAACAATGTTTCCTTTTTTTCCCTAGTCAATTTTGTGTTCTTCAGAGGGCACTAATCTGAGAGCAGTATGCTGTCTATAAACTGAAGGACCCAGCACACTCTACCAGCATGCTGAAAGTCTGGAGCTGGAGAAATTAATACCAATGCAAATGAGGGTAGGGTTTCCCTGCAAGAAAAGTCCTTGTTGAATCTGCTGAGACTGACAACCTGGTTGCCATATGTCCAGCTAGGAATGTGGCAGAGATAAGCAAGATTCAAATAAAATAAAAACCCAAAACCTGTTAGCTGCCTAGCTAACAAGTTTGGGTCTTCTTTGAATATTTTTCTTCTCAATTCATTTGAATTCTAATAACCAGGATAGGAAATGCTCTGCAGTTCAGCCAGCACAGCCATCTTCAGAAGTATGCCAATGTTGCCTATATTTCACCTCAGATATCAGAATGAGCATGAAGAATTTTTTTTCAGGGGAGCTTCCCAAAACATTCCATATCAGATACCTGCTGCTGCAAATGAAGGCAGCACGAGGCTGATCCCATATGGAAGTGGCATTGAGCCAACAGTGCATGTGAAACTCCTGCCCCAAATGTTCAGTGAGGTATAATCCCCATTTGAGAATTTTGTGACCTTACAGATTTGAATTCTCAACTTCCTTCAATGCGGAATGCACTGAACTTCAGCAGTGGCTCTCACAACAGAATTGGGTAGCTGTTATCTTTCACCCCATGTTGGATGCAAGCATTCAATCCTATGAAGCAGAAGGGCTGTGACTGCCTTGTGGCAAAGAAGGGCTGACATCAGGATTGTGCTTCTTAGCAAGGCGATGCTAAGAAGGAGGGGTTTGGAGGAGTGGCTGTGGCTGCAGAGTTGCACTGGCCTCTTTTCAGCCTGGAAGCTGAAAGATTGTCTGGTTGACAGATCACAAAGAAAACTGCAGACTCAGGCATGCAGGATCCTGGTGCAGGACTGCTACAATTGTATGGTCTTGGGACCTTTTCTGTAGGTGTGATATGGGAATGGAAGGGAAGAGGATCATGCTCAGTCTATGGGACTTCCTATAAAAGTCTCAAGAAAAGAGCATTAATCTCTATTTTACTGAAATTTTTCTTTATTCTTTCTCTCATTTTCTAGTTTTTTAGTTTCTTTTCCCCTACAACCTTTTTTGTTTTTTCCTGTAATATTTCTCTTCCTCTGTGCTATTTAACTTGCCCGTAATTTTCAAAAACAATAGAGATTATGAGTCAAAAGAGAAGGATGCAATTAACAGCTAGTTATTCTTGCTGTCCAAGAAAAATAGAACACTACACAGTTGGAACTCAGAATAATAAAAGGCCTCTTAGCTAAAATGTTTTTATTTGACATCTAGTTGCTCTCATTATGGGTTTTCCCAACAGAAAAACACACTGAGATGCAAGAAATCTTGGAAAACAGAATTACCTCACCAAAAATACATTCTGAACAAAATACAATGGTTATTCTCTCCCTATTGCAGTCAAAGAGACAAAAGGGAAAACTGTGTGAAAAAAGCAGGCAAGAGAGCTACACCAAAGGCATCAGACTGAGTAGTAAGGAATTAAGTACCTGGATAACAACATTACAATGACCTGCTTATAACCTTTAAATTTTTAATCCGATTCAGTATAAAGTTACAGTTCAGAGTTCAGATTTGATTTCTAGTTGCCAGCATTTTGTCTATTTGAGAATAGAGAGCAAAAGAAAATGGAAGACTGCAAAGGACAACCTGAATTTCATCTGATACTAGATCAAGCTCCTGATTTTTTCCTGTATTTATCAGCATGAGATGGGGAATAAAAATATTGTCTATGTGTATGATTCTTCTGTGAAATTGAGGCTACTAAATGTGTTGGGGGGAAAAAGTTAATTCTCTTCCTTGCTATATTGCTTATTAGTTTTGTGGCTTCACCGACTCCTGTAGCAGCACCTTTATCAGATTAACTGCATACTGAACTGTGGAGTCTCAAGAGAGACTACTGAAATAAGGCTTTGAAAACATCTCAAACTATGCTACCACAAGCAGGAAGATAGCCACAGTGAGGTACCTGCAAAGACTACCATGGACTGAAATCTGTGGCCAGTCTCATGACAACCTCTCAGAAGGAACTGTCAGTTCTCAGTTTGCCTTTCTGTCCTTAGGGACAGCAAATATTATGGCCCTTCACAGTTGCACCTTCACATTTGGTTTCCATTTGCAATAAAGGAAATTTCTTACTCCTATCATTGAACCATGATACAAGGATAACTTCTTAAAATTAATCTTTACTTTCAAATATAAGGTTTTTTGTGTTTTTAGCAAATATGTACTCTTAATTCAAACATCATAGTTATATTTACAGAAAATATTTGATGGTAGTGGTAATTCTATGCTGTAAATTACCATATTTTAAAATTAAAGTATGTGGATCCATTATGAATTATCTGTGACAAAGCAATTCCCTTTTCAGAGTGGTTTCAGGGTAAAAGGCAAAGTGTTAAATACCATCCCAAATGTGTTGAAGGATACTTAGTACTAACAAGCTTAAAAAGAAAGGTTGTGCTGTGTAATCTCTGAGACAAATGGTGTATTTGACAGAGCAAGTTTAAAGTGCTATGTCTTACTGCAGTGTAAAATCACAAAGAGCTGTGCTTTCAAATGGATTCTTTGGCATGTGCATACAGTATTTCAAAAAGTATTATCCTGAGAACTCCCTATTCAAAAGTATGCATAAAAAAAGGCTGACTGTTCAGAACAAAAGTAATACCATCACACTGTTTTCACAGAATTACTGTTTACTCATTGGAAGGCAAAAACTATTTTTAAAATTCTATAAAGCACTATGGGGATAGTCATTATTTATTGATGAATAGTTATTGTGTTGGAGTCTTTTCAATTTACAATGTTATCTCAAATACTTTCCACTACTACTTTCTACATTTTGAAGTGACATCCCTTCCAATCCTTTGAATTTTTCAAAATAGTTGTAGCATTTGCTTTTAGTTCACACAAAAACTTCATTACTGGTTAAAACTGAGTCTTTGTTTACAGTGTATCACAGAAACAAAATGAATTGTTTTGGCTAAAATATACTGTTTCAAATGTTAAGGTAGGGAGAGATAAGTATGATTTACAAAAGAGTACTTCAATCCTCTTTGCCTTTGCTAGTATGAATATAGAATAGGTTTTAGTACTGTCCAGCAGTAAAGAAGAAAACAGAACAGGTATTCCGCCCATTCCTATTTGGATGTGTATAAAGATAGTAAATTTTGATTAACTGATTTTAGAGAGAGCTGGAACTTTGTAGTGTTCCCAAGAATCAACCAAAGCCTTTTTTTTTTACTACTTCCTTAAATCAGTGTAATTGTATAAATTGCCAGGCATCAAGATTCAAAAATTAAAAATATGAGACTTTGAAATATTTTCAAAGTACCTTAGGGATCAGTTAGAGATACTACACAATGAAATAGCCTTTGGCAGGATGATTTAAAGTCTAAACTCTAGATAATCTGTGGCTTGTACATAAAATTGAATTTTCCAAACTGAAGATCTACAGCTTGTGTTATTTGTGCAGCTGTTAATAGCATCAAATCATGAGTTCATTACAACTTTCTGATAAATTTTCTGATATATGGTAGATTGAAAAAGCAGTGAAACATCATAAATAAAACTGCTTTCAACAACACAGTATGAAGGGTCAATGAAGGATGACTTTCCTTCACAATTTTGAATCTGTTCCTTAATGAGTTTCAGTGGGCAGGACAATAGAATTCTTAGCAAAAAAAAAAAAAAAAAAAAAAAAAAAAAAAGAGGGGCAAAGCAGCAACTTGGCATATACTCTGATTCTGTTTGCTCCTAGATTTTGAAGTAGTAGTCAGATTTTATTAGCTGCAATGGAAGTATCCATGTTTTGGTTACCTTATACTGCAGACTGCACTGATATGGCCACACTAAATCCCACAATTTAGTGCTTCACTCTCTCTTCCCAAACAGACACAACAGATTTGTGCTTTGTAAAAGAAGGAAATACCTGGCTGTTAGAGTAAAGCAAGCTACCACCACAACTATTCACTGTGGCTTTCTTGGCATAAAACCATTGTCACAAAAGGAAATTTCCTTGTAGGTCACAACACGAGGGATTCAGGGAGCAAAGGCACAGGCAGGGGGCACAGTGGGATGACAGGAGCACGTTCCCCCTGCTCCTACTGGGCTTTTCCCGAGCCTTAGTAATCTTGTCCAGACTTACAGGTAGAACAAAAAGAGAGGTGCAATTATGCAGGACAAAAGACATAGCTGAGATTATCTGTAAGAACGTCCTTGACTTTTTCCTGATTCTCCAAAATTTACAATCTCTATGTGCTGGCAGAGAAAGATGACACCACATAGTTGATTGATATATGTGAAATCTCAGAAAAGGGCTCTTCTCTTTGTAAAATCATCCCTTAATAAAAACGAAGAGGACTAGATCCTTGTTTTGATCTCCCAAGTATTTGTATTTCTCCTAGTAATTATGATTATATTGTTTTAGGATTCTGAATTACCTGAAGGTGTCCTCTAAATGTTAATTTCCTTTTACTGGAATGATAGGATACATTTTGAAACAAATGATCAAAGATACAGCGTTTCTTAAGATGAAATAGCTTTGAAGATCATAAACAGACCCCTGGAAGGGAAATCTACATGGAAATTACTTAGTCAGATTAAGAGGTAGAATTTGAGATGGCTCTAATTATTTCTGGTAGGAGGATGACAAACACAGGGACAGAGATGAGTAAGAGTTCAGAGATCTATATTCTGCATGGTTTTCAGTTTGGGTTTTTGGGGTTTTTTTGCACTCAAAAGCAAGTAAGTTCAGGAAACGATCTTGAGAGTCTGATATTAAGTAATCTCTCACTTGAGAAAAACAGTCACACGCCATTAAGGAATCTGCAGTCTAGCCCTAATGTTTTGGGGTTTTTTTTATTCACAGGATTTTGATTGCATTTGTCATGTTTAAATGTTTTATGTATAAATATTTAAAGGATCATTTGGAGGTGACAACTAAGGTAGATAATTACTGTTGAGCCTAGACTCTGACTAAACTGTTAAATCCATGCTAAGAGAAACACCAGGAAGCCTCTTGCTTCTCTAACCAGGAACTGCTGGTAACCTTTGGCAGATGCAGAGTCATAGACATCTATTTTAGGCGTACTCTGGTGCAGTTCTTTATGCAAGGCAAGTTGTAGTCTCATGAAAGAAATCCTTCTGTCATTATTTCACCTGCATCCTGTCATCATAATATAGAAAAGGTTTTCATGGAAATTTCTTAATTCCCTACAATTCAACACTAAACATTAGTTCCTTCCTCTTTTAAGGGGTTCTTAGATGGCAACAAGTACTACTGCTATACAGAAGAGCTAGGAGCTAACTCAGGTGGATTTAGTTTATTAGGAACTGAAAATGTCAAAAATACTGAGGTAGAATATGTTATCATGTACAATATTAAGGCTGACTTAATGGTTTTAACATTTTAACAGATAATTTTGACTTTTTTTCCATCTAGACAGTTGATGTTTGGAATAATTCATTTCACATAATGGAAAAAAAAATTATACCTTTGCAATTAATGGTTTTAAACATTTTAATTGCATTGAGGCTTAGGAGGCAAGAAAAAATACACAGAGAAGAAACAGTGTTGGAAAAACAGAACAGACAAAACCAGCAATGGATAGCGAGATGAAATTGAGAATGTGAGATATGATGATATGCAGCTTTTTCAAGATGCCCTTTGCTTGTGCTTTGTAGCTAAAGATAGAGGCCTGGTCACCTTCCCTGCCAAGCCCTTCCATGGCATTGTTCCCACACAGCTGACACCTGTTTCATCCACCTTGTTGCCCCTGAAGGACTGAAGGGCTTTTGCTGCTGGACTATAACAAGCTTAACTCTCCATAGAAACCCAAGTATCATCGTTAAACATCCTAGACACTTACAAAATAAATGCATTAAATGTGATATAAATACTCAGATTTCTGAGATAAAGAATACTCAGATTTCTGCATATGAAAGATTCTTGGAGAATTTTAAAACTAGAATTTTGACAGATTTTTTTCAGTACAGATTTGGAATGCTGTCACAAAGTTTGGGCTTTTCTAGCTTTCCAGACAACGAAAATGTCTTATCATAGGAACTACAAGGTTATGAGAATGTTGGTTCATACCAAAACCTATTAATACTTTTCTCCAAATTACATCACATGTTAGAAACTGGACACCATCTTTGCTGCATCTTCTGACAGTATTTTTAAAAGACTTACACACCCTCTGCCAACAAATAACAAAGAGACTTATATCTGAACAGGTACATTATTAAAAGAAGAAAAGCAGCCCAATTTCTGTTTTACTGTCCAAAATTCCAATTAGCTTCCTCTAGGAGCAACACATTATGCACTATTTCCCAAGTGATGTCCCTCCAGATTAGTACATAGAGCTATTCTCCCTTTTAAAGGAAGAATGCTTTAGGCCACAGAAGAAACACAAATCATTTAAAACTCCCTCTGCACAGGCAAAGGGAAAGAAACTGGAAAAGGGCTAGGAAAATCTAATTTGGTGCTGCATTCCTGTTCTTGGTAGGGACTGTTAAATCTTCCAGTTTGCAAGAGAAGCTGAAGTAGCAAAACCTGCTGAAGAAGAGATTTCTAGAGGTGGTGGATTTGCTGCACTGGACAAGCTGCATCCTTTTTTTATTGTAATTGCAGTCACAGAAGTGTTCTGGCTTCCCTGTTACTGAGATTTGTTTTGGTCATTCCACAGCAGTCTATTGCAAATCCACTGATTGGTGGTGCATTGGTGCCAAGATTTGATAACTTATTTCAAAACTCTGGCTTATTTGGCTACGCACTAGCAGCAGGACTTGATAACTCATTTTGAAGTTGCATGAAATAATTCCATCTGGCCCTCAGCATTTCCAAGGCAAGCACAGTGCATTAAGCCCAGAAAAGGCTGTAGGTCACCAGTGTGCTTTACTTTTGACAAATCTTCATGGGCTGTTTTTCTGAGATTGAATTTGTACTTTTATTTCCTCCTGTGGAAGCCTACTTATTTTTCATTGATTTCCATTAAAGTAAGGAGAGCGCTGATCCAGAAACAGTTCATGAATTGCATTATCCAGTTTAATTAGAGGGAACAGAGAGTTTCTCCACAGACAGAATAGTCAGCATTCAGCCTAAAATGCAACTTTGGACAATAATGGCTGGGGCTAGCAATGATCTGAAGTCACTTCTAGTGCCAATTACCCCTTCCACTCATTAAGCAGTACATTAAGAATGATGCTATCACATGCTCTCTGTTTTAATATTTAGTACTATATAGCAAACATCTATGTTTAAATTTCTTTCTCAATTCAAACCTGTGTCAGAAACAGTCCAACAGCGAGTTCATTTGAATTATGTATTAAATCAAATTCTTCCTTTGATTTTTCTAGCTGTCTGTAAATCTTTTTCTATCAAGCCAATTAAATATTTGTAGTAACAAAAAGCCAGTAATCTGTATACACTGTTGTTACTTTGCTACAATAATTTTATGGATAGGATGTGAAATCTTAAAAGTTCACCAATAAACCTGTACTTGGGAGAACATAAAGATATGCATCAGCTGAGATCTGTGCAAAGGAACTTAAGGAAAAAAGAGTACACAGCAGCTTTCCCACATCTTGTAAGCTTAAATTCTCTGTTGTAACATGATGATACTCAAATACTTGCAAGAGATTAAATGGCATTGGCTAGAGGCATATGCAGTTCTCAGATTCTGGCAATAGATACCTTGTGTCTTATTCTCAGAACAAGTTCAGAGAGGACAAGGTTTAATACAGTCAGAGCATTCCAAGAACTGTCATAATTCAGTTTCACCATGTTGATATTATGTTGTCATAAAATTTAAAAAAAAATACTAAGAGGTTGAAAATACCCTATAAAACATGTATTTTGGCCTGAAACTGTGGAAAAAATACTTTATGATTGGAGCATGAGGGCATAGCCAAGCCAACAGTTAGGTTTTCAGAGCTATCCAAAATGTCCTATTAATTTTTTTTTTATCTCTTTGGCTGGAAGGACAACTTAGCCTTAACAGAGCACACCTAGAGTATTGGGTCAGACAATGTACCAACTGCTGAGTTACAATTAGCATTTACTAACCTTTGTTTTTCTACATTTCATACCTACAGAACCCCTAAAACATACTCTGGATTCACTGCTTAAGTTTCAGTTTTTTACAGTTGTAATGGAAACTTTATTTCATAGAAAGGAACAAAATGTCAAAAAGGTCAACTATTCCCCTGGACCTGATCAATAGACTCTGGCAGTGGGAAACACAAACTGAATTCTGCTCAACAGAAGGGAGCATTTCTGACTGTCTGCTCCTCAACAGGGAGGACTGCAATAAACATAGCTGCAACTGTGGTACAACATCTTACCTAGCTAAAAGTACCTCATTTTGCCAATACAGGTCTGTATTGAGGCCACTTCCAGTTATAGAGTATGCTTGTTTGGATTGTCTCTTCCACCTGAGAATTGAACTGGAAAATTTTTGTAGTATTTAACCACCTTTGATAAACACATCAAAACTACCAAGAGAGCTACATCACACACTGTAAACACAAAAGTATACACAGGATTATGTGGATTCTTCCAACAGGAATTACTACAGCATTTTAAAGCTGAAAACTACCAGTGAAGGTACTTTCTGTGCCTGTGTAATGGTAGCATTTGAAGCACAAAAGAAATATGACCATATAGATTTTCAAATTTTGAGTTTTGTTGTGAAAGGTCTACTATTTAAAGTAGGCTGCAGCTTGCATCAATTCACCAAGGGCAAGGCAGTAGTTAGGCAAGTTCAGCGTGAACTGACCACCTGCATTATGGGCTCCCACACAGATTCTCATCCCACGTAAACTTCATTTCTGCAGCAGATGCACCATCAGTGTTTGAGTTGTCAAAAATTAAGTTTCTTTAGTTGCAATTCAAAGTACACAGATGGACATGAGAGGTCATAGGCAGGATAAAATTAAATAGCTTGTGCGTAGATAGCCTGACATTATCTTAATTGTTAAATAGTAAGTACAGAATTTTAAAAAAATATTGGCATGGCTTAAAAGGCTGTACTCAAATCCAGGACAGTGATCGCCTTTGTTTTGCAAATCTGACCAGAGGAGTTAGTAACACCAGGGAAATAATATCTCTCTGCATGGAGAGAATTCATGGTTGAAAGGGTGGTGGCACAAACAAACAGCCAGCAAAAGAATTCCCATTAAATGCAATGCCGGTGCCTCAGTTCTGTTCCAGGACAATAAACTGCAGGCAAAACTACTTGTCCCATGTAGATCCACTACCTCAGCATGCATGGTCCAAGATCAGGAGAGGATCTGCCCAGCAAGTACATGACATGCTACCACCAAGGAACATGGAAATGGGTGGGAAACAGAAGACTTGAGTCTGTACTAAATGAGTGAGACTTAGCAGGCAATCTAATCAAAGAAAAATGAAGTAGGACAGATAGACAGATGAAAAAGGAAATTTATCTCAGTACATAGTCTGAGTAGAAATAGTAAAAAAAAAAAATCACAGGATCATAAGGTATTTATTATTGCACATTAGAAAACACTTTACGTTCAAGAATTTACAGCAGCCCCTCACAGTTTCTTTCTAAAACCCTGTAGCTTTAAACCTTTTCAAATACAAATTCCTTGCACACAGAATATACAAGATGTACTTAGCATTCATGTAGGATTTTTGCAGGTGAAAAGTTTTTATTTTATTTTGATAACACTTTCTTAATTTGGATATAAATCTAGCTTTGTATCTTTTCAAACAGGAAAACAGTTTACCTATGTGATTATTCTCCCTATAAATCATATAATATACACTGAGAATATGCTGGGGAGAGGAAATTGTTCTCTCTTTTTCTTTCTGCTAACTGACATACTATGATATGTCAGTTTCTGTGGTAATAATTTAAACTTCTAAATGTTGTTAATGAGATCCTCTATTATTACTGTTCTGGAAAAGAGATATTTAAATACCTAGCTTCTGAAACATATGGGCTTGGGAAATATTAAAAATGTGCCACAGAATTCCTTGAAGAAGTTGTATTTAAAAAGAATATTATGCTTCAATTTTGCATGGCAGATTATTTTTTTTTAATAAATGCTCACAATATGTAGTTATTTTATTAACTGTGGTGGGATTCTCATAACTAAAAGGTCTCCAAAATCAGCCAGTCTTTACCATCACAAAGATGTCCTAGTTACTCTGTTGACATGTGTACGTCTAGCACTGGCCATCTAGAGGCCAGTAAACAAAGCAGATCTGTAGCACAGGTAGGTGCTAGAGGCAGCTGAGCCCAGGGCAGTGATGCTCTGGGGGCTAAGGGGCACCTGAGGTCTGCAAGGCGAGCAGCATGGGTACCTGCTCAGGGCGAATCTGTCTTCAGTCGCCTGAAGAAGTTGTTAACAGAGAATTAGACAGACTCTGGATTTTCATTTGCATCCTGCAGCATGTGGTACGAGTCTCTTTCTCAGTCACTTGAGCACTTTTACCAGCTAGCACTCCTTTCTGTAGGACATGCTGATGTCACATGTCTTTTGCACTTTTCCAGTCACATAAAAGTTTTCAAGGATTTGTGTGTTTTCAGTAAGTATAAAAGTTTTTGAATAACTGTCTTTAGTGAGACGTATTTCTGTTTGATGGTGTACAGGAAAAATAAAAAGAAAAAAGACTGACTTTTCCTGGGGATTATTCCTGACAATGCCATTAGGTAATTTTCTGAAGTCCAGAGAAAATAATTTTCTTTAGCCTGATTCCCATGAATTACAAGAATTAGGTATTCTTGTGGAATTCAGCACATAGTTTAATGAAAATCAGATCCACTATCATATTTAGAAATGTAAATATGCCAAAATCTAGGTTTTTTTCCTAGCTATTGCATTTTCTTCAGCATAATTGGTTCCTTAATTTACGGCCGTAGATGAGGGCATAGATAAGTACCTTCTCTCAAAAGAAATTATATGTTCTGGTATTATGATGGCATTCCTTGTGCGAAAAGATAAAATTTCTTTGCAAATGTCTGGTTTATATATATAACAATTTTATGAACTGCTTATATTTCTTTTCCTCCAAAAGATTTCCTCAGCAATGTCTAAATGTATTTCTACTTAATAATAAGCTGACATAGTTTTCTGCCCCAAAAAAAAAGGATGATGAGGCATACTGATAAGCACAGCTGTATGTTCCTTTCTTACATATGGCCTTTTTGCAACTGTGTTAAATAATATATTTTTGAATTCTCGTTAATTTAGCATCTTAAGAAAAGTTAAAAATATTACACGTGATGTGACATTATGGTGCAAGCACGCAGAGTGTTGTAAGAACCAGCTAGTGTATTTTTCTCACAAAAATTCTTCGTAGGAGAATATGAGGATACAGAAAGAAAATTTTCTACTGATCCAATAAAAGTCCCTTTGTCAGATTCCTCCGTGAATTGCAAATTCAGAGCAGAACTGGCAATTGCAAAACCTCATGTCATTTGAAAAAAAATCACTGTAACACCAGTAATTGACCACATTCAAAAACACCATCTTGAAGAGCTGAAGACCAACATTTATATCCCTGAATAGAGGAATGGAAGAGTAGATAGATTACATATTTCTAGTTGTGTTGTAGCTGCAGGTTTACAGCTGGTAGGCCTGGAAATGAACCTAAAAAACTCTTTTTCACCTCCATCATATAGTCACCATTAGAAAGTTCATATATAATAGCTGGCAACACAATAGTCCTCCTGCTTCAGTCTAATTGTTTTCTCAATGGAAACACACCATCTAACATCACACATATTCAGAGCTGTCTCACAAAACTACTATAACAACAGACTGGCTTATTTTTACTGGCCTTCCCAATGAATTGTCTAATGCTTCAGGGAAAAATAAAAAAAAACAAACAGCTGATAAACCAGATTCTGAGTGAGAAAAACGCCTGACTGAATTTTAAAATTTGTTCATTGCCAGTTACAAACTCATAGTATCTGATTCAACAGTAATGGATACTGGCCCTGGAGAGACAGAAAAGAATTAACTCATCTGAATCTTGTCAAGGATAAAGACTGGGGGTTTTGTCTTACATTAGTTCTACTATACATGTTCAATCGTATGCCAAGCATGATGTAAAATAAAGGAAAAATAAGATTAGTTTAAGGTTTTCTAAATATAGAAAAGAAATAAATGATGCTTTATCTAATTGTGAAGACACTGCTGAAGATAATGATTAACCAATGCAGGGTGGTGAGAGCAATACAAAGTAGGTTAATCATCTAGAGCTCACGCAAACCCTGTTAGCCTCTAGTCAGACATTTCCCTAAGGTATCAACATAATTTGAATTTCAAAAAAGAGCTTAACAGAATATAGTTCTTTCTTTTTTGTTAAATAGGGATTTGGACCATATAAAATCAACTTTACCTTTGCTAAATTTCTGTGTAATCATCTGATCGGAGCTAGTAGCTTAAAACTGAGTTATATGAATATTTCCCATTAGCTCCAGAAAAGGCAGTGGCAAAGCTCCCACCAAGATTTTTAGTCCTTAGTCCAAGATACTAAGTACTTGGAAATTCTCACGAAGCTAGATAATCTCTGCTAGATGAGAAAGGTTTTGTGCCGTGCTATGTTACATGTCTATGCTCTCCATTCCATGGTGATACAAATCTGTATTCCATCAGTGAAGTTAATGTGACTAACTTATACCATCTGGGCATCTGATGCACACACAGGAAAAATAACTAAAAGATGATTCCCAATGTAATATTCATAGAAATGAAAAGCAAACCTAAGAGGGAAAACCCCATAATTCAAACCATGACTCTGCATATAGAAAAGCAGCATTTGTTTTCATTATCTTTCTTTTCAATTCTAGGTTTTTAAAATTCCAAAACTGCTTCTCATGCTGTGAATAAAATGTGTTACTGTAGTACTGAGGAGCAGAAATTTAGTGAGACTACAATAAATCTGATTTTAGGCAGCCATCAGGGATATTCATAACAAGGAGAAATGACCTTAAAAATACTGAGCTCTTGCATTGCATTTGTAGGATGCGTCATTGTTCTCTCTCAACTCCCACTCTTCAAAATTAAAAATCTAAATTTTGCATTGTGGAGAACATCACAGCCATAATTTTGAAATTAAAAAGAGACAATGTATCTTAAAAAATGCTTTAGATGTTTGTAAGTCTAGCATGGTTGATTTTACTTAATTTTCAAGGCTTTGTTGATTACTGACTTTGTAAATTTTATAGTAGCAAAAGTAACAAATTCTCATGAGTGACTAAGCTTCTTGAGTCAAAAAAATTGTCTTGTAATTTCTGTTTCTCAAAATCAAACAAAGAATGACAAAAAAACCCACCCTAATAACAATTCAACAAGTCCCACTATTATACTACTATTGAAAGAAAATTGCTAGGAAAAAAGCTTGCCTATTAATTTCCTCCATCAGAACAATTAGGTTTGGGTAGGGATTCAGAGGGTTTTTGATCTACTAAGCACTAACTGTCTTCCTAATGCAAGTCATGCATAAACAATTTACTTAGCAATTGAAAGTTCTGAATATGAACCATAAAGGACTGGGCATTTTAACAGTATGAAAGAGAAGCTAGATAGGTAATTTTGTATGTATTAAAGGCAGTGCTAGAGATTTATAGTCCTTTTAAAAGGATAGAGGAAAAGTAGCATAAAATAATCCTGACAGGAAAACTCCTGAACAGCACAAAGATTAGAATATCACTTATACAAATGACAGTTACTTGCCATATATTTTTTTTTTCTTTTTATGTTTTTACTAGACTCAGATCAGCATTCAGCTCCTCAGTATATGCTTTGAATTCTGGTTTTCTGGAGAGTCTCACCCTAATTTTTTCACAGGAATTTATATGATTTTTTTTTTCTTTCTTTTAAACCTGAGCTTTAAATGTTACAAGCTACACTATCTTAAATAAGTCTTGATTTTATACTTGTGTTTTTGGAAATTATAGGGAGAAATGCAGGTGACTAGAGAAGCTTGCATATTTACACATTGACAGATTTGCAAAAATCTTCCTGTTTTATCTTAATCTTCTTTTTCTAGGCTATTCTCTGATTGACTAAACTGACATCTTAGCAAAAATTATCAAATCCATTTTCCTTTGAGCTTCACTCCCAGTTTAAAAGCTCAGTCATCCATAAGCCTTTGGAGTTCAAAGATGGTGAATCAGACACATAGCTATGGTATGTGTAACCTTGGAATTCATAATATTCTGTATATTAGATTGGTATTTTCCCCATTTTCTAGAACAGTGCCAGACCCAGACAGATAATGTTCTTCTGTTGATTGACTCTGGATTTTTGTTATAGCTTAAGACATATACCTCCATAGTTGGCTCTTTTCACATCTCTAATTTAGAAAATATTAATTATTTTCCCTTTGCAAGAGGAAATATAATTACCATATAATCTCAAGAGCCCAAAATTATTTCTTCAATCTGACTTTGTGCTTCCTTCAAATTACACTTTTTTAAAGAAGGAAAGGAAGAGGAAAATCAAACAAGCAAATTTGGATTTTATGAATAAACCCACAAACCCCAGATTCTTAGTAAACAGATGAAAATTAATTGCTTATACAATACTTCTAGAAGTAATATGGGAAGCATGCATTTCTTTCTAGAAATGGAATCATCTGGGACCTGACAAAAATTTTAGCAGAATGATACATTACACTAGATTTATTTATGTAATGTCATTGAAAATCTTCATGTTGGAAGTTCTAATCATGAAGTAAATCAAGACAAAACTATGACCAGAAACTAGGTATAATTAATTTTCTTTTGACTGTTTAGGTACTTATATACACTGCAGCAATCTCATTCTTCCTCATAAAAGCTGGGAATCACAGAGTCTGGAATGTAATTCTTACCACTGCACAAATTTTGCAACTCATGGTCTCCATTTTATAGAAGGAGGAGAAAAGCCGAGAAGCTATGAAAGGAATCTGGGTTTCCCTGAGTCCTACAAACTAGGCTAACTCTGTTACATTCCAGACCTAACTGTCAACCATGTCTTTGTCACGTTGAGACACCAAACTCAGTTTGAAACACATATCTAATTATTCAGTACTATTAGAGGACAGAAAAACATGTTTGTGATAACCAGTTACCTTCCAAATAAGGTGGAACTTTTAAAATTTTAGTGTGACCTAAGGGGTATGTTTTTTAAAACAGTTCTGTTAAAAGACAAGTAATTGAACCAAGAGTTCCATGTGTCAATAGTCATCACAAAGAGCTTCTAGAGACAGGAATCTCTTAATTAAGTTAAATTAAATGAAATTGAATTAAACTTCTTGACAATTTTTTTTGGCCTAACAAAGACCCCAGAACAGTGTTTGGTGGTCTCTGAACTGTGCCTTAAGGTTTGGTCTGAGCTTTTAATTCTTCTGTCCATTGCAACTATTTGCTCTGTCCTATCCTGCACCATTATAAAATAATTGTAGCTTACTACTCACAACAATAAAGATCAGTAGCATTTAGGCCAGTACCTCTGTCAGGAGGAGAACTGGAGGCAAGAGAACAGCAGGAGAGAGTGTGAGATTATTCATGTACTGCAGTTCTGACTCAAGCTAACCACACATGCCAAAGGGAATTCAGTTCTATGGGCCCTTCTACTTTGGTAATTCAGGAGCAAACAACTTTGTGATCCTGATAAACTTGCTTTCAAACTCCTTTCTTGGCTGTGCTACTCACAGAAGGAGCAAGCAGAGAGGAGAAACAAAGCACTGTATTTCCTGTCTTCACACTTTCCAAATTCTCTATGCACCTCCAGTTCCTCTCCAGTAACATCCACGACGGTATTCCTCTGCTAATTTCTTCCTGTGTAGCATACTTCAAAACACAATTTCTCACATATAACCAGGGAGAGGAGATACTTTGCATAAGAAAAATGAAATCACAGAGCAAGGTATCTTGAAAGTAAGTTTAGGACACAATGTGGAAGTTTGGACAACACATCATAGAGGATGTAAGAGGACGAAAGGAACAGGAAAGACTTAGGCTTGTATTGCCATTGCAAAGTTCATCCAGCTCAAAAGCACATGCCAGCAGCAACTGGAAATACAGTTAACTTCTTGCCCTACTAATCCTCATTTTACATACTTGTTTATATATAACCCACTCAGCCTTCAGCAGCAGAGCTGCCTGAGACTTGTAATGTGATGTTTCATGCATGCGTGAATATTTGAGCTGTAATTATTTTATTCAAACAGGTTTGTTCTACTTTAATCACAGTATAACTAGATTTCAAAATATGTGTCTTTAGAAAGCACTGAGGGGGAAAATAGGTATCAAAATCTTATTAATTGTATACAATAAAAAAAAAAACAGCTGTAGGGTAGGGGAAAATCATACAATCATTTAAAGCACTGAGATTAACTATTTAGAATCCTACCAGCAGACAAATTAGTAATAGATACTGGTAGTCTCAAATACTTGGTAATAATTAATATAAGATAATAAAATACATTGCAAAAGAAAAATGAATCAAGAAAAGTACTTTCTAAAAAAGTCACCATAATGTGCTAAAAGTTAAGGAATAGGACCCTCTAAATTTAACAGTAATTTTTAATCAGAGGCTGAAACACCAAATAATATAACTGAGATGGCTTTGCAGTTAGCAATTGATCTGCTGTATATTTGAAAAACTTCCAGAGCAAAAGGAAGTACAGTCTTTTCCATTACAGTGTAATGAGCAGATTAATTAAATTAAATAAGAACTGTATTAAAACCCATGTATAGCAAGGAATGTCCCATCTCAGGCAGCCAACTGGTATGCTCAGTTTTCACATCAAGGCACAGTATTTCTGGAGCACTGATTTTTCATGAGGATGGAATCCATAATGCTACAAAAGTGAAGATGCAGAGAATCAGCCCTATTTTTTTATACAAAGGATTATAAAAGGAATTAAAAACCATGGACATTTTAAGCAGATTTAATTGTTGAGATAAAAGATATTAAAAGTACTAAAAATAGGAACTACTTTTTTTTCAACTGACAAAGCATCAGATGTTATTTGTTCTTTCACCCAGCAAACAAAAACCAGTTGTTTGGATGTCAGTTGTTGAAAAAATCATTGTGTGAAAGTTAAAATGCTCACTGGAAAAGCACAGTTCAATTAAGCACAGTCTGCACAGATCAGTCAGAGAAGGTCATGCATTACTGACACACAGGAGTACTCTGAAGAGGTTACTGCCATGACTGATGAAAGGAATTCAGTAGATTTATGATATCCTAATTTGACAATGCCCTCCCTCAGAAATTAATGACCACAGGACAGTGCTAGGACAGCAGGAGTAAATGAAATTGTTAGTTAAAAATAAGAGCTGGATAAATTACATTTGAAAGCTTTTTTGTTTTTTTCAATGTTTTGAGGGGGAATTATGTAGGTCTAAATCAAACTTCTAGTACACCCAGATTATTTGGTTTGGAACAAGGATACGACTCCTTTTAAAGGGCAACTAAATTACAGGGAAATTACTTTACCTAAACGAATCAGTAGATGACCAAGTTGATTCTGTTATTTAAGATGCTTAATATGGACCAGCTGGACAACCACTTACCATGGAAAAATAATGTGTTGTCCCATGGTGAAACACAAGATCTTTACCAAGTCTTTGGAAAAACCCAAGCATAAATTAACTGGTGTATACATACAGCAGCTTTTTGTACCTACATTCAGCAGCTTTTTAAATGCCTGCCTGGAAGATACAGATGTGTAAAACTTTCTTCATAAATTCTATCAGTGCCTCTAATGGAACAAAAAACTTTTTCTATAAATATTAAGCTACCCAATACAACAAGAGCAGATCTAGTACAGAATCTTATGAATTTCTCATAGTACAAAGAAGGTGCCATCTTCTATGAAATGCAGCAAGTTTTCAAAGTAATTGCTGAAGAGCTCTATCAAGTACACATTAAAAGTTACTTTTCTGTGTAATTGAAACTTGTGTTATTAAGGTACATTTTAAAAATGCTGATTTTTCTCCTAGATGAGAATTGGTATAAAGTAATCAGAATTAAAACCAGGACTGTCAAAGACGAAGCCCAACTGGGCCAGAGAATCAGAAATTATGAGTGCAAGAGATAAGCTAGTAGCTAGGATACAAGATAATCAGAGGCTGGATAAAACATACATATCCACAATGATGGGATATTATCACAATATTCTTAGAATCAATTAAACTTTCATTTGGTTTTTTCCCCTGAACTTTTCCTTCCCTTGATCTGGTCTGAAGGGAATTCGTTGTTCATACCTTTGAGGTAAGTGTTTTCTGCAAGGAGACAGTCTGCCTTTCCTGGTTCATATGTTAAAAGACGCCACAGTCCCTGGAGCTTTCAGCCCCAGTGTTGGTTCTGTACCTGCACAGGGATCCTTCCCCAGTGAACTCAAAACTCCAGACCCCAACATGATTTCTTCTGCTTCACAACACAACATGTACAAACACTAGCCAGTAGCCTGAACCCCCTGCAACTCTGAAAAATCAGTTTTCCAGATGGCAAGCTGATCTGACTTGGCTACTCAAACAGTGTTGTAGATACCAAAGGAACTACAGCACATGGAGTGACACCCCTAGTTGATTATTTCTGAGCAATGGGAAAGGTAGTTCAGGTATGGACGAGCACAGCAGCTCATTATCATTTTAACCAAGCTATCTTTATGTAAAGGTTTTAAAACAGAACCAAGTTACCATGGCAACTGATTGAAGCAAAGACTTACTGCAAATTCTTTTCTAGACAATGATAACAGGACTGACAGGTGGGCTGTAAAAGGAAAACGAGTGCAATACAGAGTAAGGCATGTTGACCTGTTTCCCCTTCCTAGAAGTGTTGTCATTTACAGTTCTGCTTTATTTCTACATTTTCTATGGTGATATATTGAAAATACTTTAGAAGAATCTCTCATCTAAATGAACCTTTTATTTTGTAATAATCATATTTACAAGGGGATATACAAGAAAAAAGAGCTAAAGAGGCATGGCATTCCACTTATTTTCCCAAATTATTCTGTCTTATTAGAACCATCAGGGAGGGAGAGCCATCTCTCAGGAAACACATTTGTGTAAAGTGCCCTTTCCCACCAATGTTTATATTTTGGTATTGAAATATGCTCTAGTTACGTTTACATCCTAGCACAGCATTCCCCTTGTACACTGTGAAAGAAAGTAACAGGAATTAAGTGATTTTACCTAAGAAATGCCTCATTTCCTTTTCTCATACATTTAAAAGTATACCTATTTTCTGTAATCCTATTTAAAAAGTGATTTGTCTCTGTAAATATCTTTCTTAGCCTGACGGATGATGGTAAGAATAACAGAGATTAGAGTACTCAGCCCTCAAAACATAGTGCCAGAGTTTTAAGAAAGGAAATTGGCAGAATGAACAGCAGAGCTTGTACCTTTTCCACTTGGAATAGTTAGCCGGCAGCCTGGAAAAGATTTCAGCATATGAATATGCAATTTTTAAAATTTTTTTTCTTTGCTGGATGTTTCTACCTGCTGTGCTTAATTTCAGAATCTTGTGTTTTCATTAGAGAAAAATAATGTCTTTTGCAATATAATATTCTACTAGAAGGAAGGCAGGAGAAGGGGGAGATTCATGTATTTTGTCCTGATACTTTTCTAGCCCAAAGTTTCTTCTTGGTTCTACCTCCCAGATGAGCGGTGTTTGTACATGCCCTTCTGATACGATCTAGAAAACAATATTCTTCCAAGTTTTAGGAAGTCTGCTGTCATCTACAGACATGTTTGGTCCCAGTACACTAGAACCACAACTGACAATCACCTTTTCCAGCAGGTTTGCCTTACAGCTAAAAGTAACAGCAGCAGCTGCTTTTCTTGTCAGAAGTGAATACACTTCTCACCTTCAGTCTCTGCCATTCTCAGCACTGAGGGGGTGGGGACTTGACAGATGGTTCCTGCTAAGTAATCACAGATAAAATGGTATTTGGTGTATGGCATAAATTTCCAGGCAAATAAGAATGTTTTTTATTTAATATCATCCCTGTGAAAAGCTGGATTCTTAATAAAATGTGGCATGCCCCAAGGCAACACATCTTACATGTTAAAGTGTATGAGGATGAGCATAGTGGCAGAACTCCCTGATAAATGATGCACAAGGCAATTTTTACTTGTCATAAGTGAGTTTTGATCACTGTGTTTATTATATGTAAAGCTTTTTGTCAATCAGATAAAGAGAAACATGAATCCTAATTGTACTCTTTTAAGCTAATTACATCTTCTATTCTGTCCACTGTACAATATTTGGGTGTCTCTGAGCCACTGAAAGCTGCCAGTCCTGGCTCAGCTGTCAGGCACTTGGGCAGAGATTTGTGCAGTCCTTATGAATGGACACTCAAGGACTCCTTCCATTAAAGGCAGAACCATTTAAAGAAAGCCATTTTAAGTACTTTTATGCTTTTTGTCTTCATTCTGACACAAATCCTACTGGAAAAGGGTCAAAAAATACAGCTGCTGTCCTTCTCAAGCAAATAAATTCCCCATGAACATAACAATTATTTCAAAATGTGTTTTTTAATTCTAGAAATAGTATACCAATAGTTTACAGTTTAATACAATTGAAATTCCTTGGCACTACTGTACATTCCCAGTTTTAATTATTTTTCATATGTGGTTGTATGACAAAAATGTATTGTTTCAAATAATCTAAAGAGGTGTTTATCTTGGACTTACTTAAGGAAATCAGAGGTTTACAAATAAGAAGGTTGGTAGTAGTTAAGGTCATAACACAGGACAGTACAATTTTAATTTACAAGTTCTCACCTAAAGGCATGATTATTCAAGGCAAAGGTGAGGAAAAGACGCAAAATAGATGGAGGAGGGATTGTTTGGAACTGGAAAGAGCCAAGATACAAGTTCTGGGAGAAAAAAACAACCACAACAAAAAAAAAAAAAAAAAAAAAAAAAAAAAAAAAAAACCAAACCACAACAAAAAACCCAACAAACAAACAAATAAAATGTCAAAACCCCCCAAAAAACAAAACAAATCAAAACATACCACCAAGAAACATCGAAGAGTGATAAACCAGAAAACAGAACAGACAAACCTTAAAACCAGACTTTACAAATTTGCCATTTGCAATTAAAGGATAATTCTTCCAAACCTGATCAGAATTCTGTGAAAATCATTGAACTTTGCAGAGTTGTCTCAGATAGGTACCTTGCAAACTTCAAAACCAGGCCTAAAATAAATCAGGTCAGTGCTGCAAGTAAACCAGTCTGTGACACCTCTAGGCATGAGTGGTCATTCTAAAGGTCTTGTTTGGGCTTCCAGAGGACAACTTGACAAACACTTCTATTCTCTGTTTCTCATAAGCATGCATTTTCTAAGACACACATTATTTCTACATGTTTGTGTTGACACATTTTGTGAAAAAAATGTATACAAATAGGTTTTGTGGACGGATTTAAGTAGTTAACAGTATAAAATTATGTCAGTATTCATATCTGCCAGCTTGTTACTTCAGTAGTTGACCCCAAGTTTCTAACTGTTCTATCTCCATTTTCATGGAACACAAAGAAATGTAATGTAGCAAGAAGTCATTTACACATATGTAACTCATGCATTTTTGTCAATGCAGGTTTTTCAATACAGAGTTCACACTGGTTTCATACGTGATGAGGAGACAAGCAAACAGTGGAGAACAGCAGTAGATACAATGCAGATAAGCAAGAAAGAAAAATTAAGGACGAAAAGATGGAGCTGTTTCTAAAAAATCAGGTAAGGAATTCAGGTGATTCTTTATAAAGTGTAAAGTGCACAAAGAGTTGTGCCAAATAGTTTACCCTGCACTTCCTGGTATTTCTGAGAATTCCTTCTATACGTGCCTAGGACATACGCACACACACCATACATACACCCTACTAACCCCCACTTACACAATGAATTTACTTTTTGAGCAAAATTGCTGTTACTCTCAGTGCAAATATTTATTATACTAGTATCCTACAGTTCTTTTAACAAAATCCATTTCCTGTATTTAATTTTATTTCCTTTAACTAAACCATTGTACTAGTTGCTACAGGAAGCCATCTGAGTAGTGGTTTGACAGAGGAGTAAAAGTGAGCTGTGCTGTCCATGCTCCTGGTTCCTTCTCAACAGCCCCAAGTTCTGAAACCTTACAATGTCCTGTCCTCAAACCCTTGGGGCATTACAAGCACACTGCAGACAAGCATCATCTGTTATCACCCATCCCTCCCTTCCTACAGGTGACAGGTGGAAAGTTTGTTTTGAGCTTGGGCACACTTGTATTTCCTAAGCATGACCAGAGAGGAGTCAAAATGTATTTACCAAAGACCAAATCTGGATGAACAGGGAAGAACAATTAATCCTTTCCTCTTCTGCTCTTCTGCTTTGGAGAAAAGCTGCTGCACTACTTCTAGTGTCACAGTGGGAACAAAAATGTGGTGGAGATTGTATAATCTCTACCCCCTAAAACAAACTGGACACTAGGCTAACTGCACATTACCTGATGGAACTGTTAATGACAGAAATATCCTATAAACATTTTAGTAATACTTTTAGAATAGTCTGAAATTATATTTTTGCCACAAACAAAAAATGGAAAGAAAACCACAGCTAAACATTACAGATCTATCTACTTAATTTTTAATACCTCTCCCTTCCACTCACAAAACTAAAGCTAACCTAAGATGCTGGTATAGCAACACACATGAAGTACTAAGAAATGTTTGCTTACATGTTTTTGCATTCCTAAGTAAAACCATCAGCTTATCACACCCATTTAATATATCCACAAAACAGAAATTGCTTTAGAGTTTGGCCCTGTAGAAGTACTTTAACCCATCTACAAAATACTTATTTATGCTAAAATTTAGTTTTCATAGAACAGAAACTAATGCTTCCAGACAGCATGTTTCAGAAGACTGATTCCAAACCTATGGAAATTCATGACTGAAAAAACACATTCTATGAATTCCCAAGAATTAATCTAAAGATTAAAACACACAAAAGTCCTTAGCCAAGCCTCACAAACTATACAAAACTCAATATTATGTTAACATATCAATTATGTGTTGCACAATGCATGATAACACAATTCTCTACTCAGGATAACTTGGTGCAGTTTGGTAGGATTGCCACACGTTGAGACATTCTGCCAGCTCCTGGTGTGTTGCTGATTGATGGCTGCTGGATGCTTGCAGAGTATCAGCAAGGATGCCTCCAATGGGAGAAGCAGCATCATACAGCTGGAGTTTCTCTAAGACATGCAATATTCATCAGTTGCAAACTTGGGAATGTCATACTGAAAAAGCTACATGATAAAAGACACTGCATGGTGTTACAGCTGATTCCATTTGCCATATGGTATGTTATTATTTTGCATTGCCTTGGGGAGGGCATTAAATGTGAAAGAACAGAACACACTCAAGGCATATAGAAAAATGAGAGCAAATTGCATAGTTCTTAATTATATCAATAAGGTCTGTAACTGAAACAGAGATGAAACTAAATAATGAGTTGAAAGTGCAATACACTACTTTCCAGCTACCGAAAAGCAATAAACTCTATCAGGAATATTTTAACAGGAAGAAATTTCCAGCCACGATATGTAGAGGTCCACAGACAACATTAAAGCAGACTTGATGTAAAAATCAGCAAATGCTGTGTGCAATGATACACATATTCCCAATATATGTTTTTACATCAAAGATAATTTTACGTGGAGTAAGCTGGAGAGAACATTGAATCAGTAATCTCTAAATGAGATTCCATAGGCACAGCTATAATAAAACCAATACATGAATTATTAAAACAATAAAGTAGGAGGGTATTTGCTGAAAACAGCTGAAGTAAAACAATAATTAATTGTGTCCATTTGATATCAGGTAAGTGAGCTGTCCCTAGGACCTAAGAAATTTCAAAACAAACAACTCCAAATTTAAAAAGTCTTTCTCTTTACAACATATCAGAATTCACAAGCAGAATTTTCTGACTGAAACAAAATCCAGTCGAAGTTAGATAATTCTTTAGGAGCTATGATTCAGTCATCACTGAAATTTTAAATGAGAAATATTGTGATGCCAAATACCAGAAACATACAGGCCTGCTGGTTTTAGGAGTAGTTTGGCTCTAAATGCCATAGTCTATTGAATAAGACATTTTAAGATCTGTTAAAAGAACAGAATATTTTCAAATTATTCATGATAATTGTGCAGTATTTCAGATGACATCTTCAAATCTGTCATCTATTCAAGTGTTCAATTTGAGCAGCCAAAAAGTAGATTGCTCCATTTAGCCAGACCTCCAGCAGGATTAAATCAGAAAAATTCTATTAATTGCAAATATTTCCTATTATGGGTTATGCAGTGTGCTTTCCTGTTAGTTTTTACCAGCTATTAAGAAGATTTATTTTTTTAAAAAATAAGTCATTTAAGTGTCTCAATGTCATTTGAAGAAAGCAGAAGCTCACAGGTAAGTAAAGAGAGGATCATGGCTGTATGGCCCTTGCTAGCTTGTACTCACTACCAAAACCCACTGGGTGCAGTTTCCCAGTCTCAGGGTTTGCCACTGCACTGGCTAACATCCGTAAATACTTGCTGCCAGTAATGGTAGGAGGGGCCAAGCTGTAATTGCTCTGCAATTTACTGCACCCATTTTCATTTCCCAGCTAAAGATAACACCAAATCATGACACGTTCTCCAGTGTCTTATCAAAATCTATGAAGTTTTCACACATTTCAGTGTGTGTGCCATTCATGCTTCTGTTCCAGCCATAAAAAAAGCTGATGGCAGAAATGACTGTTGTCACTAAATGAAGGTTATTATTCAGTGAGAGCTAAGGAATGAAAGGAGGGGAAAAGAAAAGCCAGTTCTCAGTACTATACTCAGGGGTGTTCTTCCTTTTTAAGCAAGCTGGAATCTTGAATATGAGTTAACTGACAGCTCAAGTTTAAAGGCACAGTGTTGTAAATAGACTTGCCAAATTACCAAACATTTGTCTATTATTATCTTCTCTAAAGGAAATCTGCTTATTATTACTTGACAGAGCAATATTTGTATATTTTTTTCTTCTAAGAATGAATTCAATTCCATACTAATGAAAGATAACTAGTGTTTGACAGAATTAGTGCTTACCTTACCCTACTCCATTGAGAATTTAAAACTACATTTTAAATACTTTGATTTCTGCTATTCTGATAAACTCTGTCACCTTGACAACAACCATAAATGAATGCATTAGTTATGATAAATTTTCAGTGCAGCAGTTCTAAATTGGGAATGGAAAATAGTTTTTTAAAATACTTAGTAATTTCTTCTGGAAAGATAGAAATGTTTAATTAAATATGGGAAATAGAATGTCAGTATAAATTCTTCAGACTAAAATCTTATCATAGCATGGTTATTATTTCTACTACTATTTTTTACTAAATTTACAAATTAGTCAAGTTTCACATTGAACAACTCAGAAAAACATCAAGAAAATGATAAATTATAGAGTTCAGGAGTCGAAGTCAAGGAAAGAATCATGCTCCAAAGCTGTCTCATGATGAAGTTTTTTCTGCTAGTTCAATTCATTTAGGCACTTAATTTTTCTGATTAATTGATCACGATAGTACTATAGTGTAATATTGATTGTCTCAGATGTGTCAACTTTCAATGTGTTCAGTTAGTTTAAGAAAATGCTGGCAGGCCAAGAATTTGCTGTGTTTCAGAGGAAGAACATATAATTACATTCAGCAAGAAAATCATAAATAAGGTATTTTTATCCAACCACAGTTTTTAAGTAAGCAAGGTTGACAAGTGGCAGTATCTTAAGAGGATTTCAGAGATGACAAAATCTTAAAGACATAACCTATTCAAGAGTACACTGACCACTATAAAACCATCCTGTCAATTACACACACACTGGTTTTAGTGAAAATGCAGTATGTGAAAATTTGAAAAACTGGTTATAGAAATAATAACTGGAATAATAAAATTGTTAGTATGGTCAACCTCTGACTTTCACTTCCAGAGGCACTACTAAATCCGATTTTATAAATACACCTCTACTTAAAAACTTGAAAATTAAGCCTTAGAGGTTCCTCAGACCTAGCTAAACACAATTTGTTATATTTTAGGCCTGCCTTCTTTTGATATATACTTCGGTCGTCAACTCTCATATATTATACCCATTCTGCTGATTTGTGTTAGAGTACTTGTATCTTCACTGGATCATGAAGTGCTGAAACCATGAGTGAACAATAGTATAGTAAAGAAAATATTTAGGATCTCAGTGCTTTTTCTAAATTAAGTTATTCACAGCTGGTGCTTCCAAATTCTTCCTTAGTCCTATTCCTCATTTTGCCTCCTTAGTCTGCTTCCAAAATGCTTCCTCATTTTAAATCTAAGTCTTTTTGTGGCAGCAAAAGCTGACAGACTCTCAAGGTAAACAACTGGCAAAGACTCAAACCCTAATCACTCAGAATGACTTTCTGTAGTTCAGAAGAAACCTCAATATCATTTGAGAGTGAGGGCCACAATATGCCCTTAACAATACAGCAATGTTATTTGTTATTTTTAGGGGAAATCCCATTTTGCAAGCAAGGCCTTTTAACTGCCATGTCTACACTGCACAAATGGGCAATCCACTCACGAGCTTCCTATGCCCTTATTCCCAGAGATGTACCTGTGGTTTGATATTCTGGGTAGGTTCAAAGAAAAACAATTATTTGAAGTAAACAACAGAATCTGAAAAATGAACAAGATGAAAAGCATAAAACAGTGTTTTCTGAGCAAGACTCTGCCACCCTGCTTTACGCCCTCATCTCCAAGAACACTACACCTGATCAAGCTGCATCCTAAAAGCAACATTAATTGCTTTCCTGGAACACACTAGTGAACTGCATGCTCAGATGATCTCTATAATTTCTTATTTTTAAAGCCAGTCACTGCAATAACATCATGCTATCAACAATTACAGTATAAATCGTATGTAACTGTAGAGAAATAAACCTGCACAGCACCTCAGCCTCCATCAAAATGCAATGAAGTCACAGGGTTTTTTAAAACTGGAAAATATGAGACTGAGCAGGACTGAAAATAACCCTTTGTAACTCCCTGCTTATCCCAGCAAATGACCATCTGATTTCTAAAAAGTGAGTTAAAACATAAGAGATATAAATTCCTTTTAGCTGTTTAGATTTTTTTTTTTTGACATTGCAAATGACAGTAAATGTGATTAATGTTTGCTGATAATTGGAGTTTCATTTGAGTGGTTATTACTTGTCAGTGACAATTAATAGCTCCACAAACCCCCCATTCATTTCACAATATTAAAAATGATGGCTTGTGGGAATTATGCTAAACTAGCACATTCAATTAGATTTTGAATTTTATAGTATATTGAATAACAGTTTATGGTTTTATAATAGCAGTGATGGTTTATTGTTGCATGGTAATCACTCTCATTACATGTATGTATATCTGGAGAGCTACAATTTTTATACTCATTAAAATTACTCAATTACATGTTAACATTTCTTTAAAACTACAGAGTGCTTTGGTCTTTATAAGTAAAGATGGTTTTTAATGACAGTTACATTTGTTTTGTCCCAGTATTTGATGGGCAAGATGCAGTGTTTAAGGGATGGCTGGGCTGTAGTTAGCAGGCAGTAATTTTCTTATCTGACCATTCCCCAGAATGCTAGGAAGAGAGGAGGGGAAATCTTCAGTAAAGGGAAAGATACAGGTTTTTGGAGAATCACCTCCAAACCTGTGAAATATCCTCAGCTTTGGCCTTTTCTCCAGTAAAAAAAAAACCAAAAAAAAAAAAAAAAACAAACAAAAAAAAAATCCTGCACTCTGAAGAGGGGAAAAAACCAAAAAAAAAACAACCACAAAGCACCACAACAGGAAGGGAGAAGGAATCATGACTATCATGACTGACAGACAGAAGCCCATGACAAAGAAAGAGCTGTGTAAAATAAAGTTGACTGAAAATGTTGTCTGCATCAGGACAAAATGGTGCATAGAGTTTAATGTGAGAGACTGGAAAGGGTTTTTTTTTTTTATGTGACAACATAAAACTTAATACAACAATTTTAAGTTTCTTAACTGAGAAAGCAGCAGGCTCTGGGGTTTAACATGCTCATAAGATAAATCTTGAAAATATAAGTAGACTAATAAAAATTCTGCCACTCCGGAAGCCAATGCATTTCTAACAGACATCTATATTGCCAGGATCTAAGTCACAGATCATTCAAGAAAGTTGAACAAAGTGAAAAAAGGAACAAAGTGGAGGAAGAGCTTTATACAGATAACTTTATTAGGAAGGCACCTTTCTGATTTCACTTGCATAAGTGCTTTTGCCTACGATTCTCCTTGACTTCCATTTTCTGATGCAGAGGATACCAGTTTTAAGAGAATACTGTAAATAAATGTTTCTTCTGCTTTGTCTCTTATTTCAACACGCTCTTAAACTCTACTGATAATTTTACTTTTCTACTTTACTCTTAGACAAATTGTCTAACATACCTCCCAAATAAAGAATACTCTACTAATTCAGTCTTGTAATTTTCTTCCAAACAAGGAAGTTATCCTAGTGTAATACAAGGTAAGATAAGAACCTATCTCACAAAGCACAGAATTATTTTAGCAAACTAAATTAAGGAAAGAGTCAACAGTAAAAATTACTTATCATAATTCTAGCAAAATTCTAAGTTAAAACTACCACCTATTACAAATTCTATTTTATGTAATAATTCTCTATCCAGCAGTGATCATTTCCAAGTCAATGCTAAACTCAGAATGAAGTCAATGAGAACAGGATCAAGACCTTTCTTACTACTATTTGATTAGTTTGTGCAGGTTTGCAAAAGCAGAAAATTACTGTTGGTGGCAGGGGAACCTCCAAATATGTACTTGTTTGTTTCACTGGAAAAATCATAACATGAAAGTTTGGTTGATTATCGAGATTCATATAAAACCTCTCTGACTTACTTTACTTGTGGCCTTTGGACCATCTGTTCAGAAATATTTTTTCTAATGTTTTAATAATACTACTAGTAGTTATTTGTTGTATATTAGCACTTCACAGCTCTAATTAGCATTTGTTCCACTTTGGCAGAGACTGTATAGACCAGGTGAAACCAAGTGCAAAATAAGCTGGGACTAAAATAAAAAACTAACCAGCTTTGCAATTCCCAAAGTAAACTTTGGCTAAGTATAGATTAGATGGCTTTTAGACCAGTTGTGTTGGTTTTTTTTTTTGTTTAATTTCTTTCTGATTCCCAATGTTATGCAGAAAATTAAATTAAAAAAAAAAAAAGCCATTAAATTCAATTCAACAGTGACGTAAAACACCACGACTAAGAAGAACAGAATACATGGCACATATATCAATAATCCGATGGAAAGGAACAAGGGACTTCAAAAAAGCAATTCAGTTCTATTCTTTGATCCAATTTAAGGAGACTTTAATCTCTCTATTGTAAAACACAAATTCAGGCGTTGCAATGCCTGTAGATACAATTCTAATGTCTTATTCAGACAAATCATTTTCACTGGTCAGTAACTCTCAAGTTTGAGAATATCAACAAAGAGTCCTATAAAATGTGTCCCATATCCAACACTGAATTGATCAGGTGAGCCTTCCTCATTTTGTGACTTAAGAACTTCTGGTAACATTATATAATGCATATTGGTAATTCAATAACTATTTTTATTATACAGTATTTTATTTATTAACACATAAGGGAACTAGATATTTCCTTAAAGTAAGCTCCAGGATGTAGATGGCAGCTTCTGTGTCCCTCGCTCCTCAAGTACCTAACAGTTTCAGTATGCCTTGGGCCGTAAGATTCTTCAATAGCATAAACCTCATCAGAACATGTATGCAAGAATTTAGAAGCTAAAACGTGCGTTTTCTGCTTTGAAGAATTGTTTGTTGTTTGTTTTTGGTTTTGTTTTTACTATGAATAGCACCTGTAAGTATTGAGCACAGCAAAGTCAAGCAAGAACATAAGCTGGAAGCAGGACAGAGGAATAGGCCACACAAATTACTCTTTTGTTCACATGAAATTGAGGTTGTCCGAGTATGTTTTACAAAGTCAGACAAAACATCTGCTAGAAAAGCTCTCACTAAAGCATTAGGTGCTCCATCTTTTCAGAGGATATTGTATATTCTAGTGGCTTTGTCCAGAAAACTAATTATATTACTATAAAGTGAAATGGGAACGAATTCCCCCACGTGTATTGTGCTCTGGAAGACTATGACATCAGAGATAAAGATCATCTTTAACCCTTACTCTAAAACCTATACAGTTTTTAGAATTTGTGGAGGTTTTCCTTTTTTTTTTCCCTCCCCTACTTCTGCCTCACAAGTGAAAAAAAAAAACCCTGAAAACTTCAAGAGTTTGGCTACAATTTTCAATAAAAGGTTTATCAGTAATATAGTGATATAATTTCACAGCAGGAAAGACCACACAATTATTTTATGTTTTCAACAGATGTCTGTATCACATCTGTTATATTAACATCATTGCTATGCTGATCAGGTGCATGGGTTTCACACATATGCTTTCTCTGATTTGTCCTTCTTACTTCCTATAACTTATGTTTAATAAGCAGACAAAAGCTTCTCTGAATATCTTAGCAGGGGGTAATTGTTCTACACTCTCTGCAGTTTCCTCACCAGCACTATAACATATATCAATTGCTAATGGTTAATTAATTTGTGCACTTGCAGTTCAGTCTCTTAAAGAGTGAAACTAAATTTTGTGGCTTTAATCTAGAAGAACATAGACCAAAAACACACACATATTTAAACAGGTTACATTACTTCCTTGGCATGTGGGGGAGGGAGTTGTAGACTTGACTATTATTAAAAGTGGCACTTGAGTTGATGTTCATTGATTGTATCAATGACCAGAATGATTGCACCAAACACTGGCAAGTGTGCCTCCTCCTCTCAAGTTAAAACTATCCACTTCGACAAGGGGCTGTACTTACAACTATAACTGAGTCAATAATTAATCAATCACTCGTCTAAATTCTGCTTACATTTGCCTGAAAATGACAGTCTTGGTGAGAGACTACTAACCAGTCTTGGAACACTGTCAGTGCTAGGAATTTTACACTTGACTTCATTCATCCTGG
This sequence comes from Lonchura striata, assembly GCF_050655825.1. NCBI lineage: Eukaryota > Metazoa > Chordata > Aves > Passeriformes > Estrildidae > Lonchura > Lonchura striata. Next base: position 19,066,403 of record NC_140709.1, read on the forward strand.
AAGGCTGAAGACTACATTGCCATCATTCCCCAGACTTGGTTCAATAGCTCCTATTTACATGCACACACTGAAGAGAACAATTGTTGTTTCACCATTTTTACTAGAAATATTGCTGACACCTATGTGCATTAAGCAAATTATGCCCAGATATCTTGGGAAACCACTACAAACACAACTGTTTGGAAATATTCCAGCAAACAGATTTTTTTCAAGATCTTTTTTCATAAACCAGAAGTATTTTCCTGAAGTGTTTTGGATTTTATGAATTTTCACTGAATAGAAGTTACATTGATAGGATTATTGTCTGAATTCCTGACAGGTTGCCCCAGGAGATACAGAAATGTTTCAGATATTTTTAGTTCTGAGCAAATATGATGTTTTGAGAAAAACTGGGATTAATTCATGCAAGATGGAAATCTTTTAGTAAGCTTTTAAGGCATATTATTCCCACTTTTCATATCTGGTTCCCAGAGTAATATTGAGAATGACCTCTAACAGGTACTTCAAATTTTGGACTCTGGTAATGGCCACTTAAAACCTTTATAATTCTGTAGGCAACTGCAGCTATATCATCATACAAGCAAAAGAAAAAAAAACATCCTAAACAAAAGAAGTTACAGATGCTTTTTCAGATACAGAACTAGTGCAACTTTCAAGAATAATTTTTGCCTGAATTTTCTGTCAGCTTTAAGTTTACCTGGTATGCCTATGCCAGTTACAAATTGTTTCTACAAGAGCAGATTTTATCTTATGATTTGTATGACTATCAGTAGAGATAAGAACCCAGGGGAATAAAAGGCTTTTTTTCTCATGCTAGATAGGGAGCTTAATTAGCAGTAATTCTGAGAACAACTGTCACTTTGTCTCCCTAATTTCACAGAAGAGTTACTGCTAAGATGCTTTGCCATATTTTTCCTTCCTATAGGAAGAAATGCACCTTGAGCTCTTCCTTCTCTCTTTTTTAGTACAAAGAGTTTGTATTAAGTATTTGTATTGTTCCAATATTAAAACAAAATAAACAAAAAAAAGGTGAACAACAATAATAAAAACCCCAAACAAAACACTACAAAATTGAACAACCAAAACCACTAGAACCTTGTCTATAATTCAATGGGATTTCTTTGATGAGTGTTCTTCCAGTTGAATTCATAAGGACACAAACTGGCCCAAAATTTTTAATGACTTTTTTGACCAGCTAGAATGAAAGAGCTGATTTTTAATATCTTTCCTTTTTTTTGAAGCAAAATTCTTCATCTTCTCTAATGCTAAGCTACAAATACCAGGAGGAGAACTGCACAGTAATTTATGAGTACCTGGAAATAGTGAGTTTGCTGTATGGTTCTTCTGTAGGGAGTTACACTTCTGAGTTTCAGCTACGCAATATTTCAGAGTGAAATGAACTACATCACTGGAAGATGTCTTACAGAGATCTCCCTCAGCCACTTTTTGCAGAAATAGGCATCCTAGGCAAAGTATGTGCAAACTTTGGGCTACTGTCTAGCAGTTCAACAAAAAAGACAAAATACCTGTTAAATGTGCATTACTCAGAATCACCACTTTGAAATTAGTCATTTGAGTTTGGCTACATTCAGTTCTTCTGCCTATAAAAAACTGACAGATGGGGAAGCTGCACTACAGTTCAACAGAATAACACATTACCTTCTAGAATTCCTCTACCTACATGCTCTGCCTGGCATCCCACTTCCTTGGAGGCCTGAATAGATTTGAATTGCTACCATTATAAAAAGCATAGCATTAAGTTCTACCAAATTGGCTGGTGGCCTCTGATTGTTTCCTCTTGAAAGCAAGATTTAGAAAATACAAAAACTGTATTTTTAAAAATACAAACACTTACTTTTTAAGAAGGATCTCCTCATGATAAACCTCTCCTGTAAATATTATCAGAGGGAACTATTTTCTTCATGTTTTTCTACTGCAGCTATTTTAGAAAAGGCAGTACTCTGACATTCCCTGAATTTATTTCAGCCATTCTGCATGACTAAGACATTTTGTAAACTCAGAGTGTGAATATAAATTAAGATAATATGATAAATTATGAAGAACATAATTGATGAGGAAATGGTTAAATGGGCAAAAAGAACTAGAAAGTGAGTGAATTTGCATCAAATTCTAGACATTTTTACTATCTATTATAATTTTGATTCATCAGTATAGGCACCCTTTGTTTCATTTCTTTGAAGGGAAGAAAACAATATATTGCTTGGTTAACCTTCTTTTATTTTTCAATTAAAATTAGAGTCTCTACTCTTAAATTTTAGGACTTGCTTTTCTAGAACATATATAAAGATTTAGCTTCCTAAGTACTTGAATTTATTTGCTATAAAAAAACTTCATATATTCCCACCAAGAAAGAAAATCCCAACACATGCAGATTTTGTATCGCTCTGAATTACAGCAAAGTGGCACTCAAATTTTCAGTAAAAGTAATTGTTTTGTTTTGTTTATAGAATAAAATTTCATCACAAAATATTTCTGATTAGAAACATTTATGACTTCTAGTGTAGAAATGTAGCATTTTTGTTACAAAGTCGTTCTTTGGTAAGAATGTTTTCTGAGAGAAAATCAAATAAATGTACTTTAACTGCTTGTCAGTATTTTTTTAAAATGAGAAACAGTAGAAAGGCATATGGGATTTCTGGGGTTTTTTTTAATATTCTTTTAAAATTATTCTTAGTGGCACAAGCCATATGATGTAAGACAGTGCTTCCCCAGAAGATGTCAAGGTATTTAAAAGACATGTAGATGTTCTTTGGGACAGAGTTAATTGGTGGACTTGGCAGTGCTGGGTTAATGGATGGACTTGATGTTCTTAGAGTTCTTTTTCAACCTAAATCCAGGATTCTAAAATATAACCCTTGCCATAAAAAAATTTCTGTATTTCAAAAAGTAACAATCAGAAATAAATTATGTCTGCAAAAGGCTTCTCTATTGGTATTTTACTTGAAAAGCAATTAAAAAATCTAAAATTTAAAGACACAACACTATCTTTAATGTTCTACATTGCTTTTTTATTCAGACAGAAAAGTCTTCATCAGCAAATTGGTTAGTAATAACTCTCTAGGACTTCATTATACCAATAAACTATTTGTTAAATTAAATCAAGTCAAATTACTGAAAGAAACTTCTCAAATGAGGGTTAAAGGCTGTGACTGCCAAAGGAAATCAGTTTTCAATTATTACCTGTTTTATGGTGTTTGGGTGCTCTATGTGTAGGTTTTTGCTTCTTTAAAAAAATATTTAAGACTATGTGTTTCATAAATTTCTTATTGTGCCTCATTCTGCTGGATAATTGACTTGCAAATTAAATTCTCGGTGAAAGAAGTTTATAATTGTTGTTCATGAGCTCTGCAACAAAACAGATTTTTGTTTTCCTATGAGCCAACAATTTTCAATAGGATAGGTGCTTTATAAGACATATTTTAACACTCCTGTAGATTAATAATGTGTTAGCAGAAAAAGACAGGTTGAGCCTCGCTCAGTTATCCCTCCATTCCAATTATACTGTGACATTAAATCTTGTGACATTTAATAACAAAGGCCATTTCACCCATGGCTGCCTCAACTGCAGACAATTTATGAAATAGCATCCCCTCTGAAGAAACTGTTCTAAAAGGTGGCCTTCTCACATGCTGATATGTCTAACTGCCCATGTAAATTAAATAAGATGTAGCAAAGTATGCAAAATTGGTCATCTTACACTTACCTGATGCCTTTGACTACAGAAAAAGGAATTAAAGAGCTGGCATTTTTTTTTTTCAATTGCAGTAGTGTTAATGGACCAAAATAAGAAAGAACCAGGGTACAAAACAAAGTATTTGCATGCATATGTCTTATTTCTTTATAGTCTTTCACATTTTTAATATGAATTTACAGGTTTAAAAATCTTCAACTTTTTCCCAAAAACCCACCATTAAACAAAAATTTATTGACACTACCAAGTAAGCCTCTGAAATAAACCTAGTGTTGTCTTCCTCAGGGCAGAACTGAGTGACAAGATTTAGGACCAGCTGAAGATGCTTTCCAGGACAACACTCCTTATCACAGGCAAAGAAATCTCAGCTAGCTGCTCATCTGCCTCCAAAAGTCAAAGATGCACAGCTTGGTCTGAAATAATTAGCCTTGTTGAAGAGCAACTAGCTTCAGGGTTTGGACTAGAGCCTGCATGCAAGACCAAGCAAAAATACACTAATGCACCAGCTGACTTGAGGATTGTCTTGAGGATTATTTAGCAAGCTCCACTGAATGGTGGTGTAAAAAAAAAAAAATACTCAAACCACTTAAATTACCTTCTGCCTCTAAAATAACAAGTATATTATGTCAGGTGTATATAAGACTATAATTTTCATCTTCTCCTGTAACTATGGAGTTACATATTTCTTGAAAAAGCTTGGCTTTCAAAAAAATCTGAGTTCTTACTGCAATTAATTTTACTCTACTATGAAACAGAATTTTATGGTAACATGGCATATCTGGTCTAGTGTTTAAGTTGGATGGATGTTGCTGCAAGTAAAACCTCTGTGAAACTCACAGGAAGTAAAAGATCAAATCCTACCTATTAACACTGGGTAAACTAATTCAGTTTCATGCTCATACTACAATATTTAGGTTTATCCCTATGAGTCTATTCTACCCACCAAAAGCTATTTTGCAGTTTTTCACTGATGTTACAACACAAAGCATTTGAATTGTGGAAAACAGCAAGCAAAATGAAATGCTAAATATTGTCAATCTATTCAAAGGAATAGGAAAAAAGGAGCTAAATTTAAAATATTGCATCTATGTAAATCACATGCTTGTACAAATTTTTGGGTGGAGAGAACAGCATGTGCCATTATGTATATTGGCAAAGTCTAATCCAGCTGCTCCAGCCTCAGGGAATGTCACAAATTCCTGTGCAGGATGGATAAATGAATGAACTGTTGAGCTATAGTTTTTATCCTTCTTTGAAAATCATAGTTATTTTTGGTACCAAGTTACAAATTACTGTTTTTCAGTAGAAAATGCCTGTGCAGAAATAAGGACTGTAAGAAATCATCTGAAAATATGCATTATAGAAAACAGTGCTTTCACTGGAGATGGCCATGCCAGTATTGGATTTCATGTACCTTTTTGTGCAATATCTCTGTGAAGTATCTGGCCCTAATACAGATGATGATACAGTGTTTACATCTGTGGTAGGAATAGATAAAACCATAACTATGAAAACATATTAGTATAAATAATGAAAATTAAGGGGAAACACCAAAACATTTTAACTAAGGTCTGCCTACTGATTGTGGTAACTCTAGGGACAGGTGAGGAGGAAGAGAAATATTTCAAAGTCTATTTTGGCATTGTGTATTTGAATCTCTACCAGATAACAGCAACTATTTCTGAGAAATAGAAATTCTCACATCAAGGGGCTTCATTTGGTGGGCTGTTGCTAGTATGGCTTTTGAACAAGGGCCAGAAAAATATTTTGATTTTTGAATGCACACTGAACAAGTGTTGAATTCAAGATTTAATTGTACCTCTCCCTACAATATTTTGTGTTTTGTAATTATAACTCTGATTTCTATTCTGGCTCCTACATGTCCAAAAGCAGTTCATTAATTATATTCCAGAAGTACAACAGAACTCTCTAGCTGCAATATTTTTTTAAAATTTTGCTTTCTTGTAAAAACTTAATCATCCACTGTGGTCATAAATGCCTTCTACACCAGGATCCTAGAATAATTTGCGAAGTTTGAAAATACAATCTGTAATTTTTCCTGTTCTGCAAGAAAATTAACAAAATGAAAGATTATTTAATTTGAAAGAGTGCATAAGCATGGTGTTGATGGATTGTCTTAACTATCCACATGACTGGGACATAGCAATAAAATATCCTTTGTGTGTACAAATCAAAAATGCAATTTTTAAAGAGATGATGATTATCTGTGGACAGAAAAGAAATTCCATCTCTATCTTGCACTGACCTGCAAATGTAAAATTTACTGTAATTTGTGCTGTAGCAAAAGAATAATACCTTGGAGGTAGGTGCCATAAAACCTAAAGAAATTCCTATGGCATGCACAGTGTCAAACAGAATTACAGGTCTGGGTAAGAAAATAATTGTAATTACTTGGAGTAGTCTCACAATACTCTCCACTGAAACCTAATTACTGATAAAAACCTTGAAGTAAGTCCATTTGCTCATCACTGTAGTTGAATTACATTAACAGTCATTATGGGTCTGGTTTTGCTTCGTGCAAAGGCTATGGCAGCCTGTCAGCTTTCACTTACATTCTTTCCTCAAGGAAACTTCTCTCTTGGTATCTAGCACAGCACCTTCTAATATAACCCTAATATCATCAATCTAATAACATGACACAGGGCAAGCTCAGAGAGTCAAAATACTACTCTCAGCCAGAAATTAACATATAGCACTGGGACTTCCCTTACCAAACACTGAGCTGTGAATGATGTAGCTGTTACATGTGAGGCTAAGTTTTAAGGCAGAGAGAATAGATTTATTGGACCAACTGACATAGCTGGTGGGGGGGGAAATCAACAAATCTAGAAAACACTATGTTCCCAAAAGCACATCTATTTCACCCAGCCATATCTGTTACTTTTAACAAAATACACCCTCTCTTCCTGAAACCTCACTTTCTGGATTACCACAGATAAAACACAACCACTATGAACATTTTCAAGTAGTGATGATGCCGTGGCAACACACATAAATATTGGGTTTTGCATGTGTTGCGGTAACATACATTTATCAAGAGAATTCAGGGAGAATATTGTGCAAGAAGAGCATTTTTGGCAAATACTAGTCCCCTGTAAAATTTTACTATTTTCTGCCACCATATACCATAAAGAAAAACTGGACATCAGGTGCACTAACCATTGTTGAGTGCTTGCAGAAAACAATCTCACTTTGACCCCGTTCAAGTATGCTGGTTCTAGATGATGAACATAATATGAAAGAGATTTCCCTGTGTGAAGGTAGCATGAACAATACAAGGAAAAGACTGGAAAAGGCTAGACTTGTGTACAGCAAGGGTACACATTTCAATTTATATTTTAAATTTATATTTAAATCTAAATTTAAATGTATATTTTTCTTGAATACCTAGATAGTAAAATAAACTCTTGCAAGTATTGCACTGCGAGTTTCTATAGTTCTTTCTCATAGGTTTACTGTTCCCCTTCCTGCAGCAGTAGGACTTGCCATGGGCTTACTGTTTCCATAAACACTGATAAGTCTTTTCTCACCTACAGAGGAAGGTGCAATGGACTCCATTCCAACAGCCTGCCGCTGTGCAAAACAGTTATTTAGCACATGCAGGAGGGCTTGTATGGAACTGGCAGGCAGCTACAAGTGTTGGAAGTCCCACTGACTTTTTCCTTTGAAAAGATGTTCCTTAAAGCTTCAAATGAGGAAATAGTAAGAATAATTATCAAATGCTTCAAAATAGTGCTAAACTGAGTTCTGAAGCTATGATGATACAGAAAAAATTCACTATAAACACACATCCCTGAGCCTAATGCGGGAAGTTGGAAAATATTTATGATGAAATACAATTAAGGTCTGATTCACTGCCATTAAAGCTGATGAGGGTTCTACCCCTAACTTCCATGCAGCAGTTCATAAAAATGTATTTACTGGGGAAGGCAAAAGTAATTCATATGTATGACTGCATGAGTTCTTATACACACAGGTATTATAGCTCAATACATTCCTTTTTTTCAAAGTCAGTGCATCTGAAAAAAAGGCAACAATTTTGTCCTGTGTCTTATTTCTTGTTCTTATCTTTTTGTATTTTAATATTGTGTCTTCATGTTTTCCATAAGCTTTCTTTTATGTCTAAAAATGTCTTCAAGCTCTTCTATTTCTGCAATGAGTTAAATTTATATATATATTATGGTCAAGTTTCTGTTAAAAAAAAAACTAACAAAACTTATCTGTGAAACAGGAATTGAACTTCCTTACTCTATTTAAATGCCAGCAGTAATTACAATGCAGGACTTTGTCTCATGCAATTTCTTCGGCTTTTCAAACCAAGAATTAGAAGTTTGATAGCAAATTCAAATGAATATATTATTTATCTGAAAATGCAGAGTCAGAGCAAATCAAACACAATTAATTTCAAAAAGTGCCACCACTTCTGAGGGTGAATCATATCCCTGCCAGCAGTTGAGCCTTCCTGCAATGGGAGAGTCTCTCACCACAAACATCCTTCAGCCCCGAGGCACCAACTCTGCAGAGCTCCCAAACGCTGACACTGTCCATCCGTGGGGCTGCAGGTAATCTGTGCAGATGAAACACAAGGACTGTTCATCTTTAAAAGAGTTTCTTGTGCTTAGATGGGCAGAGGAATTGAAGGACCAGTGAACTGTAATTTGTATGGGACTGATTAACTCTGAGAAGAAGGGAGGCAAGACATGCCAACTACTTCAGTACAAAAATGGTGATCATAGAGCAGTTCTGTACCTTCAAATAGCATTAATTTTTTGTCTCTACAAAGACAGAATTAACAAACCCAACTCCTACAAATCCAACAGCACAGTCAGCTGCAGGGTCCTGATAGAATTTGCTAAGAACTAAATAAGAATTTACATAAATGTAGCAATTAATGTATAAAAGCTACTTGTAGATCATAAATAAATCAGTAATTAATGACATCTTGGTCTCCTTACAAGCTCCAGCAGTGTAAGATAAACCTTGTACTGAAGGAAAGCAACTATTTTAGAATTGCTTTGCATTCAGGAGCCTCCAGAGAAAAGATTCAACAGGCTAGCCCTGCAGAATATCTTATTAAGGTATCTTTTCTAGGATGCAACTGTATTGCTATCTTGGCTTTTCTAACTGGAGAGTTAGGACTTGAGAGCTGAAGAAATAATTTGTCTTTATTGATCATCTCCATGTGCTCATTGCCCGGAATTGTGCATTAAGATGTACAAATTTTTATATGTCATTTTAAATCAGCCTGCAGCAGGTACACAGTTATTTGAAGCTATATTCGAAACATTCAATTTAATAGAACCACACAGTCACAGAAAACCCATTCTGTCACTTAGACTGTCTATCCATTGAATAATTGGCCTAACATGCCTCTCTGAGTGCTATGCAGAATTTTCCAACTTTTATACTAAAGTACATTTCTTCAGATGCATAAAAGAACCCCTTGTTCTTCTGTAAAATCAGTTTTCTATCTTCTGAGAACTAAATAAAATATCTGGAAGTATATGTAGGGAAGAGAATGAGAAGTGAATTTTGGCTATTACTATGTTGAAGTAAGCAGATATAGTAAAGAAGACTTCAAGGGCACTAAAACCATAAAGAACCTTGCTTTTGAGGTGAAAGGTGGAAAATTAAAAATTTCAGAGTAATATTTACAGACAGGAAGATTTTAAGTGCCTGAAAGCTGATGATTCTTCAACACTAATTACTGTCTCCATGATAGCTGTATTTCCATGACTATAATTTATCAGTAGCACAACATATGCTGCTAGGCCAACTATGATTTCTGGAAAAAAAAAAAAATTCAAAACAACATCTAATTTCACTGATCTCTATTTTTACAATATGCTCTAATAAGTTTAATACTAGTAGTCTATCTAGGGAGTCAAGGCTAAAATACATTACTAACATGGATAAAGAGTTTTATATTTAGAAAGAAAAAACATGGCATATATCTGATTATTTTATTAAAAATGTTTAAAAAAAAAGCACACCAAGGTGAAGAGGAAAGTTGTGAAAGGATTTATAGGAACAAACTATGAAAAACACTGATGTGTTGCTCAGTGATCCTCAGTAAAGCTGAGCAAGAAGTTTCAGACAAATCAGACACTTCATTCCAACTCTGTATCCACACCTGGACCATAAGATAATAATAATTGTTTTTGCAAGTAAATCAGAACCACTGATATGTCAGCTCCATGACTGTCAACCTCCTTGCTCAAAGCTCCCTTCGAACAAACATCTATAATCATTGAACAGGGCAACTCACTAGCTGGATGTCATACAAACTGCTGGAACAAAATTTTCACTTCTCTCCACTACCTTTATTTGCTCTCATCTCCTTCCCTTCCAGACATCACCTTAGCCACCATGGTAATGGCTATTTTAAAGCACTGTCTCTCCTTTTGTCTGTTAATACTCATTTCACTTGGAAGGGGTAACTTCATGACCGTTCCGTATTCCAGTTCCCAGATCTGAGTCATTCTCCACCTTCTGCCCTCTGTGACTGTGCAATTATTTAAAAATAAAATGCTAAAAGACATATGCAAGTATTTTTAAAATCCAGTCTGTCATGCCTACATGCCTTCTCTAACAAATACCAGACCTATATCAAAAGTTAAAGCTTTCTATTTTGTTGGGAATAAAAGCATTTAATCTAAACACATTCTCTCCTTCAGATTTCCACTTATAGCTGTAAAAATTATTTTTTCATATAGCTTTAAGTTTCAGCTATTTCACTGCTTTAGCTCACAGCAAAAAAAAAAAAAAAAGTGCATTCATTTGTCATCTACATTTCAAATATACTGCGGAAGTGTATTAGATAAAAAAATGGACCAAATCTATGTTTTATATAATTTCTTAAGAGCTGATTTTTCAATTAAGCAATTGCCAGAGCAAGCTATATCCAAGTATTCTACAACAAACTCAAGAGACTTAGTCTTGCACCATGAGAGACTTAGGACATATTTCCACCTACAGTAAACGTTAACATTTCCATTCTTCCCTTCAAAGGGTGTCAAAAATGTCATTGTCACAGAACCATTTTATCCATTTTATCCACTATACCCTGGGAAAAAAAAAGACAAATTATGAAATAGAAAAATGCTTCTGTGAGGTAGCTGAGATTGCTAACGTAAAAAGTGACTTGTGCTCCAATGACATAGGAAATGTTCATAACTGGCATTTGAGGAAGGGCAATGACACTGATTATTCTATCATAGACTAATCTGCACCATGACATGAAATTATGTTCCAGTGTGATAACCTATAACCCCTAGCAAAGATTAGACAGATGTGTCACAGCTGGTTACTACCCGAAGCCAGAAGGTACACATGTACCAAGTGACTGCAGGGTGGGATGCAGGTGTATTTGTAAAGCTGCACTGCTGCAGAAAGATGCAAAGTAATTGTAGCTGCTTGGCAGAACAGAAGCATTACAGACATATCAGTGTGGCCATGCTTCCAAAACAGTGTTTAACAAGCTTTTTCCTTTTTCTCCTTCCTACTTAGGCCCATCTGATGCGAGGTATAGGCATGGGTTGAGCATATTACTGAGTATGGGTAACACACCAACTGGGTCTCCCCCAGGCAGCCTGAGCTCATTCTGCCCATGCTCTAAGGGAGCTGGATGCAAAGTCTGTCCTGCCTACATAATGCTCTGCTCTGGCTGTGCCTTCCTGCATCAGCTTGAGCATGGGCCCTTCAGGTGAGCTGCCACTTGCTCCATTCCCTCCATGACCCAGGAATGTCTGTTCTAAGAGACTAGAAGAAAATTTAAAAATCAAAGAAGAAGGAAGAAGAGAGGACTGACTAGCAGTGAATAAGGCAGGAGAGGAAAACTAAGGGAAATACAACTGTTGTAGACAGGTATGACATGGGCTAGGGGGTGGAGGGAATGGGAAAAGAGCTTGGTCTTCAAGAAGTCAGCCAGGACACAAGTGAGAACAAAAATAAAAAAAAAAAGCTTCAGTAATAGGGGAGAGAAGAAAATATTATGGAAACTGTCCTGTCATGACAGGTCAGAAAAAAAAAACAGCCAGCAGCAGACCTGGAAATAAAAACCAATAGTGAAACATGAGGAAGGGCAAATGAACTTTGCTTTGCAATGTGCTGGATTTGTGATGATGATAGGACATAGAGGAAGTGCAAGAAAAATAATAGCTGCAAAATGAACCTGAGTAAGGGATGAATGATGAAGTGTCGGGAAACTGGGTATCATTGCTCTTCATTACAGTGTTGTAATGAAGATTGTTGTCAATCTCATGTGGGTAAGGCAGTGTTTCCTAAAGCTGAGTTGGGCATGATACCCTGGCAGGGTTGTGTGGATGCTTTGTGCTGCACACCCTAGAGAAAACCTCCTGCAGCCCATGCAATCAGGGCATTTCATTTATAGAAGCAACTCTTTTCATCTGGGTCACCTTTAATAGCAACCCCTCTCAATTCTCATTTCCCACTCAATCAGTGTCCTTCAATAAGTCTCATGTTCTGCTGCTGTGACTGCAATTCACAGAACACTGGATTATGCTATAATTACCCATGCCTGTTTGAACATGCATTTTAATGGATGGTCTGCAAATAACACCAAGCTAAATTCAGGGACACACTAACTGAATGTGAAGCACAACACAGAACAGACAACATTCAAATGAGATTTTGCTTGCTAACACTGCAAGCATATGAAATTCAAGAAACATGTATCTACCTTACACTTTTGTTCCTGTCCAGGATAAACAGGCCTGACTCACTATTTGCTGATTGGACACCACCAACACCGTCTCAGGTGGATGGACTTGGTAAGCTACAGCTACTTAGATAAAAGAGACCTCACCCATCTATCTGTTGGAAGACCAACATGTCCTGAGAGGCTCCCTGCACGTTTCCTGTTCCATGGTGTTTACACAGGGTTTTCACTTATTCATTGGTTGAACAGCACAGAATACTTTTCTCTGTTTGCTGAGGCTTCTATGCCTCCATATGCTGAACTCAGGCTTACACCCCAGGCAAATTCAAATCCTGAAATCCTAGCTAGATATGGAGGGAAGTCATCAGACAGAGAACAGCTCATCTCATTCTCTGCTTCCCAATGGTCTGTAACTTCATCCATTGTGAGGCCAGGGAGAGGGCCAAATAAGACTAGAAAGTGCCCAACAGCAGATTTGTACAGGCTGCACTCACTACCTTTTGCTGCCATGCAGTATAGATACAGCATTCATCCAAGGAATAAGAACTGTCTTAAGAATACGTGTCAAAATTTTCCAGGCAAAGCTATTCCAGTTTTGGTTCTCTAGTGACACGTGAGGCAGGGATAATATCAGCTAGGAAAAACAGAAGCAAAAGTAAAGATTTTCTTATTGATACAAAAACTTCTAATTAAAATGTCTCAGCAAGCATTGAAATTTGTCACTGATATTGTGACATACATACTGAATTCAATGTGTAATCAGTGCTAATCTGTTCCAATGCCTGCAATATCAGCAACATCAATGCAGACCACAAGTAGAATTACACAAATAATGAGGACAGCTCAGACAGACAATTTAGAAAGGTCCTAAAATATCATCCAAAACAACAGCAAGATTACAAGCAATTCTGTAACCCCAGAAAACTGTCTAGGTCTCCTTCAGGCCTAACTGAAATCTGCAGCTGGGGGAAGTACTTGTTCCTTTTAACAAGATATCCCTGGTAAGGAAAAGAGTCAACACAACTGTAATTATTTCTATCTTAACAATAAAGATTCCTCCTGCCTGCCTACAGTCCAGACCAGAATTTGTGTGTCTGCAGAAGCTTAATTCATTTGTTCTACTGGAAAGGAGAACATATATATTTTAAAGGGCTTACTTTTCTTGGTCCTGTTGCTTCATTTGTTCTTTATAAACAGACATATATACACACTTTTAAGATCTCTTAGAATGCATACATTGTTTAATATGATAATTTGCTTACAATTTAATTGATGCCAAAACAGAAAGACCTACCAACATTTTTAATGAGCCAGCTTGAGATTACTTATTCATGTTGCTTTATTTTTAAAAATGTATCTCAATAGCTTCCTCAAGGATCAGGGGCACCAGTTGAGTGATCAGTTAATGATTTTTTATCATAATTACAAGATTTAGTGTCTGCCAGACCAAAACCTGTTTTCTAAAGAACAGAAGGCCTGACCTTGAATGGAAAATAAATCTCAAGTCACAATTACGAAAATTACAATTTCTCCCTTTTCCACGAAAAGCTTGCCAAGAAATTTAAATTAATTTCAGAAATATGTAGAGACACTGCTGTTAAATTACATGGAAATCTGAATATAAAAATTCCTTCATGATCTTCTTCCAAAGTATTCTAAAATCCAAGTCAAGCGTATTTTAATCTTGTACTGGTACAGACCTGCTTGCTTCTCTGAAAGGCCACCAAAATGCCACTGAAGTTAAAATGGATGAGTTAACCTTTTGAAAAGTACTCACAGCACCACAATTATTCTGACCTTTGACTGTACAATCTTTTAACTTTCCTAGCTATTCATTTAATGCCCATTTGTAATTTTTAAAATTATTACTACACGATTGAAAATACTTTTTTGGCAATCCATCACTATGACATGTAACAGTTTGCAACAATGAAGCATTTTGGTACAGGCAGTTTTAATTATTTAACCAATAATAAATAAGGCAAGGACCAATATGTAGGGGAGGCAAAAACTACAAGAGGGGCGGAAGCCCACATAGAATTGCTGTGAAATGTTGTTACAACCATCCTAATGCATAAAGCTGCTTTGATGGATAGATAGGTGCTGAGATTATAAAAACAAAAGTAAAAACACAAAACCAAATCCTTCCAGCCTTCCCCCAAAAAAACTGACACGGTTATGGGTCATCCTTCAGCAAGTAGAGAAGAAAGACTCATCTACATAGCCTTGAAGACTTCACTTCAGCTGTTAGAATAGGGAAATGGTCTGGATTCCACTAAATCCTGTGCTGCTAAGAACAGGAATTCTTACCTTGATTCTGTTCTTAATTAAATGGAACTTGCACTGACTAGCACTAAAATATTATCAACTATCATGAAAAAATAGCTTATCTCACACTCCTTCTGAGTTTGGATATTGATAAAGATTACCAGTGACCTGCCTCCTCCATTGACAATGCTGTAGATCTTTAACTGCAGCCTACTTGTTGAAGCACAGGTGACAGTACCTTTTGGTCAGCAGTGTGACTTAACACTTCTTCACTTCACAAGCGATCTCTTGAGCATTTGTGCATCTCCAGAATACCTCTCCTACATGGCCTCCTCTCTTAAATGTAGAGAATCTAAGTTTGCAGGGCCATTTCAGAGCAACAACACCCAGTGCAGAAGGTTAACAAAGTCAGAACACACATATGCCCAAATCCCATGTTGAAACTAATTCATAATGGGAGAGGAAACAGACTGTGATAACAAAAGGAAAAATATAAATCAGACATGAAATTATCACATTGAGCCAACAGAGGAGCACAAGAGCAGCACCGGAACAAAACTAGTATTTATTACCAAGTTCCAATAGCTATGGCAGTATCTTTTAACCTACTTCTCAGTAAGAACCAGTGAGTAATCAACATTAGGTCTTAAAGAGTCACTCGTGCACTGATAAATATAAAGGCCAGAAGGCAAAAGCATCCATAACTCAGCATTTTTGTCACCTACATTTCTGTCAGCACTTCCTTATCACCTGGAATTTTTGAAATTGTAAAATAAAAACATGTCAATTTAAAAAGAATGCAAATTAAATAACTTAAGCAAAGTAAGGCAAACAAACGTATCATGAGCCAACTACTAGATACTAAGTAACTCTCAGCAACTAACTGCAATGCACAAATCCTGGACGTAATAACAAAATCCATTTTAAACCACAACCAGTGTATGTAGCTATGTTTAAGGAAGTAGAGTATTCAGACACCTTCTGATTAACACTATTATTTTAACTGTTTCATAGGAATCTTAAAATAGCTTATTCTTTCTTACAGCAAGCTGAATGGATAATACTATAGCTTAACTGTCCTATACAAAGGCAGCCTATACTGCATTTTATGTTATTTTACTGCTACCATATTATTTACTGCAATTGTAATGTATCTCCTTTATTTAACATTCTCTAGATATGCATTAAAAACAAATCTGGGAGTTTACAGTGAATATCACTTCAGCATTGATTAATCTCTCACCACACAAGAATTGTAACAAGTCTGTCCTACATTCAAACTTTGGAGAGATTTTTAATGACTGAAGATGAAACTTCAATCATTAAAATGAAACTTTCAAAAAGTTCACTAGAAACATGCCAACTTACACAGGAGAAAAAAATCCTAGAAACAAGACATTTCAGTGAAAGGGAAAAAGCAATCGCTGAATTTTCTAAAGCAGTAAGAAAATTGACATGTAGGCAGGTTTAAATCACAGTGGAAATAAAGTAAATATCAAATGAGAAAAGCTGACTGCTGCATCCCAAAGGAAATGCCTTAAATTAAAGCAGAGAGATGCAAGAGTGAGAAACTTAAAACAGTAACCTTTTGAGATCAGTTCTGCATTACAAAACTATTTGCAAAAGATAACTAAACCCTCATCCTGTGTATGTGGTTCAGAATTAAAGGCTAGTATTGAGACAATTGCTTCTCTGGCTGTTCTCACTGTCTGAATAGCAGGAATCTAATGCAGTCATTCATGAACATGAAGAGCTAGACTGAAAATTGATTATGTTAGGATGAAAAATGTTCCAAAGAACTTTCATTAGATATGTTATGAAATTATCAGATCAAATATATAAGGACATAGCCATAACATTAAATATAATATGCTATGAAGTCCAGCATTTTTCCTCTTAATGGAACCTTGAAGACATGTCAAATATATCCCATACATTACTCATCAAATTGACACCTTGTTGGCTGGCAATTTTTTACTTTTCAGTATATATTCAGAATAGATATTTCTGAAAATTGTTTAAAAGAAGTCATCTTGTCAGGTGTGCACTGATAAAAACAACTACCATCTATATATTTAGTTGAAAGCAGCACCACCTCTAGACCATGCTGTCCCTTATAAATGCATCAAGGTTAGAAAAGAGAAAGAGCACCTGAAGTTGGAGGTTTTTAATGAGAATTTGCCAATTTATCAAAATTAAACCACTATGTAGATGATTGAATGATTTCAAGAAAATTATAGCAGAATTCAAAAGCAGATCTTCAGAGGAAGCTAAGAGAACCAGCTTCTCACAAGGAAGTTTTCTGGTTTTCTGTCAGCATATTTACCACTTAGCCAGCAACTTGCTGAAGGCTAAAACATAGAACTTAGCCCAGTCTGAAACATGCAGGTATTTAATTTACCATCCCTTCACACAGTGTATCAAGCCTAAGACTGAATAACTTAAATGTCACAACACTGAAATTAAAAATGCCCAATGTATAATAGTTCCAAAATTAAAGTTCTTAGTTGACTTCTTACATTATCCATCGGGCTATATTTACATTGAATTAGGCCACAGGAAACCTTTTCCAAACTTAAATCATCACACATCATTACACTTTCATTGGCTAAAATGGCTAAATAACAATGGCTAAGTAACATCACCATTTCACGTGGCAAATAACTGCTATTGGGGTCTTATGTACAGAGACATAATAACAGAAACATAGGCAACTACCAATATATAAAATTAAGAGATAGTACAGTTTTTCTATAACTTTACAATTCAATATAACTTGGCCTTTTGGTCTTCTGTATGGGAAACTTTGTTAACCCTGGTCTTATGCAATGCTTAATATTGCCTGCAAAGATGGGTAAACTGTTCCATTTATTCAGAAGCAAGGATGACTGTCTCAAAGCATAAGTGGAAACAGTTCCCTAACTGCCAAAGAACAGTGCCGGAAATTTAAGATGTTATCTTAGGATTTTCTGAAAAAACACCAATAGATGTAGTTGGGGATTGAGGAAAAATAGTGTTAAATTCATCCAGCTTCTTTCTGTTCTGTGTAAGAACATTATAGTTCAACAGTGAAAAGATCAGCATTTGGGAATTAGCAGATAAGAAAAGAAAACCTGCCAGCACTCTAGACATCAGTTTCTGTTACCCAGAATTGAAAAGCTTTTATCTCATTCTTTGTCGCAGTCAAAAGAGTCTGCTTCTCATGCTTCTAACAGTGGATTGAGTCCAGGAATATAATAAATTGAAGCTTTTTGTTTTTTTCTGGTCATACATGTTTAAAAGCAGAGTTTACAGTTGCCTGTTCATGCATTCTATGTGTATTTCAGAACCTGGTCTTGCAATGAACGTTACAGGTACTAGGTTTTCATGCAAAAGATTTTCCACTAGAAGAATTTCGATCACAGACCATTGTGAGAGATGAAAAATAATGGAACAGTTTTTTCAGGGATAGAATTCTAGTTCACTCATACCAACATGTATCCTTCCTATTAAATACCAAATTTATCCAGCCCTAGCATAATATTCACAGGCATAACAGCAGTAAGAATGCACAGTAAGATCTCAGGTAATACCACTATTTCCTTCTTAAACACTGTAGAGACAAGAAATCCAAAGCTTAAAGCTGGAATGCCTTAATCTAAAAATCTAAACTATCTTAAATATAGGAAGTTATAAAAAGCATAAGAAAATAAAATGTGATAAATGCTTCTGGAAGTTGAGAAAAAAGTAGTTTTCAAGGATATGTGATAAACCATCATTTATCATTCTCTCTATATGTGTGATATAGATGTATGGTTAACACATTTTACTCTCAGTGGTATACAAACTGGGATCTGAAAGTAATACAGTCAGTTATAAAACTAGCATATGTCCTTGTACCATATGGGAAGAAGTATCATCTCAAAACTGCATTTTGGCTTTGTTGCAGATAAGAATGTGAGAAAAGCACAAAATTCAACCACCTATTCATAATCACAGATGAATTTATGGATTCACAAACTATAAATCCTGTGAATTTCCCAAGGAATGTTATTTTACTATTTATCAATTTATTTAGAGCTCCAATTTCTGAATAATTTATTCCAATAAGACATTTTAGAAATATATTTTACTGATAAATGATGCCATGGAATAAACCACATCCTTTTTATTTATTTATGTGCAGTGTGTGACTCAAGTAATGGAATTCTTCTACTGTTCTGCTCAAAATTGTTTTAGTGCAATAAATATTTATATATATATATATATATATATAAATATATATATATATTCCTAGTTTTCTGAATGATTTCTCACAAAAACTTTATAAATAGTGAGAAATTATTGCACCACCGGTGCGTACTCATTCCACTTAGAGGTAACTAACTAAAAGCCAAGAAAACTTAAAGAAACTTCCTATAATACTAAAGTTCCATTTTCCCTTGAATGATCTTCAAGCAATAAATATCTCCATATTCACTCTGTAGCATGTACGTAGGATATAACCACCTATGATAGTTAGGGATTCACAAGGATGGTAATCCAGCAGCAGCATTCACCCACTTGGCATGAAAGCCCAGCTGCCCAAAAGTAGACCTTTCACCCTTGGAAACAGCCAAAACCAGTCTGGATGTGGTCAGGGCAAACAGCTCAAGGTGGCCCTGAGGTTGGACCAGCTGACCTCTAGAGATCCCATTCAACTTCAACTATTTTGAGATTCTGTGAAAATGGGAGCTGTAAACCCCTCCTGTAAAGTACAGTGAAACATGCACTGTTACTACCAGAAATTGGTACCTCACTTCATGTGGTACTTCAAAACCAAGAACTTGGGCCATGCTCTTGTCATTCATTGGCTGTGCCCACCCAGAAATTGGTACCTCACTTCATGTGGTACTTCAAAACCAAGAACTTGGGCCATGCTCTTGTCATTCATTGGCTGTGCCCACCCAGAAATTGGTACCTCACTTCATGTGGTACTTCAAAACCAAGAACTTGGGCCATGCTCTTGTCATTCATTGGCTGTGCCCACCCAGGCTGTCCCAGCTGCCTGTGTGCCATCCAGCCCAGGAGCCAGCACACACCTGGGGTGTCCTTACCTTCAGATACACAAACAGCCCAGCACAGTCAACCAGCACTCTTGTATACCTGAAGGCAAACACACCCTTTCATTTATTTTAGATTAATGCCTTTAGAACAATATGGTGCTTAGGATTTAAGATTTACAAGAGTTTATTACTCTTGTGAACAGTATCTGCATTTTGAACTCAGAACCTGTCATGTTAAAATAACAGAAAACCAGTGAGAAGAAATCACATGCCTACACTGATTTAAAGTCAGCACATCATCTCAACAGTAAATTTGGAAATTATTAATAATTTACTTGCCATTGATAATTTACTTCAGATTTTTTTGCCTTTCTTAGTTACTAATGAAATGTCTATGAGTAGGTCACAATTTCCTTATATTTATTATTCATTACAACTGTTTGCTAAATAATTTCTGCAAACAGTTCCTCTTTTGTAGCTCAATCCCATTGTGAATGTTTATTATTCAAAATTTAGTCTTTGAAACTAATTAAGCCATGTATTAGACTTTGTTCAGTGTTTGCCTGAACATTATTTTTATAACTAGTATGAGCTCCCCAAATACCCTCCTCTCAAGCATGAACTTAAATTGTATTCTTCCATGAAAACTCCTGTAAAGTTCCTTTGCTAAAACATTCATCACAAATAAACAGAAT
Source organism: Lonchura striata (assembly GCF_050655825.1). Lineage (NCBI taxonomy): Eukaryota > Metazoa > Chordata > Aves > Passeriformes > Estrildidae > Lonchura > Lonchura striata. The sequence continues at coordinate 19,086,803 of NC_140709.1, forward strand.
GAAACAATTGAATTTTATAATCTATATAAATATTGGGGGTTATTTTATCTTCAGGACCAACTAAGCCTAAGTCTTCAGACTTCTAGCAGTCTGAAGGACCCAACAATTTTTTTAAAATCTCGTTTAGCTGCTGGGACTTACAGATAAACACCAGGTATTGAGAGATATGCAATGAGTATGAGAGACCTGCCACTGTTGAAAGGCAGCAGTGCTCCAGAGCTCCTTTACGAACCTGAGAGGTGAAATATTTGCCCAACTGCACACAGTCATCCAACAACACACATCAAATTACTGCTCAGGACTCTAGCACTAAGAATTAGAACTGAAATAATATCAAAACAACACACTAATTCACAAAAACTTTTCTGCAAAGGGATAAATTTTACACTGATTCACCCCTTGATGGTTAACTTAATCTGAACTCAAAGGCAGTTAATACTAGCAATAATCTGATTCAAAATTCAGTGATTGCTAGAATTAATAGTTCCATCAAATTTTAACAAAACCATTCAGAATTTGTCTCTTTGGGAAACAACTTTTTAAAAACGTACAAAGGAAAAAATTTTTTTTTTTTTTATTTTGCCCCATTTCCACTAAGACAACTTAGCCATATCTTCCTTTCCAGGAAAGACCTCACATTTTCTCATGGCTACATTATCTTAGCAGTGTGTTTTGTTCCTTGTGTTAGTGCCAGCCTTATTTACAAAATGGGGATGGTGCAGTGGGAAAAGTGCATTTGAAGCACAATATTGATTCAGAATAGCAGAAAAATACCATAATTAGAATGCATTTAATGAGAAAAAAAAATCAAACCAGGAGGGAAAACTCGGGGGTTTTTCTCAAAAAATTTTTGATATATTTTTGCATTAATTTTGCACATTTTACATATTCTGTAGCCATTATATCTCCCCCAAAAATATTAATAATTAATCTAGTATCATCACTCCTCACATCTTATAACAGTTAAGGCTTTTTTCCAGCTGGAAATCTATGCACTGGTTGCATTTTTTATTATCAATTCAGAGGTACATTGCATGTAGACAATTTTTTGATCTTTTTCCTTCCAGGTTAGGAGCTGAGATTTTTCCCTTTCTTATGTGTTATCTTGGTGTGGATGAAGCCACAGACAATAGCACACCCAGCATCCCACAGAGAACTGTAATACATTTCATGTCATTGAGCTAGCAACAGTTAAGAAACTACATGCTGCTAGCGAAAGCTACGTTATAAACTATTCCTTCCACTTTACTGCAATTTCTGAAAATTCAAAATTTACAGCCTCATTAAGGAGGCTTCTTGTCCAACAAAGGTATCTTTAACTCAATTTTGATGTCAGCTCCTGAGCAATAGCAAGGTACCACCACAGAAACTTCACTATGGATTGTGCTGTCATTGGATTTAATGTTCATACCACGTTTTTTAAGACACTGTGAATGCCAGTGAATCTTGCAATGAATGTCACAGATGCTATGAAGAGACACATCACTTTCACTATATAAGCAAAAAGAAAGGCTTTAGTGAGTGCCTGTGTAACATCAAGAAAAATGTTTAAAGTACTTTAATATGGTATTTCTTTAAAAGAAACATAACCACAATGATTTCCAGTACAAATTCAGCAATTTGTTCACAAGATGTCAGACCTTATATCTCCTTTCCAAATACTTTATACACTATGGGTATCTGATGAGCTATTAGCTTAGACTTCTTCAGGTGCATTTGCTGACCGCTTTAGGTCATCGGGCAGTGGAGATAAAGTACTAACAGCAAAATACACATCCTGGAATTTTTCCCTTTGTTCCTACTTATGGTTCCCTTTGGAAATATAGGAGTTATCAGGGAAAACTGCTACTTCTGAAATAAATTTTAGTGGTCCAGTGAATTAACCTCCTTGAGGTGTGTTTTTATCTGTGTTGCCTGGAGCGGTTCATCAGGACAATCTGTATCTGTCAGCAGTTCTTCAAAAACCTTTTAGCAAGCCTGCAATAGTACTGCCATAGAGATGTAGATAAGTGGCACTGATTATAGAAAGAAAATTCTACCAAGCTTACTTCCAATTGCTGGTGAAGAATACACTCAGAATTAATGTGCATGCTTCACTGGAAAAAAGAGTTGTATTTTATTTATTATGAATCTCAGACATTTGGGACTCTAATCTTCCAGGATAGAGTTACTTTTCCTTGTGTTATAGAAATGGTTTTGTAACCAGTTACATGTTTTCAATTTTGCAGTCTTCTTTCCTGAGCATTAAATCAAGCTCCATGAAGTTAACAAAAATTAGTAATATCTAACTGGCTGACACTGCTGCAGGTCTATAATTGTGTGTTACCTTGCAACTCTATATTGTTTCAATGATTTCTTTTTCCTTTTGGCAATCTACTGAATAATTCCAAACACTGCTGAAGGATTACTTCTAGAGAAATACTTATTACAATATTGTACAGAAAATTAAAATTCTTCAGATATAGACAATATTCTGCTGAAAGACATTTAATATTAGTTTAGAGCCTTCTTACTGACAGCTGCTCAGCAGGACAAAATCTCTTCATTTGATCGGAGTCTTCAGGCACTCTCATGAAAGCTGTTACTGAGTAAGAGAAATTAGGGTTCTCCCACTCTTTCACCTTCAGTAATGGGTTTATCTAAATGTGCAAGGAGGCTTACTTTTAATCTACATATATAAAGAGGGGGAGTTAAAACTAGAAGTCCCTTTTAACCAGGACTATTCTATGATTTATGAAGGGTATGGTTATAGTAATACAAAAACTGACAAAGGATAAATACAAAAGAAAACCATGAAGTTTTATGGAACTAAATAGTTACATAAAACTGAAAAATAGCAGAAATTCTAAATGATAGTTAAAAGACACTGTTAGTAAAGCAGTTGCTTCAGGGTGAAGTTCAGTATGATTTGCTGATTTATTTTTGGGTACCACCATCTCAATGAGCTATAATAATCTTCAGGTTATAGCACCATGTCACATGAAAAGGGGAGACTTCCTTTACCCTCCCCTTTGCTCCACTCTTTGGATTTGTCTGTCTGCACCCCAGGGAAGCTGAGATCCTTGTGCCTAGCCAGTATGTCAGTGTCCCATTAGGGAGACCCTTCACTGAGCAGTCCTGCTGGACTGGAGTGGGGCTCAGTTGACTTATTCAGGACATGCCTACACCATATGGGAAACCCTGAGCAGGTCTTTCCACTTTATGACCCCTTAGTGAGTGTTCCTCTTTATTTGACTATGTTAACCCCTGTCAACACCTGCCAGTGCCTGTGAAGGACTCACACCAGCAGCTGACAGAATAACACTCTTTATTAATAAAAATTGTGACAGGTTAAGGTTCCAGGATTCTCAGTGTTAATACCTGACCACAAAAACATATTCAAAGAAATATACAAACAAGCTGTAACACCCAATAAAGGTATTTAGCACATATAGAACATGGTTCTTACAGAACAAGTATTTCCATTAGTAAGAAAACAGATTCAGCCTGTTGAACAATCCCAAGAGTTATGATGGAGTCTTCCTTAACTTTTCCCCCATTCTTTGCTTACATTGATACAATTTCTTGGTGTTTAGGTGGCTTTACCCATACACACCTTTTTTTTACTGATGGGTGTAAAGCTCTCTCACTTCACTATTAGAGACACAGTCAAAAAAATATAGAACATATTCCCAGAGAGGGGTGGTTGTACCTTGGGAGTACTTTGGAATGGAGGTGATGTGTTGATATTACAATTAGGCTGTAATGAACAAAAGTTCATCTCAGGAGAGGGATTTCACCATAGCTGTTGGCTCAGCAGCAGAACATCCCCCCCACCCTCTCCCCTGGCTGACAGTTGCTATGTGGCTTCTCAGCTGCAAAGTACCATTGAGTTCCCCTCCCTGCAACGATTTCAACAGAGCCTGACCATGGTGCCCCCACTCTGCTGCACCCTCCATTCCATCCCCTTTAGCAGATGCTGTGGTTGCACACTGTGGGTGTGGGGAATCATCATGGAGTAGGTCTCAAGCATGCCAACCACATTGCATCCAGGGAGCAACAACTGTAATTTCCATACTTCTAAAACTTCTGTTAGGATGTGAATGTAACTTCTCAGTTTCCAGTAATATAACAACCAGCTATCTTTCCACACTGCCATTTAAAGAAAAAAAGAAAACTCTTCATTCTGCCTAACACATGTAGGTTCTCCAGACTTTGCTTCCTACTGATACTTAATGTAGACAAAAACTTTTGTACTTATTTACTGTAGTCCCTTTCGCTGGTGACCTAGAGATGCATTAATCAGGCATAGAAGATGGCAAAAGCCATATGAGATATTGTTTCCTAAAAAGAAAAAGGTAACTTTTAAGCCTTTTTACCCATCCACTGTGCCCACCTATTAATATCAAAATACCAGGTTCTAAGGCCACAGGGCTGAGTTTATTCACAGAGCACCAAATACTCTGTTCATGACCATGGTCATGCCTCCCTGCATTGCGGTTCATAATGAAGTGTAGGATGCAGCCTTATTCCCAAGTCTTGTGGGACAACTTAGAAGATTAATTAGATGTATATTATGAAGATTTCCGAATACCAAAACACACACAAAACTGATTTTTCATTTTTATCTCCAGAATTCTTTTCAGCTGGATCACAGCTGACCACATACTCATATTCTTCCAATGACAAGGCATAAAAACTCTTCATTTTGTTCTCGATACTCATTTCCCTGAAGTTTCATTTAGGTTACTATACTATCTTGTGTAACTGGTTTTATGTCACTTCATGTACTGTTCTGTTTGGAAAAACAAACCAAGCAACAGCAGCAGCAGCATTCTGCCTGTGGATTTATCTACTATATGATCTCCATCCTTTTCTATTTTATATATAAAAGCCAAGTAAGATAGATCAGTTTTGCTGCCATAAACACAATTTCCATCCAAGTGGGTTTGGAGAAGACAGAATGTGAATCCTGACCTGAACTGATAGCATTTGTAACTAACCACACAAATCGACAGGATTTAGGATGTTAATTAGGTGTCATACTGCAATACTTAACTCGTAATTCCACATGAAGTGCACTTCTGAGAAAAGCTGGCTTAAGAAGTTCCTGCCTTTCTTTTGAAGAACTGTAAAGGCTTGTGAAATTCTGCTATAAACTATGTCATGAACTGATCCAGGTTAAGAGTAACTCTCCAGAAAAAAAACTGTTTTCTCAAGGTAGTATGCCTACATCAGTATAGTATACATTTCAACAATACAGCTGGGAGAGCTGTCCTTTGCCACATTAGGTGGTTAAGCAATCTCAGCAGCAAAGCCCTCCATATCCAGACTTTTAGCCCCAGAGCATGGCTTGTCCATTCTTCCACCTTGTAAAAGAAGGTCTTGGCTCTGTATTTCAAAAGATGCTGTTTACATGAGAACGGGGGGGGGGGGGGGGGGAAGTCAATTTACGCAGAAATTTTCAGCTTCTATCATAAAATTACTGTTTTAGTAAAAATATGTTGAAGATATCACCAGATAAGAATTCTGCAATGTCAATCCAGTGTATCTCAATGTGGACCTGAAATAATGGTATAACTTTAAAACAAAAATGGCATGGGCTGCTCTTCATGTAGACCCCAAGCATGAGCACTTTGCAAGTGACTGGAGTATGTCATATGGAGTAAAAATGCCAGTGGGGGTTGTAAGCTAAACTCTAGAACAAAGATTATGAGAAAGATTTCCATATTACTTAAATAAAATGGCTTCTTCTATGGGCATAAGATTGAAAATTAAACATGTCTTGCTGACTCCTACTCCTCTGTAAAATATCAAGAGTCAGCACTTTATAATTTAAAAAGAAAAATCTTGTCATTGCAGTGCACAGAAAAGATGAGATTCAGAGGATGAAAGCCAGCTGTGTAGAGAGTGACTTTGACATTTGTAATCCCACTTTCCTTTGCTACAAAAATGAAAGAAGGTCTAGCTCTTATCCTAAAAAAAGTAGAGCAGAGACCAGAATTTATTTACATTTTGCCACTGCTTCCTGCCACTGCAGTCAAAAACTTTTGTGTATTCTGAGCACACAGTCTGGCACACAAAGGCTTAGGTTTGCAGAAGTTTTAACAATTCACAGGTACAAGTTAAGTGAATTCACTTGCTTGCATTAAAAAACTCCAGCTCTGGACAAATATTAAAAATATAAAACAATATTCTTTGAGAAATTAGGCAATGAGTATTTCACATTAGTCACTCAAACTGGTCTGTGTTTCAGGGATATATCATTGTTCCATAGTACCAAACTGTAAAACAGAAATAATAGTAAATACTAATTCCACAAGAATATTATAAAATGTAAACACTAACATTTGCAGTTTTGAGGGAGACCATCAGTCTTATGAGAAAATCAACAGTGTTATATTCAGAGAAAGATTTGAATGCTGCAGTGAGTCAGAGGGCCAGTTACAAACCAATTGAAGCTCATCTTTAAATGACATATTCGCAAAATGTCTGTTAACTCAGTACTGTCCATCTTGTGACCTGAATGAGGCAGGCAGGGAAAAAGTTGGAGGAGAATAGTGTGCTCTCACATAATTAAATCTGTATCATAATACAACACATTTTAGCCCAAATACTTTAAAAGTTTGGCTAAGCTCCTAGCAACTGAATGAAAACTGTTACAATTAGAAGCTCTGGGAACCGTAAATATAGCCTTGTTCTCTGCCTTAGGTCTAACATAGATTTATTACAGAAAATCCTCATAAAACTAATGAAATGCTTTGAAAACTAACACAAGGACTATTTCTAATAGCACTCCAGGGGTGGAAGATCAAATTTTTCAAAAGGCCTTATGTTTTAAAAAATTTGAGACAGAAATTCTCTTTTGAGTAAGGGCTATTTAGTTATTTTCTATGCAAGACAAAGATTAGGAATGAAAAAAAAATTATACTGACAAGATCTCTTCATTATTTGAGTGTAGTATAATCACTCAGATTATGACCTCAGAGTCAGTGTGGTTAAATTAGCATTTAAGTGCATGTATTATAGCTACATGGAGGTACAATCCCAGATTCCTATCTCTTATGTGACAGATGATTGCTACTATTTGGCATTCAAACAGCTTCTGAAAAATAGGAAGAAAAAACACACTAAGAATAACAATTAGTGACACAGCACTCTGTTACAGAAAACAAGCCAACAGTAAATGCTAGATTTCATAAAGACACACACACAACACAAACTTAGTCATCAAAGTACTGAAGGATTAAAGCACACGCAGGCCCTAAACTAATGTGAGTTTGGTTTTGTGTTTTCCCTTTGTTTAGATTATGGTCTCACATTTCACTTCTGCAGATTACAAGTATGTGTGGTAGTACCCATGAGACCCTAATATCACAGATAAATCCGAAGAATCAGAACCCTCAGTCAATGTTTCTGAGGGTAAACCCAAGCACTGCATCCATACCAATGCTATACAGTATACTGTACACTGCCAGGCTTTGCAATATTCTGTGTTCTTGCTCCCACTGGTAATGTTGAAGAATGCCATGAATTCAACTGATATCAAAAGCAGCCACAACGATGTCTGCAATTAGAAAGTGATTCTGCAGTTGAGCTATTCTTGCCTCCAACTGAACAGGATTTTGCCTAACATCTGAAAAAGGAAATTTAAAAGGACAAATACACAAGAAGCGATCTAGTACCCCCAAATATCTGATTGTTACCCCTTGACAGCATGCTGACTTACCTCACCACTGAAAATTTGTTCATTGTGTTTTTCTACATCCTTTCCTATGATGCAAATTGTTTTTAATATTGACACATTTACATTTAAAAATTGGGAGACACACCTTTACTTATACGTATTGCTAAATGAGAACAAAATTCAAACTGAATCATGTTAGGTATTTCTGCTGACACCCAAACCATGTGCTCCTTTCCTTACTTCTCTGTAACTCTTTACTTGAATTTATAAATCCTGTCATTTTTTTTTTTGGTGTAACAGACCATATTGTCATCATAATTTGTTATTCTTAAAAGTCTCACACTACTTACAAGGTATTTGTCTTAGGTTTACAGATCTTTCAGTCAAACATGTTCACAAGCAAGTCAATCTCTTGGTTGTAAATTAAAAGTGCACCTTTTAGGTGTTACTGGGCTTAGAGATTACTTTTCTAAGGGAAAAATACCTTAAGTTATTAAAAAAATCTGAATGATTAAGCACCTTTAACAGGGATTGACAGAACAGTTTACAACAATAACCTGAAGTGTTAAATTACTCATACAGAGATTTCATCAAAGCCTCTGCTCAACTTTCTGTTCTGTTTAATAGATGAGAGATCTAGTTAAAATGATCCTAAGTCAAGTATTGAACAAATCATGGAATGATAAGAGTATGAGAAATAGGAGTATTGCCAGTAAGGGACCTAAGCAATCAAAACCCAGAGCAAGACTGCACTGCAAGTGGGAGCTCAAGAGTAAGAGCAGGAATCGGGGCTAAAGATCAAGGATGATAGCCAAGGCACAAGGCCAAGGTACAGTAACAGGCAATGTGAGTAAAACTGAGGGTCCCAGAGCAATGAGTGCAATTTGCTCTGATGGGTAGGCAGCTATCAGTCAGTCTGACACCAGTCTTCAATCCTGGGAGACCAGTTTCACACAGGTGACCTCTGTAGTTTAGTATTTAAAAAAGAATACACGAATGTCCATTTGAATTTTATAAACACAAGACAATTTCCATATACAAGTATAACATGAACACTTAAAATATCTTAGATGCTACTATGTAGTAAGTGGCCTGACTAGGTTATTGAGAGCTTTGAGTTTACAGTGATCTCAGCCCACCATTGCTTTCTGGGTTTTTAGCTTTGTCTTCATTTCAGAGACAGATTTTAGTCAGATCTAGAACTTTCCCCCTATATATAGACATATTGCATGAAAGAAGCAGTACTGTGTATGTGTGAAAGCAAGTACGTGGCTGTTTATTTTATATACCATAGCAGAGAAATTGTCTGCAATGTTGTGTGAACCCATCAGCACAGAGGTAGAAGAGGTATTACACTTCATCTGCAGCTGAAAATTCTGTCAATTGACAGAAAAGGGGCAGAGTGACATGGGAAATGCAGACAGGCAATACATATAAAGAGACAGAGAGCAAGTATACCAGAGAAAAAGTATATGAAATACATTTGATACAGGTGAAAGATGTTAGCTTATTGCTTTTTATTTATAGACCTGCACAGAAGTATACAGTGCTTTGTCATACAAAAATTAAATTGATGCAGGTAGCTCAAAGAGTAGGCATGTGAAATCAGAATTGACATGAAGAGAGAAATAGACCAAGTTAAATTATTGTGGAATAGGAACTGCTTTATCCTCTGGTCATCACAATAAAAAATGCAATGAATTATTCTGAAGAAATATTTGGTGTCTTGCTAATGAGACTTAAAGTGTCATTATACAATATAAGATGCTCAGACAGGAGTTAGCGATAAGCAGATAAGTCTTGGGGGGAAAAGGGTGCAAGACTAGAAAATACATAATAGTAAAAGCCACACACGGACATGTCCAAGAAAGAGGTCTTACACCCTAAGCAAAACTATTTCCTGGAAGGATGTCATCTCAAAGACCAACCTCTTCTATAACCTACAGAAAAGATAAAACACAAACAGAATTTCTCATGAAGAAACACCAGTTACTTTCTGCTCCCAAAATACACTCTAAAGATAGCAGAATCCAGAAACATTATCTCGGAATACATCTTTCATGTTTGTACACACTTAATTGTTATGTATGATGCAAAAATATTTTATTTACTTTATCAATCTTTAAATTTCATGAAGGAATTGACTGTTGTAAGGATTCAAAGATTCAAGAGCAGTCGAAGGGACTGACTGAGATCCAAATCTAGAATAATGTATAGTATATAGCATAGTATCTCACATTCAGACCCCAACCCAACATGCAAATGCTCTTTGGTGCATTTGCAAATGACCTACGATCTCTGTAGAATGGAAGTAAGTTCTGCGAGGACTGAAGTAAGAGAATGAATATGATAATTTTCTGTGAAGTTAATTATAGCAAAATTACTTGTGCATTTTGGTTTTTTGTAAAATTATCACAAGGCTTGTATAAGAATAATGGATACATGTAGTGTGCCTATAAATTCTCACTCATACAGGATAAACCACTGTAGCAATGCTTTGAAGTTAACAAGCCTTCCCAGTTCATTACAGATAAAAATACTGAGTTCCACCTTCAATTTTAAATTAATAACTGTTAGCGATGTAAACAAGCTTTGAATTTAATTTCTAGTACCACACAAGCAGCAACAGCAATTTCTTTTCATACATTTGAGATATATAAAGACAGGCAGCAAACACCAACTCTTCAAAAACTCCGCAAAATGTTTTTATTACTTTTCTAAATTTTTTTAAATATAGACTTAAGACAGTAACACACAGCAATTCACTGCTTCCAGCACTATGAAGCAGTAATGGTTTATTATTTTGTACTTGATAGGATAAGCATTATTTACAACTCTAAAGAATCCTGAATTTTGAAAGTCTCTGACTCTATTTCACAAAGCAGCAAAAGGACATTTTAGACAGGATGAATAAGAGAATAAATACTTTCAGAAAACAGACAACTTGAGAATAGTTCTAATGGGAACAGTTTCACCTGACAGAAATAATAAAATGTATTCTCTCAAAGGACAAGGACTTACTTTTTAGCTGGTTTTCTTCTTACAAAATCACAAAAAAACCCCAAAACTTTAAGATCATCAACTATCACTGCCAAGTCCACCACTTAACCTTGTCTTTAAGTGCTGCATCTACATATTTTACATACGTCCATGGATGATGACTCAACCACTTAAGTGGACAGCCTATTCCAGTGCTTGACAGTTCTTTCAAGTGAAGAATTTTTTTCTCATATACAATCTCCCCCAGCACAACTTGAGATCATTTCCTCTTTCAATCAGCACCAATTAAATACACATCCTGATGTTCTGCATCACACACTTTCCTCATAACTAAAAAACTGTCAAACACTTCCCAACTGCTGCTGTCATTTAACATAAAAATTTATGAAGCATCTCTGAGAATAGCTCACTAGATCACATTTACATGGATAACTCAGTCTGCATGGACTAAGTAGGACTGAATTAATGAATGTACTGTTGCTTCACATACCAAAAGCGTGGCTAAAGGGATAATCTGCAAATGCAGAAGCAGGGACTGGGAGCTGCACTGGCTGCAGTCATTGATGACTCCTCTGCAGTCTCAAGAAGCTACTCTTGCTCAGGTCAGGGTGCTTGATCCATGTTACTGGGAATGACTCAGGACACAGGCAATAAGACAGCCGGTGTCCACACTTCAGGTTTGCTTTCTCCTCTGTCCCAGTTTCATTCCCAGAAGTGCTGTGATTGTGAAAGGCACAGTGTGACACCATAAGAGACTTAAGTCTTCTCTGCACAAACAAACACAGTCTGGGTGGCAGTAACAAAGCAAAAGCTTCCCCGAGGGCATACACCAGGATTATCAACAAGGGAGGACTACTGCTGGATTAAGGCTTTGGCCCACTGTCAGCTACAGCCAAACTCCCACTGAAGTCAGCAGAGCCAGGATTTCACGTCTGTTGCAGCAATTTTGACACCCTGCCTGTTCTGCCTTGGGACTTCCAGCCAGCACAAAAGGGGTCTTAACAGTGCCAGAAGCTTTTGCATTAGGAACTGCAGGCAGAAGCCCTGAAATCCTTCACATAAACATCCAAATACTCATCAGCCATTTAAGAAATTTAAGACACTGCCAAACTCCCAGGGATTCAAACCTGCATACACAAGTATGATGTTTCACATTGGCACACCATGCTGAAACACCCTTGTCCTGTTTAAGTGCTGTCTTTTTTTTTTCTTTTTATGAGAGTGTTATGGCAGAAGATTCATGTTTTGATTGAACAGAGCAAAAAGCAAGCTAAATTATATGCTCAATACAAATCTCATGCAATAATGATGAAAGAACTGTAAAATGCAACAAAAGCAGACACCTTCTCAAGTAAACTCTCCTCTAAATTCAGTATGTGTAGGCAGTATAGGTAAAATGGAAATGCATTAAGAAAAGATGAAACTGTAGATCAGACTGGCCAAAAGTCTTAATGAGACTGTAAAATATTATGGTAAGTCTCTGTTTAAAATATACTCAACCTTTGTCACTGAATATAAAACAGAAACATAGCAAGATGTCAGAAATATCTTACAGAAATATCTCTAAGTCAAGTTGGCATGTAATTACAGTGCTCAACAAACACAGGGAACCAGTTATAAGTCCCTGACCTGTGATAAATTTTTGTTGACTTCAGCACAAAGCAAAAATAAATAATTGTAGGCTGCAGGTCTAGACCTTGGTCGTTATTTCATCTAAACACAAAAGAGCTTCAGTTTAGCAAGGATGGTATGAACTTTGCAAAGAACACCAATTTAAAAAGCAGTCAAATTCTGCTGCTGCTACACAATGAAGAAGCAACCACTTCATCTTAGGCACTACTCAGATGCCCTACTTACAATATGTAACATCATTACAAAATAACTCGATATTTATAGTTGGATTTATTAGACTTACATTGTCATGTAAAGACAGACACACACATAGTACTCTGTTAGATTAGTTTAGATTAATTTAAGATGTTGGGGTTTTTCCAAATTCTGATCCCTTATTTTAAGAGAAGACTTGTAAAAAAGGGTTAAACCTTAGAATGGGATATATTTTGAATTTCATTCAGCTTTGCAAAAAACATATTTTCTTAAAATGGCTGCAATTCAGGATCTTCTAGGAATAAAATTTCTCCTGAAATACTCAACATTTCCAAATGTACATACCATTAGAACAAACCTACACTTGAGATTCAATTCTAGGTTTACAGAAACAGCTACAGAATGCAGAAACAACAAAACATTTCATTCTAAAAGCTTTAGCCACTGGTTTTTAGTTCTTCATCAACAGTCGTTAGCTTTAAGAATAGCAGTTATAATAGTGGTCATAACTGCTCTAAGCTTGCTTAAAAGTATTACTGCTGAAGTTTACTGAACTACTCTGGTTTGAGTAAACGCATGGCAAAAACCAAGCATTGGAACACCTATTTTCCAATGCAAGGGCATACAGTGGCATAAGATCTTCCACTTTTCCTTCTGGACGGAGGCAAGGGAATAAGGCCACACTAGTATCAGTGAAAGATAACTAGCACAAAATAAGTCACACACTAGGCATCATCCTTTGCAATGAGAAATTCAAGCTGAATGTTAGGAGAAAAAGGGCTGGGGAAAATGAATGTGCATGTTTAAACATTATCTTCATCGTTCTAATGAGATATTTAGTTATACATCCCTCTCCTATTGCTAAGTAGGAGCACATATCATGACAGCCAAACTGCAGAACATTCATCATCATAAAATTAGGTTCCTTACAAAGTTTTCTTAATACTTTCTTATTTGTGTCTGTAGCAAGTATTTTCTATTTGTAGGAAATTTTATATATATAATTTTTTAAAGCATCCAAGGAAAGACAACATGAGTTATTATTCTGCTAATATCATTGTCTAAAGGCAGAAGAAAGTGTTGTCAGATATTCAGAACTGGATATTTTAAAAATTATCTCATTCACAGGTGGTCCTTTACTAACCACAGACAGACAACAAGGTCCTTTGATTCCTGTTTCTATAATTCTAAATTATTAACACTTGACTGTCAGAGCTAAATATTCAAAAAACATCTTCAGACTCTCCATCCTATTTCTTCTTCAGTGTTCTAGAAATCTTTCTGGATACTGCCCTTATATTCCCTCTCTTCACACAAAAAACTTGATATTCCATGTTTTCTGATTAGTTGCCGCAATTTTTTCATGTGACTATTCAGTGAGAAACTAAAAAATAAAAAAGTGAACGATCATGGAATCAGAGCTTGGAAAAAAAGAAGTCAGGTGTTACCTTCAGAAAACCTCTCAACACTTTTCCACTTGACTTTTTTTTCCTGTGTGTTCCTTTGTTTTTTTGCTATGCTCTATATAATAATCACCATTCTGTCTTCAGTCTAAGTTTCTTTATACCTTCACTTACACTCTTCTTTATCACATTCCTGTTTGTCTAAGTTTATTTTTCATTGTATGGACCTAACCACTTCCTCTCTGCTTATCTCTACATTCACACAAGCCCACACCAAGTGATCTAAAGTCACTTTAGCCGCGGCTTAAAAATTTTAAAATTTACCTCAAGCCTTTATACCTCCATCTTTCCCCTCATAAAGAAGTTGGAATCTCAGCATGAACAGTGTCAGGAGAAATGGTGTTAACACCAACAAATACATTGAACTTTAAGTTTCATTTTTACTTAACAGTGAAATAACAAAGCAGAACCAGACTAAAGTATTTTATTTGAAAGTTTTTTTTCATTATCTCAAAGTGATACCTACAGCTTAAATATAAAATTCTAATTTCATATTGAATTGAATTAATTTCAGAATTGAATCTGCTGTCTGCTTAACTTACTAACTAGTCCCTTAGACTAATTCACACGTTATATACACTTAATGTTGAGAATACACTTGTTTGAACTGTTGGATCACCTGAAGAAGCTCAACTTAACCACAAATGATCAAATGCCTGACAAAAATGCAGAAAGAAACAACTCTTTGGGAAGAATAATTCCCTATATGAGAATTGTGCTGGACACTGAACTCTTGACAGATGTTCCAAAACCAGTGAATACTGGGCATTTATTCCCAGTACTTCTAAGAGGATTGTTACTTGTCTTTTGCCATGTGTACCCCACATCTGTTTCACAGCCACCTTTTATTGCCTTAACAAGCTAAAGTGTTTGGACTCTCCCTGAGCAGAACAGTGTAACCAAACCCACAGGGATGGGAGCTCCAAGAAACATTTAAACCAGCACACCATCTTTCATAGTGGGTAGAATTCTAACAAGACCAAGCACTGGAGTTTTGACCACTTCAGCCAGTTCTCCTCTGCTGCAACTTAGATTAATCTTAGTCCTTGGGTAACAGTCTTCAGCACATAATAGCTGAGGTGTGCCAGGAGGTCTTGGAAAGAGCCCTCTTCTCTGCAGTACATATACATTCTTATGTGTCAGGGCAAGAAGCCCTGGATTTTGTCATCAGCAAGAGCACTGTGCAAGATTGCTGTCTTTTCTAAAAGCATTCCCTCCAGGGAATTCAAAATGATCAGGCAGTTTCAGGAATGGCAATCTCGGCCTGGGCTGAATACAAATCAAATACATAAATGAAATTGCACATCATTAACACTTACTGATGAGAAGTATTGACAGCAGTACGGCCTTTTCCCTTTCCCAGGATTATTTGAGTCTAACTTTACATACTTCATACATAATTATTTATATACTATAATTATACTGTTCTTCCATACTGGTATCAAGATGCTCCTGATTTCAATGGGCTGAAGGGTTAATATTAGGGCAGACTCATTAGTGGCCATTACATTTAATAGGAATTTAAGTCACTGCTCTGTGTGTTGTAAGGATGCTTGTTTTCAAAATCACAGCAGTAAATTGAAAATACAAGTCTTAATTTAATTCATAAAGCAATTCTATGCTTTTAGAATAAGTTATAATTCCTTTCCATCTTTAAACTACAAAAATCAGAAATAATTTCTCACTCTGTTGACCCTGGTCAAGATTTTAAACTGCCTCTTTTGGATGCATAGCTTAAAAATGCTGTCTAGTTTCCAGTTTATCTCCCACCTGCTTAAAGGAAATATTTCACACTTCTTTGAAATTCAAACTGCAAAGTGAGTGATTGGTGGGGAAGCAGAAGCAGCTTGATTACTATGGAGAGGCAGAATTTTGTTCGAAGCCTTGCTAAAAGAAAAACAATGACAACTGTGTTTATGATTCTCAACTCAAAAAATTTAATAAAATCTAGTATATTTGAATCTGCATAAATAGAGCCATTCTGAAAATGGATTGAAATTGCTCATGTTTCTTAATTGAAGGAAACCAACCACCGATTTCTCTTCCACTTCTGTTATGAAATGAAGGTAAACCATCTTGCATCCTTTTCATACCATCACACCTCTTCTGAACTATTTGCCCAATTCATAGGTTACATCCCAATCCAACAGAAATTTGCTTAACCGTGTGAGAAGATGATGCATTTCCAACCGGGTTGTTGATGGCTGAAAACCACAGTTCAGCCTTAGCATGGGTAACTGCTGGCACTACAGTGCTCACCTTGAATGAGACAATATTGGGAAGGTAATCTACAAACAGCTAACAAAGGTAAAAACCTCAGTGTTTACCACATTAGGCTCTAAATTGCATTAAACAGATTAATGGCCAGAGCCCAACCAATCTTTTTACACATGATCAGAAAACACCATATTTCAGTTATGTTGTGTTACAAAAAGCAGTGATTCGAATCCCTAATATTTTTTCAATTAGAAAATTAAGCAGTAATTTTTGTTTTTGAAATGTGAATTTTTAATTCAAACTATTCATAGGAAAATTTAAAAGGAACTGTGATAAAAATGTCACAGAAAACCAATTCCAGGACCCTCAAGTTACAGACCTTTTCATACTTCTGTGGCAAAATACAGTGGCAAATTCATGCAGTGCCTCAAGGCATAAAACTCCCTGATATAAATTCAGCAAGATAGAGAGCAATTACACATTTTGACCTAAATTTCTTCATTTCTCAGGCATTTTTAATACAAGGTGATTTCTATTTGCATTTTACAATTTTCCAAGTCTGCTAATTGCAATGCATTCTAAAATAAATGTAAATTGTGTGTACAGCCACCATCCAATCTCTAATGGACAGATGCTCATATAAAAATTCAACAGGATCAGCGACAAGCTAGCAGTAACTAGTGGGGTGAGGGTAGACAGAACTGACTTGACTCTCAGCTGAACTTCCTTGTTTAACCACAGGGATAATCAAATTAGGTCTAGGTCAAAGTCAAGTATGTGCCAGAGCAGCTGTGCCACGCAGCAAATAAGGGCTGCTGGTGTATCGATATATACAGTAACGGTGTTTTGATTTTGTCAACCACCATTTCACATCTTGCAATTCAGAGCTGCTGCAGGAGAGAGAAGGTGGCCTCCTGCACTCCAGCCTTGCTGCTGGGCTCTGTAGAGTCAGCTGCCTCACAGGCTGCTCCAAGGCTTGCGGCAGAGCAGCCCATTAGCACTCACTGCAGCACTTCAGTAGCCTACCTCTTGTCCACAAGGAAAACATTAGAGCTGTCCAACATAGTAACTAATAACCAACTAATCCTCCCCCCATGGGATGAGAGATGTTTAAATCTCCCTGGCAGAACGAAATGACTGGACTGGTGACAACATTCTTATCCACAGAAACTTATTCTCACATTTAGCTCATTTAGGACCCAAATTAACTACTACAAATAGATGCTTTCAACATACAGTGATTCTGGGACCTGTAGTGCTTTGGCTTAATATTTTATGATTTTCCTGTTTCAGTAAATGAAAATAAATTGATTTATGAAGTAAATGCACAGGTACTGAAAACGGCAGCTGTAGTTTTTTGATACCCATCTGTCCTCCTCTTACTCCATCTGTTTCCTTCACTCATTGCACTGGAATTCAGCTTCACAAAATGCAGTCCAAACTCTTTCATGTAACACAGTGTAAGTTACCTAGTTACCCAGCTAAAAGACATTTTCAAACTAAATCACTCTCCTTGTACTCTGTAGAAGGCAACAGACATGGATTTTGTGGCTAATATATGTCTGAATGTTTTTTTCAAAAAAATATACAACTGTCAGTAAATTTCCTCTGATTTCAGATGGCACACTTGGAAATAATACCATAAAGGCTCATTATTTTAAACAACTATTGATTACATCCTGGGGATTTTCACCAATTCCACTTGATGCTGCTTTTAAAATGGTAAGTACCTACATAATTCTATGATTTATAGACTGCTTTGATTTTATAGATAATACAACAGTAAAAATACACACTAATATATAATTTCATTTGATGATATAGCCTTTATTAAACTGTGTTGACTGACTTTTTTTATTCTTCAACAGTTCTTTGGCCTGTTAATGATTAAAGATTTGGATTTCCCTCTTTACACTAAATGTAAGTGTTTGACAGGAAAAGAAAACCTAAGAAAGCACTCTCTCCTTACAATCCAAAATGGAAGTTAAAATATAAAGGCTGAAATTAATTTACTGTAAATTTTGCATAGCACAAATACAAAAGCTACTACCAAAACCCATTTGTTCTACAGGAAACTATAAGCAAAGGCTATTTCCATTATCATCTCATCTTTAAGGCAGTGTGGTACACGAGGTCAGTCGAAGGTCAAGAAGGGAGGCTGCTGTTACTCTATAAAAGGGCTCACACTTTTACATAAGTATCTCCGTGTTCATGATGTCTTCCATTTCTACACCAACGTGGTACCTTGAATACCTACATACCTTGAATACTTTGGTTTATGCATTTACCACTTCGTTATTGGCATCACATTAAAAGGGAATAGTTACATTTTATTTGCAATACAGCGGTCTTTCAACTGATACTGAATTTATACAGAATAGAAAAATTCAATACTAGTATACAGTGCATAGGAAGAAGCATTTAAACATAAAACTTTGTGATCTAGGTGATTGTAACTATTTCTAATTTTGGTGGGTTTTTTAATTCCATACATTATTTTACTAAAAATTCAGTAGCACAACTGCCTGAAATATTTGTTTGAGTCAAAAGCAATAAACTACATAACCTCTTGAGATACAGAAGTGTTTATAATATAAGGAAACTTAAATAAATGGTGAGAATTTAGGTTGGAAATAAAATGTTTTTCCAAGTTGAAAAATAGAAACAAATGATGGTAATAGCACTTTGTAAAATAGAACTTTCATATTACAGATCCATTATCATGATGTAGGTGACTAAAAAACAAGGACTGTAATTATTTCAATCTTTATGTGTATTTAAATATTTAAAAGTCAATTCTTCCTTTCTATGGCAGAGTTTGAAATACTTACAAATGAAAGGAAAGAACTAAACTGCTGGTATTAACCATATAGAAAAAAAATTTGTCTGTATACCTCCCGTGGTCTTGAAAAAGCATTAATAATTAAGCATTTGCATAAAGATAAAGCAAGAAAACACATGCAAAAACATTTATCTTTCAGACATCTGCATGCTACTTATCTTGATCTGTTCCATAAATAGAAACTAATTATGGAGAGACTGAAACCAAGACAATGCCCTAGAAAGAGGCAACCTTTTTTAAATATACTCAAAAAGGTATGAGTAAATCTGCATCATACAGATTCATATTTAACACATAGATCTTTTTTTGGTCTAATCTTCCTCCTTTCACAAGCAACAGTTAAGCTTCTATTAATTCCATTAAAAGCATGATGTATTATTTCTCTAGTAAAATTGCCTGCCCTGCAGAGTATCAATATTAACTGTAAATGGTAGAATTGTAAAGGCTCTAGTGTAAAAAAGCATTCAGCCCTCTAAATTAATGCCTGAGCTCTGACTTTTAAGAGAAGACAGAGATCAGCAAGTCGGCTGCTGCTCATATTGCTTTCTTATTCATAATTGAAAAACCAGAGGCTTGGGGAGTACTTGGCAACCTAATCCATTTCTTCTCAGGAATTTTATATGTTTTCTTTTAATATAATTTTATTCTCCTGCTTTCTTCTTCTGTTATAAATACAATTCCAGAAACAAGTTTGATCCAAGGCTAAATTTCAAACCCCAAAACTGACACAATATAGGGGTCAGCAGTGAGGTTGAAATTTCAAATATGCTGAATCAATCCTGCCAAGGTGGGTGTTAAGGCTTCTCAGTTTCAAAGCGTAGCTCAGCTGCTGTATTTGGACAGTAATGTTCCCCAGAGTCACTGCAGAAGCGCATATCAAGCTGTTTCTCAGAGCAAATAACAACTCTTTATATATCAGCAAAAGGAGGCTGGCAAAGGACAAAATAGAAGACCCTTCAGCCACTTAGAGCTGGATAGAATCCTTAGAAGGACTGCAACACACCCAAGTCAGGAAAAATATTTTCTTTGCAAGCTGGGAGGAAGAGGTGGTTAGATGGATCCAAGGAAGTCAGCCAAGTTAAAAGTTGCATGCTGGATTTCACAAAATTAAGCGCAACCACAGCTCTTTTTTTTTTAGACACCTATTCTAAAGGGAAGGGAGATTAAGATGCCTGAAATGATTACTTTTCACAGGCAGGGTCACTCAGAAATCTGATCTGTATGATTGCAGACACTTGTAAACATTGATTCACCAGGATACAGCACCGAGCTATAATTCACACTTTTAGTGCTGCACAGCAACCCAGCAGCCAAAACCGCATCCCATTAGAACAGTGTACAAAGTGACAATTTGCTATGCTGCTTTACAAAAATCATAATGGGAAGAAATACCTTTAGGACTGTCCTAAAATACCATCTGTTCACAGAAAAAGACAAAATTAATTCACATACAACATTTTGACAGCTAGTAGCAGCAGTAAGCATTATCCCTTCCCCCTACCGTTCACCTTAAAAGAGACTATTCTAAATCACTTCAGTTTTGGCATGTACATTTTCTGTGACAAAAATATACTGAAGCAACTGAATATGATAACAAGGTGCAAAAAAAGCATAGCCTAAGCTGGAATACACAACCCAGTACACATGTTCTGTTTGCCATATAGTGCTACCCTGAAATAGCACTATATACACTATAGTAGAATATTTGCACAAATACAGGGAGCTCTGAATGGCAGCAAGAGGCACTTCCAGCCTAGATTAATCCTAGTGTGTGTCTTCAGAGACCGATTTCACACCAGCTGGACTTCAACCTAAATAGCATTTAGGTTAAATAAATCACGGAGTCCTAACTTCCTGATTCAGTGCAACAGCACTACCACTTCAGTCTACCTTAAAGCAAGGGCAAAATGAATTATGTAACTAAGTCTAAGTGGATGCACTGGGCATGGTAAAGAAGGAATGCAGATGATCATTTAAAGCTAAAGCTTTAAAATTAGATCACAGAAAACGCATTTAAATAGTTACAGCAGCAATTATTTAATTTCAAACTACTCAACACTATGAGACCATAACCTGAAAATTTATTCTATGATTTGATTTGTAGACAGCTGCTAAAATACCAGATTTCAGCTTTCCTTGGTTAACTGATCAGAACGTGCTTTTCATTCATTCTTGGTTTTTAAACTTTATTGTTAATGCAGAAAATCTGCATAATACCAAAAACTGAGACTCAAAGAGATGGAACTTGATCTCAAAATATCAGGGCTTGCTGCAGTTTTTGGTATTTTTTTAGTATTTAATTAACTAAAAACTTCACTTCAGAATTATAGTTCAGTGACAAATAACTTCATTACACAGTGACTGTCTGTGGTGTTTTATGTCCTTCCAGAAGGCTGATTTCAAAAACATACAAAATCTTGGAGGGGGGGAGTGGCAAGAAGGAAACAACCTGAAACAACCTTAGCTTACATTACCAAAAGCAAAATTCCCTGTTCAAGTTCAAACTAAATGGCATCTTGGAGGTGAGAACAGAAAAGTAATCACATCACGCAAGATGACTTGAAGAGGAGACTCCTCAAGGCAGGAGATGCAACAAACCAGCTACTTGCATTAATTCAAAGAAAAAATAGAAAATATTGATAATGTGTTTATATAGTGTTTTGAAAGACAGGAAATTAAATCTGTAGGATTAAATAGGATTTGTCAGTCATCAGAGGAATATCTTTTTCTTTTCTCCCTTTCCAACTTCTGCACCACCAAGTTCAACATTATCAGTAGGTCATTCCGTACCTTCTCAAAGGTATTAACAGCAGTCCAGATGCCACAAGCATGGCAAAAGTTACACAACTGTGCCTAGTCCCTCTGCTACTGAATAATCTATTGCAATCAAGGTATTAAAGAATAAATCTAATACAGTTTAGGAGATACACTGAAATTTCAGTTGTGTATGCATATGGTGGCTCTCTGCAGAGGACCACAGGTCTAGCATGAAATTGCTCTTCAGCTTGCTAGGCAAGCAACCTGCACTGATCTTCAGCTCAGTATAATGTTGATGCCTCCTCCACTGCAGAGCAAAGAGGTAACATTTCACTTTACTCAAGTGTCATATCTCCTAGAAAGAAACTACATTTCCTTGGTTTATTGATACAAGTTCAGAGGATACTGACATCCATACATAAAAAACAAGCACTGAATACTGTTATATATTAAGGAGAACTGAAGAGATGTGCAAGACAGAACTCCAGATAGGCCCATTGAGTATTCATCAAAGTTGAGTATTCATCCATGATAACCACTGGTGGTATACTGAAATATACCATGCTAATGGCCAGTTTGCTCCTTTCCTTGCTGTGCCAAAGCACTCATAGGTAACTTACAACTGCTTGGTAGCTCACATGGGAACTTTTGATCTCTTCTGGTCAGGCTAGTACTGCAATCTATTTTGGATCAATTGCCTGTTGGTTTTGTCCCTTCCTTTCAGACACTGTTCAGGTTTTGGCTAAGAAAAAGCCAGTTTTCTTCATAGCAGTCTGTGTTCTGAACCTGTGGCCGGAGCAGTGTTAACAGCATAAGGCCATCCCCATTCACACATTACAATTTCATTGCAGATACGTGGATGACTTTAATAATCAATTTTCAAAAAAAGGAGGCTTAGGATCTAGAAGGTATATTTTCAAAGCTTAAAACAAGAGGTTCACTCAATAATCCTTTTAATGGATAACAGGATAAGCAATGCTGCAGTGCCGGGTTGCTTTGGCCCGACTGGCTCCCGACACCGTGGGCGAGAGCGGCTGCGCCCAGAGCGCTGTCGAAGGCGGGGTGCGGCTGCAGGACACAGCTGCTCTACAGCACGGGTCAACTGCGCTGGGGAGAGGACTGCACCGAGGGCAGGGACAAGGAATAGGGAAAGGTCTTCTGTAGGCTTCCCAAAGGTGTTTACTCCCCAGACCCTGAACAAAGCCATATGTCAACTTATAGATGGGGGAGGTCCCAGGGGAAGATACACTCTTCAACCAACTGGGAGAAACACGAGGCAGGGAATACAACGTTTAAACCAAGAGGGGAGTATAGGGGGGGAGAACAACTTAATCCAATGGGGCTTTGAAGGATACAAAACTGATAAGGAAGTTTCCAGAAAAAGGGACAGGCATAGGAAGTGATTGACATTCCACAGGAGGAGGAACAGGGAACAAAAGGGCAGGTCTTTGGACAGATGGACAACTAGGGCAAAACCAACAGCACAGGGGGGAAAGGAACAATCCATTGGTAATCAAATATGCTATAACAATACAAAATGGGGGGTGTTTTAAAACTGACTACTGGGACCAAATTACAATCAAAAACACACACCACAAGTGGATTTCAAAAGGTTCCGCATTTAGAATAAGTTTAGGAAACAGATGAGATGAAATTAAAAAAATATACAACACATCAACCAGTGACAACTCCTTTCTATTCATTTACATACAGCATTCTGTCAAGTCAGTAGCAGTCATTAAGCATTACCACCTTTCCCCATCCTTCACCTTAAAGGGGACTATTCTATATCCCCATCTATTCAAGCATAAGCTGATCAACACTACTTTTATGTCTCTGTTAGAATTACTGCTGCTCAAAAGTGGCAAGTCTAGGACAGATTTTATTGTTTTGGCTATTAATGTAAAAAAGCTCCTGTCCTGCTGAATCTTTTATTTCTTCTTCCCATGTTGTAAAAAGCACCCTGATATCTCTCTAAAAGATGCACCACAGCATAACTGTGTCCTCTGCATTAAAGACAGGATACTGAAATGCAGGATCAGCATTTCTCTAACAGTGCCTGCACATCTTCTGGTTGCCAAGATACAAAATACATTCAAATTTTTGAGGTTTTCATATATGAAAGCATCTTTTGGGGAAAATGTCCAAACAAACATTGTGGATGAGAGATTTTCTTTGTTTACAGAACAGATACTACATCATGAGGATCAAACTTGCCCACTTCATCTCTCACCAGTAATCTAAAAAACTCTGCATGTTTAGTAGTTCCCTGAGGATTTGCCTTTCTTATCTCTTTAATCTTGACAAAAGGACCATAAAATGTGCCAGGAAAAGGCAGTTTTCACAGTTACTAATCTAGATCACCTTGTTAGGAAACAAGTGAAAAGCATGAGTTCATTATAAACATGCTGTAAAGCAGTATCCATACAAAATTGATGTTGGCCCAAGTAAAGCGGCACTAAAGAAAGAAGTTAACTTTATGTTAAAAAGAAGTCAACTATGCATCAGCTCAGACATAAACTGGCTGACATTCCTTCCAGGTGTATTGCATATCCATCACACCCAGATGAATATCTTCAGGTTAAGATATGTTGAACTACTAACTGTTTTCACTTAGGAGAATATGCATTGGCAATATATGATAAAGCATTTGAAGCAAAGTAATGGAAGCAAAAATTGGACATGTGACTAATTCACTTTTTACTTCATCTTGAATCAAATACCATGGTGAAATTAATTGCACAGGACTACTGCTGCTATTAATTTTCAGCAAATAATGAGCATTTTTAGCACCACCAGTAAATATTTCAAAATCCAAACACGAGGAAAATCAAATATTTCCTTGCCCACATAACAGGCATCCTATTTAAAGAAAAATTCCAGAAAAAGACAAAAGATAACTTGAAGCAATTCAACACTGAAACTCAAAGACACATTTTAGATGTAGTAATAACTGTGCATCCTTCAACCTTTTCAGTTTTATGGATAAAAATGCAACTGAATGTTTTTAATTGTTTGCAGATGATTATTTTTATTCCGGTAAAGTTAGCACAAAAATGATCTAACAGAACTTGGATCTTTAGTTCATTCCATAACTTCCTGTGCATTGCAAAGGCACAAAACCATAACTTATGAATATTCATGACAAGTATGAAACAAACCCTAATCAATGCTCTTAATGTCTCCTACTATGTAAGCTCAAAGATGAAGTCTAAGCCTAAGTATTCTGGACAGTGCAAGACAATGATATTGAAACTCAAGAATAAATTACATTTAGATGAATGCCTACCTGTTGCTATTGGACATGAAATGAGTACACAGAAGCCTGGCAAGCTTAAAAGATGAAAAAAGCTAATTTTATTTTTGACCTCACAATATATAGAATTCTAAAAGTAACACTGGATTGGAGGATGAAATTGCTACCTCTCCAACCACACTGGTCAAACCAACAGTCTATTAATTCTCTCTTCCAACAAAGAAGAATGCAAAACAATTATTATTTATGTGAACAGTGTGTAAGAACTCCAGTAGAAATATGTAAACATCAGAAGGTACAGAAAACTTCTAAAAGAACTTTAAAACTTTCAAAAGAACTATAAAAGAAAACTTTACATTTTTAAAAATCAGGGCAACACCTACACACTTACAGAAAAAATCTTGATGAAATACCATCAAAAGATATATCCTCCCCTAGAGTATCCACAAATGTTCCAGGAAATTAATTTTTTTTTAATAGACACTTTTCAAAGTTTGACAATTCCATTTTTATTCTTGGTGCATAAGGTGTCATTCTGAATGTACAGCATATCTACAGCATCACTGGATGAAATAACCAAAGGGCAGAACAATGACAAACTCGTAGAACTACCCATGCAGAACCCTGCTTCAAACTCCCACCCGAGCAGCAAACATTGTACAATATCCAAGCATGGGCATTACAATTGGCCAACAATACCCTCAGTTTCAAGCTCCCTTTAATTAATACTTAAGTAGTATGCCATGCACAAACATTGCTTATTCCTAATTTTCTGTGAGAGTTACGTTGTTTTAATCGCTATTGGAAGCACTGAAGCTACCAAGTACTGCCCAGCCCATGAGCCCTGGTCGCCATTATATGGAAATAGCTTAAGCACATATCCCAGGACTAATATTTCTGAATAAGAAAACAAAATCTGAAAAAGTTTTAAAGCAACTGACTATAACTATAGAATTAAAACTTCATCAGGATATGATAGGCAGTGAAGGAAAGTGGTTCCCATTATGGTGACTGAACATGCTGAAGGTAGTACTGAGACACTTATGTGAGCAACGAGATTAGGAGTGGGGAGCATTTAACAGCTTTCATCTGTCTTGACTTGCCTGATTACCTGGATATAAAAATTTTGGTTTGCATTTTCTAATTTTAAACTTGCAATGCTACTTCATGTCTCTAGAGCCAAGATTCCTGGTTTGAACAAATGGATTATTAATTGTTCAGAAAGAAGTTGGAAACTAAGTTCTGCACAGGCTCCTCAACCCAAAAAGTTGAGTTAATATCACACAAGTCACTAATGGAACAGTGACTCAGAACAAAAGTATTGATTAAAAACACTTGATAACATTGTGGTTAACCATAATGTATGTACGTCCTACCTCAGGGTAGCTTCTGGCAGATGCATAGTCATGTTTACTGGAAAGGTTTAATTTTTTCACATTTAGGTATATTTCTATTTTTGCAAACAGACAGGAAAAGAGATGAAGGGAATTTCTTTTTAAATCTAAAGGAACATAAACTAGACAACTAGACTTGTTGTAGAATACATTCAGAGGAATGTAATCTGCAAGTCATTTAAATTCACACTAGCTAATACCTGCAATGATATAATCATCTTTTCCTTTACTTCAGAGCTATAACACTAGGTTTCATTTTATTGCACATGCATGCAGTTAAAAATACCAGGTTTTGTACATGTTATTAGAGAAAAGGTCTTTCTTTTCATTCCATATGTAGCACCAAGGTATTCATTTGTAAGTTCTGTTTGTCTAAAGAGGGCACCTGGAGCCTTATATTGTCATTATAATGTCATTCCATAGCACATCTATTGTACCCCTAGCTACATGTTAGTGCATAAGTAGGTCATGCAAATCAGTGGTTCCAAAGATCAAACTTTCCCCACTGCCTGAGAGGATTATATCAGTCGGGGTGCTAAGAATCAGCCATTATATATCTATTCTATAAAAATGTAAACCACAGAGAACTTCACTTTCAGTGTGTATTTCAGGAGCAACATAGCATTTAGAAGAATAAAAACAATTAAGCAAAAAGGCACCAACACAAGTGACTGGATGTTTCAGATTCTCAATGGGCTATGATTTGTGTATTTGATGACTTTTATCAGTCATCAAGTTTTTCTAAATGCACAGAGATTAGAAATTTCATTATTCAAAAACCTGTACCACTGAACCACAAAGGCATTTGCTTCTCTGTCAAAGAAAGCAGAAGGTATTTGAAAAAGACTATTAGCTGACTAAGCAAACATGACAAAGGCATGGTAAAGTTACAGGGAAGCTGGTCAAGACTGTCTAACTCCATATCACAGGATGGACCATAGTTCAAAGGTCTGGATTAAAGGATGGAAGAGTGTGGTGACAGGTTAGTAGTATTATCTTTCTATATCCCAATCTGAATATATACCCATATATCTTTATTCTTAATGAATACAAAACATTTGTAAACTAGTTTGGCATTTTCCTAGTGCAAATATTTCAGCACTGATTCAGCATTTCCCAGATTTGTCACTTCTGATATTTTCTATAGAGCAGTTGATAGACAGAACCCTCAGAATTTTAGTAATCCTATTATTAACAAAGCTGTAGCATTCATAGATTCTTAATATTTTATAATCCCATTCAGGTATATAACTGTTGATTATTTTACTGTAATGAAGTTATGGAATGACAGATACTTTTACAGATAATAAGAATTAATAATCTCAGAGTAAGATTTGCAACACATTCAGACTTTGCATTTAGTAACGCTTAACCTAAAAATAATCAACAAAGTATTGATGTATACCTAAATGTCATTGGGAATTTCAGAGAAGCCTTTGTAGACTGAAAGTACAATCTGCCTTTTACACCTGAAATTGCAGGCAGGGTTGGAAAAAAATAACACAAGAGTGTATTTTTCATCTTGCTGTGAAAGCACCAGCACGTTTAAAACATCACTCATAACAGTAAATCAAAATCTCAGTAATGCTTGTTGAAACTTGCTTTTAAGATAGAGAGTGAACAAAAAGACCTTTTAAAATCAGTTTTAGGGAATATATAAATTGTCTGAACACTGCCATGGACAATCAGTTTTAACAGCATACGTCCAATAGCCTAGTTACTTGCTGTTCTGGAAGTCTGCCAAAGAAAGAGATCCATCCAGAAATTATGAGAGGAAAAAAATCAAGAGAAGCTGCGTAACAGCACATAACTTGCATACATCTCTAGCTATTCGAAAGCTTTTCATCCAGCACACATCATCATAAAACCAGTGCTCCTGACCCATCTTCATTTTAATAGAGAAACACCTTTTTTAAAAAGCCTGGAATTCCCTATTGACAAACAGTGTGGTAATACATACAAGATTTATCCTACTGTGCAACTTTCCCAAGGAGCATCTGAAAATTACTAATGACATGAGCATCACTGAGCCACTGAACGATGTAAGACCACCTACATTTTGTAGACAAAAGAAGAGCAGATGCCATAAACCAAATCAGCAGGAAAACTTACAGCACAATTAATATCTCCAAAAATATATTCCTGTTTTAGCTTCTAGGAAATGTTTCACTGGAAGATAATATTTATTAAAGCAGCAGCTACGTCCATTTTTTCAGATTATTATTTCTGACAGACACTGGCTACCAAGGGTTCAGTTCACTGTTTAAGACCTTCGTGACACCAGCTTGAGCAGCACCTATGTGGATTCTTTCTAAGTAAAGCCGTGTGTGCCCCAAGAAAGCCTGGTCTGGGTGTGTGCTAAAGAGCAGGGTTTTGGTTCAGCCACTAAGAGAAAATCTTCAATACCTAACAACAGCAGGCCATGACACTACTTCAGATGCTCAGCCCAGAGCCCACAAACCCAGCATGGGGCTGGCAGGCAGCTCCACTCTAATGGCTCTCACAAGTCGACCTCCTCTGTTCTCCTCGGCAGCTTTGCTGCCTCCCACCACGAGCTGCAGCATTATGGCTTCTGCCCTGAAGCAGCGAAGCGAGGAGGCGGCGAAGGCAGGCCCGGACTGCAGGCAGGGGCACGGGGGGCACAGCGGGGCACGGGGGGCACAGCGGGGCACGGGGGGCACGGCAGCTCAGCCACGCTCACAGCCCAGCCTGCCCTGCCCCACCGGCTCACCCAGCACAGCCGCCTGGGAATTAACTTTGGTCCAGAAACGTATTTTTGCTTTTCCAAAGTGAAACGTATTACGACACCCTAAATCCAGGCCTGTCTCCAATATCTCATGATATCCCAGTGCCCACCTGGCCAGTTAAGACTCTTGCACTATCTAGAGAGATTTATGGATATGAAACAAAATTAAGAGGAGTTTTGAAGCCCATGAGCTTTGTCGTCTAATAATGGAGAGCTCTAACTTTTACTTTCAGGACTATTTATTTCTTTTCCATTTAGAATAGAACGGATCAGATTAATATCTCAACCTGGAAGGGCTCAAACACAGAACAGATATTAGATCTGCAGATTTTCTCTGGTGCAGTGCCTCCCAGGTTACCAGTCTGAGACAGACCATGACCACCACTGTGAAGCGCTGAAATCACTGCATGAGCCTGGTGATGGCAATCGGGGATGCCACACTGCACAGCAATAGACTGAGCCTTTCTTTTTTGGTAGCTGACTACATCCCTTTACTGAATCTACCTGCATGTCAAAGCCAGGACTGCAATTAAGGCTGACTGAAGAATCCTCCAAGTTCCTTGGAAAATGAGAATTTAGCAAGAAATTTAAAATATTTTTTGATGTACTGTGTAACAGAAACCAGCTTGCCTCTCACAGGACCTAAGCATTTAGAACTCTTCTTCCTTGCTTTCCTTGGCTTTTTTGAAGACTTTTTTTTTTTATCTTTCTAATTTTTGTCTACATAAATTTCAAGGAATAGTGGCATGTCAAATTCTAAACTTCTTCTTCCTTAAACATAATACTTCTAGTACTGTAACCTATGTTTTTCCTACTAGACCTGATTTACACAACTCTTCTCACACTTTCTAAGAAGTCAGTGGCTGCCGTCATCTAAAGACTGCATTTTAAGTATCTGCATCAGCAGGAAAAGCATTGCCAGTAAAAAACATTCAAGAATACTGAAGTGTTACTTAAAAATAACATTAGTTTCTGGACAGATGTGAAAGAGCTTACTTTCATATTAGTCCATGTAAGCCTACATAATCTCCTAACAATCTGGAATCTAAAATACATGCTTCATGCATCACTGCATACTCATTTGACCAAAGGTTTGATAACATGCTTTGGTTTGCTATGGATGACTAAAATTCTAAAGAAACTATGTGCTGCAACAAGCTCACAGAAATGTACAATTTATGGTGAGATTTGACAAATGTTCTATACTTTTCTGAGAGCTTTTATACCACAGGGGATAGTGTAGTGAATATGAGTGGTAAAATGCTTGCTGATTTTAATAAAATCTAAGTAGTACAAATGATGGCTGCATTGAATCTCCAACTCTTATGAGGTACCAGCCCTTCCAGGCACTCTCATATCCCAGTATTCGCTGTACCTCCAGTTGTAAGAGTCCCATAAAATGAAATTTTCATCGTTTATTTTTCATAAGTTTTGATTTTGCCAGTCCGGCTACTCAAGTTTGCATTAATTCAGCTCTGTTTTTATGTAGCAGATGGTCCAGCAGGACTGACTTCTCAGTCTGCCTAATGTCTCCTCTTAAACCAAAGGTTCACTTATAACTGTTCAGTATGACACCCTTTAGATGCCAAGCAGACTGCATAGAAAAACACTTCTCTAAAGAAGTGGTAAAATATCTCAATAAATGAAAGAAATTACTGTGAACTTCCAGGGAATAGCAGACATTTTCCATCTGTCCAAACTACTACTGTTGCTATTTATAGAAGCTACCTTGATATTAAGGACTTCTGAAGGCTGATACAGTCCAGTTTAGCAGAAGGATGTGCACTTTTCTGCACAGCTTGGAATCTGGCCCTAAGTTACAACAAAGCTGAAATGAATGAGAGCTTCACAATATATATTTAACAGAAAAACTATAAGCTGCAATATTAATAATAATAATGTTTGCAATATTAATAACAAAATTTTAAAATCACATTAGTTTCTACAAACACCACCAAAACCTAAAATTCTAGGAAAATCATAGACATCTCTACGCTATCTCTTCACCTCTTATTCTCCCTGACTAGCATAAGTAATATGAATTACAAAATACCTGGCTGAATGAAGCAATATTTGCTTTTTATCATGACTGTCCAGTGTTAAAGCTGAATATAAAACATTTCATTACTTTAACACTTACTTTAGGCTTCGAAAACCAGTGCATTTAATATAAACTTTTGGTGAAAGCTTCATTTCATGTCTCAGCAGTAACAAAGTCTATTATAATAACATGCATGAGATCTAAAGGTTCAGCAGAAAGATGATTGTATCTTTTATATCCACAGCAGGGAGATAGCTATTTCCTCTCCTGTCAGGATGATTTATTCAATAAATGAAGAAAATATGAATCTTAAAATGCATTTATTTTTTCCCCCTACATCTCAAGAAACAGCAGAAATCTTAGGAAATTAAGAAAATTAACTCCATCATAGATATTACAACACCAGGCATTTTGGAAGAATTAACTGAATTTCTTGAACAAAGAACACTGCAAAACCTTCCACACTTTGGATGGTTAAA
The DNA here is from genome assembly GCF_050655825.1 of Lonchura striata. NCBI lineage: Eukaryota > Metazoa > Chordata > Aves > Passeriformes > Estrildidae > Lonchura > Lonchura striata. The sequence goes on from NC_140709.1 coordinate 19,118,491, forward strand.
TCAAGAAAGTCTGTCCTCTTTCTTCCCTATGACTTTTTGCTCCTTCCCCCATCTTTCATTTTTATCTATCTTCTTATTACAGAGAAGTTTATGAATTGTTCTGTATAGACAAGGATTCATACAGTTTATATCCAAAAACAACCTCAATTTACTTTTGGTACATTAATTAGCAGAAAAAAAATATCTACTGGGCATTTTAAAAGCTGAAGTTTAAGCAGAAGAGGTTCAAAAGAATGAAGTACCAGGTATAAAGAAGGAAAAAGAGTTTAAAAAACAATCAGTTCGTTCTCTGTATTATGCTTTTTCGTAAGCCACAGTGAACAGTACAAGCAGTACCACCAATAGAACAGAGTCTATCTATAAGGTTCAATAACCTCATCCATAAGTTCAGAGCCAAAATTTTTGGTTTTCATTTCCATCTGACACCTTATCTGAATCACCTTCTCAATCGCTTGAGTATATTTTGCTAAATTATAACAGGAAGAGTGGAAGTAAGGTAAAACCTAGCATGAAATCTTATATTTTTCCTAGAAAGTTCGGTGGTCTTAATTTCAGAAAACACAACTGCAGCAAGAAAGGACCAGAAAAAAGAGAAATGGAGCTTATGTCTCTGGCAGCATTATAGAGCCAATGGTACTGCGGTAACTAATACTGACACTGAATACTTTCAGGAGCTTCTCATTCACTGCAGCAATACTGTAAAACAGCAAACAGTGTCAGGAGAGGTCACAGTAACTACATGCTCTCTAATGAAGTTTTTTTTCATGGTATAAAACCAGAAAATCTAGCATACCAAAACTCACATAAAAGAGTATGATCACTAACTCTCACATTTGTTACCTTCTGAATTGTATTTTTTTTTTTTTAAAGAGACTTTGACAGCATCAGGAAACATGACACTGTAGTGAAATTCATAACACAGACTGAGCAGATGTCATGACAAGATGAGAACAAAGCAAAGTGACCACAAATGGTGAGAGCTTGTGAGGATGAACCAAGCATCACTAAGAATAAACAACAATGAAAGAGTGAAATTGTTCTCTTTTCTCATCCAAATTTCTCAACTGCTTCATTCAAAGCCCCTTCTAATAAGCTAGTAATTAGGAACATTTTAATTATACAATTTAGGATGAAGGCAACCATGATAATAAAAATCACAAGGCCATGCTTAGATGAGGTAGGTTCTATTAACATGGGATGTATTTACTTGCTGATTTTAAACATAGCTCTTTTTGCATTACCCTAAACCAATGTGGATTTAAAATCTCCATAATCATGTTTAGCAAGGCACTGTGCAAAGCAATAAAAGCAGTTATTCAGTAGGGTTTACAAGGCATACAGGGTCACATCTAGTTGACTTTTTTTATTTGGTGTTTAGGTCAACTTTACAGACTTACATGTAAATATATTTAAATGCACATTCTCTACATTGTTTGAAAAGCCAGCATATGTCCTCAATTTTCCCCTGTCTACACATATATTTGTCTCAGAATCTATGCCCATTGTTTCTGTGAGGACAAACAGGTGTGTTGATTCAGTTATCTTCCATCAGCTGTATTTATTCTTCGTCATCAAAGAATTGGTTTCTAATGCCTACAACTCAATACTCTTCTTCCATTGTCATTTATTATAAATGCACACAACAAACATGCATGTTTAGACTAAGCTTAAGCATGATCCTCTAAGTTATAAATACATTCTGGGGGGCTGTTAAAAGGAAATCAGAAAGGTGTATTACCCAATAAAGTGAGATCATAAAGCCATACACTTTAGTCATGTCAAAGAAATTAATGTATTTCCCCAGACTCCTTTTGTAAAATCCCAATCATCCAAATAAATGACCTGTGAAATAAGTCTCTATCTAAATTAGTCTATAACCTTCAAGTCTTTCCACCACCAAAATCTCTCAAGTATTTAATGTGACCACATTACTCTCATAAAGCAATCTCTAAGTTTCATCAGTTCACTCCTCAAGGAACATATCACAAAGGAACAGTACAATTTCCCCTCTATTTACTTTATGTTTATGAAAAACATCACAGGAATCTCCAAAGCACCATTAGACTGTGGAGAACCATTGCAAAATGCAGCAGTCTGATGCTGAAAGCATCCTCTCAAGAATGTGCTCTCCTACCCAGTGTGTAACTACTGATTCGGCTTATCCTCAAACTTATCAGAAGCTCTGAAACTGCAGTCAGTAGCCATAATAACTTGCACCACTAAAGGCCCTGGTGTACATTGTTCAGTGTGGAAAACATGAAGAAGAAAGCACCACTTGTACACTATTTCTCACATGCCATTTCTTCATAACCACATATTATTATACGTATTATTATTCCATATACACATTTAACTACTCATTAAAATTCTTCTGTAGTTTACAAGGAGAGGAACCCACACAGTGCTGGAATATGCAACTGAATTAGGAGCATTTTGATTTTGTACCATGGACATAAATCACTTGCTAATTTGATTCTTACATTTGGACACCAGCCTTTAATCTCATGCCTCATTGCCCAGGAAACAGTTGCATTTGTTCTTGGCTTTCTGATTGTGATATATATATCTGATAGTAAAACAGTCATTCATTCAGACTCACCTGATGCTTTAGATTTTCCCATTTGAAGTGGGGCCTGAGGACATGAAAGGTGTTTTTTCTGCGAAGTGTCCTTTAGATGATGTTCACAGAAAAAGTAGGACATCAGTGATCATTGTGTCCCGTGGCTCCAAGTGACACAGGTAGAATACAGAAGCAAATCTACATGAGTGGATAATGAAAAAAGTTAACTTCCTTAAATTTTTGCATAGTGAATAAATATTCAATGAAATATTTATACAAGAATCAGAAATTTCTAAAATCAATTTGTTTAAAAACCACAGGGTAGAATCCCACAAGCAAAGACATCTATAGATGCACCCACAAAAGCCAGCACAGCAAATCCAATCCCATTTCAAGCTGTTGTCAAGCAACAATGCAAGATCCACTTATATGATGACCCTCTGCAAAAAACCCCACCTTTTTATCTGAAATAACAGATATTTCTATATATATTTGAAATAACATATATATTAAATAACAAATATTTCTATAGCATAAGTTATAATAGTATTTTTAAACTATTTTCAGCTCTAATTTAGTTGAATATTTCCAAATAAAGACAAACAAAACCCCCAACCACGTTTTACTTCAGCAACTGCTAAGTTATTGGTACAATATAGTAAAGTTGTTCAAGTTTATGAGGCATCTTTCAGAGAGCTAAGTGATAAATGAGGTAATTAGAAAAGACTTTATGAAAATCCTTTACCAAAAAGAAGAAAAATCAACAGTCAAAGGACTAAGAGCAGTAGAATCACCTCTGTACTCAACAGAAAATTTATAATCAATGCAAAAAGTGCATTCAATACTCTATTGAGTTTCTAAGGGTTACAGGAATTGATTCTTTTTTAAATTCATGTTTTCTGAATTATTTCCAGAATTTCTTCACTTTTAATATTAATTAGAAGATAACTAGGTAAATGTTTAACCTCCAATATTATGTTTATTACCCTACTTTTTTCCCTGTAATTTCTCAAAAAAAGTACCAATTCTTTATTTCATAGTCTAAATCACCTTTTGATTTCTCCAATCTACTTCACATTTTCTTTTTAGAATATTCAGGTACTTGTTGGCACAAACAGAAGAAAAACTTCAGAAGTAAATGTATGAGAATATATAGAAATAAAATGGTAAGTTCAGACACACAAACAAAACAAATTTATCCAGGGAGTAAAATAATGCACTACTCTTTTGCTTATCCAAACAGGCACAATTAAGTAGCACTACATAATTTTTTTTTTTAATCGCTGTTATTCTTTGAGATTAAAAACTCAAAAAATATTTTGGCAAATAAACATGAACACTTAAGAAATCATGACCTAAATATTGATATTGCACAAAAAGAAAAAAGACCACATTAACCAGATAAATCACTTGTTCCATGAGTTACAGGAACAACTAGGATGATACATAGCCAGAAATTTCATTTTAATAATTTTTAAGCAAACTAAAATGCCTATTTTTAGCATTTATATGTAATTCCATGTATTGCTATGACTCACAAATCTTTGTAATTTTAAAAGTAGTTACCACTAATAAAAGGGGAGAATTTGCCAGCAGTTAGCACCTCAAAATTAACAGGATAATGGGGGCAAATCCATTAATAACTTAGCAAATAATATATTAATAAATATCAACTTTTACATGGCATCCTCTTTAAAAAATATGATATGGAAGCAAAAGTGCCTATCCTTAGCTATCAAGTCCCTGCAGCAAGTAAGCACCTGAATTAGTTTATTTTTGATCCTAAAAGTTCATTTGAAATGCTTCATCTCTACTAGTCATGAGGTTCACAAAACAAATAAAAAGCCACAGAGCTCCATTTCCAAGAGCTGGAAGTGGCACAGGCCTCCTGAGGCACTAGGCAAGCCCAAGGTGGGATTGTTCCCTGGGGGGCACACCCTGTCTGGCAGAGCCCCCCGAGAGCCCAGGGCTCTCACTCCATCCCACGTGTCCAGCCACAGACTCCCTGAGCCAGGCTGACAAGGTGGGGGGAAAAAAGGGAAGGATGCTTTCCTGCAGGAAATTCATGGCTTGAGGATGGTGCATCATTACTTCAGATTAATCTGGTTTTTCCCTGCCGTAAAATAGCACTGAGGTGATGAAGCACCTGCTCTTCAGCTCTGCCCAGCCCCTGTCCTCAGCCCTGGGCAGCTCCGCAAGAAGGGGAAGGCAGCAGTGCCATATAACCTGTATTTAGGAAAATCCCTGATCACAGACTTCCATTCAGAGATTATTTTTTATACAGGAATACAATTTGAAAATATAAACCTTGAGATCTCCTGCAAAAATACACAGGAATTACTTTAATGGGGCAACAAAAACTTTATCAGCTGAAGTCCGGTCTTGTAACTCCTACAGGATTTATAGGATTAAATTTGGTGTCTTTTTAAAGTCTCACTACTGTATAATTCTTTACTCTTAAGCCTCTTCTTCATCATCTTTCAGTCCCAGAAGTTCCCTCAAACCATGCAAATACATTTTTGAAGCACGGATTAGATTTCTCATGTTTAATAAAAAGTCTGCTTAAATTATTTTTCAGCTTTGTTACAAATGAATACTGTGAAGTATTTCAATGAAGTGAACATATCTCTATTCTGTTCAAACAAATCTACTCCAATATTAACATTTTAAGGATTTATGCAAAATATTACCAATACACATATTGCACATCCAGTATTTGTCCCACATTAGCAAAGCAAAACAGAATCTTTCAGATCCCCAGCTGTATTGCAAGTCAGAAACATACTTCAGCTCCTCCATTCTGTTTTGTATAACATTATCCATAAAACTTTCACTATTTTTTTTTCAGAATTACTACAGTCAATCAACCTGACTCACACCACAGCTTCTCTCCCTACAGAAAGGGCTGAATAACTCAAAGGAACCTGAACCTCATCTGCATTCCCAAACTTGCATCACAAATTTGGAAACCATTTCACAAAGTTACTTTATAAACCTCTATAATTTGATTAAACCCTGTGAGATGGGGCTCACACTGTGCTGGTGACCAAGCAAGGCCACTTGTGCAGCAGCACTTGGCTGAGTCCCCAGGACAGGGCCAGCACCTTCCTCATCCCTGGAGGAGCCTGACAGAGCTCCTGGCAGAGCCTCACCTGCCAGACACCTGAGGAGGTGCAGAGGCTGCTCTGTCCCAGCCACCAGCTGAGCTTTTACTGAGAGCAGCTCAGCACTGGGGACACACCTGAACTCAAGGCAACACCATCTAGACTAAACTATCTCCTTCCCCCTCCCACCTATCTCTGCACACATGGGCACTCTGGTGGGCACTCTGCACTCTGGGCCACCAGCCTTTAAAATTATCCCAGAATTTGCTTCCAAGCTCACTTTTTGACAGCTAGGCCACTCATATTTTGTATTTAGTTAGAATGGAAATACAGCATTAAATTATTTCTAATGAACACCACATTCTAGTTCTGGTTTTATGTTCAGTTCTGTAGGAGAGATCTTACACTCTAAGCAATGTGCTTTAATGGGATTTTGAATTCATTACTATATCTTATTTGCTTTTATAAATTATGTCCACTTTTTTCCTGCCTATATTCTGAGACTTAAATATTTTATTATAATCCTATTAAAACAAACAAACCTATAAGCATTTAAAGACTGGTTTAAAAGTGAAAACACCTCACATTTCTGGACTGCTAAAACCGCTGTATAGCTATACATTTTCTCTCTGTCTCTCAAAAAATTGATTTTTAGAGCTTTGCCATGAGCCTTTACAGTGTTTAAGACAAATGGATTGCATTATTGAAACCAACCCTCAGGAATCCTACTTCAAAATAAATCAAAAACCAGAACAATTCTTTCCTGCAGGCCCACTAAAAACTTACGTAGAAAAAATAATTAACAGCTTCACAAGAACAAAGCAAGTTTTATGTGACTAATAGCATGCTTGTAACAGCAAAATACTAATAACCCTTGTGTACAAGGGCAGTCATCTCCAAGTAGGAAAAATTAATTAATAAATTATCACGCAAAGCTATCATTTTTAAGTAGCTGTCAACTGTTTCAGATTCATTTTCTCCAAGGTCTGGAAAATGAGGTCACGATCATTTTCTGCCAATTAATTCAGAGAAAACTGTTGTAAAAATCACAGACTTTCTGAAAAGCAAACATTTCCTGTGGGCTCAATAATATTCTAGCTAGAAAAAAAGTCAATTTCAAAGTTCAAAATAAAGGGTCATATCACTCAGCCATAGCAAACCATCAGTATTTACATACCTACAGAGTACTCTCTCTTCAGGTACATAGACATACAAGTATGCTATATAAGCAATTACCCAAATTAAGTCACATTTAATGACTTAAATTGTCCCACACAAACATGTGGAAAATTAATATGAATGAGCTAATCCTTTACTCTTTTATGGCTGTGCAACCCACAAACTGGTGTCAGTGGAGCTGGTCTTCCCTCCCTTGCCCTTGTGCTCACTGTGCACAGCACTCACCTCTGACAGAACACGAGGCTGCCCAGCCTCCCTGCAGCCACAGCACCCCTGGCTGGGCCCTGCTCCTCTGCCCCACCTCCTGCACACATCAAAGCTGTTTGCACTCATTGGCTCCAGGTGCCTGCGGTCCTCCCACGAGGTCATCAAAACCACCCTGTTCACCTGCCATAGCCCCATGACCAATACAATGAGCATCTACAAGAGGCAGCTGCATCAATTCCCACCTGCCAGGAGAATCCTACTGGAGGCTTGAACGTGAACACTTGTGAGAAAAGATAGAAACATTAGTATGGGAAGGAGAGACATAAAAGGCTTTAATACTTGGTATTATGGGCATAGTAACAGATTTTAGATATTTGCTTATACTTTCAGCAGTAGTCCAGGTTGCTCTTAGTGCATAAAGAATATATGGTTCAGTTTCCTCTGCAAAATGCAGCTGAAAGAATGGAAGAGCATTCCCTGAACACTATAAATTTTAACCATGATTTCTTCAATTTCCATTGTATAGGAAGATGTGGCTGGTTATATTGTTGTTGCTTCACCTGTCCTCACCAATTAATACTCATTTCAACTTAAAATTGCCAACAAATCAGTTCAGAACCCTTACTTTACCTATCTGCCTGCCGGATTTGGCATCTAGATGGAGGAATCAGCTAAAAACTCCAGTGAAAGATTCTGGTATTGTTGAGCACAGTTTCCTAAGAAAGCTGCTCTTCATGGAAAGTATAACTATAGTGGCTTGGCCTATCTATCAGCCTGGGTATGAATATGGACTAAAAGCGTACAAAATTTGGCTCTCCACAGCTTAAGCTATTCACATTTACCTCTAACTTTAGTTTTAACTTTAATCTCTCAGACTCCTGATTTGTTTTAGCTGTGTTAGATCACATTTCCTGTCTCTGCTGTAAATGACATTCCATTTTCATCCAAGCAGGGGTCCCTGAGGTCCTCTTGATCCAATCAATTAGAAGACTTATTTTTCTTGTGGCTAAGCTACAAGAAAAAGCTACATTTTCCTTTCATCCATTTAACCAGCCTACATACAGTCTCTATGAGGTGAAAAGTAGAGCCATGGCTTGGGGCATTTATTTGCTCTATGACTTTTCAAAAGGAACTAAGTTGCCGATATAAAACTATAGATCCCTAGCATACATTCAGAAAGCTTTACACAGCTTCTGAAAGTGCAGGAAGAAGCAGCTGGATGCAAAGGGTGCTGTGTTCCACTTTTGCACATGCAAAACCAGGTCAGTGCTGCACACCCAACCACTCACTGTGAGGTCCTGCACTGTGGTGTTCATATTAGTTACTCAAGTAGAGGTGAGTCAGTGCAGTTTATCTGTCCATTTTTTTCTATACACAATATTCACTACTGCAGAAGTATTACACTGATATTTAGAACTAGATTTTTTTTTCCTACATAAAGCTAAACGCATAAAGAAAAGGTGATAATCATGTCTTTCTGTTGAGGATCAACATTAATCCCTGCAACTTTTGACACATCACCAATTTATATCTCAGTTTGGTTTACCATAAGTTATACCTTAAACCAAACTCCCCAGATTTCTGAGATCTACACAAAATCCTTTCTACACCACTTCCCTCACTTGCTATCCCTCACAAGTGCCCCAGAGCATTCCCTGTCCCATCATGCAAGCACTGCTTTTCAGAGGCTGTCTAAGCCTTCCTCACTTCATCATCAGGACACCGACTTCACTGTCCCCATAGGGGATGCAGCATCTATCCCACTAACTGGAAAATTCAGCAGTGGTCCAAGAACCAGCTCTGGCCCGGGACAGACAAGTGTTGTAGTGTGTTTAAGAGAGCAGCCTCACCTTTGCAGTGCCTGATAAATCACAAATGCTGCCAGTGCTCTGTACTTCTAGACAGAAAAAGCTAGTAGATATCCTACAGTCTGGTCTTTAAAACTGACATGTAGGTGATTTCTCACACTTAGATTGGGTGTTAGAATCTGAGGATATAATCTTCCATTTTATTCAATGTTTCACAGCAGAAAATACCATAGTATGAAAAGAAAAAGCTGAGACAGGAAAAAGTCAAGTCTTGGTTGCACATCTGATGCAGATGAACATGTACTGACTTGAGCAAATCACAAACCCTCTTCATTCAGTTTTAAAATAATGATGATAGGTGATGATGATGATGAAGATAAAGTAAGTCACTGTTCTGGTATTTTATTATGAAATGTTGTTAATTTCAGTCCATATCTATGTTCAAGAAGAAAATATCTTACAAAAATAATTTTATTCCCTTCAGTTATTTTTAAAATTATTTCTGGTAAAGAGTGAGTCCAACATTTTATTTTTGTGACTAGACAAAAATTGCTTTCCTCTTTTGTAAGAAGCAATACCAGATCACAATTTCTGTAATGAGCTGTACAGAGGTGGTGAAAATGCAATGAAGAAACAGGACCAAAATTCAACACTAGTCACTCCATTTTTTTGTAACATTCCTGAGCACTCAAAGTTTCCTATTTCAGATCAATGCATAAATTATATTTAAATTTTATTGTGACTTTCACAATGTTCCCAGAAGCACTCACAGCTGTAATTTGCCATTTTAGTCTAAATGAAAGGAATACATTTTGCTCTCATTGAACCACATAACCTCATTGACTTCAGTGAAACAAGGAGCACGAGAACGAGTCAAGCCTAAGTGCAATTACAGTATATACACAGAACGCTGTATGTGCTATTTACAATGTGATGACATTTTGGAGTGAAAGGTAAAGCTGATCCTGCTACATTAGAACAACAAGATAATTTCATCAAAGGAGCAGCAGTAACATATGATGTGTTACTGAGTTCTACTTTAGTGTTTTTCATTTGTTAGCATTTTAATTTGGTACTGAACAAAACTAACGAGTTCACAAAAAAAATTAACATTACCACAGTGCTGTGCTGCAAGGTAAAAAGATAGCCACAGCAAAGTAAAGTTCTCCTGTTTAATTTAATTCAGGGAATGGAAAAGGAAATCTTATGACCCTTCTTTGAAATGTTTTCTATATAGGGAGAACACATAAAGGCATGCTATATAATTAACCAATAAACCAGTGTTTCAAGGCAAACATTAGAATACTAAATAATGAGTACAATTTAGGTTTGTTGTAACTCCAGTGAATGGATATAACTGCTCCAATCTCTGCAGGCAACATTTAGAAGTTGAATTTTCACATCCCCACACCCATGTCCTGAAGAACATGCTCAGCAGCCACCTCACCTCCTCTTCACCCAGCCCTCAGTCCTGTTCTGCCTTAACAGCTTATCATGGGTCACATGCATATCAAAGCAGTCATGATACAATGGCTTCATAAAATCACCCAGAATTCACAAGTTGCATCTTTAAAAAGTCCCCAACTGCCAGGCAATAGTATAAATGTATAAAAATATCCACGTAGGCATTTTGCATGATAGGTCAGCAACAGAAAATTACAGTGATTACAAATAATGAAGTCTCTGTCAGGCTTCAGGGATGGAAAAACTGAAAGACACTTAAAGAGGACATCCCTCTGCCTTCCCCACACAGACATCTATTTACTGGTCCCAGTCTGACAGTGAGGAGAGGCAAGGAAGTAGCTGCTTCACCCACCACACCCCTCAGACGTGAAGAGCCCTTTGGCCATCAAACTTTAGGAGGGGTTCAAAGCAAACACAACTTTTGCTCTGTGAGCCAACAGCAGTGGTGTAGAAGGCAGCTACAAACTTGAGAGTTCCTGCTGCTCCAGCATGCACAAGGCAAGTCCTGTAATCAGGGGTCTACAGCTTTGGGGAATGCGTCCTTTGCCTATCCTACGTCACTGATGCAAATCCTCATGGTGATTGGATTGATTTGTTCTCTTCTCTATGCTTTCTATTAAACCATTTTTGCAAAGGATTAAAAACAGCTCCAGTAAGGCTCCAATGATAATGTGAAACAAACATTTAATGTGTTTCAGATAATATATGCAGAATTTAGACCCATTTTCCTTAGACAGAATTGAGAGGAATAAAGCAGGTAACAGTAAGGACGAGTCAGCCTGAAGATACAGCCTCAACTGGCTAAAGTAAATAAGCTTTCCATGTCCATAATCTGTGCTGGAGCCACGTGGTCGTGGCTGGCCACGAAGTAGAAACAGAAGACCAGATCTGTCTGAGAAACATGAAACAGACACTATAGCTTCCACAAGTGTCCAGTTTTGTAGCACAGATTTACGTCCTGAAAAGCAATGACACATTTTTACTGGCAAGTTAGCCATATCCTCCTTTCACTCCATTCTGCAAAATTACCTGGCCATGAATAGCAAGATAAAGATTTTTTAAATCTTAAAACTTTGAAAATATGAGAAGTTACATCTCAAGCCTGGATTTAAATAATTTTGTATGCTGAAATTATTTCTTTATCAGAAGGTCTTAAAAAGCCACTCTACCTGGTGGCTTAGTGGCTTGGGATATTTGGTGAGGACTGCTCATTGAATTTTGTTCCAGCAGAGATCTGATTGTTTTTGAGGTGCAAAAACAGGTTGCAGTTTGTTAAAGTGGGTCTCCAATTTTGGGAAGATAAATATTGTTCTATCCCCATTTGACAAATACAGAAAACATCACCAGCACAATTTTGGGAAGAGTGTAGAATGCCTTGGCATTGCTCTTTCCAAATTCATGACCAAATTTCAAAAGTGATCAAAAAAATTGTAGGAGAAGATGTGTGTCAATTCAATCACTACAGCTGACTACAAATGCATGATAAATTACATTACATGTTTTCCCAGACTAGCTTTAAAATCCTGAACTGATTGGATGTAATCTATGATTGCAATAACAACATGAGCATCATCAGAGAAGTGTATTCCACAAAACTGAAAGGTTTAAATAGCACAGCTACTCATAGAATTTGTACTACTTCATTTGGCAATCTGTGTGCAGATTTGTCACTTGTTCAGCTGTTCCTAATAGGGTCATTTCTATAGCAGGCCTATGGTGGCTTATGCTCCAGGATGATACAAAGCAATAGCACTCTAAAAACATTTCACAGTACAAAACCACTGCACAGAGTGATTCACTTGCAATGTGAGATGATTGCATAGTCTGCTCTGAAAACCTCAATTTGACTTCTGTTGATATGCCTTGGCTTTCCAAGTGCTTAAACTCATTTATAGGATGGAAGATGTTATCTGGTCTGTCATTAACGTTCTGGAGAGGACAGAACTTCTTTTCTCTTTAATCATCATCCTGAAGTTACAAAATTGTTTTTTTCAAACTAGCTTAAGTTTGAGATTCTAACCCAAAACTTGATGAGAAAAATGTCAGTGCTCTGTTTAGACATGACAAGAAAACCTGAAAGCTAGGGAACATTGAATAAATGTCCTATGACACCTGCCCTATGTGGCAGGTCACCAAATTAATAGCACACAGCAATTAAAACCAATGAGACTTTTAGCTGGTGACATCTTCCCTTGACCCCCTAACAACTTTCGGTGCTTAACTTCACAGGGCTGGATAAGCAAGAATCTAATACAAAGAGAACTTTTAGATCAAAATAGAAAATTTGAAATAAAATGCTCTACAGTAAGTACTGGAGATATATTTGCATTAAAAGCATTTATGAACAATTATTTCAACTATTTATATCCTGTACTAGCTGCTGGCATCTTATTAAATCAGATCCTATTAAGTTATATCCCCGAATTTAAAAGCTCATGGCATAATGAAAAAAACCAAAGCCCACCAAAGCAAATTACATAAAACTATAAGTAGAGAGGAAAATATGCAAAGTAGAAGGATAATGGAAACTAATTAGTGTATTTTCTAAGTTTGCAGAGAGAGGTAGCACTGTTTGTGAGATGATTTTATATAGCAGACAAAAGAACAGATGTGATTTTACGTACACAAGACTAGCGAGGCCTGAAAATGAAGCCATAGACTTCAGCCTAAAGGCAGCTTGCAAATAAATCTCTATGTTTAAATTAATTATGGTAATCATTTATTAAATTTGAAAGAAAAAGCACCTTTGGAGAAGAAAGTAGTATTAGCAAAAATGGAGATGATTAGCTCCTGTGGGATAAGCTTGACAGATAATTAATTAATTATTATTCTTGAAACATTGAGGGTGTCCTGCACAGAAAACTGCAATGTGTCATTTAAAAAGTATCTATTGAATACATTATTTGTATCCAAGAGTACTGAGAAATTTCTTTTCCAAACTCTTCTTACATGAAATGATGATGTTAGATGAAGCTGTATCTCATATTCTCTTCTGTAAGAACTTTCTAATTGCAACAGTAGCAAGAACCAGAATGTTACTAAAAGGCAGGAAGAGGGATCTTTGGAAAAATTATTTCACTATATGACCCACTGGAAGGAGAAATTACAGTTTAAATACACTCAGCATCTAGTTAATTTGATTGCTGTTTTCTACCAATGTAAAAGTCAAATACATTATGTTCCTGTTAATGAACTCACTTGAAACAGATTGGGTCAAAATACAGATATTTATACACCACAGACCACTGAGACTATATCTCAGGATTTGTTATTATTTAAAGTTTTGCAAGCAACTTTCAAAATGAAGTGTTCCCTGAGACACAAATATTAATTTCCTTTGATACAGAGATTTTTTTCCCCTATTTTTTTTCTCTTAAAAAAAAAGGAATTAATAGATTTTTGGAACAAAAGTATATTGGACAATAGGTCTGCCACAATAAAGGAGTGGAAGAGAAGATACAGCAAAGCAAAAATGGTGTACCAAAGAGCTTCCTGAAAATGTCAGTGTCTCATTTGAACCCATATTAGTCACAGAAGCAAAGTTCAAGATGATTCCAATGAGAGTTGTGTCTAATAAGGATAATGAGAACATAACTGTCTGTGAATAAGAAATACTCCTCCTTTTAAATAAGTGCCTGATATCAAAGCATTTAAGAGCAAAATGAGATTTTCTGTCAATGTTTTAAAAGAATTCTAAATCTAAAACTATATCTATCAACTTAAGCAATGTTCTGTTCATCTTATCTTCAAGCTCTGTTATTAAGAAACCAAACAAAAGACAATTTTGATCAGGATTGCCTGATTACTTTGATTTTACATTTTTAAATATAAATCTTTGAAGTCTACATTCAAATTTCCAAGTTTTATTGATATTCGTTTTTGAAAAGTGGAGGAAAAATAATTCCCAGAAAGATAACTTTTCCAAGAGAAACATAAAATAAGTGATGATAAGGCTTTCATTCTCATTCCAGTGGCTCTGATCCTCCTTGAACGCTTCCTGAGCTTACCAGTGCCAAGGAGACCATATTAGGAGTATTTCATTTTAAGTGTCTGGATATAGCAACAATAATTCATAATTGCCCATAATGAACAGGCACTTCTGCTAGCATCAGAGGTTGAAGGACACAATGTTTCCTGGTGGTGTGGCTTGGGGGAAGCTGGAGAATGCCACAAAACTCATGGAAACACAATGACTGTTCATAGAAGCAGTCAACTTCAGCACATACAATGTCTAGTTTTTCAAACCATATGCTAAACATGTGCAGCTAAGTCCATATAATTGCCTGAATTTACTCTCTTATATCAGTCTCCAACATGGAAACATAAGAGTTTTTTGGGTTAGAAGACACCTTAAAGATCATTTAGGTCCAGCTTAGTGTAGTTTGAGAATTCTGTCAAGGATTACATCTTTCAAAATCTATATGGTATTTAGCATGGTTATTATTGAAAACAAGTAAGCAAAATAAAATGTTTTTATGAGCTGGGTTTTTTAAATTTACTTTTCAAGTAAATGGAAATAATTTGTTAATTCAGAACTTGGACAAACTGGTCCCTCCAACTACGCTAGAGAAATCTGAAAGGGGAATTTCTGGTATAGAAGTGAAAGGCAAGAACCTTGGCTGTATGACTGACAAAATGATCAAGGCTTCTACTTTTCATAATGTAGAAATTGGCAGCATCATCAGTGTTAGATCACCAATGTGGGTGATCTTCTGACAGACAAATAGTATTGTCATGAGCAAGTGCACTAGGCAACTGCTGGGGACATTTCTTTTGATATTTTCAGCAGAATCCGTAATATCTGGAACTGTCATTTGTCAGGGGGTGTTTAGGCTTCCTTTAAAGCCATTATACTTCTAATGCTAACCTGATGGTGCCAAGAACCATTTCCACAAAATGTTTTATTCAACAAGACGTAAGAGAGCAGTTTGTCAGATGTGCTTCCTGTCATTCTCTAGTATGCCAGATCTTTCGATATTTAGCAGAAAAGCTAAAAGTAAGGATGAGGGTCAACAAAATGTAAGGAATAGAAAACTTTTTATTCCACTTTTCCTGTTTTCATGTTGTTCATCAAAACCACAATTTAAAAATCTCTCACTACTTATTCAGCACTACTTATGCACTTTTTGTGATCTCAAATTTTTGAAGGAAATCCTGTACGTCAGAAGACAAAACCAAATATTTAGAAGTTTGAAGGTCAGATGAGGGTCTTATTTCTGAGCATGCAATAGTGAGTTGTAAATCTTAAGTGAACAGGCACTCTTTCTCCATTTATATGGTGCTTACATTTCTAATGACAATATGAAAAAAAAATATATATTTATTTATTTCAAAGCCTTTAAAATTATTACTTTTAAAAATTAAACTAAAATTTTCCATATCTACACATTCAAATCTAAATTAATATAATACTGAGGGATCCATTTATATAAAAATCCTGATCATTAGTTTTATCTATAAGCAATGTCCTCATTAAGGAAGATGTAGATATTTAGCTAGAAAATTAAAGAAAATGTTACAGTTGCACTGAACAACTATTGCAACTATCTAATGGCTCTAATATTGGACTGTACATGTTTATTTTTACAAACATCTCAGCATCTCCACTACTGACACCACCTATCACAAAGAGCCATTTCATCACAAACATTTTTCTTTCCACTGCGGACTAGATCCAGCAGCTGACATGCAGGAGCTGCAGATGCAGTGCCTGCTGCAGCTTGGAGTCTCTCAGGAGTATCTGAGACTCACTTTATCCTTACTATGTCAAGTTTATTTCTTTGCTGCTTGTAAAGCATATCAAAAAACACAAAACAGTTGACTTGTATGTAAGAACATCAGAAGTCCAATGACATTTAAGAATTTTTCTTTGCCTTGCCAGTCTGGTTTTTATCTTTTTTTTCCAATGCGGAGTCAAGACTCTAGAAGTTGTATTTAATTTTAAAATAATTGTGTTTATATTAAAATGCTTGAGAACACTAGAAATTTGATCTAGGCACAGGCCAGTTCCTATCTGCTATTTCCTCTTAAGTTTAGCTCCTGTGACAACAAAAGAAGGCAGCATCCTGCCCCTAAAAAAGGTGTTACAGAAGCAATAAGCAGACATGCTGGACATGGACAAGGCTTAGGGTGGTGAAGAGACAGAGGTGATAATGAGAATTCTAAAAGTAGCAACAGAAATAAATGCCCAGTCACTTGGGCATTGAAAAGCACAGGTCCTCTTTTTGAGGCAGCCACCACTTCTTTCAGTATTTACTAGACATAATAAAGTAAAGAGGGAATATAAAATTCCGATCTGGTATTTAAAATTCCAAAAGCCTGACCAGCTCTTTAAATGTTATCACATGCTAAAATAGGAAAAGCCAGATGCTACATTTATAAAGTCAACGTGCTACATCTTCTCAAAATCCAAGGGCTGCCATGGCTAAATCTAGTCTGTTTGGATAATTAATCAGTTAAACAGTTAACCTTTACCAGAGAAATAAAGCAGTGCATGGTGTGAGATACAAACAGCCATGCATTGCCCAGGCCAATTATAGACACCAGAGGCAGAAAAGCAGGCATCAGCAGGACTTTGAAATGATCCTTGGTAAATTAGCCTTTCCTTGGAACACATTCTAGATTTTTCATGTTTGGAGTCTACAGCTATAGCTACTGATCTGCAGTTAACTAGGCTGCTATGTATGGGGCAAGACAGTATACAACTCTTTCTTCCCAGTGTATCTATCAAACAAATCTAGGCTATATTCAAAATACTTTAAAAAATAAATAATAAGCCAGCCAAACCAGAGGCCTAAACACATACTAGAAACACATTGTGGAGCCATTTCAGAAGTATTTGTTACTATCTTGGATGTCCTTCAAGGAGACTAAGCAACAAAAAGCTTGCAAATGCCATAAGACCCATCCCACTAGAGATGAAAGATAACAGCAACAACAGTAGCACAAGAAGCTTGACACTCATTTATAAATTTTAAAGTCAAAACTGTATCTGGAAGCTATATCTGTGTGTGCACATAATCCTGGAGCAGAGAGAATGAATGAGCAGCAAAAAGGAAGAATCTCTCCTCAAGCAACAGCTGACAACAGGGTTTGTGTAAATGCTATTAATACTGAGAGGCCCAGACAGACTTCAATAACCTCACAGAAGTAAGAGGAAAGACAACCATGCTTGGCAAAAACCCCTCTCTTAAGCCACCCGGACAGCCCTGCGCTCCAAGCTGCATGCAAGCTGTCCTAGCTCAGCAACAGATGCTGAACCTGGGCTGGCTTGCTCCCTGAAGGTCTTTTCTTATGCACTGGGTGGGATACAGAAAATAAAATCGTTCAGGCAAACCCTCAGGCAAAGTCTTTGCTGTAACAGAAGACTCCAGATGACATTGTCAGGAATGTGCTGCAAACCAAACACCTCTTGCCAAATGCAATGCCTATAATTAAATGCACCATTTAAACAGAAAGCAGAGCAGCAAAGAGATGCATGCTCACTTTTAGCTGGCTGAGACTACTTCTGCAATCACCTTGTTCTTACTCATCAAGTCATTAAATTGCTTAATATCCACTGGACATCAAGGAGAAGCTTCCATCAAGCAGGAGAGCAGAAAGTGTATTATTAGGCTGCATATATCACAATTACACAAACACTTTATGAGACTTCTACCACACGTTGCCCTTGAAATTTTCAGATCATTTCAAAGAATGAAAAAAACATTGAAAAATGTGTTTAACTTACACATGGGTGTCCTACACTTGCAGAAGTCCATTTCCATGGACTCTCTTGGGTATTTTGTAGAAAGATACAGAACTAAATTCCCAGGCCTTAACACAGATGCTGCCCCAGAACCAACATGAGAGGTAAAATCATGAGGCACTGGCTCTGGCTCATTTTGAACCCCCCCACTGCCAGCTGTGGGAAGGACAGTCCAGGTGGGCATTCTTGGACTGGCCTCCAAAGCACCCCAGGTCTCCAGCCTCCATCTCTTTCAGACTGAATGACAACTGGGCAAGTGAGAATACCATATTTAAAGCATGGATTTGGGACTGAAAAATCTTTTACTGAAGCATTGTAGCACCAAGATTCACCACTGCTCTGGGAAAGGAGTTATCCTGGTTTGCAGCTTATCAGACAATAGTGAGCACTGCCAACAGGAAAAAGCCAGGGACAAGCATTCACAGCTCCTATTAAGTTCAGTTGCAGTAACACTGCTGAATTTTGTATAAACCTTGTAACAAAGGGACAGTAACTACACTAATCAGAAATATTCTCCCTAGGCAAGAAAAAATGATTGAAATAACACACCACAGCAGGCTGTTACAGTCCTTTGGCCCTGACAATGCTGTATTGAAACAAAAAATCATAGTCCTTAAAAAAATTCTTTCATACCCTGACATTTAATCTCAGATGTCAATAGTAAAACTACAGCAAAATGAGTCTAATGGGCTCTGGTGGCACTCAAGATCAACTGCCAAACAAAGAATAAAGGCAGAACTGAAATGCCCACTACACTTATTTTGTGCACTTTCTATCACTTAAAGTTATAGCTAAACAATTTCTAAACAATGCTGCAAAAGGAACTTCACACAGCAGGTTTTTAAAAACTTAGAGATCCACCAACAGAGGTGATTTAATTGGTTTGCTATCTATTTTTCATATTGGTTTCTTGTGAGCACTGTATAATGCTTAATCCATCCTGCAGAAGATTGCTCAATCCCTCTGAAGGGCACTTTTTAAGCAGCAAGTGCCTAGGGGCACTGTTACTCAACAGGAGTCTAATTTATGAATGGCATTCAAGGATACAGATGCCAGCTGTATAAAGACAACTCCCTGCAATCTCTCCCTCCCCCCAGAACTTGAGATGCTAGAGCATGCTGAAATTTGAGACTTCTTCAGTGACTCTAGAGGTATACAGAAAAAGAGGTAGATGACTTAGAATACATAATCTTATATACTGACATGGAATACTGTGCTGCAGTCTCTGGCTTTGTGATACTGAGCAAATGTTTTTGTCTTCCATTTCACTTTATCTACAGGGGTGGCTGACAAATGACCTGCCTCTCAATCTAATATATCTACTTTTGGAAAATAGCAATGTTATTCTTGTTACTGCTGGTTTCATCATTTCTCAAATTAAAAGATTTTATGCCTAAACTTTTTGTTACTAGAGCAAGGCAACCTATTTTTCATGTATGATTCTATCTGATGGTTTTTCTTCCATATGTGCTAGATATAGATATAATTTACAGGTTATTTCCTGCCAGCCAGGATAATAATCTGTTATTACTTGAGGAAGAAAATACTTTTGGTGGTCCAAATGCAGTATACTGGGCATCTAAAGAGTGATTGTAGATTTTTGTCTGTTGTCATATCACTAAGACACTAAAAATGTCAGCCATGTTTCTTCCAAAGAGCCTAAATTGGAGAGCAAGTTTATTAATTCTTAGCTTGTCAAGTCACTTTTAAAAACTGATCTTGGGTTTCAGAGAACTTTTTCCTATATTTTGTAACTCATAGCAAAGCAATCTTCTTACGTGGATTTTTCATACACACTGTCACTCTGAAGTCTTTAATAAAATGTTATTCAACACCAACCCTGCCCTCTCCTGCTACAAGGGAGAGACTACTTGTAGTAGTTTATTAAAATGCAGCATATTGCCATATTAAAATTGCTTTTATGATCATAAATGCCAGTGCATTTATTTTAAGTCACCATTACTTTGGGCATCTTGGATTGCTGCAAGGTCAAGTGAACACCTAGAACAAGAACAGTTCACGTAAAATAAAGTTACACCTGAAAGATGACAAAGCAGATTGACTTCCTCACCTGTTTTGGTCACTAACCCTGCCTAGATGGGAAGTTTTCTCAAGTACAGTGATTAAATAGCATGTATGTGCTACTCTCAGGGGGTAACTTTGTTCCTAGAAGTGTTTAATCCCACTCAAAGACCTGACAGCCAGAAGGTGGATCTTTCTGCCACTGTGTTGCCCAGTGAAGGTGCAATTAATATCAGGTTTATTTTGAAAACATGTGTCAACAGAAGGACGGTGTACATATGAATCTGGCGAAAAACTGCACACTGTTTAGTAAAAAATCCTCTTCTTTAGCTCTGTTTATTATTATAACTTCGTTGAAGTGCATGAAATTTTTTAAAACTTAAAAAACTAAATTTGTTTCAAACCATAATGGTAAATAATTTGTGACACCAAGTAACTTCTTGCTTTTACTTTAGATGTATATAAAAAAAAAATCACAGGCAAACCCAAAGTATTATTATTTTAGCTGACCTGAGGGATTTAGCAATTTAGGTTTGAGATAGAGATTTTTAAAAAGGATTAGCTGCATATTGGCTCTTACCTTCCTACCAGTGGACACTTAAATCAACTTTTAGAGAGAAAACCATACCAAATTTTGTCACTCTCAAAACATTTGGACTAAACTTGTTAATAGCCTTGGCCCAATGACAAAAGTTTGACCCCACATGCAAGAACTATAGGAACCTGATGAGTAAGTGATTGATATGCTACCTTCAAAACTGCAGCTTGGGATTGCATTTGGCCACAATATTGTACAAACCTTGGCAAGCAACCAGCAGTCTATCCCTCGTTACACCATTTGGAGGAAAAAAACAACAGCAAAAAAGCCTCGGCACACACTCTGCTTTGGCAAAGACATGTGGGAGAACAGCCTACCTGAGCCAAGCTGTCTTTGGCTTTTAAGAAGAATCTGGCTGATTCAGAGGCTTGTGACAGCCTCTCACTATGTTTTCATTTTCTGTCAAAATGAGAAAATCGCATCCATCTTCAAAATAGCAGCACATTCTCAAATGCTATTCTATTCATGCCACTTAAAGCTGCTAGATGCTCGATCAGATTTCCTGTTAAAATCCAATTAGGTTTCCAGTTTAACTGCAGAGTGATCTAAGGAGAGTTAGAGGACCAATATATCACTTGTTATTATGAAAACAAAAAAAAATTTAAAGGGAAAGTATTTTTCTTAAGTCTTGACAAGTCCTTGAATTGTTTTCCAAAACTTTCCAGTAATCACTGAAATTTAAACATAAATATTTGATAGGCAAGCAAAAGCTTTTTGGTTTTTTACTTGTTTGCAATTGACGCAAGAGGAGGAAATAGCTGTGTGCTTGGTCTTACTCTTGTGTAAAGAAATCCTGGGGCTATTGCTACAGTTCCTAAAGGAATAAGGGGAGCCCTCAGCTCTCTAATATTAATTTAAGGCAGAAGTGTGGTCATTAAAACAGCTCTGCCTCATTTTGCCTCATCCTCCCATTTCAAAGTGAGGATGCCCCTCGGCTGTGCTGATCCAGGCTTTTGTGTGACCATGAGGCACATCTGACCAGGGAACTGATCAGACTAAAAATCATCATGAAGCATTTACAAATGCATGGATATTTTTGTGGCAGTGCCAGCTTACAGACACACTGGCTCTAGTTTCCCAGATGCAAAGAAATGTTTTCCATCTTGATCTCATGTAGGTTTTTTTATCAACTCCTGAAGCACTCATCTCCAAAGACAAGACACAAGCAGTTGAGAAGGAGAAAGATCAGCCCCTTTCTCACGCTCTCGCTTTCCCTGTTAAGGAGGAGACCTTTATCTCCCTATTAATTCCCCTCATCCACTGAGGGGTTCCTGAGTTCTGTGGGGGACATGTCCTGGAGGTCAGAGACTGCCTCGTGGCAGCCCGGAGTGACCCAAGGACAGGCAGCTTTGGTCCTGCCATGTGTCCAGCAGCAGCCGCCTCTGCTCCTGTCTGCTGCAAGAAGCACGTATAGCAAGAGGCTGAGAGAAAAATGAGCTGGAATAAGGGTTAGAAAATGTAAAATTTATCTCAAAAATTTGCTATATGGAGTTTAATTGATCCAGCCAGTGCACAGGAGGAGGAATTGAAATGGAGTTTTTTACCCAGCATATTTTTCACAGAATGAATTAATGACTTGCTGAAAAGGAGATTTGCAGTTGGCATTTCAGGCAGCCTTACTTCCTGGCTCTGGAATTATTTGCATTGTTGTTCACACAAAAGGAAAATAAACTCAACCACTTGACTTCCTTTTCCCTGAAATATATGTCTAAGATCACGGTTCAGAAAGGAAAGTAAATGGCAGATGGCAGCATCTTTGCAAAGTACACAGACTCTGAGCTATACAGACAGAAAAATTGTTTTTTTCAAAGAAAAACACAAAGGAAGAGTGAGAAAGAATAACAAAGCAGAGAAGCTCTCATTAAAAGTACTGGGGTAACTTTTGGTTACATTGTTACCACATACACAAGAGATAAACAAGAAATTATTTACATCCCTTTGTTTTGTGGCATTACTCTTCATTACATCTAGCAAGAAAGTTTTTTAAATAATAAATTGAAATTTTGCGCACTTAAGATCATCTGTCTTCCTCTCACCTTGAATCATTCCCTATGGGGAGGCTTCACCCTGCAATCCAGGCAGGATTGCCTGTCTTCCTCTGTGTACCCAGAGAGGGTTTAGGCAGACACCGCCTGCCTCTCCAGCAGCTCTTGCCCCACTTTCCTGAGTGTCAGGTCTCCCAAGAAGCAGGACAAAGTGTTACTGATGTTTGCATCAATTTTCAGGTTTCCTGCCCTTTTTCCACATGAGGAGAATGAATCTGAGCACACTTTCTTCCTTGATGGACAGACAGAGTGCCAGTGGAGACAGACCCTGGCTGTGCCATGGAACAGAGTCCCACATCGAGCGCTTGGTCACACAGCAAAGCAGGGTTCCTGTGTGACCCCACAACAGTTGGCCTGACAGCTGCTTTACTGCATTTCTTTTCACTTCTGCTTCATGTTGCCTTTGATATCAGAGTAGGAAAGAAATGAAAGGAACCAAAGATTACAGACTGCTCTAAAATCTCTTTTGTTCAAGAGGTCTTTCAGATTAAAATATTGCTGAAAGGAGACTGCTAAAAGTGAGAAAAGGTTTTAAGATGCTGAGGGAGCCTACACAAGAGTTAAAACAAGCTCAGGAGAATCCCTGTTGTTTCCAACCACCTTATAAGCCAAACACCTTCCTCCAGAGGTCTTGGTTCACATTATTTATATAGCAATCTTTTCTGATTCTACTCAAAGACTAAGCACCTCCAAAGTCTGGAAAATGGTCAAAAGGGGTGTTTGATCTTATGCTGCTTCTTACAAGAAAAAGTCTCCCAGAAGATAATGTGTCTCTGTTAAAACTACTCTATTTAATTCTTACAACCTTGTGGTATATATCAAGATTTGGACCCTTAAATTGCTTGGCATATTTTATTACTGTGTTATCTGCCTCCTTGGGGTATACAGCTGCTCAGTGAGCTTGTGTTTATAGAGCTCTTGAAGGTCTACAGATGGAGTGTAGAGAAGCAATCTATATTTTTACATTGTATATTCATGTACCCTCTTTTTCCTTAAGGCCTGGCCTCAAACACATGGATAACTAAGGTTTGATATGATTCCCTTGGGCATAGTGACAGAAACATATTTTCTGTTTATTGCTTCGCTAAGTTGATTTCTATCAGTAGTGCACTACATTCCTATCCTAGCAGGAGCCAGCACATCCCAAAGAAAAGTGGGTGATAAAAAGAGAATATTGTCTGTTGAGCTGCATTAGAATCAAGGCAGAATCAAGGCAGAAGACACCAAAGCAGAGAAACCTCACTGTGGTCTTCAACACTCTCATAAGAGGAACTGCTGGGGCAAACATCGTCTCTTCACTCTCGGGACCAGTGACAGGACCCAAGAGAACAGCATGAAGCTGAGACAGGGGAGGTTTAGATATCAAGAAAAGGTTTTTTACCCAGAGGGTGGTTGAGCACCAAGCATGAACGAGTTGAAGAAACATTTGGACAATGCTGTCAGGCACATGCTGTGACTCTTGGGGTGTGCATTTCCAGCCAGGCCAGGAGCTGGAACAGAAAACACTGAGCAGTGCTGCACACAAGCTGCTGCATAATCCTCTCTGGAGCAATCTTGTCATTACACACTTTACCTGTGTCACAGCAGAGTTTCAATAAGAGTCAATACAGAGAAGCAAGACTGTTTTCCCTGCTTTTCAATCCTGAATATACTTGAGGCCATCTTTTATATAACAGTTCTTTGCCTTTGTTTTGAGAAATCCTTCAGTATGGACAAATGAGTCTACATTTATACCTACATCATCCCACCACCGACAATGCAATTACAGGTGGAGAAGCCAACTGAAGAGTTTCCAATTATTCTGGGCAGTTCTGGTTACACTTCCTTAATCACAATAGGATAAAGAGAAAGCTAAATGTGCTATCAGCATAATGAGCCCACAGAAATGGCCCATTACATTTAGTGACAGACAGACAAACACATATGGACAAACATTAGGAAGAAGTTTGTTTAGCTATTTTCCTAGTTACCAGTCATGGTGAATATCCCTAATTCACAATGCTCACAGACAAAAGATGTAATAAATGAGTAAGTATTCCTGACTGCTCACAGAGATACCTACATTTGAAATTTATGTTCCCTAGTGAAAGCTTTTAAAGTACACATGGAGGACATCTCTAAGGACATAAGTGATAAGACATAAGTTGAACAGGAATTCAAATTTACTCCTTACCAAAATGAACTTCTTCCTGCTGTTTTATCAGGTACCTAAGATTCTCAGCCATATTCTGCCCACCTGGGAGATAAGAGTTATTAACAAGGAAATTCTTACGAAATATTTATCAATAACACTTTGCAATAAGACTTCTTCAATTTTTGCTTTTTACAGTTCTCACAGGAGTCAGGTTAAATTCTGATCTGAGAACAAATGGACAAGCTGTTAACTGGTTGCCTTCTACAGAGACACCCATGTTTCTTTTACTGATATTAATACACAGTTTTCACAATTTTTGTAAAGGAGATACAGTGGGAAAATAAAGAAACAGCTTTTCGAGCAAGAAGGTGGACTAAGTAGACATAGCTGATAACCCAGAATGTGTTTTCATTTCACCTAAGGAGGCAGCAACCCATTTATGATGCCAGATAGTATTTTTCAAACATCCTCACGGCTAAGGACACAAGTTGCTGCACTTTAGAAATATTAGAGAAGAATGAGGACAGTTTTACTCCCATGGATTCACCAGGATATGTATTTTACCAAATAACTACAGCATGCACTCCTTTATTTGATTCATCCAAGAAATCCCAGTATTGTGAGCCCGTTTCAAAATCATGACACAAGAGATATGGCCTCTTGTGTTGAGTGAATGTTTAAGTGTAACATTGCCCAGCCATCTATTCAACTGCAAGCTTCAGAAAACTAAATACTGACAAATAGTCCGGGCTCATGTCTGTGAAATGCTCCACATGTGCTAACTGAAAGAGTTTGATGCTAGCTTGCTCTCAAATGTTAACAGCTTTGCGAAAACAATGGCCTCTCTTCTGCAGCAGAATTTTTTCTTGTTTAACCCCCAATAAAAGTAGGTTTTGATTTAGGTTTGACAAAAAACTCATCTATCATTTAGTTATGACAAAGTGAAAAGAAACCTGTTCCTTTGTTTTAAGGCAATTGTATACAGCTAAGAGACATACGTGTTGGCCCTGAACTGCACTGAGGTCAATGAGCCTCTGAGCACCTACACTGGCTGGTGGCCACACCAACATTTCTGCAGAAAAGTGCCACTCCAGGTATCTAACACAAGTATCCAAGGCAATAATTCCACTTTTCAGTCAGAGAGCAAGTGAGTCCCACTTTCCCAACAGGCCTGTCCCCCCTCTGCAAGGTAACTCGCTTGGGAAGCCCGGGCTGGAGGTGCAGGTGCTGCTGTGGCAGCCGGAGCAGGCTGGGACAGAGGCACGGGACACGGAGCAGCAGAGGCCAGGGGGCACAGGAGGGGGCACAGCCAGCCCTGCCTGCCTGGTACAGCCCAAACTGCTCCAACAGCCAGGCTTAGGGCCATGCTTTCACAAAGCCCTGACCAGGAGAAACCAAATAACCTGGGGGATCTCAATCATGACTTACCAACTGCCAAAAAGAGAAAAGAACCAATAAAGTGTATGCCTAGGAAATGTTTTTCACATATCTGAGAATAAGTAATTGGTTTGTTGAAGATAAAAGTAATTTTTTGGTTGTGGGGTTTTTAAAGTTACATTTCAGTGAGAGACATGCAATTTTAAAAGCAACAGCCTGTGTTAAATTTATCACAACTTCACAATGAAACCTGAAGCTTGACTTACAAACAGCTCATGGGGACAAATGCTTCACACCACAGCTTCACATTAATTACTGTAATGTAAACATGAAAAAAACTGTACTGCAGTCTGTTCATGCGTGGACAGGTCAAGGCTCTGGGACCTCCTCAACATGAAGAATATTTCCAGGGAAAAGAAAAAAAAAATCCCACATACACACATTGTCACAGTGCCCAACAATTTCCTTGGACATCTGATAATACCTAACCTCATCCTTAAACAGAACAGTTGAATTTATGCTATTAATATGGTCAGCTAAAATCACTAATTACAAAATTTTCTAGCCTCACTGCTGTGGAAGAAATGGGAGAATAATATGAATTCTAGCTATGCCTATGATATTGTGGAATCCTTCCAGTTATTGACCATCAATATGAGTTTACAACAATATATTTATATATAGCTGTTTCCAGCTTTGTTTTGATGAAATTAAAAGCCAAGTTCCTCAAGCATCATGACTTAATGGGCAGTCCTATTTTAGGACTTTTCCCAGTAAATCCAAAAGATTTAATTGTTTGTATTTTTCTTTTGATGCCCCTAAGCACATGTAAATTATGGCAAGTAGATGCATTATCCAGTTTGATGAGTTATCATCACCACAGAGACTATGATTTCAGGTGTTCTGCTCTTCATGTAATTGTTAGTCCTCCTTTTTTGACAAAGATTAATTGAGCAAAGCATATCTTTTAACATATGACAGCTATGAACCTTCTAAATAGAAGAATTTATTTTTCTAAAAAACCTGGACCTGAAATGAATGCTTGTACTTTCCTCCCTTGAGTCCAAGACTGTGGCTTCTGCATCTGTTACAGCCTCTTTCCACAATGTTATAGAGAAGAAAGTCTTTCTTTGCAGCACTGATTTGGTTTCAGATCCATTACACCCAGGCAGAATAAGCATTTAGAATATTTAGGAAACTTTAAATGAAGTTCCCAGAAAGGAGATTGCAATCTTCTGCAAAATTACCTGTGCCATCTGTCCAAAATTTCCTCCAGAAAATACTATGAAAACATACAGCCTAGAACATAACAGATCCCCAGATTTCCATGTAGATGTGTTCTTAATGTTCAGTATAATTATCTTCTTAACAAGATTCAGTAATAATCACAGACTTTTCCTTAGGTAATTTAAGGGTTTCATAAATGGGGAAGGCATTTCAGCATCTTGGTCTATATACAGATGAAAGCCATGATCACAGAAAATTTAGAATAATGTCTCTTTAGGGAAAATGAGAAGAGTTTGCTACATTTCCTAAATAATTGAGCAGCTGCATTCCCTCTTTTTTCCAGGGAAAGGAAAATGTACATTTTAGCAGAGATGCACAGTGTTAATTTGACTCAGTTGTGCTCTGCCTAACAGACTCCTGGGTGTCAGGATGAACAGCTGTGTTCTCCCTTGGCTTCTCACCCGGGTCATCCCAGGAGTCAGTCAGCATCCTGCCTGCCTGCACTCCAGCACCTCCCTCAGCAGCAGTGGCACAGCATGGACTACAGCTACTGCAACCAGCCAGGCTGCAAGAGCTGTGGCTTCCATCATGGGCTTCCACTGTGATCTAGACACATTAATACAACTGCACTTACATAGGACAGGCTTTCTTGAAAGAAAGATCAACAGCCTCAGCAGACACAGCAGCATTCCAAAATATTAGCAAAATATTGCCATTGAAGAGTGATGTTAGCTGAACTCATTTGGTGTCTGCCTGCAAATTGCCCATGAACAGTTAGCAAGATCCTCAAAAGTGCTCATTATCTGGAGGATTATTCTTGATGTGCAGTCAGCTTATAAAAGGTTTGCTGCAAATACAGTCCTCATCAAGACAATTACTTACAGAAGTTACACAGTACAGCTTTCTGTGCTCCGACTGGCTGGCTTCTCTGGCTTGCACAGCACAGCACGAGCTGTGAATAGTGCAATTAAATGCACAACTTCCTGTCACAGTATGGAAACACTATGCTAAACATTTGCTTTTTGCCATCATCTATCCTCAATGCTTGAGCCTTTTATTACTTACAGTATGACTACACCAAGATAGAAAAAGGGGCAGATTGAATTAAAACAATTTTAAAACCAAGGATCCAAGAGCTTAAACATTGCTAATATCTTGCTAGAAAGCTTTATTTCACTCCAAAGTAGAAAGGAAAGGAGGTAACACCTTCCTTTGCCTGCATAAGTATCCCTAAATGTGATACAATTTATTCCAACACACAAAATCCAAAGCTGATAGAACCTTTCCACTCTCCCTGTGACATCCCATATCCTCCTGGTTGGAAGGTCTTTGAATTTCAACACCAAGTTAAAAAAGATCATAGCAAAAGAAAGGAGGAAAAAAAAAAAGTCATCCTTATAGTGATGATATACTGAATCCATCATCTAAATGGATTAAAATACAATATATAAATGAATTTGCTACACACTCAAATATTGAAGGCAACTTTTTTAATATTTACAATTGATGAGGTTAAAAATATTCTGAATAACTTCTGGGCAAACTGCTAAAGGAAGTACAGTAACGTGGGCATTGAAGTGCTTTCAGTCATTATTCTAATCATAGTGATCTTAGTTCACGTACTTTAGTCCTCCTCTTTTCCAAATGAGTAATTAACACAAAATTTTTAATTCTCTATAATTTGAGTACATTAGTTTTACACTCTGATTTCACTCCATATAATTCACATCCTTCATACACAAGTCCCACAAGGCAGTAAATTTGTTACAGGTCACAACACATACATGATAACAGAAAGATCTGCTGTCACAAACTTGGATACTGTGAATAATTTTGCAAACTTCCTAGAATTATTCCTGTGTTGCAGCTAAACCTGAGTTAGGTGCTAGTTTAGGATCTCTGAAATTCTTGACTGCTAAATCATCACAAAGTAAGTATTTCACTGCTTAGTTCATATTTCTCTGCCTAATCAAGCTAGGTATTTCTTATACAAATACAAAATACACATAATTGAAATTACTGGACAGGACCAATGTTACCAGAAATAATCTGTAGGATTATACTGTGGCCAGAAAAATACACAACATAGCTATTTATCCAACCGCTCTGTGATACTACAAAGAGGAAGTGAGATCAGTCCTGGAGGCATAAATTATTTTACCTAAATTACAGACCATTGTGGGAACCCTTAAAATCAGAAGGTTTTGGACAAGTTGCAAAAGACAGACCTCAGAGACAGCAGAACTGTGATTAGAGCTAAGCAGTAGCCATAAGATTTGTCAGCAGAAAAATTATACAAGAAGTAGAAAGTAAGGACAAATAGAACAATGGTCAGTGTATTAATGCTTGGCTAGAATAACTCCCTAAGCTACAGAAAGCTCCCTAGATATACAGAAAAGTATATACTTTCTGTATATCTAGTGAGATATTAAGAAGTTCTAAGCTTAATAATGGAGCTCTATGCATTGTGTTTTAAGGTGTACAAGCAGGTATTGTATTCAAAATAAGCGAACATTGTTTTAACCAAAGGTACGTGTGCTTATAGTGGCTGAATAGAATTACTGTCAATATGCTTTTGCTTTGTGTGATTAGTCAAAAAGCTTTTAAAATAAGTTGTAACATTAAGTTCTTTGTCTATGGTCTGGGATGTGAGCTGCTGGTATCTTCCCATTGTCATAACCCTATAATAAAGCCAGTACGAAAAAATAAAACAATTTGAGACGTGTTCCAAAACAATCCCATCCCATTCATAATTTGTACATAGTCCCCCAATCAACAATAGACCACAACTTCTCAGCTAATTGCATTAGATATTTGTGTAGGTATTGTATTCACACTATTTGCCAATTTTGCTTATGCTCTTTTCTTTCAAATCTCTTCCCTGAGTATAGCACAAAGCTCAAGGAAAGAAGGAATATGAATTTTAATTTTTAAATCTTCACCTCACAAGAGCTGGAATAGGAGGGAGCTCTCATTTTGGTTTTCCCCTCAATCTTCCTAAAAAATAAGTAAATGTAAAATTCATCAGGAAAACTACAGCCTGTGTACTCTTAACCACTTGACTTGCACTTTGCTCCAAAATTCTGCAGGGATAGTGTAGAACACTCCAAACCAAAGCAAACCATCTCAACTCTTACTGTTCTTTTAAAAGGCAAAGTAAACAAAATAAAAACCCACCAAATATGCAACAGAAAAAGATAAAATTATTTCAAGACCCAGCAATCCAAGGGCCAATATAAGAAGCATTCATCCCACATAGCTACCTATAGATTTCATAACTGAGAAAAGAATTCTCTACAACAGCTCAGAACCTTTTTTTCAAAATGGAGTAAGGCTTTTGTTGCTTCTAATCCTTTCAGAGCACACAAGATTGGATATCACAGCCATGACATTGCTGGACTGAAAAGCAATTTTATGTAATTTTGCAGTTTGTAAGAGGCATTGGTTACAATTTTCCTTTCACTCAGATGTCAGCACAGTGCTCATGGTAACTAATACACCTATCCTTAGGAAAGAAAAGATAAAGAACATAATACACTGTTAGATAATGCAAAATAGTTTCCTAAAATAATACATCATATGCAGAATAGTACACTTAGTTGTGGACCTTAATGCTGGAGTCCATTAAACACACTGACTTACCTATCTCTTGCTCTATAGCTCCAATCTATGATTGCTAGATTTCTTTCTTTATTAACGCAGTTTTCTAGACTTTACACTCTTGTGTCTTCATTACATTATGGCTTGTTGCACTTGGTGGTTTTCCTCACTGGCACTTCCAGTGGAAGTATTAGCAGAGTTTCACTGTGAAGCCAGAAACACAACCAACCTACCAGACCAGGGATGGGTTTTGCCTTTCTCAGAACTGTATCACAGCAGGTTGTTAAAGCAGGATACATCCCCTCTCTGGATATTACAGTAGCATCTGTGTGTATATTTATCACAACCATATTTATTTAGGATGTACATGTGTCTGCTCTGCCAAGACTGTTGTGTTCTGCAGCCATTTGGAGCAATTAAAGGTCTCACTTAAATGCACTGCTCCCAAACATTTGCTGGTACTGCTTGGTGGGAAAAGATTGCAAACCCTGAGTTCCGTGAAAAGAAATGAAGGAGATCACAGCCCACCTCTACCTAATTAAATTGCCCCAGTTATAGGGCAAAACAAATTGAACGTGATGAAGCTCTGAAACAGGCAAAAAGTGCACATTACCCTAGTTTGTGAAAGGGAAGAGCAGCATGTGAGTTCAGTCATTAAATAATTAAAAGTGCATGTAATGAAGACTAGCAGGACAGTGCTAGCTGTAAGAATTTATATGGAGAATACAGTCTGTATAGATTTAGCAGATGTTCAGGTTGTTTCTCTGTTGTTCTTAAATCTCTGTGTGAAACAATGCACAGGGTATCTAACAGTCCTTTCATTCCAATGGCCTGCCTAGGGGGTGGTCTGACTGCATGTGTCAGTGGTGTGAAATCAGAGAGGACATTTCTAAGACAAGACTTCTATCTTTTTATCTGAATACATAGTTTGTTCTATCCAAAGTAAACATTAATTATTTCAGAGACTCTTGCAAAAAGCTCCTCTGTTGCATGCTTCTACTATCCTTTAGCTCTGAAGTAACACAACAGTAAAACTCAAGAAGGTGGAACCTACAGGCACTCTCCAGCTACTGATGTGCCTTGGAGGAGTCAGCACTGAGCTGGCAGGCTTGAGGCAGCTTGTCTCATTTCCACAAAATTATGATAAACTGAACTGGTTCCCAGCAAAATTGCCAAGAGCAATGGAATGTTCAGGGCTGGCACATTCCCTCCATCCAGAAAAGTCTCAAAACTACCTGATGCTGGAGGCAAGACTGGAACAGCCCAAGACTGGGCTGTCAGTGCCAGAACCCTGTCCAAGCAGGCAGCTCTCTGCACAGCAGCCAGTGAAGTACCACCATACTAGGCTGCCACTGTGATTCACCTTATATGGCCCACAAATTGTGTTTTCTCACGGAAAGACTGGTTTGGGGGGAGAGAAGAAGGAAGCCAACAAGAATAACTGAACTGTGTTAATTTATTTTTAGACTTTTATGGAGTCTACTTGAGCGCTGATCTTTGCATGGGTAAGACAGCATACATATCTCTCTCTTCTGTACCTTTCCCAATGAGTTCCATTCTGTCTGATTGCCACCAAAGTGTGTTCTTGTTAATAGGACACACATTAGCATTTAGTCCAAATTAGATTTGTAAGTATTTGTGTGCATAGCTGCTACAGATGCTGCCGATCCTAGAACAAAGTACACTATTTTTCATTCTTTAAATAATTTTAAAATGTTCCACAGCACATTTTGAAAGATTGGCCAGAAGAAATGCTAAGAAGCAAGAAAATTCTAGAAACTATACAATTATTTTCATATACCTTTAAAATTATCTAAATGGTGAACATGCTATGCATGCTTATCTTCTTTTATATATAACCATCTGTGAGAAAATACCAGTCATAAAGGCATTACTTCAGTTACACTGCTCTATTCCAGTACACTATCTTGCATTGTGGTACCTCATGAGAAAAAAAAGGAATATCTGAGAAATGCATTAAGACACTTAGCTGATTAATGGCCAGCCATATATAAGCTCATTTTTTGTTCCCTAGGCTTTTACAGTCTCGCAATGGAAAATTTTTCTTCATATTTTTCAGAAATAACAGAAAATTCCAAGAAATGGAAGCCGCTGCTAGTAAAAGAAGAAGAGCCGAGTATCGTCAGGGTTAATAGCTCCTATTTGAGATCCATGAATGATTACAAAGTTACTTTTCTATATCGAACTTTCAAGTCTCATTAATAATATGCTGCCTCTCCAGGACACAGGTGCACTCACGGTACAAAGGCTATCGGTTCATCACATGGAATAGAAGAGCTAGAGGAACAATGCCTTCAAAGGTCTCATGTTTATACATTTTGACAGTAGTTTGTTGGGCAAGCGCTCTTTGGTACTTAAGTATAACTCGTCCTACTTCTTCCTACACGGGCCACAGACAGGTCAGCAGCATATCCATAGCCAGAAAAAATGTTTCCTTTGGCAACATAAGAACTCGACCTATAAATCCACATTCCTTTGACTTCCTTATCAATGAACCCAACAAATGTGAGAAGAGCGCCCCGTTCTTGGTCATTCTTATCAGTACAACTCACAAAGAGTTTGATGCAAGGCAAGCCATTCGAGAAACGTGGGGTGATGAAAACAACTTCAAAGGAATTAAAATCGCCACACTATTTCTTCTGGGAAAAAACACAGATCCTGTGTTAAATCAAATGGTAGAGCAAGAAAGCCAAATTTTTCATGACATTATTGTGGAAGATTTTATCGACTCTTACCATAACCTCACTCTGAAAACGTTGATGGGGATGAGGTGGGTAGCAACATTTTGTTCAAAAGCAAAGTATGTTATGAAGACAGACAGTGATATTTTTGTAAATATGGACAATCTTATTTATAAGCTGCTCAAACCTAACACCAAGCCAAGGAGAAGGTACTTCACAGGCTATGTTATAAATGGAGGACCAATAAGAGATGTTCGCAGCAAGTGGTACATGCCCAGAGATTTGTATCCTGACAGCAATTACCCACCCTTCTGTTCAGGCACTGGCTACATTTTTTCAGCTGATGTAGCAGAAATGATTTACAAAACCTCCCTTCATACCAGACTTCTACATCTCGAAGATGTGTACGTTGGACTCTGCCTTCGGAAGCTGGGCATTCACCCCTTCCAAAACAGTGGCTTCAATCACTGGAAAATGGCCTACAGCTTGTGCAGGTACCGGAGGGTGATCACAGTGCACCAGATAACACCAGAAGAAATGCACAGAATTTGGAATGACATGTCCAGCAAGAAACACCTTAGATGTTAAGATTTTTACAGATGTAAATACCTTTTTTAAAATTTTGGTTGATTTTGGTTATTTTCTGACAAAGTGATCTGCTCATTCACAGGTCAAACTGTGGGATATTAACTGTGAGAGGATTTTTAATGACTGATTTTTCATTCTCACTTTGACTACTGGTTTACAAACTTCAGGCTCTTTTTCATAAGGACATTATGCCAACTGAAAGAATCTGGAGTCAAATCTCAGATTTTGTATATTATCATCTATTGCACATATCCATTCTTGCATCTGTGTGTAAAAGGACAGTAATAAACTATTATGAGCTGCTTAACAATTCACACCCCAGCCTCTGAGATAAGACTCAGGCTCTAAGAAATGAAGAATTACAAACATACTTTTATTCTTCTTTTGCCACCCTACAACCATTTCTAGTTGGGAGCCTTGTTAATTAAGCAGCATACATTTGCACTGAACTTATATACCTACTTTGACATGTGTATTTTATAGTATGTGTGCAATTCCCAAATAGCTTATTAATGGTGTAGTAGCAGAATTTAGACAGGTAAGAACATAAAAGTTTAGCTGGCCTTAGAAGCAAACCCAAACATTGAAGTATATTTTTATCCACCAAATGGTATTTCTTTAAATTATTTCAGAATAACCCATTTCTTTACAATTCTTAAAATAGCCCATAAAATATGTAACACAATTTAAAAATTAAGTAAATCTGTACGTGAGATAAGACAGGGGATGAAAAACTATCTTTAAACTATATGAGAAAAGCATGAATATCTTAACTTTTAATTTCAAAGCAAGGCAATGTCTCTCAGTAGTATTAACAGATTCTCCATTAAACACCTTGAATAGCAATATATAATTATACTGAATGCTAAAATTGTCAATAAGCAGCATATTTCTTCAACATCAGCCAGTGCGCTATTTACCTGAAAATAAGTAACACAAAAGCAGCTTTTAAGGGGAAGCTTTACTTTTTGCTGCAGTACATATAGAAACAAGATTCTAACAGATTTTAAATGGTGTAGAAAAGGGGAATTTAGTCCAATAAAAGAATGCAATCAATTTTCTGTTGACTGGATATACAACAGAATACATAACATGTAAGTACAAATTTCACAGCAAAATAGAGGCTTTTAAAGGAAAAAACTATTAAAACTACACAAATGCTATCCTTTTTAAAAACCTACTGAAGTTATCCATTTACTCCTCATAGTCAATACTCACTGAGGTCCCACTCAGGAGATCAAGCACACAATATTTATTCAAGTTTCATAACATGATTATATGTATTTTGATTATGAATGTTTACAGAATGTCATGAAAGCTCTGATAAATTCAGTCCATCTCTACTCAGTACCACCTTATAACAAGGGGGTGAAATATGATATTGCTCAGCAAATAATTTGGAATGAAGAACTCACACACAAGTTACAAAAAACCAAAACTCACTACACGTATTATCAGCTGACGACTATTCACACCATATTCAGCACACACAGCCTCATTCATTGCAGCTGGCATTATGTGTAACATACACAAAACTGTTAAGTCTGTATGTTATTGAGAATGTCTATAAAGTTGTCAGAAATTAGCTGAAGAAGAATTTAAAGGGAAACTTTTACCTGATTTTGCCATAGATGTACACAGCATTTTACAACAGTAACAGAGGAATGAAGATGCTATCCTAAAAGGTTTGCAGTTCCATGGCAAATTGTTAGTCTTGTTCACAGATGCAGCACTATGATTTCAAAAGAAATTACTTGTAAATAAGGTAAAGTGTACCTGGCTTTTAAGTCAGTAGCAGAAGCCATCTCAAGCAAATCTATGTCAGATCTGAAGATGAAGCTAAGCTACGCAACAGGCAACCTAGGAGTTACTGTTAACAGGAGCTTGTGTACCCCCCATAAATAAAACTAACCCAAACCAAAACCCCAGTAATTTTTATAAGAATGCTAAATCTCTTGCAGCATAATTAGAGAGTTATCCTTCTCTAGTTGATCTAGTCCTTGTTAAAGCTGCTATGCCCTATTAAATCCAGAACTTCCAAGGTACAACTAATTGCATAAGTGAATATATAACACACTGACTGGGTGAAGTTCAGATTTCCTTACACAAACCCAATAATATTCTTGTTTATGAATGAAAATGCGGGAGGAATTCATCTCCAGCCCTTGGGTAAATCAGATAGCACAGATGCCATCCTGCCCAGAACATATTTTGTAATAATTTGAACCCGCAGGCCGCGATCTCTTCTGCTATCCTTCTGCACTGTGCAGTAATTTGGGGGTTCTGAATCACAAACAAATGGATTTGGTTGCCTTATTTCTGCTGATGCTTCTGTGGCCTTTGCTTAGTAACCAGGAGGACAGCAGGGCTCCCAGTCCAGATACCTCAGGGCTCAAGCAGTATGGTAGCCTTGAATTTCTCCTAATACAAGTAGACTGCATTAATAATTGCAAGGTACCTTGAAAATAGTATCTGAAAAAGTGTATTTCCTGCCATTTATAAATAGACAGACCTTCAACAGAAATGTAAATGTTCACCTTGAAACTGATGTACATATTTCTAAGGCATTTTCTTCTGTATTCAGCTGTATATATGTGTCAGTCTGCTTGCTATGTAGAATTTTGTTATGCATGGAGCTGAGTGAGGCATTATATTTGTCCAGTGTTTCAAGAGCCTTAAGCATGTGTGCCCTAACTTTTGAATGTACAAGATACGTTTTCTTTTGCTGTCAAGTGAATTTAAAACAACATAACAAAATCCTAATTTTCTACTTCCATTAATTTTCTGGTATTTGATTTCATTAGCTCATTACACTTTCATTTATTGTTTTCACTTTGCTCAGAAATTTCACTGTTGGAACCTGGATATGGAAAGGTAGCAATGCATCTACTTATAGGGACAGTTTTCCCTTCCACTCAGTAGTATTTGTGCCATGTGGGATACTGTTAAGAAACAAATGTTTTCAATAGACTTCCTTTAAACCAAAAAAAAAAAATTACATTACTTAAAGGTCATTTTGTTTCATTGGGCATGGGACAAATGACAACTTGGTTAAACATGCTCGCTTCTACTCACTTCAAAAGTTTGACTGTAATCACATTTTGATTCCAAAATGCATATGAAAAAAGCACATCGAGCGAAGCAGCTGGGGGGGAAGTGCCTCTCTTTAGGAGAAATTTTTTCACAAAAGCATTTTTCCTTTTTTATTTTGCTAAAACTGTGAGAGAATTTAAACAGAAGCCTCAAGGTTCATTTTCCACATTTCCTAAGAATAATGTTAAGTATAAATTTTGATTCTTTGAGGGTATTTTGTCTTCATAATGTAGATGGCAATGGCAATTTGTAAATGAAGAGTGTAATTAACTAGAAAAGCTTGTCAACCGTAACCGAAATGTAGGTGTATCATTATATATGACTGGCTGTACTTATGTATTTATTTGTCTAAATTGTATATATTGTTTTATCTGTAGTGTCTGTAGGAGTGCATTCTTTTAGATTAATGTATTATTTACAGTTTTGTGAGGTTGCCAGCAAAGCTGCTAATCAAGATACTATTTTTTTGTATCAATGTCAAATAATAATAAAAAAAATCCAGTGAAAAATGGCATGTGTCCTGTAAGTTTTCTTCTTCACCTCTTTCTAGAAATGTAAATTGTATTACCTAGAAACAAGTGTCAGTGAACTTGTTCATTTGTAATGAGGAAGAATATTGTGCTGTAAAA
Source organism: Lonchura striata (assembly GCF_050655825.1). Classification (NCBI taxonomy): domain Eukaryota; kingdom Metazoa; phylum Chordata; class Aves; order Passeriformes; family Estrildidae; genus Lonchura; species Lonchura striata. Next base: position 19,156,575 of record NC_140709.1, read on the forward strand.
GCCGATTTTTTTTTTAATTTAAAAAAAATACTACTTTTATTCATTATTTGTGCAACAACTTCATTGAGTTGATGTCCACACAGTCAGGTGTACTACTTCATCTGAAGCTTCTGAAGTTGAAAGCAGTAACATTAACACAGCCATGGCAACACGTGGCAAAGCAGCAGACGGGTTCATCCGCTGCTCTGCCTGATTTAGCTGCTTTGGCATCCCCAGCCAATGAGACCAAGGTTTGGCCAGTCTGAGATGGCAAAGCTTTTCCACACCCTCAGCAGGGCTCTTCTGCTGCTTGCATGGTGTCTTAATGTGTGGACTTGCAGCCATCAAAAGCTGCACACAGGAGAAAAGGAGAAGTGTCCCAAAACCCACATCTCATAAAACCACAATAAAGTTGTTTGATATTGCTGTGTCACCAGCCAGGTCACCCAGTCAGAAGGCAGGCTCCTTCCTGGTCTCTCACAGACACACAGTGACCATGACAGCCTTTCTGCACCCCCCCCCCCCCCACCACCACATAAAGCACCAGAAAATAAATGAAGAATCACAGTCTGAGTACACTCAGATTACCCAGTAAATCTCATGTAGCCTTTGTCTCCCAACACACATATCTTAAGATACTGTTTTGTCTCTCAGGGAGGTCTGGGCAACTTTAGGGTCCTCATATCAAAATAGACGCAAAAAACCAAAATAACACAGAAGCAGGAAGAAGTCCCTTTTCTTATGTAAGAACATAGGAAAAATTAATCTCTCCCCATTCTCTCCTTTGCAGTTTCCTACATAGAACAAAATATCTAACCTCTTTTCCACTGGCTTTAGAGCTCAATATCCAAAACTCATTCATGAAATGGAGGGGAAAATAACCCCACCCCTGAGAAGAAAGGTAGCTTTTGCAAACCAAAGTGGTCATCAGAAAGTAGCTGAAGCCTGCAACAGAGTCCTCAGGCATCCTGGAGTGTCTGCAGCAACACAGCAACCTTACAAACTGCAATGAGATGTTTTAAAGCAACCAAGAGTTTTACATACAGCAAAACCCCTCCAATCGTTTTCATCTCTCTGTTTCCACCAAAGCAGCCTGAGTCTAATTGCAACACTTAGATGGTGTTTAATTAATAGACAGCTTGGAGATATACAGATATTAGCACTAGTAGGGGTAGATTTCACGTAGCTTGATTATCTTAATTACAAGCATTCTATTTTCTCATTTACTTAATTGATTCTCATAGATTTTCCAGAGAAATTTGCAGTGCCCTGAGTGAAAATAGTATGTAGAAAACCTTCTTAAAAGTGCTGACACTGGCTTATTACATCAGCAATGTACCAAAAAAGGAAGATCTATATGACACGGAACATTGTAGAGAATAGCATCTGCTTCCTTTTCTCTTGTTAAAAAATATGAATTTATGAAATGGAAGAAGAAGAGTCATCTGGGGAGAAAAAAGAGGAATTATTCAACTGCACCTGCAATTAAGTTGTGTCAAGTATCTCCTCTGATGACTTGTCTAACACAGGAAAAAAATACATTTTTCTGCTAGGTCTGCATATTAGCCAAATCTACATTATATCTCTGCCTCACCTGAAAGAGCCAAGAGCAAGAGGCATTTATTAGTCATGCAAGATTTATCCTTGAGCACTTGTTCTGCAAAGGCAGTATTACATTTCAAGCTGGACAGAATTAAGTGCAGCAGTTTTGTAACGCAGACACCTTTTATTTGGGTGAAGCAAATACCCCAAACTTCAGGTGTGCTGGCTAACAACTACCATATCTGCTTCTATCAAGTATCCCTTTTCTCTTTAAGAGTTCCTTTCTCTGGCCTATCTTCTAACATGACATCTTTCTCCAAAGAGAAATGGGACCTCTAGGTATCTCAGGATATCAGTAAAAGCAAGGGGGAAGTAGAGAACACCTACAGCACCGAGGTGCAGCATTACAAGCTTTTCCCTCAATTTACAAAAAGTCACTTAGCCTTGCTCTGTCCTTCTGTACATTTAATCTACTTCAATCTGGTATATTTTTCTGTTATTTTCAAAACTCTTTCAATTTTCTTTACGTGCTTTTGCATAGCTCAGCATTCTCCCATCCAAAAGTATCCATTCAAACCAGCCACGAAGAACAGTGTTTCCATGAAGAGAGGGCCCTTACCTGACAGGTTTAGAGTCCTACACTAATACCCAGCAAACTGATTTCAGCAAGTTTTAAGGGACAAGTAGCACTTGAAGTTGTTCCTTCAAAAATCTTTTATTTGATATTGACTAGTTCAGGTATATGGGGAAAAAAAAAAAAAAGATCTATCATCTTTCATCTTGCCTCTGCCTCCAGAGATGACTAGCACAAGTCTAAGGCTGTTTGGCTTTTTTTCCTTATTCCTTTTACCTTTCCTCACAATCTTGGATAGTTCATCAGAACTCAAAACAGCATTTTTTCATGTTTCACTTTAACTCCCACTTAATCAAGTATACTTTATTCCACAATTTCAATGTTTTAACCTTTTTATCTGCTTCTGCTCTCTGTGTTGTCTCTGCTCTCCTCATATCTCCCTAGTAGTCAGATACCTGGTGTTGAATCTGTTACAAGAGTATTTGCATGAAGGCTGAACGCAGCACTACTTTTCTCTGTCGCTGTCTTCGAGCTATCAAAAACTGCATTATTGGATTTGCTTCACCAGACGGGACAGCTTATCTTACTAATATCACATGTAAAGCAGAAAATGAACTTCCGCTGGCCTCTGGGCAGACACTAAGTCTGCAAGGCTGCAGGAGCTTTGGACACGGCAGGCACTGCAAGGAGCTCCCCAGCAAGGCTGCAGGAGCTTTGGACACAGCAGGCACTGTAAGGAGCTCCCCAGCAAGGCTGCAGGAGCTTTGGACATGGCAGGCACTGCAAGGAGCTCCCCAGCAAGGCTGCAGGAGCTTTGGACACGGCAGGCACTGTAAGGAGCTCCCCAGCAAGGCTGCAGGAGCTTTGGACACGGACCGCGCCCGGAGTTCCCAAGGGCTGCCCGCACAGCCATGCGGGACGCAGTTAGGGAGTTTTGTACAGAACACCATTTCCCCGCACAAAGGCCACGGAAAGGCCCAGATCGTTCCGGACAAACTCGGCGCTCAGCTCTGTATTATGTTTGCCATCACTTCGGCAGGATGGGTCATGAAATGAAGAACGGCTGCCCCTGGAGAGTGGTGCCCTGGTAGGATGAGGCCGCCTGTGCCTCCCCATCACCGCTCCACTCCAAGCATAGCTGTACTTTGAATTAGCAACACAGCTGATGCCAAGGTTGATGATAGGCCGCTTTAATTGCTCATTAAAAGCAGTATTATTTACTGCCTTGTTTTTTGGATTCAGCATTTCTACACATGGGGATAAAAGTAATGGGCTAGAATAAAAAATATATACAGCATGTAATTAAAATAACATTTTTTTAATAGGGGAATATACGTGCACATAGTGCAGGTGCTGTCACAGAAGTAGAGGTTATGGAAGTATACTTTTTAAATTGTATTATACTGCAATTTAGCTGTCACTTCAAACAGATGGGTGAGTTGTGCAACATTTTTAAACTGATTTAATTACTTGCAAAGGTATTGGCTTGTGTTAATTGGTGCAATAAATTACACAATGGTTCACAGATTCTATTAAAAAGGACTTTGAACATGTAGTATCTATAGGAAAATAAACTGAGCTTTGCACGTCACTATTTGACGAAATATTTATTGGCTGTTTTATCAATTCATAAACAAGATCAAAAAAGCCCACCATTCACACAAGACAACACACCTAACATGATAGATATTGATGCATAGTTGTATCTCAAGAGACAGGTGAAGACAATATATCCAGCCATACACCTAGAAGAATGATCAGACTAAGTAAATGTAAATAGGTGACCCTTACTTTCCCAAAAAACACCCCACTGGTTGTGTGCAGTTTATCCAGTGTGGGATGATTACTGCTGTCCTTCTTTAGGGTAAAGCTGTTTACTGAAACATGAGACATGGGGAAGAAGGTCCACAAGCACATGCAACAGCTTTTGAAATATCTAGGCCTCTACTCTAGTCAATTTAAGGTTTAAAATCCAGATGTTGCTTCTTGTCTTGAACTCCAGGAACACCCAAAATCCCCTAAAGTCAACAGGTGGAAAAATGTCTAGCCTATTAAGTACGCAGCAAACTACAGCTGTATTAGGACAGCCAAACAAAATCTGCAGGGCAGCAATGGTCTTCAAACTCTGTAGCAGCAATATTAGGAGAGCTTTCTACCATAAGCAGACAAAAACCTTGCAGGACCTTTGGTTACACTTTGGCACAAATTTTACACTGGGAAGACCAGATTTTAACTTGGAGAAAAGATAATGGTGGCCCGAAATGCTACATTTTAGGATTTCTATGAACTAAGGAGAGTGAACCTTTAGCAGAAAAAGTTACTCATTTGTGACAAATCACCTATTTTCTGACCATTTAAAATGAAATGGTTTTGATTTTTTTTTCATGGTTTTGGAATTTCTGTGCATGAAATGTCATTGAAAACAAGCTTGCACTTTTATCTTCTGCTAAACACCAGAGATATACCACTTCAAAGGAGTACATTACATTTTATCCGAATGCTGGGACATACATATCAGTAAGTAAACTAAAAATCATATAAATTGTCAATGTTAATACTAACATGTGGTCATATTTCCCCTTTCCAGCAATTATTTCATTATTTTCTTTTCTATGCCTTTCATTTCAATAGCACCAAACAATTTACTCTTTTTTAATGCATCACAATTTCTGTAAAGCTGCATTTTCATAAATAAATTTTAAAAATCTTTATGTAATGCAAACTTTTAAAAGAAAAAACAACAAATTGTACTTGCATGCACATGGCTGGCAAAATGGACATGAAATACAGAAATAAAATGAGAAAAATTTGCTTTTTTTCTCAGCAAGTACTGTGAGGATGGGTGACAGCTCATGAGGAGACAGCAGGGCAAACAGCACTGCCCTTTCCCAGGTATTACTTTTACTAGTTGTGCTATTGCTGGAGAGCAAGAAAACCTGATCTAATCAAAGACTGAGTGTTGGACTAGAAGACCTTTAAATGTCCTCTGAACCCAAACTAGCCTATGATTCTGTGTTCCTGCTCCTTGCAGGGGGTTGGACCAGATGACTCTTTAGAGATCCCTTGCAACACAAACCATTCTATGATAGGAAGCAATGAGAACATCACATCATCAGCACCCAGAGGTGGTGAGGAGGAATAAAGAGGCCTTATGTACAACAACTAGACAAAAAACTTGGTAACTGCAGAAATTTTAGTGGAAGTGACACACTGAAGATGATAAAAATACTCATTTCTTTGAAACCTATGTCAGATAACAAAGCTCTAGAAAAAGAATCATGTTCTGAAATTTCATGTACACCACTGCTTCTAATTTTCATGTTTATGCTCAGTTTGCTGTAATGACTGGATGTGTATTTGCTTTAAGCAATAATTCACAATTGGTGAGACATCATCATCTGGGGGACTTGCAGTTACCTGCAACATATCAGACAATTGGCAACAGATTTATCTGAACAGTTCTGAAAATACATATTTGTGAAACTGCAGTTTTAATCATATCAGGACCCATAGGTGTCTTCAGTTTAAACTGACACCAATTTGGGATGGCACAAGTACTCTTCCAAGGGGCATTTTTAGGCCTTCAGCTTATACCAGAAAATAGAAGGAATAGTAAATTTACTTCAGTACTGTCACTTTTAGCATAAACTCTTTATGTTGCCTAAACATTTTATAGGGCCTATGCAAATATAACAGCCCCCCCCCCCCCAGCCATCCCTATTTGGATTTAAATACATACATCCCTACTGTAAAACTGCATCTGCAATTACTTTATTAAAAATTAAATCTTTGGCTATGAAAAAGCTCAACTAAGCTGACAACAGAATATAA